>NC_064643.1:554886085-555563585 GCF_023864345.2 Schistocerca serialis cubense
CCCTCCACCCCCCCTACCCCTCTACCCCCCCTACCCCTCTACCCCCCCTACCCCTCTACCCCCCCCTACCCCTCTACGCCCCCCTCCCCCCCTCTACGCCCCCCTACCCTCTACCCTCTACGCCCCTCTACTCTCTGACTGTCTGTCCTTGACTGTCTTTGTATCAGGTAATATTCCGAAACTTGCTCTAACAACTCGTCTAAGGTGAACTGACAGTAGTCATTCCCCTCTATGTAATTTAATATTTCCTCCATTTACGCATTAACTCCTTCACACTCAAGGCGTCCACTTTTTCTGCATCTAAGTGTTCAGCCTATAAAAAACTTTTTATAGCAGTTCTCGTGATGTCTTGCATCTGCGGCGTGTTGTTCCCCAACAGGGCAGATAACCTCTTCGGATGGTGTCTCCCCTTTCATTCTTTCTCTCTTCTTCACGAGTTGTAATTACACTATCGTAATTGAAGGATCGAACTCTGTAAACCTTTCGCCGCTTTTTTGGGGTTTTTTCCTTCTGTTTGTCGAAAACATCAATAGCTCCCGCACAGAACAGACACTTCGTTTTAAAATCAGATTTCGCTTCAGCTGACTGCAAACGTTTTCACTCCAGCTGATGTTGACGGCTGTTCCTCTGAAACGAGCTCCCTTAGAAAACCTCTAATTGACTTAGCTCCAATGTACTTTTTTCTGCAAGACACATAAACACCGCCGTGTTTTTGTTCCTAAAACTATCACCTTTCCCATCTTTACTCAAGTAACTAGTATTTACCTATCCATGTATTCGTTGCTCACCAACATTGGCATAGGTCACTGACATCGTCATTCGCACAGATTAAAAACTTCTCAATCATTGTTTGTAGAAACATTTATGTAACAACTCTCGAAATTTCGACAGATAAATACGCTCGTAATGAATTGAAAGTAGTTCCGTTATTTAAATGCAAGCGCAGCGAAGTTCCTCTGTCTCCTCACATAAGAAAACTAGACAGGAAATGGTGAGGAGTGTGTAGTCGATTATTCTGTGTGTAAACTGAAAAGCGAGCAGTTCTCTTGGGGGGGTGGGGGGGAACTGACCTTTCCCAAAGAAAGTAAAAACAGTCGTACAGGACGACTAATCAGTTTCCTTATTAGCAGTGCAATGCGGCATGCAGAGATTTATGTGGATTCTCTTCGTACATGTAGTTTTGTTACTGACTGATACCTGTATGCCATTTAGTGTTAACACATTTTGTGACACACACACTTCAGTGGTCAGCGCTCTGCGTTACAAGTGATTTACAAGGCGTGCTGCGGATGGGTATATATGAACTTGAAACAGCGTGTGGTTGTTTACTGTGATGTAGTGATGTAGAGACTCAGTTGCTCGATCTTCGTTCTGCAGACACACAAATGAGTGAAGTAAATCACTTTATTCTGGCGAGTTGCCTTTCGTCGCACGTCTACCTTCTTCCCCGCTGGCTCCCACTGCCAACAGTGACATACGGAGAGCACAATTTATCCGTCAATACGGCTCTTCTGTACTTAGGTATGGTACAGTCATTTAACATTTGTTATTAACCCACTTAATTTAACAATAAACATTGTCATATCATTAAAACACTATTTTTATAAGCAGTTTCCCATCTCTTGCAACCCAAGGACTGTTCTCGAGAAAAAAATGAAGGGGACTTTTTTAGTAAATTTAATGTAGTTTAATTTTGTACGGTAAACATTTGCGCTAGAAGCTGCGGTTTTCGAGTTATCCAACAAATACGTAAAAAAGTGACCTTTAAACGAGATCCCACCCGACGCTCACACCCCACAGGTGGTGACACTCTCCCCTGCCACTGTACAAAAATTTGCGACTAGTCCCTTTTTTGGTCTTCGTTGACTGGACTGCTGTGGAGAAGCCTTAAGTGGGCAAAATATCTGGGCTATAGGGTGGGTGAGGCAATTATGTCAAACCCAATTTGGTGATGTATTCCAGAAAGGCCTCTCCATTGGCCCCAAAATGCTCCAACATAACAGTTTCGGTGAAACGGCGTTTCTTTCAATGTTACGCTCTATTGTGAGCATTCGTGTAATCTATCTTGAGCACACTTTTGAATAACCAGTAATCTCAATCATTCCACGCACACCTTCAATGTTCGCCTATATCTGTAGACCCAAATATTACAATTTTGATGCGCCACTGTGCACGAATAGTTTCACCATATCGGGAGCGGCCTGTTGAAGGATAACATGCTGGGAAGATTATACTAACTCAGAGCATTTCTTGACGCTGTCTCTCTTTACACATAGCCGTAAAGTATGGTATGAACTGCTTCATTAATTACTGTACACTGAACATAAATATTTTCATGGATATTCAATACGATGTCTTCTTCTGGTACCATGAATTCAATTACAGTGCAATTTCGAAAAATATGCCTACAGTATGACATAAAAGCTTTCTCCAAATTTAAAACTTGTGTCCTTAACGGTTTGTGATGGCGATGAATTATTTAGTCGGTCGGGACATTGCCTTTTATAAACAGAGATTACATTTATTTTATTATGAAAAATTCGTTATTGTTACGATTTTGCCTTTTATATTCGATTGCATTTTTGTTTTATTTTCGTCAAAATAGCGCCTAGGTGAAAACACGAAGTAGTTACATAAATTCGGATTTACTTCAATAGAAAGTAGTGGAGAAATATAATCACAGTGTGTTATATATGCAACCTTTTTCGTGAAAGATTCCTTGAAGCCAGCGAAATTAAAACACAACTTAGAAATGGCCACCGTAATTTCTCTGACCGACCACCAGAATTCCTTGAAAGAAAATAGAGAATCTGAAATTCGGCTTTATAGTGGTAAGGATTCGCATCATTGGAGAAAACTTAAGTAGTGAGTTTGAGATATGGGAATTGATAGCGCCATAAAAAAAATTTCAGACAACAGGAGAAACTCCGTGGAAATCTCTTTCGATCGAAGGTATCGCAGATATTTTTGGGTTAGAAGCCAAGAAACGTAACAATAAATGCATCTATCGAACAACAACAAACTGGAATTGATGTCAAATGATATCGAGGTGCGACTTGTCCCAAGGGATAAAAAATAGCCATGCTTGGCCGTGCAGTGTGATGAATCAAATGACATTTTTCATTGTTGTCAGTTCTCTTGTTTGTCCGCTATTTAGACGACGACAACATTATCAAAGAAGTATGATTGATTTCGCTGCAGCTGGAAACTTCAAAAGATATAGAAGTTATGAAATTAATAACAGAATAATTTCAGAAACATAACATTAGGTAGGAAAAGCTCGTCGGTTTTTGTACGAATCGCACTCCTGTCTAGAAGAATCCTTAGGTATTATCAACGCATTGTATTATACATCGCCAGGCGTTAGATTTCAAGACTCTTCCTCAATGCCTTAATAATAAAATGCAGTTGGTCCCGAATGTTGTAAATGTCACCAAAAACAGCGCCTTAAATAAGTTTTTTTTAAGGAAAAAATGTACACTAAAATGAATCCGGTCCATAAGACCCTTTCTTTCAACAGTTGTTCGTTGCCTGTTGAAGGATAACATGCTGGGAAGATTATACTAACTCAGAGCAGAGGATGAGTTCTTTCTAGGCGAGAGAAAATTTTACTTTCTAGAGCAGTTTTGTGATCTGACATCTCAGAAGTATTTGGCTTATCTTGTGGGTGTTTCCGCTTACTTGAATAAGTTGACCTAGCAGTAACAAAGTTCCGGAAACAGACATTTAGAAAGCGTTGCAAATATGTGTGTATAATCTTTGAAGATGAACTTCAATTAAGGATAGGTAAAAATGGAGAAGGCAATTATTCTGTCTTCGCAACATTAAAAGCACCCGTATGACACGATTAGGGCAAACATACAAGAAACCATCAAGAGTCATCTGGAAATGTTGGCTAATGATATCAATCACTGCTTCTCAAAATATAACGGAAAAGAAGCCAAAGGTTTGCTTGCACAGTGTATGGATTGAATAACATCGGGGAGAGGCTACACGCCTGTCTTACTCCCTTCCCAACTACAGCTTCCCTTCCCGCGCCTTCGACTCCAGCCCAATGCTGTGAGGAGGAAATCCACATCCTGAGACGTTCTCACTAGGCTTTCCACGGTCAAGAACATCTGCTTTCTTATCAGCTGTAGCCACACTGACTGAGCAGAGCTGCCTTATCAGTTGGTGCCCGTGCTTCGCTGGCTGTAAGGTCGCGGGATTGACTTACGGTAGCCCTGCGTCATCTCCTGCCGTATTTCAGCATGAGCCTGCTTAATTAGCACCTATGTAATGCCAGGCGCAGAGTATCCAGCAAAGAGCAGTGTTACCCCGTTGGCGGCTGACAATCTCGTTTTATAATTGCGTCACTGCGATGAAAATAATTACAGTATGGAGCGCTTAATAAGGGTAGCGGGGTGTGTGCATCAAACGGAGAGAAACCTAAAGACAAATTCATGCATTAAATTGCGCAAATAACCTTTGATGTATTGGTTAACTCCTCCGATGATAGATGCTTATGATGTCAGCTATTTTGGGTGGTGTAAAGGATAAAAAAACACTGATAATGTATATTGAATAATGTTTCTATGGTGCTTATAAATCGCAGCAAATTATGTGCACTATATGATGGATTAGCTTGCTAACGTGACGAAATGACGCGCAGGTGAAATAAATGTTACTTTACGTTAGTTAATTCACATAATACAAATTTCTTTACACGCTGTCGTGTGTAACAGTTTGTTGAATGTTCCATCTTTCTATATGGAAATACACTATTAAAATCGGTCTAAAGTGCAAAAATTGCATTAAAAATTTGTAAAAGGCTTCGAAATGGAAGCCTATCGAAACAGTTTCTTTTAGAAGGCAAAATAACGCCTTCGTTTTTGAACACTTTACATTTGTCAGGGTTAAAGTACTTAGTCCTTTAGTCCTTTCCACATTCATGGGAATTCCCCCTCCCCTGCCTACCATATTAGTCATTTTAGGCACATGCAAAGGGCATTTTATACTTTCGTCACGAGCGATAGTGGCTGCGTTGATACGTATTCGTTTTATTCTCTTTCATCGCCTTGCTCGGTTTCTAGATTTCCTATTATGTACACTACGTGATCGAAAGTATCTGGATATCTGGCTGAAAATGACTTAAAAGTTCGTGGCGCCCTCCATCGTTAATGCTGGAATTCAATATGGTGTTGGTCCACCCTTAGCCTTGATGACAGCTTCCACTCTCTCTGGCATACGTTCAATCAGGACCTGGAAGGTTTCTTGGGGGAATGGCAGCCCATTCTTCACGGAGTGCTGCACTGAGGAGAGGTATCGATGTCAGTCGATGAGGCCTGGCATGAATTCGGCGTTCCAAAACATCCCAAAGGTGTTGTGTATGATACAGGTCAAGACTCTGTACAGGCCAGTCCATTACAGGGTTGTTATTGTCGTGTAACCACTCCGCCACAGGCCGTGCATTATCAACAGGTGCTCAATCGTGTAGAAAGATGCAGTCACCTTCCTCGAATTACTCTTCAACAATGGAAACCAAGAAGGTGCTTAAAACATTTTCCCGCGCGGGATTCGCCGAGCGGTCTAGGGCGCTGTAGTCATGGACTGTGCGGCTGGTCCCGGCGGAGGTTCGAGTCCTCCCTCGGGCATGGGTCTGTGTTTGTCCTTAGTATAATTTAGGTTAAGTAGTGTGTAAGCTTAGGGACTGATGACCTTAGCAGTTAAGTCCCATAGGATTTCACACACATTTGAACATTTGAAAACATCAGTGCAGGCCTGTGTTGTGACAGTGCCACGCAAAAAACAAGGGGTGCAAGCCCCCTCCATGAAAAACACGACCACACCATAACACCACCGTCTCCGAATTTGACTGCTGGCACTACACACGCTGGCAGATGACGTTCACCGGACATTCTCCGCACCCACGAACTGCCATCGGACCGCCACATTGTGTACCGTTATTCGTCATTCCACACAACGTTTTTTCCACTGTTCAGTCGTCCAATGTTTACCCTCCTTACACCAAGCGATGCGTCGTTTGGCATTTATTGGCGTCATGGGTGGCTTATGAGCAGCCGCTCGACCATGAAATCCAAGGTGTCTCACGTCCCGCCTGTAATAGTACTTGCAGTGGATCCTGATGCAGTTTGGAATCCCTTTGTGACGATCTGGATAGATGTCTGCCCACTACACATTACGACCCTCTTCAACTGTGTGCGGTTTTTGTCAGTCAACAGACGAGGTCGGCCTGTACGCTTTTGTGCTATATGTGTCCCTTCACGTTTTCACTTTACTATCACATCGGAAACAGTAGACTTAAGGGTGTTTAGGAGTGTGGAAATCTCGCGTACAGACGTATGACACCCGACCACGTTCGAAGTCCGTGAGTTGCGCCGAGCGCCCCATTCTGTCCTCTCACGATGTCTAATGACTATTGAGGTCGATGATATGGAGTACCTGGCAATAGGTAGCAACACAGTGCACCTGATACGAGAAACGTATGTTTTGGGGGTGTCCGGATACTTTTGCTCACGTAATGTATTTCCTCTTTCAGAACCAAACAAATTATACTGTGAATCAACTGAGTAAAATGCTATCCTTTGTTGGCTGGCCATATTTGTATGAAATATAAGTAATATCACGGAGAACCAATTTATCAAGTATCATAATATTAGATAACGCAGTTCTAAGGAATTCTAATTTTTATTTAATTTCTCGGGTAGATCTGGGATAAGGAAATGGTTAACAGCATCATAGCACTATTTTTATTAGGAGGAGAAAAATCTAAATGAAGAGTACTAACCTTAGCTCCGGGAAGCCATGTTCGACTGCCCTGGAACAGTTTGTTCGTTCTCCATAGTACAGTGTGTCCTCGTGACACATCCCTCATTTCCAATTGCTGTGTGACATAGATAATTGCGGTTTGTGGTATCGGGTCAAGTAACTCCAATAGTTTTTTTAAAAATTTTATCTCAAACTCTGTGCAGACAAGCCTCTCTGGGGTGGTGTAGGCTCTTCCATCCACAGTTCTGCGAAGATATCAGAGGTCACGAACAGGCGAGACACACACACACACACACACACACACACACACACACACACACACACACACACACACACACACACACACACACCAGCGGGAAGGAATCCATAAGGGTCTTGTCCAAAGATCCCGGTGTCCACTTGGTTGGTCCATCATGTTCTGTTCATCGATGTGGAAATGTGTTCAGGAAGCAAGGAGTATGTAAACTCCAGTGTGGTGCTGCAACATCCTGCTGGAAGATCGCATTTGCCTAAAGGGGAAGGTGATGTGAGACAGCAAATTGGTCAACCATATCCAGATGAAAGGTTCCTGTTACTGTTTGCTCTATGAAGGAGAATGCTCCAAATATCATGTCTTTCATTAGCGCAAACCACGTTTTCGCTCTCTGATAAGTTCCTGAGAAGAGTGAGGTTTTTATCTTTCCCACTCACGTGGTTGCTTCGTCAGAGGAAACGACTTTTCCTCGAAAGTTGTGGTTTTGCACGATCCGGTCCAACATCGGCATAACAAATTCGTGTCAAAGCACCGATTCTTGCACAATTTGAACTTTGTAAGTGTGCCGCATGCGAATTCGTTTATGTAGCACTCGTGTCCTGTTGAGCGTAGTATGTTTAATTCTCGTGATGCTCGACGAACTGACTTTGACAGGCTGCTTCGGAAGGTCTCTGATCTCCTCAACCATTTCACCAGTTTGGCATTTTATGTCAGAACCTGACTGTTATTCCTCCCCCCCCCCCCCCCCCCCCCTCTCTAGTGTCAAGGAACGTTTCATACCCCGTCTTAATGTCCGGTGACTCCCTTTGAAATTCTCATCGTAAATTTCTTTGGACGGCAATGTTCGAATTCGTTTCCGCATTCCGTACCACGCTTGGAGCCTTTTTGAGGTGTAGTCATTACTGACTACATTTTAGCACCTGAAACAAAACAAAAGGAGTTGTTCAGATAAAAATATATACAAAACTTTGAGTCACTTTACATGATGCCGCAAACCCGCAAGTATCTTCGTCCCAGTTTTTTATTGCGTTTGAAAATTAGGGTTGTTTCACTTGAACAAACTATATGTCTAATAACATGATACTAGTGGTCCCAGCAAGAAAGAATTTTATGGTTTGTTAGTTCGGAGACCCCGAGGGGTGGGTTCAGCCGCCTAAGCGGGAAGGGTTTTCCTTCCACCATGCACAGTGACCCCCTTTCCCCGCTGTGTATAAGAATTTTCTCTTCAGTATATCTGTTGGGTTTATTGTGTGGCGCAGTGTCATGTTTATATTGTATGATGAGAGAGAAGTAAGAGGTTGAAACTCGGTGCCGGCACGTTAGCCCCCTCCTGTCGACTACTATGACGTCGCATTCCGTCGCTCAATGAGACACCGCGGAGACGTTTGGAATTTGATCCAGCAGGTTGGCGCAAAGTTTGGCAAAAAGGAACTTGGCGCCAGCATCTGTCCTCCCCTTACCGGCCGAATACTAACGGTGAAAATTTCTTCCGTCATCAGGATTCGAACTTACTTCCCTCAAGAGTCGAGTCCCGCCGCAACGGCGTGCGTTAGCGACCTGGGCTACAGAGTTAGGGTGGGGTCCCAGAAGACGACGAATGGGAAGCTTAGCAACATAGAACACCCCTCCACAGGATAAAGTACAAAGCTTAGGCTGTGACCTAATTGTTTTACGCGAAATCGTTTCCAGCAGAAGTGCGGTATTTGCTGGTTCTAAGGAATTTTGAAAAATGCAGCAGATTCTCTTGTTTCAGCGCTCATGTGAGTTACCTTTCACTTTTTCAGTGTTCGTTTGTATTTAGCTTAGCATGCGGAAGAATAGCGACGAGAATTTCACCACTGTTGCAAACGTAAGCTTTATTGGCGTGTTGTCTATATGATTACTCTATAACTCACGCTTAAGTGTTTGACAGTGTGTTCTGTGAAACCATTTTCACATTTTGTCTCTCTTGTTCCATTTTGGCACTGAACCTCGGAAAAATGACCTGAAAATCTAAATCTTTCCTGGGAGCTCTGATGTATTTTATTACGATGATGTCTCCCTATGTAGATGGATTATCTCCGTGCTACGAAAGACGCCCAACTCACTCACCATACCGGTGACTCTCTCTCTCTCTCACTCTCTCTCCCCCTCCCTCCCATTTCGCGATAGTACAAAACTGACTGCCCTTATTCAAACTTTTTCCATATCATCCGTCAGTCGAATCCTATAGTACGCAGCAGAAGAGGACGTACAGGCGTAATGTAGTAGATTAGTGCAGCTTCGAAATGTTCTGGCAGTAAAACGGAGCTGTTGATTCGTCTTCCCTCAGCATTTTCAGCGTGATCGTTCCAGTTTGACTTGTTCGTGATTGGAATGCCTAGTATTCAGCTCAATCGACAGCTTTTAAATTTGTATGCTGTTTATGTTGGATCCGAAATTTGTGGAGTGTTTTTAGTGGGACTTCACACTTATTGTAAAGGATTAGTTGCTGTGTTTCGCGCCACGCAGATGTGTGAATCATGCTGTAATTTGTTTTGATCTTGTGACGACTTTAGTAGACTGTAAACTGCAGCACCATAGGCAAATAATCTAAACGGGCTGCTTAGATTTTCCCCTAAACCGTTTATACGCGTTGAAACGCAATGGCGTTTCTGAACTTCGGGAAATTGTAGAGGGTGTTCTGAAACCACAAACTAGTGCGCAATTGCAAGGTGATGTGCTCCAGAAATTCAGGTAAGAAAGTGTCCAGAAACTTTAGATGTGCGTGGTTCAAACTGTCTGCTAAGATGTGTGGGTGATCTCCAAGAATCACAGCCCAAATTGTTCACCGAGAACCTCACCTGGTAGCTGCTCGTACAGGTAGTGCGTGAATTTCCAACCGACCAGTGGTGGCTGTAGAAACTTTGTCACATATCCGGGTATAGGTTCCTGATACTAAAATGTTCAAAACTTCATCGTTTTAGTCTCCCGAAATTTCTAAAACGTCATTCTGTTACATCCAAAGTACAAGAACCACAGTCGACTTGTAACGATTCCTTGGGGAACCCCAGATGTAACTTCGGTTTCACTACCCGACTTTCCATCAATAACCCGACTTCTATGATAGGAAATCACGAATCCAGTCACATAGCTGATACGATACTCCATAGGCAAACAATTTGATTAGAAGCCACTTTGAGGAACATTGTCGAAACCTGTGAAAGCCTAGAAATAGGGAATCAGCTTAAGTTCCCCAGTCAGTAGCAGTCATTACTGTGTGGGATAGAAAAGCCACATTTATATGTAGTTCTGCCTGGTTTGGGAATGAGAGCATTTCAAATTTTTGGTGCAGCAGAGGTATTGAAAGTGTTCACTGGGCTCTGTCGAGTCCAGCGATGGTCCCTGAAATAGAGTTCAAAGGGTCCTTGGCAAGTTCCGTGCGAACTAACGACAGCCCACGTGTCAGTGTTACATCCTGAAAACTTAGTGCAGTTTGGGCAGGCATATAGCTGCATAACCAATCTTAAAACGTAATGGATACTGGTCACTGTGGAGGGTCAGCAGTCCAGCTGTACATTGATAGTATTAAGAACCCAGGCAGTGTTTCAACGTCCCCATGCTATTAATGCTGACTGCATTTCTGGAAATATTTTCCTCACAGGTTAAATCCAAACTAGGTGTGCCCTGCCCAGCAGCCGCGGATGAGAGCGAATTGTCACTGACGGCTAGAGGTAATTAGGGAGCGCGTGTTTAATTCTGACGTCGAAACGAAGTAGCATGACTTACTTAGTTTTACCACCTCAAAAACGCACTGTTGCTGTAAATGTGTGTTTGCAGTACTATCGCGAAAAATGCTTTCGTAATCATGTTGCCAGAGCTTTAGGATATCGTTACAAGAATTTAGACGTGGCACATAACGCAGTGGCTCTATACAAAAGGACGTTGTAGCAGACCCTAATTAGACGGCCGTTGTTGATGCAGATATCACGATATGAAATTTTAGATGCGTTAGTCAGGTGCAGAATTTCCGCGAAGTCCGGTCCGCGACAGAATTATTGAACCGAGCAGAAACTCAACAAATTTTTTCTCACCAGTTGGATTCAGTTCGTCCTTATTAGTTAGTCGATTTACCCATCTAGTCTTCAGCATTCTTCCTTAACACTAAATTTCAAAAGCTTCTATTCTCTTCTTGTACTAACTGCGTATCGTTTAAGTTTCACTTCTGTGCATGGTACACTCCTGTAATAACCTTCACAGAAAGGGCCTTCTTGTCACTTGAATTTGTTTTAAATGTTAATAAAATCCTCGTTTTCAGAAATATTTTTGTTGCTATTTCCAAGCCGCATTTTAGATCGTCTCATCTTCGGCGATCATCATTTGTTTTGTTGCTCATATAGCAGAACGCAGATACAACGCTTAGTATCTCGTTTCCTAATCCAATACCTAGAGCATCGCCTGATTTGATTCGACTCCATACGCTATATGGCAGAAGATGAGATGGTGGCCGATGGGCATCGCTGGTTCTCTGTACAAAATAGCGGAGTTAGTTTTCTAGTTCAGATCTGAAATGAGTGGAATAAATGAGGATGAAATTTAATGACACGATATAATATACATGAAATTCACTCATAAAATGCATACCTGAAAGACTATGATGTATCCTGTCATATTAAAATTTGTACCAGGCCGGGAATCAAACAAAGATTTCTTTATTATCGGAAGAAGTCGCTGTAATCATTTTTATATTTACCCATTAGAGTCTATCTGATGCCCCTATAGTCTGACCCACTGTTTTTGCTTCTAATTTTTCGGTCAGCCTGAGTTTATCCAGTATAACACGATAAGGAGAACGCAAGTCCCTACGATATAATGAAATAAATACACTGGCATATAATATCTGGAATCAGAACATACACTTATATCAATTCATGTTATAGAATCCTCATTGCTGTCACCCCAGTTATCCATATTCGCTTCATTTCATTAATTAATTTGATGTGCACTGCTGTGGCCAAGTAAACCGTGGTCCTCCATCGTATCCGCGCCGCGATGATCCTGTTCCTGAATGCAGAACCTCAAGATGTTGTGCAGAAAAATTGGAGGGAGACATAAATGACTACGAAAATTTGGACCAGACCTGGATGTGTGCTCAGGTTGTGCCTAATGGTTAAGAAATGCGCTTTCGAGTTCTGGTATGGCAAAATATATTGTTGCCCTGATACACATTTCAAATCTATTTCTACCCGTCTGTAGTAAAATCCTGTACAAACCAGACGTTGACATCCCTGCTAAGGCTATAAACAGATATATGTAGTATTCCACTTCGTTATTCGCAGTAGACAGGCTGTTGTCATAAACTGACGAGTTTCAGTAAACTACAGAATTAACTATTGATGATATCCTCGTTTAAACAGCGTCGTAATGTTCGAAGGTGCAGTCTGAACAGCTTACCTACCGTTGCATTGACGTTCCGTCATTCGCTGTAACAATCGCTTAGTGACAACGTACAATGAGAATGCCCTATTGCCGAAGCGATGATTGTCAAAGATAACGCGCGGACATTAGCATCTATTTACACATTCCTTAAAAGACACGTCATGAAGTTGCAGAGTTGCAAAGACTGTCTAAACTTCCTGCCCAACGTTGCCTCTACACAGACAAGCCTGTCCTCTGGTGGCGTAAGTTCAATATTAGTCATCCCCTTTTGGGTTATTTTCCGACTTTTGCGGCGCCACATGTCTTGGCGTAAATTACTGCCCTCAGCGTAATCTTCCTCGCTTCGGGGCTTTATAAACGTTGATAAGAATCACCCTTTATAAGGAAGCACGAAAAGCGTAGACTCAGAATTCACGTTACGTTCTTGACAAGTCCAGGTTCCAGCTGATCATGCAAATGTAATGTTGTGACTTGACATTTTTACGACTGGCTTTCTTTTCTACTTCTGTCTGATGTCCTTAGTAGGCTGTCTCTTCTTTGGGATGTCGTATCTTAAAGCCCAATCCCTTGCGTCACTAACAGTCTTCACTCAAGATATACAATCGGTGTAAGTACGAGTAATTCAAACAATGTGAATAGTTCAACTCTTTGTCGTATCGAGTTGAGTTCCTTCCTCGTCGAGGCTCTAACAAATCTTAAGTCTGCAATTTCAGCACATGGTACCCAGATTTGCCAAACTGTAACTCTAATAAATACTTAGAGAATGCGGGAGGGAAGGTTACAGTTTAACATCAAGTCGTTAGAAACAGGTGCGAGGTCTAATATTTGCCTACACGATTCATGCAAGCCATTCCAAACGAAAATTTTTGCATGTCTCAAACACGAGTGCAGTTTGCAGATGTCATAAAACAATTTGCGAAAGGCAATTTTTGACGCGACAATTGATTACGAGAGTTTTGCAGTAGTAGAATAGATGGTGGAATATAACTCAACAGAAACGCAGTATTTAACAGATACCACGTACTGATTGTGTGTGATAGATTGCAAGGCACGCTCTTAAAATTCCCCAAGGCTGAGGTTACGCTTTGGAGGACAGGATTAGTTTGCCGCTGCCCTTGGAAAAGCGAACGATGAACGACACGTATAGCAGAAGCACACCACTTCCTTGTGCGGAGCACCGCGCTTGCGACACACTTCTGTCGCGAAAAACTCTTGGCTCGGCTAATGACAAGCGCCTGTGTTCTTATCACGGCCGAAATCCGCTGCCGTGTGACACGCCACTAGCAATGCGGCGAGGTGCTCCGGTTGCTGGACGTGAAGGCGCGTCCGCGCCATGCCTTTTACCTGTCCAACTTTGCGCGTGTGCTTGACATTCTCCACTGCGGGAGACCATGTATTTCAGTAATGTGTATGTAGTCGAAAGCGAGCGAAACGTGTCCGAGCGCCTTGCTTCCCTTTGGACAATCTCTTATCGCTGATACGGGCCGCAAATGAGAGAATCCACTCTCATAAAGGTATGCCCACACAACGCCTCCTTTTATCGTGCGCAAATGCAGACTCACTGGGATAAAAGGCATGCAGAAAAATTTGTGGAAAGAACACATGTACACATGGACGTTCTCGTGTCCACACGTTGCCTCATTGTGCAAGCAGTCTGCTATGAATTCCCATTGCTTGGCAGTTACTGCTGTGTTTATTGCGATGAAAAGACGGCAGAAAAAGAGAATGCAAAAACGGCTGTAGATAAAGAAATATCTAAATAACAGAGGTGCGAGAAATACGATGCGATGACAACGTTTTATCTGCAAATTTCGAAGGCTGTCATAGCTAGATTTTAGATTTTCTGCTTGTGGAACTGTAGCGATGAGGCTGCCAGTAAAATTTCGTTAGATAGTAAATGTAGCAGTTTCAACTACTTATTCCTCATTTCAAATAAGGCATTTCAATGATTGTTCCTGAAAGTGAGAAGTATTGAAGGGAGGTTCTTAGTCGTTAAGTGAAAGTCACTTAACTTTCAGTGCGTCAACTGTATTTTATTTGTTTATGCAACTTTAATCGTGAAAGATGATACGAGGACTAATATCCTCGCACTCGACAAATGTGGGAAGTTCATAGAAGCCAAAATCAACTAGGTCGGAGGTTGTAATTGTCAATTCTATATTTTCTGATCATCAATGTACGTAATTTCAATTTTTAGTAGTTTTTTGAAGAGCTGAACATATGACTTCTTTTGCTCAAATGTCAGGCTCTCCAGTTGTTGTGCTTTCAAGTCGCCATAGCATGAATATTCGTCCACAGTTTTCATATAGTCCTACACTTTTCAGAAATTTTTGGCTTATTCTTCTCAGGTTTTCAACTTCTAAACTTACGATATCTTATCCTTTACAAAAATATGAACAGAGATGTTTTATATAATACTTGGCGATCAGGCCAACAGATCTGTAATTTTTATTCAAATCTTCAAAAGCGTCACTCCATAAGACTTTCTTCTCGGTCTGCAACCATCTATAAACTTAAACGTGCTTCCATTTGGAATTAACAGACATTATTGCGCGTAATTAGCTTCGCAGCCTAAGCTCAACACGTTACACAATCAAATGCAATGGGCGTCGGCTATCTGCAGTCTGCCAAAAAGCGCGAAGATTCCCACCGAAGGCAGGTGGCAATGCGCTTTACGCTTGGGCTCACATTTCCGTATTGGCGCTGTTGGAAATTTACGCGCATGCGCAAAGTTGAAAACAAGAAAGGCATGTGAGGACGCAGCTGACAGTGATGTTGACTAAGGGCAGATTGTTACTGCCCGGCTCTTGGAAACGAGGCGCAGCTGGTCGGCTGTTCGCGCGTGCTGCTGTCCTGGGCATCTGTAGAAAGTGGTTGGAAGACAGTGAAACAGCGATTACGCGAAAAGGTGTTTGGACGTCCACGCCCCATTATAGAAAGTGGGACTCAGGCTTTCCCGCTCTGTAGAGCAGTACCAGGGCTGTGGGAGATCTGGGGACAGATTACAATATTGGTTCAGGCACACTGTTTACCGTACATTGTTGGAAACGACGCTCCGCAGCAGCGATCGCTACGTGTTCCCTTGTTGACCAATGACAATCTATTATTGCAGTCGGCACGGGAGGATAGAAATTCGAACATGGATTCATGGGAACCTTGTATGGTCCGATAAATCACGTTTCGCATTACTCCAAGCCGATAGTCGTGTTCGGATACTCCGTCATCCAGGTGATCGGTTCCTCGAAACATTCACTCCACCCAACGAGTGTAAATTTCATATAGTGGCTATACGTCCGCCATATTTGAAGGAAATTGAATGCCCATCCGCCATTTCATCTGTAATCAAGAGCGTCGTCTGATGTCGCCGTCTCCTTTTTAAATTTGGCGTTGACCAACTATATATAACCGATGCTAGCTTCCTTTTTCTCAGAAAACCGCAAACAGCAGTGATTTCCGTGTATACTGGCAGCAGCTCGGCAAGTTTTAGTCGAAATATGGATAAACGTTTCTGTGTGGTAAAACCGCAGGACGACTCAAAACATTTGCGTCCACCCACGATAGCTTCTTTTGTTGCTTATAAACTGAACGTAAATCGGTGCAGAATGAGCAGGCACCAGCCAATATTTATGGGGTCAACTTGGAAATGCTTTGTGGCTACCTAACAGAAGCAGTATTTTTGTTTGTATGAAAATATGAGCAGTATAATTATTACAGTCGTACAATGTCCTACTGATGACTCATTATGGTCTGAAGTTCACATGTGGGCCCTAGTTGTGCGATTTAATCTTCTTTTTTTTGTAAATGTTCTGCAAAGTTTGACAGTTGGGATTGCTATCGACAAAAGGCGCCTCTGATCATTTTTGTCGGACATACTGTGGTGTCACCGCCAGACACCACACTTGCTAGGTGGTAGCCTTTAAATCGGCCACGGTCCATTAGTATACGCCGGACCCGCGTGTCGCCACTGTCAGTAATTGCAGACCGAGCGCCACCACACGGCAGGTCTAGAGAGACGTCCTGGCACTCGCCCCAGTTGTACAGCCGACTTTGCAAGGAAAGGTTCACTGACAAATACGCTCTCATTTGCCGAGACGATAGTTAGCATAGCCTTCAGCTAAGTCATTGGCTACGACCTAGCAAGGCGCCATATCTTTGATAATTAATATTGTGAAGCATGTATCAAGAGCGGTGTTCTACAAATGTGGATTAAAGTTAAGTATTACAGCAACTGCGTCCATTTTCTAAGTTCTCATTTCCTTTTAACTGTTCCAGACCTCACGCCAATCTGCGTGAGCTTAACGCGTGCCTTTCGGCTTCCTCTCGTTGTGACTTGGCTGTCTTGCTAAGTCACAACACATACATTTCTCTTCAAAGTGATTTGAACAGATGTCACTCGTAGTTGAGAACGATTTGTCCCATTTCATATTTGTTGCCCTTAACCATCTCTACATTAGCTCCTGCAACCTCTGTTCGTGCAATTGAACGCTAAACACACTTTAGGCATGATTATATTTCTCTAAACAAATTGCAGTGAAAAATTGAACGAATCACCAAATGAAGCAGTTCACTTTGCACACAGACAAACCATGGACTGGCTGCTCTCATTGTTCTGACCGCCGTCAGAGTTAGCATTTGTTGCACCGAGGAGTGCCGTAACACGTGTGTTAGCCAGTCTGTGAAATGTGAACTCTTTGCCTACGCCACAGATGCTGCTCGGTTTGGCAGTATTGGGCTTTGGGGGCACAGTAACCTCGGCTTGCACAAGATCTGTATTGGTAATCGAGGACACCATGATAGCTGTGGACCAAATGAACATTACTGAGGACCATCTGCATCCCAGCCTGCGATGGCTTCTTCTGCTGGAACAACTACCTGTTGCATAAGGCCTGAATCCTGCTACTACAACCCGAACCTCCAGATGTCAGGCACTCAGATCGGTACCGAACATTGTATGTCGATAGAATATCAACCAAAACACCGATTTAGTTTGTGCTACAAGCGTAAACGGTAATTAAAAGTAACACCAGAACTACGGAGCACAGGAAACCGAGATCTGTGTTTGTTTTGTAGATTTCGCATGACTGAGTTGGGTAGTGCGTGCGGCCATCGTACCGAAGGTCCCGCGTTCAAACCCCACTGATGTCAGTTTTTTAAACTGTTTACGCGTGAAACTGTTATATGTGAGAACATTTTCTTGACTTTTCAGTGTTTTAGCAATGTTCCTTTGGCAGGCTGCTTTCGCTTCGTTTTTTGAAAGTAGCAAACCTAAAGAGTACATTTGTAGAGATAGGTGTGGTGTTCTGTCGCACAAGTCCGGCAGAACACCACACCTATCTTTACAAACGTACTCTTTAGGTTTGCTACTTTCAATTAACGAAGCGAAAGCAGCCTGCCAAAAGAACATTGCTACAAACTCCGAAAAGTCCTTTTACATATCAGGAAAATGTTCTTCCATATAACAGTTTCACGCGTAAACAGTAAACAAAATTGATATCAGCTGGGTTTGAACGCGGGACCTTCGGTACGATGGCCGCACGCACTACCCAACTCATCCACGCGAAATCTACAAAACACACACAGATCCGGGTTTCCTGTGATCCGTAGTTCTTGTGTTACTTTTAATTACCGTTTATGCATGTTTCACAAACTCTCATATACTGTATTCGAACATAATGAAGTACCTCGAAGAAAACGATTTATTGACAATTAGTCAGCACGGATTCAGAAAATATCGCTCTTGCGAAACACAACTAGCTCTTTATACTCGTGAAGTAATAAGTGCTATCGACAGGATGTCAAGTTGATTCCATATTTTAACATTTCCAGAAGGCTTTCGACACCGTTCCTCACAAGCGTCTTCTAACCAAACTGCGTGCCTACGGAGTATCGCCTCAGTAGCGCGACTGGATTCGTGATTTCCTGTCAGAAAGGTCACAGTTCGTACTAATAGACGGAAAGTCATCGAGTAAAACAGAAGTAATATCCGGCGTTCCCCAAGGAAGTGTTATAGGCCCTCAATTGTTCCTGATCTATATTAACGACATGGGAGACAATCTGAGTAGCCGTCTTAGATTGTTTGCATACGATGCTGTCATTTACTGTCTTTTAAAGTCATCAGATCATCAAAACGACCTGCAAAATGATTTGGATAAGCTATTTGTAAGGTGCGAAAAGTGGCAATTAACCCTGAATAAAGAAAGTGTGAAGTTATTCACATGAGTACTAAAAGAAATCAGATAAATTGCGATTACGCGACAAGTTACACAAATCTAAAGGGTGTAAATTCAGCTAAATACTAAGGGATTGCAATTACGAATAACCTAAATTGGAACGATCACTAAGGTAATATTGTGGGTAGAGCAAACCAAAGACTGCGATTCATTGGCAGAACACGTAGAAGGTGCAACAGGTCTACTAAAGAGACTGCTTACACCACGCTTGTACGTCCTATTCTGGAGTACTGCTGTGCGGTGTGGGATCCGCATCAGATGGGACTGACAGATGACATCGAAAAAGTACAAAGGAGGGCAGCTCGTTTCATATTATCGCGAAATAGGGGAGATAGTGCCACAGACATGATAGGCGAATTGGATTGCCAATCATTAAAACAAGGGCGTTTTTCGTTGCGACGGGATCTTCTCATGAAATTTCAATCCCCAGTTTTCTCCTCCGATTGCGAAAACATTCTGTTGGCACCCATCTGCATAGGAAGAAATGATGATCACGATAAAATAAGAGAAATCAGGGCTCGCACAGAAAAATTTAAGTGCTCGTTTTTCCCGCGTGCCGGTCGAGAGTGGAACGGTAGAGAGACGGCTTGAAGGTGGTTCATTGAACCCTTTGCCAGGCACTTTATTATGAATAGCAGAGTAATCACGTAGATGTAGATGAAATCGGTGTTCTGGTTGATATTCTATCGACATACAATTTTCGGTAACGAGCTGAATGTTTGCTCGAGCAGCTGGCGATGGGTTAGCTGCCAGAAGTCCAAGGAAGGAGGTAGCTTACAAAATCCGCTTGCGCACAGGCTTGCGGTAATTAAGGTGCGGTTGTTTCTCAGCTTCCGCTCAGTCTTAGATAAGAAGAAAGGTTTCGTTGCGCAGCAGCGACTCCGTTGCAATCAGTATCCACCAGTGGTGATGTTTCTACAGGATGTCTTGTTCATAACTCTCTGCGCTGAGCTAATTTTCGCAGGTGTAACCTCAGTAATTAGTCTGGGCTATGAAGTCCACTGTCGATGCTACACAACCATCTTCGTTTATTTACGTTAGAGGAATGGGAGTACACTAGTGCATCATAAGGAGAACTAAGATCGCGAAGATATCCTGAGTGTGATGGAATAGTCGTGTACATAAAGATAGCCTTTTACTGCCTACGTGGCCTGTTGAAGCATGCTACGTGAATAAAATTTCGTGAGAGATGAAGGGAGGGTACTATACACCAGGAGTCCCAAACTTTCCCCCCTAAGGAACACTTTCAGAATCCTGGTATTTTGATGGGACGCCTTGTTTATTGTGAAGATTAATAGAATTTAAAAAAATGAGAAAAACGTGTTTTACTTGGTGATTAATTTTAAATCATAACTAATAACACAAATTATAATAGAATTAAAAAAAAGACTAGTATTGTCAAAATGTCAAACAAAACGCCGTGTTTTTCGCGGAACACTGTTCCGCGGTACACAGTTTTGGAAACACAGTGTATGCAACAGTGCTAAAAAATAATTTGGAAACTTGCACGTAGCAGAAGTTTTGTAAGGTTTTTTTTCATGAGATAGTGAAAATAGTAGTGACGTGCCTCACAATTAAGAAAGTCTATTTTCGTATTAGACACACATCTTAGAACTTCCCGAGGTATCAAGAAGAAGGTTTTTGCTGTTGTTTTGGTATCTGTCCGAATACTGCCTTGACGTGGAGCTCCTGATGTGTACTATGCAAGCCTGGTTATATCTACATAACCACTGCAGCTTACATCTGTTTGACTTTGCTTACTGTTATGTATGCATAGCCTCCCTCCACAGTTTTTACCCCCCCCCCCCCCCCCACACACACACACTTCCAAATCAACTATTCCTTGAGGCCTCAGCATATTGCAAATCAACCTTATCCCTTCTTTTAGTCCAGTTTTCCCAGCCTTTCTGAGACCATTAACACTGAGTGCAACCAGGTATCAGCTGGTCCCTCCGTCCGCCCAGCGTCATCAACATTAGCGCGTATCTAAACTTCAGAAAGAAAATGTATTTTTCTGAACACTTTTATATTTGAAATGACAAACATACATGATATTTACTTTCTGTAGGTGTTTCATTAAACTGCGTACTAACGAGAGAATGACAGTTAGTGCTGTTTATTGCTAAAGGCCTTTCTTTTTATATGTCGCGTGATTATAATTGAAGTGCAGCTACTCACAAAGGTGCATTGTGGGCTGTAATTATGGTATGGCAGCGAAACTTGGTAGATCTGCTACTGCTTTAATGCGGGACCGATTAGTTCCAGTTTTGGCCACCAGATGCAGACTAGATGATGCACAGAGATTCCACCAGAACTGCCGCGTCCTTTTAAACAATGTGATCAGCAGTTCATCGCGGCAGTTATGTTGGAATCTGTGCAACGTCTTCCTGTATACTGGCCTTCAGATCAGGTAGAGACCGAACGTGTCCCTGGTAAATGTGTTTTATAAGATATCCCCATAGCCAAAAGTCACATGGATTCAGATCAAGTGATTTTGCAGGCCGTGCCTCTGGAAAACCTCTGAGGATAGCACATTCGTGGAAGGCTGCTTTAAGCAGTCCTTTCAGTGGGCAAACGATATGAGGATTGTCTCCTCTTGCATGAAAACAGTGAAAACCACATAGTTGCGCTCTTCCAAAGCAGGAGTCACATGCTGTACAAGGCCTCTATAACACATAATCATCACGGTACATCTAACAGGCTCTCAGGATGTGTGTTTTTCAAAGAAGAACGGACCGAAAATATAGGTGCTTGTGAATCCACACCAAACTTCACATACGGTGAGTGCAGCGGCTCTTCTTGCACAGCATGCGGTTTAACAATACCTCAAATTCGGCAATTGTTTGTATTGACTGCACCCTGTAGTGTAAAATATTCCTCGTCACTCGATAAAATATTGTCCGGCCACATATTATGAACTTAGATCCGTGCTAGAAACCGAAGAGCAATTGCTGCGTATCATGAGATTCAGTTGCTGCACCGTCTGGACCTAGCACGGGCACCAGTGTAATATAACTGCAAACTTTCCGTGCTGTTGGACATGGGATTGACAATTCTCGTGGCACTGCACGAGCACTAGCACTGCCCAAGGCTCGTGCTGCATGGTCAGCAACAGCAACTTTGTCAAAAACTTCCACCGGCGTAGAACGCCTTCCTCATCCAGGTACCACACTAAGCTCACCCGTGTATTCGAATTTCAGTATCGTCTTCTTTAAATCATTTAATAACATCGGGCCTCTCCTCAGATCTTTCAATCGATAATCTTGTAATGCAGCACTGTAACGGAAAACAGCTTCACTAACAGCGCACTGTCTCTCTGTTCCATAGCCGTACTGCTCACTCACGCCATTGTCAAATGACGACGTGGATGTTATACCGTGAGGCAGTGTACAGCTCCAGATTTGCACCTGGTGGCTACAGTTAGAACTATTTTTCCAGCGTACATCGGTTCCGCATCAACGCGTTAGCACATGTACTAGGTTTTGCTGCCACACAATAATTACAGCCCACACTGGACCTCTATGAATATAATAATAATAATAATAATAATGTGTAGGCCGTACTAGAATGTGGTCATTGTCGTGTTGAAGCATCAGTTCATTTATTACTACGAAGTGAATACTGAGGGGAAATGTCGTCTATTGCTTGAACTCGAAGAAAGCATTTTCATGATGTAGTGAAGAATGTGTGATGTATATGCCACATTTTTACTATCATAGATGGACGGTACGAAGTAGGCCTATTTGTGTAGTGGATGGACTATGTGAGAAAGATGATATTCATAAATTCGTTTCACAAGCTGTAAATTCCACCACACACTGTCACACGTTAATGGCAGTAATTGAGAAAAATATATAATTATTGTTAACTTCTGTAATAAACGTTACCGGCTTACGGAATTGTGATTATAGTAATGATGATCTAAAAAGAAATCAGTTTCATGATCGCAACACAATTGAACCCTTTTGTTTTTACTACTAAAAAAATTTAATTTTACCGTTAGAGGTAACTACTCACAGGTTGGGAACCACTGTTTTAGTCAAGTCGTGCTATATGTTTCCCCAGTTGGTTCGCCGAATCGTCACCCTTACTCTGTAACATTATATTTTACAAGTCTGTTCTTTCTGTTTATCATCCACGTTTCACTTTCTTTGCTTTACGAAATGTGAATGACGAGGTCTGTTATCAAAACTTGCAAAATGGAGCTGCGAAATTTCTTCGCATCAAAATATATTAATATAAATGAAAGAAGTTTCCATTTTATTGTAATACCCGCAGCAATTAGATCGAAAGGAAGCTTCAAAGCGCATATGCACTTAACGCAGACGAAAATACTCTGAGACAGAAAAAGAAGAAAAACGTAGAGGAGTTACCCAAATGGAACGGAAAAACGGTGGACGTGATGTGCATGTACAGATAAACAAGTGATTACAATTTTTAAAAAATGGAGGATTTATTCAAGAGAATACTCATAAATTGAGTAAATTAATAACTTGTTGGTCCATCTCGGGCCCTTATGGTCCTTCTGAGAGATAAGTTCAAAATTCTGTCCAATTGATGCGTTACATCGCCAGAATCACTAGATGATTGGAGGGCCCTACCCACAATGCCCCAGACATTCTTGATAGGGTAGAGATCCGACGACCTTGCTATTGACTGGCGTAGAATTGCGTTCAGTTAAGAGTCCCGCTCCGAACTGAAATCCGATTATCAGCGAAGACGTGACTGGAGACGCCCCGGACCTGACTGTCGCCCACCATACGACCCGGCAACCACCAGTGATGATCTGGGGCGCCATATCTTTCCATAGAAGGACCCCTTTGGTTGTCATTTGCGACACCCTTACAACACAGCGGTTCGTCGACGATATTTTACGCCCCGTTTGGTTGCCCTTCGTGGCAAGCCGTCCACGGCTTGCATTTCAGCAAGATATTTCCCGCCCACACAGGGCGAGAGTTTCTACTGATCGTCTTCGTGCTTGCCGAACCCTACCGTGGCCGGCAAGGTTACCGAATCTCTCCCCAGCTGAAAATGTTGGGTGCATTACGGGCAGGTTCCTACAACCAGCTCGTGCTTTTGACGACCTAACAAGGCAGTTGGGCAGAATTTGGCACGATATCCGTCAGGACGACATTCACCACTCTGTCAATGAATGCCAAGCGGAATAACTTCTTGCGTAAGGGCCAGAGGTGGACCAATGCGTTATTGACTTGCTCAATTTGTGAAGCTGTTTCTCTTGAATAAATGATCCAATTTCTTTGAAATCGTAATCATTTGTTGGTCTGTACATATGTACATCACATCTACCGATTTCCGTCCCATCCAGGTATGTCCTTCTTGGCGGTCTTTTTTTTTCTTATATCATATTTTCGTCTGGTTTTGTGTGTGTGTGTGTGTGTGTGTGTGTGTGTGTGTGTGTGTGTGTGTGTGTGTGTGTAAATCAGGCCACGAGCAATCCTTCCTTAACCGCTTCCGTGTACCGAACGGATTGAAGAGATTTACAAAATGTTTATTTCGGTGGCTGCTTATTAAAGATTTATTCGTGCAAATCGAGTACTTGCGGATGCATATACCATTTTGGTTAACCACGCAGGCCTCTTTGTATTTTTTTCTCTCCTAATAGTGTTGTTTGTATAATAATGTTCCTTTACCACAAGCCACGTTCTTTCTGGCCACTAGCAGCAATGAAGACGTGACCCGTCGGCAGAATTCCATTGCGTTGTATAAAAACACCTATGCATTTTGACAGGGTGAATTAATGAGCTACAGATCTAGCGAAGTTAGTTAAGACATGGGTCTACTGGTAGTTGGTGTGATTTTACGGGGCAAACGTGCATCCTATAATTGCCTACACGGGCCATGAGATTTTAAAGAGAAAGTGTAAGATGTTGAGACAATATGGAGGGACATTCGCGTGTTATCTTTACTACCGTCAGTATGTCACCAGCTTTACAGCATCTTTGTTGCACAGCGTTTCGTCGAAAACTTCAGATATTCGTACGTTTTTCTGTGCGTCGTGGAAAGCGACTACGAATGGCTCTTGTTATGTCTATGTTCCGTCGAGTGTTTCGAAATTCACTTTCTTCAACTTCGATCAGTCGCTTGTTTCGCCGATTGAATTAAATTGATTTAATTGCGTTCTTTTCGGTGGGCATTCGCCACAAACGAAGTATAACAAGCATTTATAGTTTCATAACAGACTTACAAATGACATGAGAAGGAACATCATCACCACTTAACACATAAAATACATCCAATTTTACATGTAATGTGTGAATATTTGCCTGTACTACATGACAAATTATGAAAGTGAAGTATTGACAATTACGTTGCAAGTTATAATTTAAGTCTTTGGAGGGAAAAAAAAAGTTACAGTTCGAACCTACAGTAAAAGGAATGACGTTCAACGTCTCGACTCGCTGTAGCGTCAGACAACACACGTGTGCGTATTTACATACTACACCAATACTTCTAATTCCCTTACAAGCGCAAAGGAAATGTGTATTTTATTAATTGAATCAGATCTGTTGAAATAATCAGATGTTAGCTATTTTAACTAGCTCACCAACTAATGTTAGTGATTTATTATCAGAATACTCATTACAACATGACATATATGGGCGCCAGTAGTACATTCGCATATCGTCTCTAGCTCCCCAAGATAGAAACAGCAAAATGGACTGTTCACACAGATGTAATTTTATTTTCCAGATTTCGTAAAATATCAAGGGAAAGAAGAACGGCAAAGATTCAAACCTCGCGCACAGAGCGTGTTTGCATTCTTACAATCGCTACGTTCTGTGATTCTGCTTGAGTGGTATTAATTAAACACACATAAACACACAGATAATTAAAAATAAATGAGGATATTAACATTTACATGACAATCACAATTTAATGTACCCAGTAAAAAGATATCCACCCCAAAAAAGCAATATATTTCTGGGTTATTAAAGTCGCTTGAGGGACGTTAATCTCGATCGGGTTACGCAGACACGTTCTCAGTGAGGACTGAGCTTCCTGAAAGAGGAAATATGTTAAAAATTCCGGCGAATTACTGTGGCAGTCGCTACTGCGAAATTTTAACAGATGATTCCTGAGTAGATGGGTGGAAGAACATACATAGAGTTTCGTCCTAAGAACAGTGGATGTTTCTTTCTATGGCACAGGAATAAAGAGAACCGTATCTGGCATGGAACTGATGACTGGATGTCCGATTTCATTGTTCTTGCCACAAATAGACCGTTGTCCCCTTGATAAAGCGGTTGAGTGCTATCAACGGGAGTTGCACTTTCAGTATTAATCCTTGGCAAGTAGCCTTCTCGGCGAGTGCATCCAGCTTGTTAATTATCTGAGGTACCACAAATGCTTTTTAACCAAATGAACACGACGTTTTGCCCCGCTTAACTTATTTATAGTAGATTGCACGGTTATGCAAGATGTATATATATTTGTTTTTATAAAACGTTTGGTGTTAGATATAGGTTCCAGAGCGCATCTAGAGATGGAGATTATTAAGCAGGTATTGGAAGACAGGTTTTGGCGGCGTTCGATGGCCGTGAACTATGGAATTGATGCTTAGCATTTATAGTACTAGCTGCAGTGCGTTAGGAACAAATGGGAGTGAGATGTATAAAAAAAAATCGGAGTGAAGTGTCCGCGAGTCCAACGCAGTTCTTGCCGTTTACTAGCTCAGCGTTCCTTCATTCTGCCCCCTCAACTAACCGACAACTAACGGCACGGATCACGAAACACAGTGTCCAGTAGTAGTGCCAGAGGACAAGCATAGTGGAATGAATACCCATTGTTACACAGTTAGGAAGCCTTTACGATGTGAGGCCCCCAAGTAGGCAAGCTGTAATCTGCTTCCACATCCACTGTGCGTACATACATTGCAGGTATCAATTACTCTCTTAGCGACCAGACGGATGATAATTGTTACAGACTCCCCATTTTTCCTTCTACAACCTGCTTCTCCCCCCCCCCCCCCCCCCCAGGGTGCCCACAACTCTTTTGTGAGTACGTGCTTAGCTTCCAGGGGGCCCCAGTCTGCATCATTACTTCCTTTCTGTGCTGCAAGCTTGTAGTTCCACTGTCCCTCCCCCCCACCCCCCCCCCCCCCCCCCACCTGTTTCTCCATGAGATGATTTTCTTGATGTCGACCCTGCTTCGATATGATTTATGATTGCGCCTCGAAATTCCACTTCTGGTGTATTCTGTACTTTTTCATTAAATAAACACATAGTCGCGTTGTTGGGTTTGACCTGCTACCAGTTTTTAAAATTTTCCAGAAGTGCGGATCATGCAAGGAGATCACCCAATGTGGTGTATACTCCACCTTTGTGCTTTCCATCTGTGCACCCTTCCCTTAAATAAGGTAATACACTCAAAACTCAACGCAGTAGCCATCCCATTGTCATGGGAGGGGGGGGGTCGTCATCGTCGTCAAGTACCTGCATGGTGGTAGTCCCCTGACCACACAGGGATCGCACTATTGGTGCCCGACCTGAAAACTCTCCGTGTATGCCAAGTAGTTTGTGCCTGTTGTGATTTGGGCACGGGAAATCCGAGCAGTGGATTACTGACCAGGTAGCCATTGCTGAGGCTGGGTGGTGGCCATTGGGAGAGCCCCCGTTCGGAGTGGGTGGCATCATGGTAGATGAGCTGCAGATGAAGTTATTTCCCATTGGTGGCCATATGGCCCCAGTAGTCTCTATGAAAAGGTAGTGATCTTTCAATGCAGAGAGATACTACCCTAAAATGTTCCCTCCCCTGGCTGTGCTATGAGAGGTTCATAGCACTAAGTGGCAAGCAGGGCTATACTCCCGACAATATTTGGTTTGTACAAGGACTGGTGGTGATTTCTGCATGGCCATAAAGCCCTTATTCTTTGTGGGGGAACTTAGAAGACAAGTTTGGAGAAGTGACCGCCATCTCTAAAATGAAATCTGGGTCAGTTCTGATGAAAACGTCATCCCACTGCCCAGTTATGGGCACTGCTCACTTGTAACAAGCTGGGTGACATACTGGTTACTGTCACTTCTCATAAGTCATGGCTACCAATCAATCCCTTCTTTTAGTCAAGTTGTCCCACAGATTACTTTTCTCTCCAATTCGTTTCAGCACCTCTTTAGAAGTTACTCGAGTTATGTGATTATCAATGTTCTTATGTGGCGCCACATTTCAAAAGATTCTGTTCTTTTCTTGTATGAGCTGTTTGTTGTCCACGCTTCAGTTCCGGAGAAGGATACACTGCAGACAAATGTATTCAGAGAAGACGCCCTAACACCAAAATTTAGGTTTGATGTTAACGAATTTCTCTTAGAAATGCTGTTTTTCGAGTACATATGTCGTTTTTACTTCGGCCATTGCCATTTATCTCGCTGCACAAATAACAACTCATCTACTACTTTTAGTGTCTCATTTCGTAATCTTGCAGCGTCGCCTGATAGAATTCGACTACATTTCATTACCAGTGTTTTACTTTTGTTGATACTCAACGTAAACCTTTTCTCAAAATACTATTAATTCCTTTCAGCTGTTCTTTCAAATTCTTTGCCGTCTGATAGTATTAGTTTAATCATCAGAACTCATAGTTCTTTCTCTTCTCTCTGAACTTTTATTCCCTTTCCCAATTTCTTCTTGGTACCGTACACAAATTGATAAAGGTGCATATTGAAGAACATCGGGAATGGGCTAGATCGCTATCGCGCTCCGTTCTCAATTTGCTTCCGTTCCATGCCCTTCGATTCTTATAATTGCAGTCTGGTTTATGTACAAGTTGTAAATAACCTTTCGCTGACTGCACTTTATCCCTGTTACTTTCAGAATTTCAAGAATGTATTTCAGTTAACGTTGTTAAAAGCTTTTCTGAATCTACAAATGATGGAAACATAGTTTTGCCTATTTTCAAACATTCCTCTCGAGTTCGTTCTCCGGAACACAAACTGAGCTGCTTCGAGCTGTTCTTATGTAAATAATTTATGTCGGTATTTTGCAGTCATAACTTATTGAACAGATTATTCCGTAATGTTCACGCCTGTCAGCATCTGCCTTATTTGCAATCGGAACTATTGCGTTCTTCTTTAAGTCTAAAGCTATTTCGCCTGTCTGTCGTGTCGTGTATAGCAGGTGGAATAGTTATGTCATGGCTGGCTGTCCCAACGAGACAATAATTATGAGACTGTGTCGTCAACTCCAAGTGCCTGGCTTCGCCTGAAGTCTTTTAGCGTTGTCAATTTTTTTTAATTATTTTTTTCAGTGAATGTTCCATATCAACAAATTAGCCTCGGACTAGGACACAAACAACAAAAACGCCGCTCAATAGCTTTCAATATTTTATAACGTTCAAAATTTTGTAAAGGTTTTGGCCCCTTGCTTTATCAGTTTCACAAGGATCGACACAGCGGTGGGATCGACCTTTTGAAACTATTTGCATGGTGATGTAGGTTAAGATCCCAACCATCACACCCTGCAGCCATTCACCTTGGTGGGCTCTCGTTTCCATGATGTTCAGTAGCGTTAAGAACGGAGTATTGTACTGGCTGATCGCTTACACAGGTGGAAGGTTGTGGGTTCGAATCTAGTCATTTGTTTTTAAATCTTTATCGAAAGACTATGTACATAATTTTTTATTCAGTTAATTGTTTTAAATGTGATTATTTGTTTCGATTCTTTTGTCACATTTTAATCACTGTATGCACTTTTTCATTTATCATTTTTATTTATATGATTCATTTTCTATTCGGAATTTTTGTGAATGTGAATTTAATTACATTTATCAGTTACAACATTTAAATATTTCAAAATGCCGATCTATCGGTTAGAAACAAAAGACGATATAACCTAATTGTGTTGACTATACAGTGGTGTCAAAAATGTATTTTTCGTTACAAGATGTGCATTTTTTATAGTAATCGATATAAAAACACTTAAAACATAGCTTAAATTATTATTGCACTGTGGATAAAATAACACAGATGATTTAAACGAAAAAAGGGATTAAGTAAAACGAACCTTAACCAAAAATGAGGAATAGAAATAATGAACGCAGTAACATGGACGAAAAAGGTGATAAAATGAAAGAAATCAAATCGAAATTAATACTTAAAATCTTATGTACAAAGGTATCAAGTGGGAAAAGATTTATGAGAAGAAACATCAGAGCAAATGATGAAATTGGTGTGATTATTAAAATGTGACAGGAATAGAAATAAAAAATTACATTTAAATCAAATAATGATCCAAGTCATTTCGGTTAAGTTTTAAAAAACAAAAAAATTAATGCACCTGACAAGATTTTAACCCACCATCTCCTGCGCATAAAGGCTTTACCCTATCCGTAATGCCAATCACCTAGTCCGTAAAAAACTACTTAGCAAGGCATATTTGAGATTTCCAAAGATGAAGTCTGCTGTTAATTACCGAAAAAAGTTGTAGAACTTTTAGACGTATCTGCCATTTAACTCGCTTAGTTCCCGATCACAGTTTCGTACGTAGTAGTTTCGGATTGTGAATTATGATAGAATTACTCTTTTGACGCCGGTGATCTCGTAATTCTTCGAACAGACGGCGTGTTGTGTTTGTTTCTGTAGCATTGATGCCGCGCTCCCCTCCCCCTTCCGCAGTCGCTTTCGGGCTCTCTGCCCCTCCTCGCCGCCGTCCTTGGTACTCCATTGTGGAGTTAAGCTCCGAAGTCCAGCACTCCCACACTCCCTTCTGTCTGAAGTAAGGGGGCAATGATTGCCCTTCACGGAACGGCGCGTGCGGATCTGACGAGCTCGCGGTAATTGATGTGACGTGCATAGCGCCGAGGCCGTCCAGGCTGCCTCCCGCACCACGGCCGACGTGGGCGTCAGTGTGCGAGTGCGCGCGCGCGCACCCGCCGGGTCGTTGACCCCGGCCCCGGTGTACGGGAGTGTACGCCCTGGGGCAATAGTACGCTGCACGAGCGCGACCAGTCGCTGTGTGGAATTGCATACCGCCACGTTCCTCAATAGTCGGCCAAAACTACGTTCTCACTAGGACGCTCCTTCAGCGTACTATCGCCCCAGGGCATACACGTCTGTACACCGCAGGGGCGTGCTTCGCAAGTCGATCTCTCATCCTGCCCCGGGCCATACACAGACTTGTCCGTTTAGTACTTCTTTGAATAAAGCCAGAACATGAAACAGATACCGCCCAATGAGAAGGGTACCCAGAGTCATTAGTTATGAAATCTCAAAGTGTACCTCCATTCAGCACGAAATTAATATGAGGTCCGCTAACAACTGTCCCCTCTCCTGCTCCCTACTTCCTTGCCTTCGACCGTACCTCCTTCGCCAGGTGCCTTCGTCATCACTCTATCAGTTGCTTGTACACGTTGTTAACAACAGAGTGACGTGGCGCAGTGGTTAGCACGCTGGACTCGCATTCCGAAGGACGACGGTTCGGGATGGTTCCTTTGAAAGGGCACGGCCGATTTCCTTCCCCAGCCTTCCCTAATCCGATGGGACCGTTGACCTCGCTGTTTGTGGTCTCCTCTTCCAGAAAACAACCAATATGTTGCTCGCCCCTTTTACTTTTATACAGGAGTGCCTCTTCATATAGTACATCAGTGAAGCAAGACATTCAGTATTCCTTGTCCTTGATACTAGAGGATGACGAAAGAACAGTTGGACAGATTTCTATGCTTTCGCCGAGGTAGCTGGTTCTGTTCTCATCCTTAACACTAACTGTAACGTATGGAGGGTGGGACTTTCATGGGAAGGACTCCTCGCACCGCATGCTGTCGCCTGGGGAGACACTAGCCTGGTTCCACCTACCTGCCGACTTGATTATTTCTCTCACCTTATTTTGCTATTATCGTTCCTGCTGATGTTCGTTATGTTTTTAGTTTTATCACTTTTAGGAATCTCGCGACTAGAAGGCTATAATGTGCCGTTACGGCCTTAGTTCTGCATCTGGTTCGGGGGGGGGGGGGGGGGGGGGCGTGGTCAGGTGTGGGTAAGGTGTCTCACCGCAAATGAACAATGAGCTGTGGAGGAGCGTTCGAGTGCTCTAGGGCATCAGTATTGCTTTCAGTGCTTCGATTTTTACTAATAACACACATCAGAACTCGTCAACATCTGTCTCAGATCGTGGATACGATTTTGCATCGGCGTTTTGTACTTCAATGATACGGGCTCGTACGCTGGGGGTTCGGCACAGACTTAATTACGTATTTAGGCAGTTCATCGGTTCCGGAAATGGAGAGTCTGTCATTTTTTTCCTATTATCGACATCGATACTGCCAAGATATCGGTGCCATAGATTTCAAGTTTTTCTAGAATGTTTTAATTCCAATAATGTACATATGACATAGTCATGCAGGAAGTAGGCGACCATTACTAAAGTAATCGGCAGTTCTCCATTCAGTCTGACTGGGGCGCAATGGTAAAAGTCAAACATCAGATGTAGTATTACTTTATTGCTCATATAACACGTTTCGGAATTTATCCATCACCAGATATCCTGGAGCGAATACTGCTCATAGACATGGCGTTTCAAGCTGTAAGTGAAACAAACGTTCGCGTACTATTCTGAAACGCCATACCTACGTGCAGTAATCGCGATTTGTGACTGCTTCACATACAGTTTGAAACGCCATATCTACGTGCAGTATTCGCTCGTGGATATCTGATGACGAATAAATTCTAAGTCGCGTTATACGAGCGATAAAGTCATTCCTGTGACTGATGTTTGACTTTTACCCTTTGCCACTCATTCTGAATGTAGAACTACTGATTGTTTTAATTTCAAGTTTGACGTCGGATAACAAATGACAAAATAAATATTCCTTTGGTGTGATATAATTAAACATTAACAATTTTAATAAACATTTTTGGAACAGTGATTAAAATTTTTTGTTTTTAAAATTCAGTCTTAATCACAGTTATCACAGCAGCTGAGAAGAGTGCTCCACCTACCATCTTCGAAGGATGCCATGGGTCTGATGATGGTCATGTGATATGACCGAAACCGGTCACCTATCTTCTTGTAACATACGTGGTGTGATTAAGACTGAATTTTAAAAACAAAAAAATTTTAAAAATTAACAATTTTCGAATTTTAGTTGTCTCTGAAACCTTGTTTCTTGGTGAATTTCATCGTTGTAGATCAGTGGAAAGTGCCCTACTACAGGTTTTTATTGAATGAGTTTGTGAGTATCAAAGTATGTGACATAAGGGGTTGTATCTTTTAACTGCATTGACTTGGAAACTTTTGTAAACCGTCAAGGGACCATAGACTTTAGTACGTGACATAAATTTCAACTTGATGCCTCTACCCCTTCCTGAGAAATAGTTTTTAACAGTCGGACACCCAAAAAGACAAACAAAGCAGTCCTTTGATTCCGTTTTTACCAACTGAGGTACGAAACTCTATTTAAAAAATGCTATAAACACTTCCGAAAATTGTTTTCTAACGCATTTTTAACTCATTAACCAAGTGAGGTGACCGAGAGAGAAATCATTGGACTCACGTTTTACTTACACACTTAAGCACATCGTAAAAAAACAAAAAAGTCACAGTCGAATACAGTACAACACCGGCTCTAGCCTTGCTAATTACCTCAGTTCGGCGGGAAAGAATCTGTTACTTTCTTCAGTTACACTATATCCACCTGATGCCACTCATTGAATATGAGATGCGTGTTGTCACATGTCACCCGCACTGTTCAAACAGTCCTGACATTGTGTTAGGGTTGAGATCGAAAGATTTAACGGAGCAGTCGAGGTAAGATAGTGTGCTTGAATGTTCGTCACACCAGGAACGTACAAGTGCAGCTCTGCGAACACGGCTGACGTCTTGGAAGACTGGATTGCCCTCAGCATACTCACGAAAATGCGGAAGGAATTAGAACACTTGCTGGTGACCAAGATTGTTGATGTAAATGTCGTGTTTCACTTTCACAGTAGCTGTAATTAGTGGACCCAAATCATATTAAGAAAAACATACCAACAACATCACAACATAATCTCAAGCCTGAGCCACTCCCTCCATACTCTCGGGTTAAGCGTTTCATTGCACACTCGACACCTTGCGTCATTTGTAAAGAGGCAAAATCGCGACTCGTTTCTGCGTTCTTTGGCCCACTGAAAACGTTGCAGCTTTACGAGCGTGGTTTGATAAGTCTGGTAAAAAAGCAGGGAAAAATGTTTCGTAAATATCTCACCTGCTTCTTGACATAGTCTCCTTTGAGGGAATACTCTTGTTCCAGCGATCCTCCAGCTTTTTCATCCCATCAGAAAAATAGGTTCTGTCAAAATATGCAAATTACTTTTTGCGACTATCACTTCCTCATTTAATGACACTTTCTTCCCAGCAAGCCAAAGCTTCAAGTAACGGAACGGGAAGAAGTCACTTGGAGCTAAGTCTGGTGAATAGGATGGGTGAGGAACCAATTCAAAGCCCAGTTCATGCACTTTCGCTATTGTTATCGCTAATGTGTGGAATGGTGAATTGTCCTGGTGAAGCAGCATTTTCTTGAGTGTAAACCTTGGTCTTTTTTCGGCCATCGCAAGATTCAAACGAACCAACAATAAACGTAATAGGGTTAAGTTATGATTATGCCTTTTTCTAAGTAATCTGTGAGCGTTATTCCTTGGGAATCCGTAAAACACAAGGGTCGTCAGCTTTCCAGCTGACAAAATGGTCTTTGCTCGCTTCGGTGCACTTTCACCAGCCCTTGTCTATTGTTTTGACTGCCGTTTGGACTTTGGTGTGTAATGATGGATCCAGGTTTCATCATCAGGCACAAATCGGCGCAAAAAGTCTTGCTGATGGCTATTAAATATCGCCAGACTTTATGTTCGAATGTTGTGCCGGCTGCGCTTTGGTCGACTGGGAGAAACCGCAGCACCCACCTCGCACACGGATTCTTCATAGCCGTTTCTCCGTGCGAGGTATTATGCACTCGCTCAGTTAGGATGCATAAAATCGCAGCAATCTCACGAATTTTTATTCGGTGGTATTGCATTACCATGTCGTTGCATTACCTTTGTGGTGACCTCAACTGGATTGCGGAGTGCACTTCGTCTTCGGTGCTTGTCAGACAACGTTTAAATTCATTAATCGAAAAGTAAATGGTATTCAGTGGTGGTGCAGAGTCCGCGTGCACTTCATCCAGTTCTGTTCTGATTTCTGCGGCAGTACAACTCTTCAAATGAAAATGTTTAATAACAGCACGATACTCGGTTTTCTCAATTTTCAATGCCAGTTGACACACAGACCAATTCAGACAGCTCTCAAAAATGAACTATACGCTGTACATTGTTGAAAGTCTTTACACGATCCTTGGAATAATCAAACTTACCAACCATGAAGGCGCAGCAAAAAGTTCCATTCTTTCATGGAATTACCAGACATATTATCAAACCATCCCTCGTATGTGCCTCAGGGATTGGCATTTTGCGAGATATCCAAATGTCGATAGCATGCAGTTCTCTTCGCAGTGTTCCCTTGGAGACTGGTTGAGTTGCATCTGCATACACTTAGCAGAAGCAGTTCCCGTCTGGGATGAAACCAGTTGCCAATGCCAAGTCGTAATTGGTCTTCGCTTCCAGTCGGTTAGAATATTTTTACGTCCATTGTTCTTATTCTGCGTTACATGGCTTAGAGTGGTACACTACTCCCTGTAGGAACATAGGACGCTTCAGAGGTCGGGCAACTTCGTTCATGGTATGGTCATGGGTACCACCAAACAGGATAGCCGCTTTCTACAATTGTCTACTGCTTATCACCCATGTTACTGCGACGACTCCTTACAATCGACCGGCGCACACACACCTCTCCATTGGTATCCCTTACGTCAGTGGCGGAAGGTCACATGACGCTCTGGTACCAGTTCTACACCTTGTACGGCGCTCCAAAGCGACCAATGTGCTCTTTATGGGAGTGACTAATGTGTTGTCCCGTGAGCTTACATTCAGGGCGAATGTTGTTGACATGTCCAACCAGCCATTGAGATATAGGTTTTCCGTGGTTTCGTAAATCAGTGTATTGTCCCTTCGAAAAGCACAAGTTCGATTTTCCTCCCCCACCCGCCCCAATCCGGTCGTGCTCCTTCTGTAACGAACTCTTAGTCGACGGGCCGTTAAACTTTACTCTTTATTCCTTCCTCTCATAACCACTGAAGTTTGTCGTTTGTTTCCTGTTGAACTCTTGAAAATGCTCAGAGCTGATAGCATATCTGTGGTCATTGTGGTGGTGTGCTGAAGTATGATCTTGTTGCATCCTGTAAATTTCGACTAACTAGGATATACTGTAGTTGTGCATTTAGCCCGTCCACGTCATCCTAGTGGAATTCTAATAAGGTTTTACATAGGACCTTCTTACGGCATTGATGCTTTCCTCGAGCGGCGTCCTCATCGAACGCGCCTTGTCACCCAGAAACACGGTGCAGAAAGGCGCGGATCAGCGCAGAATGGAGCAGTGGTCATAGATGCGCTGCAATGTTCCATTGTGCGTCCGCGCGTGCTTCAGTAAAAATTGGAAACGAGAAACGCCGTCCAAATAGAGCGCGCAGTAACAATTTCATTTGGTGTACCAACGCTTTGCGAACTAGTTCGTTGTTGCACATAACGGGGTTTGACGTCCACTCCGGGGGCGCCGCGCTGCGCCAAACTTCGTTCCTCGATTATGCGAGGAGCGGCTTTAGCTCGTAAATCTGTCGCGCGGAAGACGGTCCCAAGTGATTGGAAAAAAGCGTAGGTTTACTCCCGTACGTAACAAAGGCAAAAGAACGGATACGCAAAATTATAAACCAATATCTTTAACCCACAAGCAAACACGCATATTTTTATGACATTACTACACGCTAGGGGGAATAGATGTAGATGCATCGCAACATTCGAGTATCTTAAAGATGTATTTAATGATTTTTAAGATGTAAATACACACTTCCCCTAATGTCAAAACTCGAATCTCACAAAGCAATGTATTTTGCAGAATTTGTCATTTAGATCTAATCAGAATCATTGCTGAGACTTTCTGTGCAGACTAAAAATTAATGTTCCTCACATATTAACCTATATAAAATTTTGCTCGCAGTTTTATTTTTCCGGGTCTTTTTTCCGGAGAGACAAGTGACATCTCCCAGATGACAATCTAGCTTTCTTCTGTCTTGGCTCTTCCGATCCAGTGATGGACATTACACAGATTTGATAAGTGAGGGTAAGTGTTTCTTGGTGGTGCAGATTTTATCCGCAAAGCTCCATCCTTTCTCCTGGTTAGGCTATTCCCGAATGGTGACACTTTGGTTGTATGTTCAATATGTTAAGTAATGCCGATGGGGAAATTAGTCTGCTGTTGTTCCAGCTGTATGGTCAGTGCTCGTATGCATATAATCATGGCTTCCTTGAAGGTTGTGGATTATATAAGAAACAATGTCGTAAAATTGCGTCCTAGAGTTAATGTAAAATTTGCGATTCGCTGTCGTAAATGCTACGTGCTTGTGGGATCGGAGAAACTCGTGTGAGTAGACTGCGATTTAATAAAGATCTGTGCTTAACATTCAGCTTCCTACCTGTTGTACATATTATGCCTTAGAATCTTTGGAGTTGAAACTTCGTGGTGAAGGATTTGTCAGGCGACAGTGCACGTAGTATTTCTGTGTGGTGGTGGTGGTGGTGGTGGTGTCGCTGAGCAAGTTTGAATTTCCCCGCTGAGTCATATTCAACGAGGAAAGTACACTGACAGGCAGAGCAGATGCATTGGTTTACAAACCCTGATCATCCACCTATTAGGTTTCACAGTTGACACTGATCCTCCTTTACAATGGACTTCAAAGATTCTCACATATTTCTCTTGATTCAACGAAGTTAGAGTTAACGACGTCTTATGGATAGTCTTTCTTTTGTGATTATTGTAGGTATATTCTAAACCGTAATTACTTCAGGCAATCCTTTCGTGAATCCTCTTTCTCTCTCTTACTCAATGAATGCATTAGTTTCAGCTATCTCAGGATTGACATCGAATGTTTCAGTTCTCTCTAAGGGATCTTTCCATTATGCAGTGACGCGAGCCATTTAAAACATAATTTTGGTTTACACGACCTAGTCCCCTGTTGTTTGGCCAACTACATTGTTATTTAATATGATTAGAAACTACATAATTATTTGATACGGTTACTTTGATTTTTCAATACATTGCTCTCATAGTTTCTAATTCCATGTTGGCACACCGAATAACACGAACTAACTTTCTTATTTTTCTTTTAGTGAAGGAAAATACCAGACTATTCATTGTTGGCAATGGTGTGGCACTTGTAAATATCATGACGATCACCGTTAGGGATAAATTTGTAATAGCGACTGGATGTTGAAACTGCGTCCACAAATGATCGGTGATTAATTAAATGCCGGCGGTTTCTTCTTCTGGCATCAGTTTACCGACGTGCATCTGTCTTGGAGCTAATCATACTGGGTGATTCAAAAAGAATACCACAACTTTAGGAATTTAAAACTCTGCAACGACAAAAGGCAGAGCTAAGCACTATCTGTCGGCGAATTAAGGGAGCTATAAAGTTTCATTTAGTTGTACATTTGTTCGCCATTTCAGCCAATAAAGTTTTTGGTCCCTTTTTCTTCGAAGGTGCTACTGTAACTGGACTACAGTATCTGGAGATGTTAGAGAATTGGCCGTTCCCTCAGCTCGAACAAGAAGCACAACAATTCATATTTCAGCAGGATGGAGCGCCACCACATTGGCACTTATCTGTCCGTAACTACCTGAACGTCAACTACCCGAGGCGATGGATCGGCCGCCAGGCAGCCCGTGACAGAGCACGTCATCACTGGCCTCCAAGAAACCCTGATCTTACCCCCTGCGATTTTTTCTTATGGGGGTATGTTAAGGATATGGTGTTTCGGCCACCTCTCCCAGCCACCATTGATGATTTGAAACGAGAAATAACAGCAGCTATCCAAACTGTTACGCCTGATATGCTACAGAGAGTGTGGAACGAGTTGGAGTATCGGGTTGATATTGCTCGAGTGTCTGGAGGGGGCCATATTGAACATCTCTGAACTTGTTTTTGAGTGAAAAAAAAACCTTTTTAAATACTCTTTGTAATGATGTATAACAGAAGGTTATATTATGTTTCTTTCATTAAATACACATTTTTAAAGTTGTGGTATTCTTTTTGAATCACCCTGTATAATGAAACTTATGTCTAGGTATCTTCCCATCTCGGAACTTACACGGGAAAACGTGGACGTAGATTTTCGGCTGTCAGGCAAAGAGCGATATACTTTTATGCAGGGGGAATCCCTGTTTGACGATTGCCTTCAGAATTAGGCCTGCTGACTGTCGTTACTTGAAAAACGGAGTAGAAGGCGACTGAGATCTGCCAGTTCTTAAGAATAATCTCTGCAATATGGAGAGGTCAGTGGTTTGCTTCTATGGATATTTGCATGGTAACACCCGCGTGTTTCACTTTCTTATTTTTGATGTTAAATAGTTTCGAAAAACGGTGATCTCCATGATCCTTTAGAAATGAAAGGCTGAATCTGTAAAGTATCATCCGTTCGCAATTTGAAAGTGAGCGTTTTAACTAGAAATACTGTTACGTATTGATTTGTAAGCTGCGGAACATCGATTTTGTGAAATTTTACAGATGAACTCCTATGCAGCTCTCGAAGTCTCTTGAAAATTTTATTTCTGGCTTGCACTTTAAACTTCCTGTTTTGCCAGAGCTGAGTTTACGTCAGTGTGCGGATTTGGTGACGTGGAGATATTTTGGGATGAAGTTTATTTATCGGTTGCACTTACTTGTCATGTGAAGATGAGTGTACGGGGTTCACAAGTTTTCGTTAAAAGACCGAGCTAGGTGGTGCGGTGATAGTCTCAGTGGGCTCCACGGGAAGCAAATGGATTTTAATCTGCGTCCAGTATCGTGTTTATGGCCCCTGAATCACCACAGGAAGAGTTTCTGAAACAAAGTGACAACAGATTTCTTCCTCATCGTAGGGACAATCAGAGAGTTCGTATTATATACGCAATGTAATGATATCGATGTCACCAGGGTGCTAAAATCTGAACTTTGTTAGTAATAGTTGGATGGCAGTATTCATTTTATTAATACACTTGCTGAAGTATGCCGTTTCTGAAATGATTTATTAGTTTCCATGAAGTTTACTCCAGACGCAAGGTCGCCAGACGAAAAGGTGTTACGTTGTGATGCGCAGAAAATTCATCTGTACGAAGTAACTGGTAAATGGTAAGCATATTAACAAGAAAAAAGTCAGTCATTATGTTTTTCTTTTTAAAAAAAACGCTTTGTACCTGGAGAAATTATTGCAGAAATTTTTAGACGATATTTTCGTATTTACAGCTGTATGAGCCATAAGATAAGCATGCAAGTATGGTGTTTGAGAATACCACGTAGATAGGACCTACAGAACATTCAGAGTAACACCTGCTGTTAGTTTCTCCGGAGCTTTAGAGTATGAAGGCCTAATGTTATCTGTAGGTAGTCTCAAACCTTTGACTTCTAACAAGGACACGTTAAGGACTGACCCTCTCAGATTTTCTTCGTACTTATCTGGATAACGAAACTCAGTGCCAGGACACCAGTATCCTTAAAGTAGCACGATACAGTTTCTTCTTCATCTTTGTTTTTGTTTTCTAAACACCCGAAAAAATCGCCTTTGAATATTAGATGATCTCTGGAAATTTCAAGTTAATTAACACAGTTGCTTGTAACTGAGCGTAATGTGATTGTCTTGCAAATGGGAATTCGATTCGAATCTAATTTCTAAATTTTTTAAAACTTTTATTGTAATTCTGTGTTTATTATCGGATACGGTAAGTAACGAACATTGAAATATAATATTTTAATGTAAATAACGTCCATTTATTTCTAATTGCTGGATGTATGAAAATACATTAAAATTTGACACAAACATGCAAAATACAACATTGTTAAATGAAAAAAATTATTACCTGCATCAGTAATACTGTTCAGTCTCCAGAAAGAATTTCTTTCGCCATTTGATTTTCGAATTTTCATACGGCATTTTCATGCAGTTAATGATTAACAATAAAAATTGTGATTTTTATCCAAAATGTTACACAATTTGTTAATTTCAATTTTTAAATGTTAATAAAGATGGAATAGAAATACAGTTTAAATTAAGTCTGTGGTAGCGACGTTGAAACCAACTACATTATGATTACACGAAGAGAACGCAGCGCACTCAGCCACTGGCAAATATAGTAGTTAGCTCGAAATGTCTTGTACTTAATAGTTCTCGGAAGAGCATGATGTCCGGACACAGAGCTTCAAATTCCGTAAGCAAGCATAAAATCGAATTGGGCCAGACATTGAGGTCACCTTGTAGATCTCCAAAGATAGTATCATGAGCAGGATATTTATGGATTTGAATCAGTGGTGAAAAATTATTATTTTAGGCGTTAAAAGGACTTCCATGAGCAAAGCACGTGAGGCACATGTTTGTAAACTGCTTACGTTTCGTGAAAAACAACTGCTTGTCGCGTCGAGATTGATGGCGCCACTATGAAAAACAAAACGAATAATGTGTGATGCGCCCACAATTAATGAAATCGTACGTGTATGAAACTCCGATAGGAACGCAGAGCAGCTACTGACTGGGTCCTAGCTGATTGTCTCATTATGCAATAAGACAAAGGGAACATTTTAGAGATTGCGACAAAATTTTGTGTGTCGTTGCAAAGCATACATTACTGGTGCGCTGAGCATTTACTACCAGATTCAGTTGGTGCTCTAAATTGTGATTACTTTCTCAATAAGAAATTAATCAACTTAAAGGCTTGGTATGTATTGTATACCAACCTTTGCTATGTTGCAACTGCTATAGTTTTGTTACGTTATGTGCGTACCCAGCGATGGTGTGTGTGTGTGTGTGTGTGTGTGTGGGTGGTGGGGGGGGGGGGGAAGGCCTGCGCACGCAAATAGAACTCGAACTCTCCTCCACTATACAGATAGACGTATTGATTCAGTATATTGATTCAGTATCAATTTGGAGCAAGGCGGAATATAAAACAAGTGTACCTACAACTGTTTCTCAAAAAATCTGAAAACTGTTTCGCCATTCACGCGAAAATAATTGCAAGCCCCTCCCCCCCCCCCCCCCCCTCTCTCTCTCTCTCTCTCTCTCTCTCTCTCTCTCTCTCTCTCTCTCTCTCTCTCTCTCTCTCTCTCCCCCCCTCCCCTCTCTCCCCCCTCCCCTCTCTCCCCCCTCCCCTCTCTCCCCCCCTCCCCTCTCTCCCCCCCTCCCCCTCCCCCTCTCTCCCCCCTCCCCCTCCCCCTCTCTCCCCCCTCCCCCTCCCCCTCTCTCCCCCCTCCCCCTCCCCCTCTCTCCCCCTCCCCCTCTCTCCCCCTCCCCCTACGCATCCATGCCCAAGGCAGGATTCGAACCTGCGACCGTAGCGGTCGCGCGGTTCCAGACTGAAGCGCCTAGTACCGCTCGGCCACTTCGGCCGGCCTATCTCACGGCACTAGTTGCGTTTCTTGGTTGCTCATTGCTAATTTCTAGTAAAAGTAGAACGCAACACACTATCTATAAGCGGCTGTGGGCAGTGGTAAGGTATTATATTAACGGTAGGTGCGTTTCTCATCTCAATTTTTGAATAGTGCAAAGGGAGAAACGAATGAATACAAGCAAAGGTAATGCTTGAGCTGCTAACCTACGAGACTTAGTGAGGACTATGCTATTGAGTTCGTGCCATCTCATGTCGCCATGTTTCAGTCGGGAATCATTTATTGCAGCTTTACACCTCATGAAGTCATAATCTCCTTCGTGAAAGCGTTTTTTCATCTGCATATTTCATTTTTGCTGCATCAGAGCAACCTGGTCGTGTATATTGCGTCACAATGAAGCGAACCAAATTTTTCGCAGTACCAGGTTCTAAACGGATGAGCGTTCACTTAACACAATACAGTTCATGGACAGGTTGATTCATGTAGACTAGAAGCGCTTCGAAAAGTGCTTCATCGCCGTTCTTACGAATGCTGTCTGTCATACTGTCGGAATTTAGTCACGGAGATATCAACAGCTACTTTCACAACACGATACATTCATCAAAGAGATTCCTATGACACTGTGTTGTTACAGTGTTTTCCATTTCATTTATAAATGGTGCTGTTTGGAAGTTTTCGGGAATACAAAGCCACACATTCACAGTAATATGCAACTGAGGTACTGTACTTTATCCCACTACCCAGTTTCTTACGGTATCTACGTCAGTTACCTCGTCACTGTACGAATTTTCCGTCTCCCTGAATATGGAAAAGCATTTGTTGCTGGGAAAACTCCTGTGTGTCAACTAACGCTTTATTTCAGTCGGTTAGCTTTTCGGGACTTCAACTACGAGGTAAGCCCGCAGAAAGTATGACAGTGTTATATCCACTGATTGTGTAGACTAGCGGAGCACGCTAGATCCCAAAATAAGACTTGGCAGGAGCTGTGACACTGCACCCGTGGGTGGCTGTTTTGTTGAGATTCGGAAAGTTGATAGCAAGTTAATAAACAGGTCTAATAGATATGGCCACCAATCAAAATTCTTAGATATCCCGCTTGAATTGTTTTAAGCCCGTAACATTTTTCGAGGTGTAACATCATTCTCAAGGAAAGATGCAGTGCTAAAACTTTTACTTTAAATGTACTCGTGCATGATTCTTTAATGTTGTATTCTTTTGTATTAGCGAGCGTTGTGAAGAGCTTGTGGAGAAGCATTACACTTTCGAATGAATATTTACTTCGTTTGCTGATCTGATGTTAACACGAAGTGTAAATAATCACTCAGTCCGTTCAATCAGAATTATCTGTCCTGTTACGATGTATTCCGTTTCATCCGTAATTGTTCTGTGGGGTTTCTTGTCCATTTCTTGTAGCCTCGTGACCTAGACTAACAAAATGCTATTTATTGTCGTCACTATATACTATAATCAAGATGGTTATAAAGACAAAGCTTGGTTCTGCTTTACTATCGATGTTGATATTATTTTCATTGTGATGTAATTTCTCACTGAGACATAAAGCACGTTTGATGTTAGTAGATATAGGGGTGACTATTCTGTTTCTAAAAACAAGCATCTAATTACTCTAAAATTACGAAGACTTAGTTTTGCGTTAAGTATAAGCAACCTGTTTGTAGTTCCCTACAGTACTGAATCTACCGCTCTCTGAATGATTGCAGTGGATTGTCATGAAATGTATGCTACAGTTCACTAGTATATACAGATTCCTTTATTGACACAAATAGTGAGACTGGAACGTAACGTCTTGCAGAATCCTCCATTGGAAAAGACTTTTCCCCCTCTGCACACACTGACTGACAAGTTAACTATCAGTTTTCCTGATTTCGAGTAGCAACATGGTATTGCTTGTGTTGCGTATTGCAGCAGCTCCGGCCTTTAGAAACCCTGTGAGCGGCGTTATGAGGCAGGTTTCCCCCCATGATCGAGCTGATGAGTTGACTTCCTCGGGAGGCGTCTCCGTAGCCGAGGTTATTAACGCACGCTACAGGTCTGTGCTCAGACAGAAGATTGCGCATTCGAACCTCAGCCGTATTATACAATTACATTTGCAGCATTTTGTTAGCAAATAATGATGTGCCATAATTCTCTTGTCTCTCCAGTCAAATTCCATGCCCCTTCATTAGTTACTTGACCTGCCCACCTGATCTTCAGGATTCTATTGTAGCAGTACATTTCAGAAGCCTTCTGTCTTTTCTTGTGTGCTTCATATTGATCACGATTTGCGTCAGTATGAAACAACACTCAAAACAAATAGTTTCTAAAATATTTTCTTTCACTCTTTTACAAATGCTTTGCTTACTATATTGCCAGTACGCATGCAATTGCCCTCTTGACTTCAGCCATTATCAGTTATTTTGCTGCCCAAACAGTAAGACTCATCTATGACTTTCAGCATCTCATAATCAGATTCCCTCAGCTTCATTCGACTACACTCCGTTTCACTCTCATTACTTTTGTTGATGTTCATCTTATAACTTCTTTTCAGGATACTATCAGATCCGTCCATTTGATACCTTGAGTCATTTGTCGCCTGTAATTCTGTTAGAATGTCATCAACCACCCTTAAAATTTTTGATTTGATTCCTCAGTCAGTCGCGTCATATTTGTTGATCGAATAGTCCTCAGTTGTACTGGTGGTCCATAGTATGCAGCGGCACAAGGACCCAATATTTGGGCGGTGAGACATGTCATGTTCAGTTGCGCTGACAAACCGAACTCCTGAGCTTTTATATTTTTGTTCTTCTTTTCTTTTTAGAGGGAAGAGAGAGAGAGAGAGAGAGAGAGAGAGAGAGAGAGAGAGAGAGAGAGAGGGGGGGGGGGGGGGGGCGCAGCCCACCGCAAGCCGTTCCCTCCACGATCCGCACTGTAGGCGCGCGTTGGCAATCCCGGAGGCGCTTACGTCGGCGTCTGTGATAGCGTCGATGTAGGTGCTCTGTCCGCTCTGGTCGCCAGTCTTTGTTTGCTGATCATTTTTTAAATTAGATCCATTGCTGGTTGCCATGCTTTGCTGAGATTATAACCGCAGTCCGAATTGGTAAGATTATCCTTGGTTCGAATTTCGATGACTTCTCTAACAACTCTGCCCCAGTATTTGGGAGTCTGCGCTAAAATCCTGATACGTTTCTATTCCATTGCACGATTCTCTGATAAACAGTGCCCTGCGACCCCGACTTATTGGTGGGCGTTAGGCGAGTGTGCCGCTGGTGTTCTCGGCACCGGCTTGTACAACACATCTTGCAATACTGGCAAGGAATCTCATAAATTCCGGACTTCCGCAAATCGAGATCTCTGAAACTCCCCAGTAATGCCCCTGTTTTATTGGGTGGGCAAAAGACTTCTTAGGCGGTGCTTTTTGAGTATGCGCTCGACGTCTGCCGATAGCGCGCCGGTGTGTTATATAAAGGCTGTGGCTACCTCTTCCTCCTGAATTCTTCCGTTTTTATTGGTTGTACTGTAGTGGTGGGGCGAAGAGCGCCCTTAATCTGCGGGTGTATGGTAGAAGCAGAGCAGGAATCGGACAACAAACTCGTCTGACTCTTGGGAAACCAGGTGCACTGTCTACCGACCACGAGATGACCTGATCCGCTGCGTCAGTAGCGATAGCACGCAACAAGCGAGGAGAAACAACTAATGTGAAAAGAGAAGAAAATCCACAAAGAGGTGTACACCTCATCAAACCGAGAAAGAATAGAATGGAGTTTGTACTTAACCTACGACTCACCGAAGCAAGAAAGTTTCGAGGAGTTACAGAGCGTCGACGTCAGAAGCTCAGTTTGTCAGAAGCTCAGTTTGTCAGCAAACCTGACGATAGCCTTGTCTTATCGCCGAAATATTGTCTGTTGGACACTATGAACCATTGTCTGTTGGACACTATGAACCGGCAGTACACCAGTGGACTGTTCGATCTTAAAAATTTGTATTCACTCTATCTAACATGAATTTCCAAATGTCTCCTTAATTTACTGCTTGCCCATTGTACAAAGTGAATAATATGGGTTGTAGGCTATAATTGTCTCACTTCTTTCTCAGTTATTGCCTTCAGTTCATGTCCTTTGAGTCTTTAGAACAGCAGCCTCCCGTCTTTACAACTTGCAGATAACCCATTTGCTTCTTGTATTTTATCATTGATAACTTCAAAACGTCAGAAAGTGTATCCCAGTCAGTATAATACACAAGCTTAACCATTCTCCTGAGCACCTATGCTAGTTGATTGCAAAGGAAGTACATAATACACTCCTGGAAATGGAAAAAAGAACACATTGACACCGGTGTGTCAGACCCACCATACTTGCTCCGGACACTGCGAGAGGGCTGTACAAGCAATGATCACACGCACGGCACAGCGGACACACCAGGAACCGCGGTGTTGGCCGTCGAATGGCGCTAGCTGCGCAGCATTTGTGCACCGCCGCCGTCAGTGTCAGCCAGTTTGCCGTGGCATACGGAGCTCCATCGCAGTCTTTAACACTGGTAGCATGCCGCGACAGCGTAGACGTGAACCGTATGTGCAGTTGACGGACTTTGAGCGAGGACGTATAGTGGGCATGCGGGAGGCCGGGTGGACGTACCGCCCAATTGCTCAACACGTGGGGCGTGAGGTCTCCACAGTACATCGATGTTGTCGCCAGTGGTCGGCGGAAGGTGCACGTGCCCGTCGACCTGGGACCGGACCGCAGCGACGCACGGATGCACGCCAAGACCGTAGGAGCCTACGCAGTGCCGTAGGGGACCGCACCGCCACTTCCCAGCAAATTAGGGACACTGTTGCTCCTGGGGTATCGGCGAGGACCATTCGCAACCGTCTTCATGAAGCTGGGCTACGGTCCCGCACACCGTTAGGCCGTCTTCCGCTCACGCCCCAACATCGTGCAGCCCGCCTCCAGTGGTGTCGCGACAGGCGTGAATGGAGGGACGAATGGAGACGTGTCGTCTTCAGCGATGAGAGTCGCTTCTGCCTTGGTGCCAATGATGGTCGTATGCGTGTTTGGCGCCGTGCAGGTGAGCGCCTCAATCAGGACTGCATACGACCGAGGCACACAGGGCCAACACCCGGCATCATGGTGTGGGGAGCGATCTCCTACACTGGCCGTACACCACTGGTGACCGTCGAGGGGACACTGAATAGTGCACGGTACATCCAAACCGTCATCGAACCCATCGTTCTACCATTCCTAGACCGGCAAGGGAACGTGCTGTTCCAACAGGACAATGCACGTCCGCATGTATCCCGTGCCAGCCAACGTGCTCTAGAAGGTGTAAGTCAACTACCCTGGCCAGCAAGATCTCCGGATCTGTCCCCCATTGAGCATGTTTGGGACTGGATGAAGCGTCGTCTCACGCGGTCTGCACGTCCAGCACGAACGCTGGTCCAACTGAGGCGCCAGGTGGAAATGGCATGGCAAGCCGTTCCACAGGACTACATCCAGCATCTCTACGATCGTCTCCATGGGAGAATCGCAGCCTGCATTGCTGCGAAAGGTGGATATACACTGTACTAGTGCCGACATTGTGCATGCTCTGTTGCCTGTGTCTATGTGCCTGTGGTTCTGTCAGTGTGATCATGTGATGTATCTGACCCCAGGAATGTGTCAATAAAGTTTCCCCTTCCTGGGACAATGAATTCACGGTGTTCTTATTTCAATTTCCAGGAGTGTAGTTATGTCTGTGTAGCCTTACTCATTCTCAAGGCTTGTGCATCGTCTTTTGCGAATTGGCTGTATTTCAGTAGCGTAGTAATCATTTGATACAGTGGATATCTTCTGTTACCATCCAACTGCTTCGTTTACTATATTGGAATCAGACTTCACTCTACCTTGTTTTCCTTAACTGGACCCGAGCATGGTAAAGTGATGGTTCTTGGTCCAAGGAGTGTAGAGGATACGGACACACTCAAATTCTAACTCGCAGATGTGCTGTTCTAGGATGTCTCGTTCTTTAGGACGACACACCTTCGACGTTCATTTCTGATAACAGATGACAGATACTCCACCTAAACGGCACAATATAGCGATGTAATGTTCAGGGTGTAAACCACGCTGTCCCCACTGAAGGGTAGCCAATCGAGGTCGTCCACATAGTTTCTCGTGCAGCACAACGCACTCGTTTTGCGCGACCACTTTACATACTGTTGTTGTACGCGTGTTTTTCGTTAGTGACTGTCAGAAGCCGAACATAAGAAGGATAACTGACCTCTGCCGTTGATGCAGTAGGCACCTTTGTATGTGATATCTCCTGCTCCTCGTACAATCCGGAGGAATTATAAGTACAGATCGTACGAAATAACCCGACACACACACACACACACACACACACACACACACACACACACATTCACATTCTCGACCTGAGCGCTGCACGGTTCATTCCCATTGTTCGGAAGCGGCGGCCGCCCCTGTTGACTGTCACCACCCTGCAATCTCTTTGATGTATAGCGTGGTTCCACAGTCTGTGCGCACCATAGGTGCAGGGAAAATTCTTCATTATCGGGCACGGGTGATTATATACAGAGCCATTAAATTTTTGACGGAAGAGGCAAACGGGGAAGCAAAAGACTCATTAAAAACTGCGCTTGTGACGGTTGCAGGAACCGCTAGCTATTACAGTAGCACAATAAAGAGAATAAAGGATTATTTTGTTCTATTTTTAATTGCTGGCTGGATAATGAATTAGAGTTTTTGAATTGGAAATGTTTTCTGACTTTTAATTGTGAAGTAATAAATGGAAGTTAATGAAATGAAATACTTTTATGACTGGCTGCCGAACAGACACCACCAAACATACCTGGAACAAACTTTCTAGGAAATTTAATAGTAAATGTTCTTAGTTGTATTTTATTCTCAGTGGGGAAACTTCACCTCGCCTTTCTGCTGCGATGGTCGCCTTGAATACAGCCGCCGTAGAAGTTACTAATTGTTGACCGTGTCGCCTAGTGAAAGAAACTCATTTCGAAGCTGTGTGGTGAACTGTTTGTCAAATGGACAGACAGGCGCTGTAATTCACTTCACGTTATTTATATTAACACAAAATCCAATATTATTAACAAAGCTGTTACAACAGAAAGAACGATAAAAATGTTCGCGTCCCCTCTTCATCAAGACACGCCATAGACTCCTCTCTTTTCGCCATTTTTTTTAAAGTCCCATCTCTCTTATGTAACAGCATCTCTTGTACAGCACATCGTTTCCTTTTTTATCCTACATATACATCTTTGAAAACATCTAGCAAGTGTCCTTTTTTATCCTACATATACATCTTTGAAAACATCTAGCAAGTGATACTATGAGGAGGAGGGGGAAAAAGCTATAAGTACTTCCTAAGACGTCACTATTTTGGAAAGTGCGAAAGAAGGCGAAACAGTTTTATTTTTAGGTAACTTTGCTGAACAGGCTGCCAGGGGACTGACACCCTGTTCAGTCACATTAATATGATCGTATGTCAAAATCCTGAATAACCACTTTTTGCAGTGCGGACTACTCGAAACATGTCGGAAGAGTCGATGAGGTTCTGGAAGGTAAAGACAGGGGTTTGGAGCCATGCCCACTCCAGTGTCGTGGGCAGCTGCGCTAGGTTTCTCGGTAGAGGATCCACGACGGGAACAGCCCGATCGAGGTGGTCCCACAGATTCTCGATTGGGTCTAGATCTGGATTTGATGGCCTGTTTGTAGATGACATCGTGCGAGGAAAAACTGCATTGAGAGGTGCACGTGGTCCCAAAGAGTAGATACATACTAGTGTTGATCCATTGTGCCTTCCAGAATGACGAGTTCACCCAGGGAATGCTACGAAAACATTCCTCGTTTGCTTTCAGACGTTTCACGCTATACATGCCAACGACCATCTGTCCGATGGAGCATAAAACGTGATTCATCCGAAACAACCACCTGTCGCCACTCGGTGAACATACAGTTGCTGTATTGTCGTGCAAATTCCAGCCTTCGTCGCCGATGAACACAGTCAGCATTGGTGCATGAGCCAGCCGCCTGCTGCGGAGGCCCATACGCAGCAACGTTCGCCAAACCGTCATCGAGTAAGCCCATTGGGTCATCTGGGTGGTCAGTTGCTTAACAGTTGCAGGTCTATTCGCCTGTCATCTATGACCGTGGTGCACCTCAGTTGTTCGTCATCAGTTTTGGATAGCCCCATTTTGCCATACACGAGGTCGTCGTCGTGTGATTAGGGCCTCCCGTCGGGTAGACCGTTCGCCGGGTGCAGGTCTTTCGATTTGACGCCACTTCCGCGACTTGCGCGCCGATGGGGATGAAATGATAATGATTAGGACAAAACACAACACCTAGTGCCTGAGCGGAGAAAATCTCCGACCCAGCCAGGAATCGAACCCGGGACCTTAGGATTGACATTCCGTCGCGCTGACCAGTCAGCTACCGGGGAGCGGACGCCATGCACGATGTACTTTAACCATAAAGGCACGTGAACAGTTTACAAACTTGGCTGTTTCAGAAATGCTTCCACCCTTGGCCCGAAAGCCAATGATCATCCCGTTTTGGATTTCAGGCAAGTCGCTCGGTTACTGCATTACGACAACGACTGCACAGTTTTCCGCGTCCATCGGACACGTTTTATATACCGCCCTCTGCTAGTGCTGGCACCTGACGTCTGTGAATGGTTATTGTACGTTCACGTGGAACATAACCGGTGGTCACATTCATGTGACTGGTCTGTGGAACTTCCACATGACATGATTTCTGTATTTTGCATTGTCAGCGTCGTAGCAAGCACGTTGTCCACAGCGGTATAATTTTTTTTTTTTTTTTTCCTACGAGTAGTATGTGATCGATCTTGTTTTGCTTTGGTTGAACCTTCGCTTACGCGACTGTTACTCTTTCAGTACAGTGAGGAACTATTGATACTGAACGTCTATATTTATCGAATTATTGGGCACACTGACAAAACCTGTTAATAACATCGTTCGTAGACTCCCTAGGTGTAGATTAAAAGTTACGCGAGTATGCGTTTGTTCAGTTGTCAAAACAGCGCCTCCCCTGCAGCGAGGTGAACGCCCACAACGGAGTCTCCACCGCTACTGTTCTCCCTTCCTCTACCGTACCATGTACTCTGGTAAGGGCCAAGTTATTTTGTGCGCACTGTACAAAACACAGGGAAAGACGTTATAAAAAGTTCTAATGTTAATTACGCTCCCCCTTCCGTTTTGTCGGTAAGAACAGTCGGTCTGTCAGTTTCGTTGTGTATACACTGTTTCTCCATGGCTGAGAAATCTTGTTTTGTTTTGTATTGCTATTACGGAGCTATTTTGACGTTATATTTTATTTACGTCAGAATGTGACATTCATGCACTAGGTTTTTCGTGAAGATTTATATGACCTAGCTTGTGAAAACTGCCTCAGTGCAAGTTGGTGACCTAGAGTGGTGTAAGGCGCAAGCCGGATGCTTGACCTTTTAACTGCTGGATACGGGCAGTGCTAAATCTCCAGGCGCGCGGACTGACATTGTAGGGTCTATTGCATGTGGCTGCCAACTGATGGCGCCTGCTGAATGGAAAGCATTCATCTGCGTCTGCGCGCCGCTCTGTTTCTACCGCTGCTGCTGTTTTTCCAGCCATTGGGTGAAAAGACATCTAGCGCGCACACACAGTGAGGGGGAGGGGGGGAGCATTGATTTATTACTCAGAGCATGGTTCACGTTGGCGTTATCTTACTTCTGCCTTTTAGCTCGACATATGTATCCTCATTATCTGCTCGTGTCTGTCAAGCGATGATTTGGCGCAAGACTATGGTAGAATGTGGGTCCGACAGTTTGGTTCCCAGTACTAGGGCAAGTGGGGCTGTGTGGTAGTTCTACCGATGTACGGCTGTCTAGATGTGTCCTTTGCAGACATTTGACAGTTGCATTAAAAGACTGACCCGACTGCCCGGCGTTGCCCTGTTACGTATTTGCCCTAATCTTTCGTTAAGCTATGTATACTCTTCAGAGTTATTCACTCTGAGAGCTTTGCGTGTAATATGTGTCATGTAAACAGCACAGAACTACTACAGAAAAATATCGTGAACAGTAACCTCTCAGCTCTCACAGACACTCCACCGTGCTTCAGACATTTGCTGCCGCGAGACCTTCGGACACTTACCGGAAGTACCCGCAAGGAACTGTCAGTCAGTCACTTTCAGCGAAAACTCGCCGCTGCTATAAACAGTGCAGCGAGTACTGTCTGAGAGCAAAAAACTCTCGGGGTGGTTTCCCAGCCCTTATATAGGAAAGGAATAAAATCTATCTTCAGCGTATAAATAACTTAGTTTGTTTAGACTGTTTTAAACGGTAACCCATATCTATATAATAAGTTCTGTTGAAATGCGTTAGAGTTGTGCTTCCCTCCTTTCCTTTTCAACTCATCTACACTTGCACTCATCCGTAGGAGCACTACTGGTACCGTACGGAAAAAAGTACGTTTTTCCAGATACCAGGTCCTACATCTACCGAGTTTGGTTTGATTCCTTATACCCATTTATCATCGTATTTGTACTGCACTTAAAATATTAGCACAACTGACAGTATGCTGTGTGTGCCTTGCTTGGAAACAAACTTGTTTCATTCTCTCACGGGGCCTGCTGTTGACAACAGTAGCCGGCCAGTGTGATCGCGCGGTTCTAGACGCTTCAGTCTGGAACCGTGCGACCGCTACGTCGCAAGTTCGAACCCTGCCTCGGGCATGGAAGTGTGTGATGTCCTTAGGTTAGTTAGGTTTAATAAGTTCTAGGCGACTGATGACTTCAGAAGTTAAGTCGCATAGTACTCAGAGCCATTTGAACCATTTGACAACTTAAATGCCCACTTCTCTCTTCCCCCTCAACCTTACACTTAGTATGTTTTGGTTCTGTCTGGAGTTTGTTTTTCCGGCAATGTCAGTTGTAGGTTAACAGTGATACACAGCAGTCTGGATAGTTTTAATAATGAAGAGCTGGCCGATATGCACTTAGTGTATGAATTCTGTAATTGCTATTGAAGAGCACCCAGCATATCAACGACCATATGCAGAGCTTTCCCCCTCCGACGGCAATTACATGAGACAGTATTTTTGCATACTTACCCATGCTATCTACTTTAGAACACACTATATGGGAGAGTACGTGTCACATACCACTCGTGACAATCGTGCCAGCAGTAGTCGGTACATTGCACGAGCCATGAACATATGTAAAACAACACCTTTGAGAATCTTACATGAACATTAATTGCACCCAAATAGTTCCAAGAATGTACAGTCAGCAGACTTCCCCTCTCAATTGGAGATTGGAAATTAATTCCTACAGCAATGTTCTGAAATGTGTAGTGTTCCTGATTTCGAGTTACTGACAGACGAGTCATTGATTATAAAAGAGGTTATGTTCAGCAGCAGGAATAACCATGTCCGAAATGACGAAAACTCGCACGCCACCAGCTTTCATGGTTTCTACATAGCGGTACACTGCGGTTTTTAACGTAAAATGCATATTAAATGTACAGTTTGGAGAAGAATGGTTGGTCACGGTGGTCGTGTCCCGTGGCTAGTTCGGTCGCATGGCATATCACCAATGGGTTTCTTCTTCTGGATTTCTGTTAAGAGTGTAGTTTACGAGGCACCTGTCGATACCTGGTTGCTAAGATTATCCCATCCGCGGAAGCAGTACGCCAAAGTTCTGGGGTTCTTGAGCGCGTAAGACAGTCGATTATGGGTCGCAGTACTCACTGCGTTGATCATAGTGGTCGACATTTTGAACAATACGTGCCCGGGACAGTTAGGCGTACATTACATACTGTACATTGGCAGAACAAATTGGATACACTGTGATAAAAATGAGCGTGTTCTTTCTGAAGATTGTTGAATTACTGTGTGTCTTGTGTTGTACGTTCTGATTCTTCCTTGTTTTCCTTTTTTCTTCTTCTGTTGTGAAGGTGTTTTCACAGAAACCTAGATTATTGGGGAAACGAAAAGAATATGGGTGGGAGTGCTGAAAAGTAATAATGCCTCCGAATTTTTATTCTGTTCTCAGTATCGGTTGACGTATTACTCGGCTTCTAGAGGCTCCGAATTGTAGCGTGTAACATGGCGGTGTATAACGTTAATACGCCGGTGCGTGAGAAACAGCGTGTTGTAATCGAGTTTCTGAAGAGTTCGTCTACACGTGGAACACTCTGCTTCAGCATGGCAACGCCAGAACACACACGAACGCTGCGACATCTGCAGCTATCCGCTCATCGATCATATTCCGTACAGTCCCGACTCGGTCCCATCCTATTTTCATCTGTTTCCAAAACTTAAAGAACACCTTCCAAGACTTCAGTTTGATAGTGATGAATCTGTGCAAGCAGATGTAAAGTTGTGGCTCCATCAACGAAGTCAAAACATTCTACTGAGGTTGTCGTCAAACCGCGGCCAAATCAATTTTTCGTGCGGCCCGCGGTTCTCAGTCGTGTTTTACGAGGTGGGTCTGAAGAGTTCGACCAATGGCCTCAGAAAAATAAATGAAACAAGAATTACAAGCAAAATACCTTTACTAGCTTCGACGTAATCAGCATTAGCTACAAAACACTTCACACGTCGGGTGTATAGTTGTTGGAAATTGTCAGCAAATTATTCTTGTGGAATCGCTCGAAGATCTGTGGTCATGCGTTAACTTCTGCGGGGCGTAACGTTCAGAGCTAATTTAAGGCGGGAAACGAAAAGGTTGCCGGCGCCAAATCTGAAGAATGAGGGTTTTGAAGAATTTTGCGGTAAGTAAGAGAAAGTAGAGCACGCAGGTGTTGCAGATATCCATCAACGCGTGATCACGGTACTTCGCGATTCCATAAGAAGCATTTGCTGACTGTATTCAACAGCTTCACAACCGACGTGAGGAGAGTGTTCTAACTGGCTAGCTAGCCTCGTAGCCAAGAAGTGTAACCTTTTCTGCCGATCCGGGGATTGTTAAGTTTTGATGCGTCGCGTTTCTTAGCGGTCAACGTCCACGGATTTCCAGATAATTAGCCTAGATCGCAAATTTAACACTTTACACAATTGTTACTGTTTCGGCTAAATGTATCTTCGGAGTCTGTGATAACAAACAGAGAGCATTACAGTAAAGAGAATACACCTAATCACAATGTAATACGCGTTATACTGTAATTAGATACTGCTGCTCATTGTAAGCTGTATAATTTGCAATCGTAGATTCCGACGGTGGCTATAAATAGAAAAAGAAACATTGTATTGCGATGCTTGTATAAATTTGTGATCTAGGCGTAACATTGTTTTTTAAGTATGAGCACAGTTAAAAAACCTTACGGGTATCGTATTGTTTGAGAGCTTTTGCGTGATTTTGTGTTTCATACGCATCCATCAGGAACAGAAAATTACGTGAACAGAGCGACTGACGCAAAAAAATTGTGAACAAGTAGCGTCCTTCGTGGGTTCTAACACTCGTTAAAGATGCAGACTAAAGCCCTGCGCCAAACTAGGAAATATAACAGGACCCGGGCCATTCAAGTAGTCCACCACGCGTGGGAATAAACTAATGCTGCAGTGATAAAGTACTAGGCACGAAACTTCTTTGAATTCTGCTGAATAACAGCAGGTCTGTGTTGAAATAGTTCTTTTGTTCCTTCTGTGCAGTGCCGCCAGGAAATTCAGTTTTTCGATAAGATAAAGCTCCATCTTTGGTTCCGCGTTGGGAAAGGCAAATAATACTTCTGCCTCCTCTTTGTACTGCAGGTCTTTGTTCGACCCTGTGAAAGCGGCAACAATAAAATCTAATTGCAGCTGCTGTTTATTTTCACCATGCTTACACATTGCAAAACGGCCTTGAGTCTGACAGTGATCATGAACAAAACAAATAAGACTTTCGACTTCATCAGGTTTAATGTGTCCGTAACACTAAATGAAAGTGCTGCGACTATAGTTGGAGTATCAAACGATGGCCTTCGAGTTTGGGCTTATTCTGCGCACCTACTTCACGCATTCTCCGACATCCAATGTGCATAAGTAGTGTTCTGAACGCTGTGCTGTGAACCTGGTAGCAAACGCGACCATTAAACGTGGTCGTAGCGAGATATTTTGTGAACTTTTATTCCATTTGTTGCGAGTTGTCATGGCTGATGGCGGTGGTAAGCGACAACTTCTGCAGAAGGAAATGTGAGACACAATTTGCAGGATACATGCTCTCTTCCAACGCAAAGCAGATGAAAGCGCGTACCGCAACTGTCCGTTGGAACCGACAATTGTGCAATAGCGTATTCTTTGACATCAGCTCTATCAGGTGCAGAAGTACTACCTATATTAGTGGCGTGTGCAAATTTGTGCCGGAGTGGGACTTGAAATCGGATTCCCCATTTATTGCGAGCGGTAGCATTAACCACTTCGGCTATCCGTGCGCACTCCTTGGACCAACCCAAACCTCCATTTGTCATGTTGTCTACATCTTTACGCCATGTCCACTATAAACTGAGGTGACAGAAGTCATGCGATACCTCCTAATGTCGTGTCTGAGCTCCTTTGCCCGACGTGGTGCAACAACTCGATTTGGCATGGACTAAACATGTCCTTGGGAGTCCGCTGCAGAAATATTGAGCCATGCTGCCTCTATAGCCGTCAACAGTTGCGTAAGTACTGCGGTGCACGATTTTGTGCAAAAACTGACCTCCCGAGTGTTTCCCATAAATGTTCGATGGGATTCGTTTTGGGTGATCTGGGTGGGCAAATTATTCTTTCGGATTGTTTATAATGTTCTTTAAACCAATTGCGAACAATTATGGCCCGGTGACGTGGCACATTATCGCCCATAAAAATCCCATCGTCGTTTGGGAAAATGATTGGCGGCAAATTGTCTCCATGTGGTCGAGCACAACCATTTCCAGTCAACGATCAGTTGAGCTGGACCGGAAGACCCAGACCATTCCATGTAAACACAATCCACACTATTACAGAGCCACTACCAGCTTTCATAGTGCCTTGTTGGCAACTTGGGCCCTTGGCTTCTTGGGATCTGCGCCACACTCGAACCTTACCGTCAGCTCTTACCAGCTGAAATCGGGGCTCAACTGACGAAGCCACGATTTTCCAGTCGTTTATGGTCCAATCGATATGGCCACGCACCAGGGAGAGGGGCTGCAGACCATGTCGTGCTGTTAGCAAAGGCACTCGCAAGGATCGTCTGCTACCATAGCCCACTAATGACAGATTTCGCCGCACAGACGTAAAGGATACGTCCGTTGTACGTCCCACTTTGATTTATGCACGTATTTCACGCATCGTTGCTTGTCTCTTAGCACTGACAGGTCTACGCAAACGCCACTGATCTGTCGTTACGTGAAGGCCGTCGGCCACTACGTTGCCTGTGGTTAGAGGTGGTGTTCTCGGCACACTGTGGATATCAGAATATTGAATTCCCTAATGATTTCCGAAATGGAATGCCCCGTGGGTCTAGCTCCAACCTTCATTCCGCTTTCAAAGTCTGTTAATACCCGTCGTGCGGCCATAACCACGTCGGAAATCTTTTCACATGAATGAACTGAGTACAAATGATAGCTCCGCCGATGAACTGCCCTTTTATATCTTGTGTACGTGATACTACCGCCATCTGTATATGTGGATATCGCCATCCCATGACTTTAGTCACGAGGGTACGAGGCACATGTTCTCGCGATATGCCCGTCTAGTCTTGTAATAATTACTTGCATGTCCGAAAAAACAGACCTTGTTGACGATCCACAGATTTACGAAATAATTCGAAATTTGTTCACGGATTGAGAGTTCCTTGGCAATACCTATTTGTTACTGACCGAGTCTCAAAACGACGACGACATCATGGGCATCGATTGTTGTTGTCTCAGTCTCCCTTGCGCGGGTATCGAATTAGTAATGTTGACCAGACTTATAATGGACTATGGCATAAGAATACAGACATGTGATAGAGCCCGGGGAACGTATTGAGTAGCCGAATTGGATAAGGCGACCGCTCTCGGTGTGTGGGAAATCTGGGTTCGAATCCCAGTCCAGCGTAAATTTTCGTATGTCACTAATAGGTAGTACTTCTATACCTAATACAGATGATGTCAAAGAATTCCCAGTAGGCGAATAAATTTCGAATTATTTCGTACAGCTGTGGATCCTCAACAATATCTTTGCTTTCAGACATGCAAGTCAGCCTGTCTTCCTTCATGTTCGTTTCTACTGCTTTGAAAGCTTAGATTCACCGAATTTATATTTCTTCCCCACATTTTTGTGCCTGTGTTTGGAAAAAGAGACAGTCCAGTACTACGAGAAACAGCCAATTTACGCTTTGAGCAGACTTCGTTGTCTTCCCTCCCACTGCACCCGAGTCACGCTTTGACGCTTATAAGTTGCCAGCCCTCGACAATGAGAGTAAACACTACAACCAGTAATTGTTTACACGCGGTCATACTTACGTTAGCGATGGGCCGTACATATAGCCATCATAACTGGCTGGCAGTACTGTAATAATAAAAATAGGCATTCAGGATTTTTTAAATATTTCTTCTGTACACCATATAGAAAATTAAAATGCAGGGCATGTCCTGGATTTTCCGCGCTTGCTTTGATTCGTCAGGCAATTTATTCTATTGTGGCGTAGAATAGCGGTATGTGATATGAATGTTATGGACTGGGTTTGCTGCCGAAATCTTCTAATTGCTTTGTAAAGAAACAACAAAGTATCTGACGTCAGATGGAATATTTACTCGTTTCTTGTTAAAGTGTTTTGTTCGTTGAGGCAATGTGGTTGCAACGGGGCAATGCTGGCCATTCAGTGCCCTGGAGGCTTGCTCGCCGTAACCTGCCGTGATACTGGGGCACTGACCTCGTAGCGGTCCAGCCTCTTGCCAGCCTTCTTCCTTCGCAGAAAGGCTTAGCTGTTCTCTGCGGCGGCAGCTGCTCTTACAAAATGAGTCATCGTCTCCTCCTCCATCCTCGCCCCCCCCCCCCCCCCTGCTCCCCTTTCTTTCTCCTCGCACCCTTCCTCCCTGCCATCAAACCTTTAGCCTTCACCTTTTCCCCTCTATCTTTCACTTCGAGTACTCCTGCTTCAGCGTACCTCAGAAGACATTTTTCCCTAAAATAAAAGATGTCTACTGAATGTGCCCAAATAATCGGCTTGCCAAACGTCTCAGAAACAAAGTACTTTCGGGGCCAAAAAATAACAGTGATGTAATATTACAATATTATTTACTCTTTGAGTGCTACTTGGGCCAGGTGAAGCCATGATGCATTTGCCACTGAGTCGCGCGTTCTTGTTCTCTCCTTCACTATTTCGGAATTCGCGGTAACTCTGACTGCTTTTTATCGTGAAGTGAAACGCCAGCTTTTTGTACAGGATATCATTCTCGCTCTGTTCATTTATTGTAAAACGCTCCTCATGCCTTCCCATTCCCTTCACTCAATATCGAGTAGGGTATTTATCATTGTTTATCACAAATACGTAAGAAAATTAAAGCTCACTCGGTCCACGTACTGGAGCCCACGTGATTTTTTTTTTTTAAATTTCTCTGTGATAGCTTAAAATTTGTTAGTGTTGTACAATGCAATATGGTAGCTAAAATTAGTTAAAAGCAAATGTAAGTCGTAAAGTTTGTAGGATAAAATAAGAGTGCTTGATAGAATTCTAGCCGGTGCTTCTGCCTAGCCTCTAGAATGCCTTGATAAGAGCTTGAAGTTGCGAAACCGACGTTTTACGACTTCAAGAAAAACTGCAATAAAACTTATAAGGTATATGCCGAAACAAGGCGAAACATCCGGAAAACGAGAATGATGGATATCTGGACCAAAATTGATCACCATTGATGATACTGCGTGTGCCTAGTATAAGCAACAACGTCCTGTTCGAGTTTGTGCAAGAGGAGTCGAACTGCAGGCCGCAGCGGAAAGAGGTACAGTGTTTAATCTTTCCCAGTTTGGTACGTAGTGTGGTGGAAACAGTAATTTTTTTTGGTTTGCAATGGACTCGTGCAAGATGTTTCTAGTCGCGTGTCTCCAGTTTGGCAAAACCTTTACGTTAGACCGCTTTCGTTTGTCCCGGCTACCGCACTCACAAAAAAATAGGGCATTTTCATGTGATCTGAGCATTAAAAGAATTGCAAAGAATCATTACGTTTAAATAGTGCCCAAAATCGGACTGGTTCAATAGCAAACCGTGGTTTCTGAAAACCCCCGCTACATCGGGGGGGGGGGGGGGGGGGGGGGGGGGAGAACTGAGTTATTAAACTATTTCATAGTATTAATAGTATTGTCATTATTAAGTACGTCTCCCTCTCAACTTCGTTAGAGAACAAGAAACACGAAATACTTGATTTGGAATTAATAGGCTTCATTTAAAGAAGTCTATGACCGCGGAATTTAAAATACGTGCGCCAGTTTCTGCATGCACTTGGGCATCGGACGTCCTCAAAGTATTCAGGCTCTATGTTTTAAATAGAACTAATTATTATCTCAGTGAGATGAGATGACCGCTGTGGCGGCTGAACAACCCAGCAGTGTATGGTTACAAAAGCGCACTGCTTCTTCCATCAGATGAGCTGTTAAAGTGCAATATCGTGATCAAAATGTATAAAGCCAGAGTAATTTGTTTCCTTTCGATTTAAAGTTATTATCGAAGAAGTAATTGACTAACATGGACAACGTATGTCTATACAGACATAAACAAGAACAAAGAACAAGAGAAGAGTGAAAAATGCAAGACAGAAGAAATCACAAAAAAATGTGACAGAGATACTCTCTAATTCATGTTAATAAAATTATTAATCATCGTTATTAAATTTTCATAGCCAAACAGAACAAGAGTTCCTTTCTCGACGTAAGCATAATGTTTTCTGTTCGATAAAACCCCACTCTCCATTCAGATAAAATATATAGGCTGACATAAAAGTCGGTAAAGTCGCTACACCAGCTTGCTGTCTTAAGTAAAATTCCTATAGCTAAAAATAAAATTAACTTTCTTCCATTATAAAAAACATGTTAGAAGAAAATTAAGAACAATGTTGGAATAAACATAAAGTTAAGAAGAAATACTTATGTTCAATCACATGATGTTGTGCAGACCAGTGTTATCAAAACGACGTGTTTCCTTGACGCTTTGTAGTTTTTGCCTGGGCTGACGCGGCCTACACACAATTAAAAATCCTAGAAATCCATATATTTATGACTTCAGAACAGCGGCAGTTCTTGATTGTAGTCAAGTACTAATAGGACTATAGCGCGTTAGTTTGCTATGTTCTCAGAGAAATGGCAGGTATTTTTCAAAGTTTCGCTGCAGATACTTTGACCATGAAACTGTAACTCGCGTCTAAATTTCGTAATATCGTACCCCTTTTCAATGCTAACTGCTTTTTCAGATAGTGTAGGCGTTCGGACTTATAAAATGGCCGATCCCATTTCATAATCATGCACAGTCCGGAGCGATGAGCCGGATGTGCGAAACGCAACCAGAAGCTGCATGAAGTTGGAACGTCTCAAGGTCTCGATCAGGCCGGACTGTTTTGGCACTATTCTGGGCGCAGCTCTGCTGCAGTCGGGGTTTGTCTTGGCAGCCCACACTTCCACGTGCCACGAATACTTCGTCAGTCAACGAAAGGCGAGTGTCACTCAGAAACGTTTTTGCTAGACACGACGGCGACTCCTGCCGTTTCGTTAGACACGTTGTGAGGTGCATGATGTTGGTGACCATTGTCATTTTACAACAGGAAGCAAGAAATACTATTCAAGCTCATCGAACAAAGCGTTACTTCAAAACGTATCCTTCGTTCCTTCTTCAGAGGAGATATTTCTGTACTGTGTAACAGTCTAGCCCAGCTATTATGTTTTTTCTTCAAAGCATCAAGAAGCATCATATTGCGCCACTGATGAGAGTAAGAAACAAAGAATGTCATTCCTGATGACTTCGTCTTTGTTGCGTCCACGAGTAGAAAAACTTCCATAGAAGTAGGCGTATATCCATCCGTATGTCCCAGTAATATCCTTCTGCATAGAGCTATTTTAGATTTAGCTAGCATTGACCTCTCCACACATTGAAACGTAATCTACTATGGAAGCAAGGCTTCATGGTACACACTGATTGTGCATACAGGTAGATTGAACTTATTTTAACCAATCGTCGCAATCTCGTTCTTTAGACTTAGAGCTCTTTGGCAGACCATTTCAAATGTACGAAAACTTTTCTTCTCAACAACATGCAACCCAAGTTACCTTACTATCGCACATCTCTTGATCGAATTGTTATTTATTCTTATAGTCGGTTTTCTTGCCCATGACCATTTACCTTTCAGCACCGTTTATGCCATTTTAATTGTAACTATTTTGTTTTCCAAATACTGTGTATGCAGCAATTCCGCAACGTCCCTGCTATTTATTTCTAGTTTATCATGTGGTTTTTTTTTTAACACACCAGGTATAGGAGTCACAGTGTAGCAAGTACCCGCCTGTTGCATTCTGGACAGCCAACGATGAGCAGATGTATTATCCAGAAACACAATCTCGCTTTGGGGTACAGAAGCTACCGTCTCATACATATTCTTCAGCCCATAGTACGTGACAGGGTAAAGTGGCGCAGTTGCACTACTGAATGCTCGAAGCATGAAAGGAGGTTATCTAGATTGATGAGCTGGGGTACACGGTGGTAGGATACCGAAGACAGGGTGCAAACACTATTCACAGCATTTAAATCTTACGCCATCATGAATGGACGACGCATGACGTCATTACATGGAAACAAGCATCATGGCCAACTGATAATGAAATATTCTACATTTCCCGTATTGAATAGTCATTAACTTTACTCATCATATCTAATGAGAGACCTGCACGCTGTTAGGGATGTGTGGTGGCGGGGGGGGGGGGGGGGGGGGGGGGGGGGAGAGAGAGAGAGAGAGAGAGAGAGAGAGAGAGAGAGAGAGAGAGAGTACACACCACACAAAGTTAAATTCCACGATAAAATTAATTCTGTATTAGCTATTAACGTTACCTAGCCCCCAAGTACACGAGTACTTATGGGATATACTATCTTTGAAATGTATTCGCAGTTGCGAGTATGGACAACCATCAGCTGTATAATAGGATTATTAATGTGAAAATTTGTGCCGGACAGGGACTCGTAACCAGAATTCCCCCGTTACGCGAGCAGTCTCCTTAACCGTTGTGGCTATCCTTGCACGACCCGGGCCAGACCCAAACTTCCATATGTCGTCAACTGTGTGTCAGCAACCTACACTGGTCATCCATTATGTATATTCTCGTACAGGGGAGACTTTTTTATTTGAAGTCGTTTGCCCGGTGTCGGTACCAGTGTTGTTTAGAAGTACCATACTATGTTCCCTCAGGTGCATGTATGCGCCGGGAAAACGACTTTCAGTTCAAAAACACTCTCCTGTACGGGAATATACATAATGTATGTACAAGTACATGTTGTAGAAACATGGTTGACGACGTGTGGAAGTTTGTGCCTGGCTGTGAGTCTTGCACGGATAGCCAAAACGCTTAAGGCGACCGCTCGCGTAAAGCAGGAAATCCGGGTTCGATTCCCGATCCGGCACAAATGTTCATTATACTAAAATGTAGACTTTCACGGCCGGAAATATCATGTCCATTATAATGTCTCCCGCAGTCGGAGACGAAACGTTGGGAATTGAGACAAAATTCATCAACCGACCACGGCATAACAGCCCGGATAATTATAATGGACACAAATGTTCATTGTCATTCCAGTTTGCAGCTGATGGTTGGCCGATTGGCAACTGGGTATACATTTCATCTATTTCATAACGGCTGTAGTCGCTGCAGGGCCTGTTCCTTCGGAAAAGCGTGCTTGCATGTCCTAAGAAACATTGCATGATACGTACGTCTGAACAACACAGGCACTTTGGCTGTTTGCAGTTCGCGCAATTAATTTCTTCTATGCTCTTAGTAAGTGTTAAACGTGCCATGTGTACGGTAGCTAGAATTCCTGCGGGTGACTTTTTACTAGTACTGTATTTATCGTTTTATTCTCCTGAAGTTGGTGTACCAGAGTCTGTCCTGAAGAACACATCGGCGGTTGTCATATAATCTTCCGGAATTGACGCAAAGTTGTTGGAGAAAGAGCGAAGCGCTTCCAGGTAAGGTCAGTCATGACCATGATCGTCCGCAGCTTGTGGTCTAGGGGCTAGCGTTGCTGCCTCTGCAACACGGGATTCTGGGTTCGATTCACGGCCCGGTTGGAGATTTTCTCTGCCCGGGGTCTGGGTGTTTGTGTCCTCCTAATCGTTTCATCATCATCATTTGTGAGTGTGACTATATTGGGTTGTGAAAAGAGGAGGAGGAGGAGCTTAGTGTTTAACGTCCCGTCGACAACGAGGTCATTAGAGACGGAGCGCAAGCTCGGGTGAGGGAAGGATGGGGAAGGAAATCGGCCGTGCCCTTTCAAAGGATCCATCCCGGCATTTGCCTGAAGCGATTTAGGGAAATCACGGAAAACCTAAATCAGGATGGCCGGAGACGGGATTGAACCGTCGTCCTCCCGAATGCGAGTCCAGTGTGCTAACCACTGCGCCACCAGGTTGTGAAAAGAAAATGGACTGTGTAAAAATTGGGACTTCGTACGGGGGCTGATGAGCGCTTAGTTGAGCGATCCACAAATCAAACATAATCATGACCATGACCAAATTATTTGGTGAATAACGACTTCCTCGTCACTTTCTGATGCAGCACATTCAGGCAGGCACTATAATGAGTAGCAATATTTTTTTTTCTCTCCTAGTGCTTTGTGCTTTGTCGCATGCGATCTGCTGTTTTGATAATTATGAAAATTTATTTTTGTTTACCTTTATTGCCGAATGCCATTTTTGTCGCCACAGTTTGCAGACAAACTATGAGATGGAAGTCGTGTGCATCATCTGGCTGTGATTCACGCAAACCTTTTATTGTATGTGATCGGGTTTTTAACTGTTCACATGCCAGATTTTCGGAGGCAGAGACAGGTGTTCATTCCAGTCTTTGCCTAAGCGAGCGTGGAAAACCGCCTAAAATAAACACTCGGACTGGCCGGCTACCCGACCAGCGATTGTTAATGTGCAGCTAGGATTCAGCCCGCGTCTGGTTCATATGCGCCTCTCGCAAGCTAACGCACCGTGCATTAAGCTATACGAGCACGTCTCAGAAGGAGCAGAAAACGATACGTAAATTCAGTTTAACATAACATTAAGTACACGAAATGCATAATGCAGTTGCGACTACAAACAACTATCAGCTGTGTAAAGGGAATGACGACAGTGAAAATTTGTGCCGATCGGGAGTAGCACCCTGATTGCCCACTTCACGCGGGTGGTGCCCTTAACCGCTTTGGCTATCAAGTGTACTACTAACGACCAGGCTCAAACATCCAAATTCCGTCGTTAACTGCGTCATAACCTGTACTCGTACACACGTGATGTAATACCCGTATGGGGGAGGACATTTTAATGGGAAGTCGCTGCCTGGTATTGGCGGATAAATTACGACATTGCAGAACATGTATTGTTAAGAAGAACGATGCAGTGTTCTTTCGGACATGCTTACGTGGCCGAAGAAACGTCGCACCGTTCTTTTTTACAACACAGGTACTGCAGTATCGTAAAATATTAAGTCTTTTGATTTCAATATCGATAATGTTTCCTAATGAAGCGAGGTAAGAGAGAAAGACACGATGGAACATTTTGAGTGCTGGCCTATTTTTTGGCGTAATGGGAACTTATACACAATTCGGGACATGGAAATTAATGTGATAAAGACTGTGTACGAACATTATAACGAGTTCCCATTGTGAACACATTTCCCAACTGTTGAAATATACAGCGACCGAGAAAGCTTTTGTCAAGCTGGGAAGTCAATGAGTATAGACTCAAGAATGCTTCTGTGTTTTTGTGGGAGCACTGCTGGCCATGGAACGAATTTTTCTCGCGGCCAGTTTTGTGGCGTTTGTTAGTCGAAAGTAGTGCCGTCCCTAGATGGGGTTTCGATGGCGTCTCGTTTGAGTGCCAACCGAGCTCCTCTCAAACGACTTCCACCCTCTCAGATGGTCAACAGGTACTGTTAATGTAAGATACAGGGTGACAATTATTGAACTATATGAAAGAAAACTTAAATTAGATACAAACTACGGCGTTCACACACTTCATTTAACATGTAAACGTTACTACAGATTTTCGGATTTAGGTTGTTATATTTTCGATATGACTGCCATCATTGGCTATGATTTGACGCAGACGAATAGCGAAAATCTGCATGATCGGAAGAAGTGTCGGAACATCGATGCTGTCGATGACGTCCTGAATGGCTGTTTTCAGTTCAACAATGGTTTTACAAATATTGCTGTAAAATTTGTCTTTAATTTAGCCTCACAAAAAGGATTCGCATGTGCTCAGATCCGGAGAACAAGGCGGCCAATCGAGGTCCATGCCAGTGGCCTGTGGAGACGAGCACGCGGTCTCCAGAGTGCTCTCCTCCAGGACATCAAACACTCTGCTGCTTCGATGGAGCCGAGCTCCGTCTGGCATGAACCTCATCTTGTTGAAATCAAGGTCACTTTGGATAATGGGGATGAAATCACCTTGCAAAACATGCACCTACCGTTCGGTAGTCACTGTACCATTAAGGAATATCGCACCAATTACTCCGTGGCTGGACATTGCATAACACAGTCACCCGTTGAGGGTAAAGAGACTTCTCAATTGCGAAATGTGGATTCTCAGTCCCCCAAATGCGCCAGTTTTGCTTATTGACGAACCCATCCAAATGAAAGTCACTAAACCAAAGCATACTAATTCCCATCATGCTCCGCATGCCGTGCAGTTTGAACGTCCTAACGCAAACCGTTCAGAAGTTATGACGATTTTATTTCATGCAGTTCAATAGTTGTCATCCTGTACGATTAACTGTCCAAGTAGTAATGATGACGTACGTTGTCGAAATATTGGAGCGCTCGCGCTCTCTCTCTCTCTCTCTCTCTCTCTCTCTCTCTCTCTCTCTCTCTCTCTCTCTCTCTCTCACACACACACACACACACACACACACACACACCTAGTCTCATCGGTAATAATTGGGGCATTTTTATTGATGTTATAGCACTGTAAACATAAAACAGATAATCGTTAAATGCAGTGCAGCTACCTTATAGTGAACAAAACGTTCGAAACTGCCAGTGGCAACAAAGAATAAAATGTTTTAAAAATGTATCATAAATGTATCATCTACTGATTTGTGGTTGGTAACTGTTATAAAACGTAATTTACGAGACGACCACGGGACGCTCCGCATGTCATCTACGGCAGAAATATTCGTTTTGCGGGTGCTTTTCCCATCCTTCTCGAGCAAATTAAGTTTGAAAACTTTATTGTTGCTGTAAATACATTGTCGTTTACTAAGTCCAATTACGACTTTGCTTCATTCTATTCTTCATAGTACCGCGTCTCCCCGCCCGTAAGATCTGATAATGGATACAAGGTGAGGTCTATTAATAATCGGGGCTAACCATCCCTGCAAGTAAGAACGGAGCAGAGCAGTCCCCCCCCCCCCCCCCCCGACTACGCCAGTAGGCCAGGTCCACTGGACGGCATTACATCTACATATACATACATACTCCGCAATCCACCATACGGTGCGTGGCGGGGGTACCTCGTACCACAACTAGCATCTTCTCTCCTTGTTCCACTCCCAAACAGAACGAGGGAAAAATGACTGCCTATATGCCTCTGTACGAGCCCTAATCTCTCTTATCTTTGTGGTCTTTCCGCGAAATGTAAGTTGGCGGCAGTAGAATTGTTCTGCAGTCAGCCTCAAATGCTGGTTCTCTAAATTTCCTCAGTAGCGATTCACGAAAAGAACGCCTCCTTTCCTCTAGAGACTCCCACCCGAGTTCCTGAAGCATTTCCGTAACACTCGCGTGATGATCAAACCTACCAGTAACAAATCTAGCAGCCCGCCTCTGAATTGCTTCTATGTCCTCCGTCAATACGACCTGATAGGGATCCCAAACGCTCGAGCAGTACTCAAGAATAGGTCGTATTAATGTTTTATAAGCGGTCTCCTTTACAGAGGAATCACATCTTCCCAAAATTCTACTGATGAACCGAAGACGACTATCCGCCTTCCCCACAACTTCCATTACATGCTTGTCCCACTTCATATCGCTGTGCAGTGTTACGCCCAAATGTTTAATCGACGTGACTGTGTCAAGCGCTACACTACTAATGGAGTATTCAAACATTACGGGATTCTTTTTCCTATTCATCTGCATTAATTTACATTTATCTGTATTTAGAGTTAGCTGCCATTCTTTACACCAATCACAAATCCTGTCCAAGTCATTTTGTATCCTCCTACAGTCATTCAACGACGACACCTTCCCGTACACCACAGCATCATCAGCAAACAGCCGCACATTGCTATCCACCCTATCCAAAAGATCATTTATGTAGATAGAAAACAACAGCGGACCTACCACACTTCCCTGGGGCACTCCAGATGATACCCTCACCTCCGATGAACACTCACCATCTAGGACAACGTACTGGGTTCTATTACTTAAGAAGTCAACACTGTGTCACCCGGCACGTGCTCGAGGGTTGCTTTTCGAGTGCAGTTTTGGTGCGACCGATGCACGTCCCCTGTACGCGTTAGAGGAAAGAGTGAGGACGGAAAGCAGCCAGAGCACAGGTCGCGGAGAAGCAAGCAGGACCGAGGAGGCTGCCGTCGGCGACGGTCGAGGCCTCGAGGCAAGGCGGGGCGGGGCGAGTCGGACCCGTGACCGCGGCGTCCGTACAAGGAGGTCGCCCCCGTCCCGCCGAGGTGCACCGGTCGCTGCTGACGTCAACGGCCGCTGGCGTCGCTCCCAAAGCGGCGTCGGCGTCGGAAATAACCGCCTCACTTCCTTCCAGGTCCGCGTCGCCACATTCTGGGAAGCGCCAGCTGCCGGCTCTTCACCTCGCTGGGGAACTACCAAATACTGGACCCCTCCACTTTTTCTGTCTAGCTATCCTGTCTGTAGAGTATTTGTTGTGTCTCCTGTATTTGCGTCTGTTCTCCGCAAGCCACCGTACGATTTATGACGAAGGGCAGTGGCGGCAGGTGGCAGCTGAAATTGTCGATGTCGCTTTTTTATGTGAGAATCTTACAAGGGAACCTCCCCATCGCACCCCCCTCAGATTTAGTTATAAGTTGAGACAGTGGATAGGCCTTGAACAACTGAACACAGATCAATCGAGAAAACAGGAAGAAGTTGTGTGGAACTATGAAAAAAATAAGCAAAATATACAAACTGAGTAGTCCATTCGCAAGATAGGCAACATCAAGGGTAGTATGAGCTCAGGAGCGCCGTGGACCCGTGGTTAGCGTGAGCAGCTGCGGAACGAGAGGTCCTTGGTTCAAGTCTTCCCTCGAGTGAAAAGTTTAATTTTTTATTTTCAGACAATTATCTGTCCGTCATTTTTTTGGGAGTGATTATCACATCCACAAGAAAACCTAAATCGGGCAAGGTAGAAGAATCTTTTTACCCATTCGCCAAGTGTACAAGTTAGGTGGGTCAACAACATATTCCTGTCATGTGACGCACATGCCGTCACCAGTGTCGTATAGAATATATCAGACGTGTTTTCCTGTGGAGGAATCGGTTGACGTATGCCCTTGCGAATTATTGTTTTCGGTTCCCATTGGAGAGGCACGTCCTTTCGTCTACTAATCGCACAGTTTTGCGGCGCGGTCGCAAAACACAGACACTAAGCTTATTACAGTGAAACGAGACGTCAGTGAACGAACGGACAGATCATAACTTTGCGAAAATAAAGAAAGTAAACTTTTCACTCGAGGGAAGACTTGAACCAAGGACCTCTCGTTCCGCAGCTGCTGATGCTAACCACGGGACCACGGCGCTCCTGAGCTCACATTATCCTTGATGTTGCCTATATTGCGCATGGACTACTCAGTTTGTATATTTTGCCTATTTTTTTCGTAGTTCCACACAACTTCTTCCTGTTTTCTCGATTGATCTGTGTTCAGTTTTTCAAGGCCTTTCCACTGTGCCAACTTATAACTAAATATGAGGGGGGGGGGGGGTGCGATGGGGAGGTTCCCTTGTTAGAAAGGGATGATCTTTTAACTCGGCATCTCACTTCGACATGCTATCGCAATAATTTGTACCTTTCGTGGGCATTTAGATATTACCACACATTGAAACCACAGATAAGAACGCAAGAAAATCCGAGAACGCAAAATGTGTGAAGTACTAAGACCTCAACTAACTGCAGTCTGTTGGCCACACGAACACTCTGGTCTTCAGCCCACAGGAATATAGGAAGGTGGGGATGACAAGAGAGCTGTCTGGAACCAAAACACTCGGTCGCTTCGAAATACAAACCTTATAACACGTAACAAACGCAAGCATAACGGCCGAAGTAACACCAATAGTACAATGTCGCTATAGTCTAGTCTCTTTACCACATGTGACAATATTGGCGCTGCCTTAGATTTATATTTGACAAAAATACAGTATGACCCAAAAAGAAAGAAAAGATTTAAGTTGTTTATTACAGAAAAACTCTAAACGATGGAAACGCGTTGCGCATGTCGGCGGATAGGTGACGGTTCAAAGTTTCGACACAGCTGCGCTGTTTGTTTGTAGCAACATGTCGATAACACCACAAGAAAACTCATTTTTTTGTTCGAATTTCCGCGATTCAATCCATTATTCAATTGCAACGTAAATTTCGCCGTTTATTCAGGAAGAATCCGCCTCCGCGCAAGGAGATTAATGACTGGCATACAAAATTATTGAAAGTTGATTGCTTATTCGAAGGGAAGAGCACTGGTCGGCCACGCACGTCTAATGGAAGTATCGGGATTTTCAGCGTCCACAAGACGGGCAGGGCAGGGCAGGGCAGGGCAGGAACTTCAACTTCCTCAAACAACGACGTGCCGTGTTCTGTAACGATGCCTGAATTTGAAACCCTGCACTCAAATTCACCGTTATATGGCAGAGCACACTTTCCCCAACGACTTTTCTTCTATCGGGTAAAGTAAACCGCTATAATTTAAGAATTTTGAGGTCACATAATACTAGCGTCGTCTTCGAACATGAAAGAGACACGCCGAAATTAAATGCATTTTGTGCCTTTTCTGTTCACAGTGTATATAGACCTTTCTTTTTTGCGGAGGAAATTGTGATAGGAATGTCATACCTCGAGGTGCAGCAAAACTTGTTGTTTTCTTAACATCATGTAGATTGCAATGATTTCATTTTTATGCAAGACTGCGGCCCGTCTCACTTTCACCTCGAGGCGCGGCGTTACCTTAATTAACACCATCCCACAACGTTGGATTGGAAGAGATAGCAAGATCTTGTTTTTGGCCTCCCATGTCACAAGAGCTCACGCCTTGCAATTTTTTTCTATCGGGGTGCGTAAAACACAGCTTTTGTCCCACCCATGGCAGCTACTCTTCAACAGCTGACAAATCGAGTTGTTGAAGCTTTCGATTCAGTAAATAGGGACTTACTGATTCGTGTGCGGAATGATATGAACTACTGTATCGGTTTTCCTCGAGCAACGAGTGGTGCTCATGTTGAGTTTATGGTACAGTGTCTGTGCGAACATAAAACTTCGAACGTTCCTCCATCCAGTGCCATGCGTAATGTGTTGATAGTTTGTGTGTGATAAAAAATTGAAAAGTGTTCTTTCTTTTTGAATCATACTGTGTAATATTAAGTTATGCTGATAAGAAAACACTTCCTTCGAAACTGTATTGCCATAACAAATTCGTGGACAAACCGAAATTTTTTGATTGTTCACGAAATACAAATGATGGTAATGTTGTTGGACCGTAAGTCATAACCTAACGGCGTGGAAAGAAATTACCGTGGCGAATGACGAGAAAGCAGGGATGCAATCATGTGTATAGAATGGTGTAGTCTAACAGGAACGTTGGAAACTTTTTCCTTATTGCGGGGTGGAGAACGTTTGCTGCTGGTGCTGGGCTGCAGCAGTCAAGGACGGTTACAGACGAGTATTCTGCCTGCTGTTACGAACGTGTAGCCGCAGGCTCGTCCCTGCTGAAACGACGCGGCGGCGTGCTGACCGCTGGGGAATCGCATTAGGAAAGCAGCTCTCCAGTCTGGTCTGAAGGCAGCAGCGTTTATTGGTCCAAAACGAAGCAATAGGACGTTGAACGCCTAGAGGTGGTTGATTTTTAGCATGTTTTAGGTGGTTTATTAGCTCTTTCATTACCATTATTATTTTTCCGGAATGAAAGACATTAACACGTTCCTGAATGAAATTTTCCTTCTGCAGCGTAGGGTGCGCTGATAAGAAACTTCCGGGCAGGTCCGAACTCGGGACCTTTGCATTTCACGGGCAAGTGCTCTACGGGCTGAGCTCTCCAGACACGACTCACAACCCGTCCTCACAGCTCTACTTCCACCAGTACCTCAACTCCTCCCTTTCAGAATTAATAGAAGCTCTCCTGCGAAATTTGTAGGACTAGCGCTCCTGGAAGAAAGGAACAGTCTGTTGTGATCGCCGGCCGCCTCTTGGAAGTCAAAGTGATGCGTGATGCCGTAATCAGAAGGAACAATATGAAAAAAAAGTTTACTGCCGTTTTGTTTTCCAAAGTGAGGAGGTGTGGAACATCAGGGCTATACTCGGGTTTCAGCAGATGGTTGCGCAAAAACCACACGCGAATTCTCCGAGAAAGTGCGACAGCAGTCTACTTTGCAAATACTGTCATTGGTTCTGCTATTTGCACGCACGAACTAATTCAATGCGATATTGCGGAGGGTTAACAGTGAATACCAGTGGGACATTGATGCGTAGCAACAACATGCAGAAAATTCCCAATGATTCACTGACAACCTATCGTGGTAGACGTACATCACAATGACAGTGAAAGGGTTAAATCACAAAATTAGAAGAAAAGATAGTGTGTAATTCTTAGCAATTGTGCAACGCTGCAATAATATCAAGCACCGCCCCTAGCGGAGGGTACGTCTATCGTCTACCAGTATTCTATTACATTCGTGGATGATGCACGAGAAGACTGTCGGTGCCCCATCTTCTGGCCCGAATTTTCCTAATGTCGGCTTTGTGCTCAATAAACGATATGTCGAAGAAAGTAATATGAATCTTGACTCATTTTGGAACGTGTCCTTTCGGAATTTTATGAATAAAGCTCCCCGTTAGGCAAAACACCCGCTTGTAATGTCTTCCACTGCAATTCGATGAGCATTTCGGTGCTCCACTAACGCCCCCAAACGAACGTTATCGAATACCGAGCCGAGGTGGTGAAGTGATTAGGAGATTTGATTTGCATTCGAGAGGCTGGCGGTTCAAATCTGCTTCTGGCCATGTAGATTCAGGTTTTTTGTGATCGCCTAAAACCATATACCGGAATGGTTCTTTAGAAAGGGCACAGCCGAGTTCCTCCTCTATCCTTTCCCGCACCGAGCTTTTTCTCCGTCCCTAATGAGATCGTCCCCTAATCTTCTGTGACAAATCGTTCAGCTGTTCGTTGAATCTTTTCTTTTCCGTCTGTTAATCCAATTTGGTAAAGGTGCCAGACCAAAGAGCAATAGTAAATCATTGGTAGAACAAGGAAGTTTATAAGCGAAATCTTTCACGCTTGAGTTACGCTTCCGTAGGATTATTCTAATAAATCTGAGTCGGACATCTCCACTAATAAATCTGAGTCTGGCATCTGCCTTCTCCGTGGCTGGATTTATGAAGTCGTTCCGCCTCAAATCGCTCTGGACTGACGCTCCCGGACATTTGAAGGCTGTGGCTGGTTCCAGTGAGTGGTCGCTGATCGCGTTTTCAGAATAGGATATTTTCGTCTATTTACGCACATTACATTACACTGATGAGGCAAAACATTATGACCACCTTTTTAATAGCTTGTCTGTCTGTCTTTGGAACGAAATACGTCACTGATTCTGCGTATCAGAGATCTGACCCCTCCCCCCCCCCTTTTTTTAGATATGTAGCATTAGGTGTCATCGCACAGGTCATGTAATTCGCATAAATAACGGGCCGCTGATTTTCGTAGTGGGCGATGACGCCCGATAGCGACACAGATGGATTCCACAGGATTTACGTCAGACGTGTTTGGTCGGTGACACATGAACGTGAGTTCACTGTAATGCTCCTCAAACAACTGTAGCACGGCTGTGGCTCCGAGACATGGACCATATATTGCTGAAAGATGGCATAGCTCACGGGGAAGACATCAAGCATGAAGGGATGCAGGTGGTTCGCAGCTGTTAGCGTGTCTTCGATTACCACCACAGGTCACATGCAAGCGCAGGAGAGTGTCTCCCACAGCATAATACTGCTCCCACCAGCCTACGTCAGTGGCACGCTGTAAGTTTCGAGCCACCGTTCACCTTGACGGCGTTTGTGGAGACGACCAGCGATCTAGTGTAGCAAAAATTTGATTCGCCCGAAGAGCCGACACGTTTCCGTCCCGATTATCCCGTGCCCACAGCAGTCGTAATTGATGATGTCATTGTGTCAGCATCTGAATACGTAGGGGTGTTCTGCGGAACTCCGTCTTCAGTAGTGTGAAATGAATGGTGTGCTCCGAAAAACTTGTGCGTGCGCCAGCATTGTGCTCCTTCGGCAGAGATGCCACAGATCACCATTTATCCTACTTCACAGAGCAGACAAGCCTCCGAACCCCACGTTCTTATTTGTGGTGAGGGCCACCTGCCAATCTTTGCACCAGGCACTGATCGTCTGCAAGTATCTCATGTACATAAGTAGTTCATCTGCATATGACTTCGTGGACTACGGACTTTATACCCAAAGTCATATGTCGTGAACAGCTGCGGTACCCAAGCTCTGGTCTCGCTTCTGACTGTGATGACGGTCTCAGTTCTGTCTCCATCCCAGTCGTACATCTTTTCGGATATTCGTTGTGCAGTATTTTATTTAATATGCGACGCGTCTCTTTAGAAGTCAGGAAACTTGGGATCACCCTGAACTCTGCTTTCTACTGCCTTCTGAACAGTGAACAGAGCAAATTGTACTTAGCACGATCGATGCTTGCGGAAACTGTATTGACTCCACCATAAGACCTTGTTCGGCCTTCAGAAACGGCGCATCTATTTCTGACGTCAACGCAGTGCTACCTAAAATTTCTTACATCTAGCTGCCTCCAAAGCTCAGGTGGACTATCTGGGATCCCATGGTGAAATAAAGGTCTCTCGGGAATTTCTACTAGCCGCGAATTGAATAGATATCTGGCTTTAGGCCTGTACACAGACTGTAGAGAAGAGCAGCAGTGTATTCTACGACGAATTACTCTGTGACTCCCAGCTGCGACGAAGAAAATACATACCTGCCACCCCTATAGACTGCCGACTGCAATAATTAGGCGAGATGAAAGCCGTAGCGTCTTTCGGTATAATTCCGTAGAAACTTACGTCTTGAGTCCGCTCCTTTTGATCATAAGTACTACTTCTGTGCTGCGACAACGTCGTCACATGAAGACTCCAGGTTAATATAAATATTGTATTAGGACTTGAGCGTCTTGTCCTGATGTGGCCAGACACAGATAGTACCCTTACACTTGCTGCTACTCCGTTACTAATGCAAACAGTTACGTTCCATCTGTGGCAACACAGAGAACGGAATAGCACATTGATTATTCTTCATCACGATAAATTTCATCCTGATAATCGCGGCTGTGGCATCACTAACCCCGTTGTGCGTATTATTTATTGTCTCATCCTCGTAATTATGTTTTTTATTTTGTTTTATTTGTCACAGTCTTCTTCATCCTATGTATTTGATTCAACACTGCTACTACTGATATAATTGACGGCATGAAACTTGATTTAAGAAGGTTTATTTACGAAATAACAGTAAACTAAGAAAGATTCTTAACCGCTTTCTCGAATCATGGATGTTCTGCCCGTTGCGAGATCTTCCCACAGACCTCGAATAGGCCTTGGCCCGTTGACCTAAGAGAGCTGTCCGTACCTGTGCTTTGCTTGCGACACATTGGATGTGGCTTTAAACTCGCGACTACCTACACTCATTGTTTTATAGCAACTCTGGGATACCTACCACTTTCCAGATGCAACTTATACGGGTATTTTCTGCAGTAATGAAAACTGCTCCTATTGCATATTTCCACAGATAGGGAAACGAAGGAGTTATGTAGCGGAACACGTTGTATCGCTGACAGGAAATTCGTCCTTGTTCCAGACCGACCGTCCTAACTCTAAATCACGGTATCCCCGTAAATAACACTCGGCCAGAGCGGCGTGGTTTCTTGGCGCAAAAAACATTTAAGAGGGCGATACTAAAAATTTTTAGAAAATCAAACAAGGATTAATTAAAAACTAATTTCAATGATTTTATTGCGCTCTAAGGGAAAAAAAATACGCATCACGAAGGGACGGAAATCAGTACTATGATGTGTGTGTAGATCCAACAAATGATTACAATTTCAGAAAAAAGAGAAAGATCTTCACCAATTGAGCAATTCAGTAACGCGTTGGTCCATCTATGGCAATTATGCAGGGAGTTATTACGCTGACCTTGATTTAAAGAGTTATTGGATGTCGTTCTGAGTAATACCGTTTCATTCTGTCCAATTGGCGCGTTAGGTCGTCAAAATCCCTAGATGGGTCGAGGTCCCTGCCAACAATGCGCCAAACGTTCTCAATTGGGGAGAGATCGGGTTGGGTTGATTTGGGGGGAGGAGACCAATATGCGAGGTCATCGGTCTCATCGGATTAAGGAAGGATGGGGAAGGAAGTCGGCCGTGCACTTTCGAAGGAACCGTCCCGGCGTTTGCGTAAAGCAATTTAGGGAAATCACGGAAAAGCTAAATCAAGATGGCCGGACGCGAGATTGAACTGTCGTCCTCCCGAATGCGAGTCCAGTGTGCTAACCACTGCGCCACCTCGCTCGGTGAGACATCGGGCGAGCATGCTGGCCAAGCTAGCGTTTGGCAAGCACGAAGACAACTCTCGACTTATGCGGGTGGGCGTTGTCTTGCTGAAAAGACCAGGATCGCTTGCCAAGAACGGCAACAAAACGGGTCGTAGAAAAATATCGTCGAAGTGCCGCTGCGGTGTAAGGGTGCCACGAATGATACCCATAGGGGTCTTGCTACGAAAAGGAACGGCACCTCGTTGTCGGACGGTATGGCGAGCGACAGTCAAGGTGGTATCCCAGCGCTGTCTGAGGCTTCTACAGACACGTCTTCGTTGGTCATCAGGGCTAAATTCGAAGCGGGCGTCTTCGTTGGTCATCAGGGCTAAATTCGAAGCGGGACTCACCACTGAAGACAATTCCAGTCCAGTCAAAGAGATTCCAAGCCGAAGACGTGTCTGGAGACATGCACATCACATCTACCGATTTCCGTCCCATTTGGATTATTCCTTCGTGGTGCGTCTTTTTTTAGTGTTAGTGTATTTTTCCAAATATTCCCCTTTAACATAAATGCATTTTTGCAAATTCGCTGAAACCAGCCCTTAAAACAATGATGCCACTCTTCCTGAGGCACTTCAGGAACCATGTTATTTATAATGTTCAACTGCTTGATCTGGTGACGAAAAAGTGATTCTATGCAACTTTTCTTTGATTTTTGGAAACAAAAAGAAATCACATAGTAGTAGTAGTCAGGGCTACATCTTGCTGACCTTCAGGGCATCCACATACTCAGTTCTACTGTATGTGATGATGTGTTGTCCTTAGGAAATGCTTTAACGTATTTTTCACAAATTTAGCAAATAAAGACATCTGTTTACCTGTCGGCAGCTAGCGTTACGTCCATCTAGTAGATGCTGTAGTAATAGGAGCATTTCAGAAAAAAAACTAGCAAGCGTCTTCGTACCAGCATTACAAACTCTTCGGACTACAGTAGGCTTCGGTTCTTTTCGAAAGACCAATTGAGCCGATTGACCATTCTTTTCAGAATCATAACAATGACTCCACCCGTAACGCTATTCCAAACGAAATTTGAAGTGCCTCCTTGAAATATTTCCAGTATGTTTCTGCACCAATGAATGCGTAGTTGTTTCTAATCGGGAGTCTGTTTAGGTGGTATCCATTGACAACAATGATTTGTTGCGTTTGTTGATGTAAAATGTTTTGTATTTGACTCGTACCGATGCCCAATGGTGTCGAACAGCGGCAATTTTTTCGGCCGTACCAGCAGTTGTAGGGCGTACTTCACGAAATTCAACACCAAGGAAAAAACCCTCTCTTCGATCATCTGTACCAATTAGAAACGATTGGATTAGATGGGGGCTTCCTCTCCATATGCAGTTCTAAGCCAATCTTCACAGTGTTCAGGCTTAATGACGAGCAAGTCGTACGAGCTACACTGCTATCAACTTGCAAAACATTAGAAAGTAGCTGTCAGATAAAAATTTCATTCGTTTTTTAGAACTTCCCCGTGGCGTAGCTCGGAAGTTGGCGATTAGAAAGACAGCCATTTTGATTACACAGGGGAATTATTCCACATGATTAGAAAGCGACAAACGTGGCTCCGGTTTTGCAGTGTTTGACTCCAGTTTTGCAGTGTTGTGTTTCCGGGATATTTAGTAATAGCAGATGAGACGTCTCCACGTCAGAAAACAACCGTGTTAAGCTAAGTGACTTATTAGTGAAAGCGTTCAGTGTGGTCATGAGCCGAATTCCTGCCGAAAATCCGGGAAATGAAACGTTGTCAGTAATTGCCCCCTAATTACGCACATCTTGTAAAATTTGGGGGATTAAATTATTATTTAGTAATTTTAATAATACGGCTCTGTGGACGTCACACTACAAATTCAAATGGCCGTAGTCCATTCCTCAGTCGCCTCTAGAATTTTTTCTGCCAGTTGTCGTTTCTTTCGCATTTGACAGCGAGCTCTTGATGTGAAAAACAGACACTAAACTGTGGTTAAGTCATTTCGGAAGGCTGAGGAAGGCAAGGCCAAGGCATATGCAATAGGACCCAAACGAGTCGTGTCGTATTCAAACCAACCTACAGTTTGTATATCATACACTTGAGCAGTAAATAAAGTAGAATCTAATTAATTTATTTAATCGTATCAGAAACATAAAAACATTGTTTTAGTTAAAACTGTTTGTGTTATTTCCCGAGCTTAGTGGGAGAAGAATAGAACACTGCTCCTCTCCGTTGATGTATGTAAAGAGTTGCGAATGTGCTAAAGATTACATCGCATAATATGTAAGAGTAAGTGTGATGGAGGTGACTTAAAACCCATTGTGAACTTGGCAAAGACCTCGCGTACGTCTGTGATGATTAACATGCGGACTGATAAAGGAAAGTTCACGGCTGATCAGTGGCGGACGGTTGAGAAATAGGAGCCTGATTAGCGGAGTGCGTAGATACAGCCATTAAGAGTGATGAGAGAGGGCTGGCTCGTGTTTCTTAACGATGCAGCCAACTGTGGACGGCAGGAGGCGTCATGCGAGGAATTGCAGTTGAGAACACTCATCCATGAAGAAAAGTCGAAACCATTCTTAATAATCCAACCTGCACATGTATTTCATGCCAACATTTTAGTATGTCTGTATTAATTATTTATATTTTTTCTTCGGTCAGCCCGAGCAACGCATATCAGAAACAAAGTCAAAAGCTCAGTTCGAGGGAGGCGAGATTTTTGTAAAAGCAAAATAGGATCTTAGTTTAGATAAACACTAATGTCGGGAGTCAGTCATAAAATAGCAACATGATAGTACTACTTGTACGTCTCTGAAATATGTGGCAATACACTGATTCCGGAAATAAGATTTTATTGCAGCGTTCAGTATTACGCAAAAAGTAACGACGCGCGACGCTGCTCATCGTGGCTCAGTTCGAAGCGGGACTCACCACAGAAAAAAAATCTATTCCAGTCAGTGAGATTCCAGGCCGAAGAGGTGTCTGGAGACGCCCCGGACAGAAATGAGATACCAGGCCTGAATGTCGCCCGCCATACGGCCCGACAGCTAAGAACGAAATGATGGTCTGGAGTTCCATTTATTTTCGTAGCTGGGCCCCTTTGGTTGTCATTCGCGGGGCCGTACCCGATAGCCTTCATGCCAAGCCACAATGGGCTTACATTTCAGCAAGACAACGCCCAACCCCATACGGCGACATATTCTTCTGCTTTTCTTCGTGCTTGCCAAACCCTGCCTTGGCCACCAAGGTCGCTGGATCGCTCCCCAATTGAGAACGTTTGGAGCATTGTGGGCAGTGCCCTCCAACGGGCTCGAGATTTTGACTAACACGCGAATTGGACAGAATTCGGAGCGACGCCCCTCAGGAAGACAGCCAGCTATTCTATCCATCATTGCCAAGCCGAAAAACTGCCTGCAATAAGGGCCAGAGGTGACCAACGCGTTATTGACTTTCTCAATTTGTGAAGTTTTTTCTCTTCTTGAATAAATCATAAAGTTTTCCGGAAATTGTAATGGCACGTAGAGTTTTTTTTTTCTGGGTAGGTTCAGACGCCTGCCTGCCTCTTAAAACACAAGGGTATATTGAACAGAGTTTTAACTCATCTATCTGTAGTAAAGGGTTGACACAGCTACGTCTCTATTTGGTTGTGCTAGTTTTACTAGTATTGTCGTTCTGTTGCACACAACTGTAAAACAAATGAAAAAGTTTCACACTAACAAGTTGCTAATTCAGCGTCGCGTTTTCGTGGCAGCTAAGATGTGCAGTGTGAACTACTTTAAATGGCGATTTCTCGTATCTCCCGGAATATAGAGCACATTTCAGGGTCGCCCTGTACACAGAAACACATGTACAGTTATTGCTTCGCTATTGTAACGTTCGCTTCCTCCAATGTATAAACATCGTGACAATCTTGTTTGCATGTTATAAGTGTCGCGCGTTGTTTCCGTATGTGATTGAGATGAACAAAGAATAGAAAGTACCGCCATGCATGCGCACAGACTGCGTCACATTGTGTAAGCTGTAGTGTCTCGTGTACGTGCGTAGTGATGTCGGCGGACTTGGTACAAGGCTGTTGTGCCTTTCATAACTGTCGGGACCTGCGTTGCATTCCAACCAGTGAGAATCGTAGAGAGGTCTAGGCTGTATGTGAGCCGCGATCACCTGGTAAATTCCTCCGACGCTAGACAAACGTATATCACGTTACCGCGGCAGTCGAAATCGTAAAAATTAGTGGCTTGATGCCAGAAATATTACATAATTTTAAATTTGTGGCTCTAATGGCCATTCGTCTGTTGTGAGAAAATGTCTAGTTCAACATCAGCCGATTACGCTAGGTTTTCTTCTACAGTCTCGTTCCGTAGGACGATATGTGCAAGGTATTTCTGAATTTTAGTCTTTTGCTTATAGTATAATTGCACAAAGATGTGGCGCTTTAAGTACGATAGCGAGAAACTGTTATGTGGCAAATAGATGTTCTGTAGTTTTTATATAGTGTATACCATAGGCTCCTACAGTGCAGCCTGGGCAGGCGTACTTCTTTGTAACTTTTCAACCTTTTCGGCGATTACCGCAGTTCAGACCAACGTTGGCGGACCTGACAAATAGTTCGACCCCTTTGTCTTCCATGTCTTTTATTTACGATGCGTTGGCCTACATTACCTCTAAGACATCCAGAAAGTTAGTGTTCAAACTCAAATCTAATTTCAGTACTAACTTAATTGACAGCTACTAAACTTGCGTACTGTATTGCCCTTTCTTAGACTTCTATGAAGTCAAACAGATTTCGTTTTGCTTCAGGTAATGCACAAGTTGTAATATCTAATGTTCGTGTGACAACCTGCAACGCCCACTCGTTAACTGACTCACTTCTTACGTAGTAGTTATAAAGTGAGATTATAGGTTGCACAGAATATGAGCACCAATCGAAACTGGTCTGGGTCACTTTTGGCATGCAAGACAAGCACAATATTCGCGAGGATCGCTGCACAATAAAGAGCCGAATGGTGGATTTCACACTATACCTCACAGACAAATTATTAGTTTGGTGATGGGATATCGAGCCCACCAGCAATGGAAACAAGAAAAGGCACATCTTTCGTCTTAATGCTTATTAAATTACTTTGGTACTTATGGATATACGTTGCAGTCCCTAGCAGGAAAAATGCCTGTATTTTTTAACACTGTTCGCACGATTTGTAATGACTTCGTGTCGAAAGGCACGAATGGCGGAGGCATTGTGGCGCGAAAAGTATACTCATATTAAGTCCAATCGTAACAAAATTAAACTCGTACAACTATGAGGTGCATTCAGATTACATCATCTCCACTCCGATTTGTTATTCAGGACTGGAAACAGATAAAAAAGTGCGGCTTGTTTTAAAATACGCGTGAATTCGTTGTGAACGCGTGACTGAGATGACAGCACTGTACGGCATACACAATTCTAGCAGCAGCGGCGAGGGTGAGGACTGAATTTTACATTTAAAATGGTGACGTTTTCATTGTAAGAACAGCGTGTAATCATTAGATTTCTCCAGATGCTTGGTGAGACATCGATTGAAATTCATCGCCATTTGAGTGAGACATGTGACGTTGGTGTCACGGATGTGTCGCAACGTTCGTAAGTACGACAGTTCAAAGAAAAAACAAAGTAAGTTGTTGACAACAAACAAAGGCGTTCTGACGACATGATCGAGTGCGTGGAGAAAGTTGTTTTGAGCAACCGCTGTGGAACACGTTGCCTCCAAAGTTGACATTTCCGTGCGATCTGTGCGCACAATTCTGCATGAAGACCTGAAAATGCGAAAAGTGTCCTCCAGATGGGCGCCACGAATGCTGACGAACCACCATAAGGCTGCGTGCGTGGCATTTTTCCAGTTTTTCCAGTCAGTCTTGATGCGTGATGTCATGAATGGGACATTCGTTTCATCGATTGTGACAATGGCCGCGACATAGATGACGTTCTTCGGCCCTAAAACTTGGCGCCAGTGAGTTCAGTGGAAGCACACACTCACAAATGGTCGTGTTCTGGGACAGCGCATCGTGCGAACGCCACACTGCATTATTTTCGTGACAGCTGTGAAGTGATTTTTCATGCTCCACAGTCACCTCATCTGACACGGATCCAGCGACTTGACTGTTCCCAACGATGAAAGACACTCAACCTTGGTCGACCCGTCACTATTGCATCAGCGATTTTCCACTGGTCATACCAGCCTCCTAGAGAAGCGTTCGCAGGGGCCGTGTAATCATGTCGTCGACGTTGTGAAAAATGTGGAAGGACGCAGGTAGATTATGCCAATAAGTGACAAGAGTTTGTTTTCGTGTTATTAGTTTGTGAGGAAAAATATCGGAAGTGTAAACAATTGAGCGTACATCGTGTGATGTGCTCGTTCGGGTTGTTACCATATCTGTATGGAAAAAATTAGATTTTTTTGTTGATATTAATTCCTTTTCCCACTAACACGAATTGGTTTTAAATATGTCATCAGTGGAGATTTAGGTTTGAAAATGAACGCGGCTCATATTACAGTCGGAACCATTGCGGAATATTTACCATGCTTCACAGTTGAAAGAAAACATGTTGGTTCGTATTCTTCTACTGGGCATTTTCCGTATATAAACACGCACGACTTTTAGATGCAATGTAAATTGGTAAATTACATGTTTTCACTGGTCGGTAGTCCAGATTTGGTACACCTGAGTAAAAACTTTACATTACAGTCACCTGGTTTACAAGAGGTTTATCAATACAAGCTCCAGGACGAATGTTATATGTATGCTGCTGCATTGTACTGCTATCGCTGAGGCGCTGCTCTGAAAACTCACATTAAGCTCAGAAGTCACTTTATGTTTTGTCTTCCTAGAGACTATCTTTTTTAAAGCCTCGTATCTATTTCAATAAATTAGTTTTTCTTCTATCATTGTGTTTATGTAACTAAGGTTTCCCACGTACTCTGTATGTTGTTTACGATACGAGATCCTTGTGCAGCAGCTCTTGATGACCTTAGCAAATTTTGCGGATTTTGTCCCGGATGCACCAATTAAGCGAGAACAGGCAATTTTCCCCCGTCGGTGTGTGACATGGTTGTAGACTAACACGACCGCAGATGTACTAGTGACTCAAAACGTAACTAGAGGTTTGACCATTCCGGCGCAGAGTCTTCGGGCGATTTCAAGGCTTGTATTGGCAAAATGACACCTATCTCCTCCAGTGAAGACCACGCCGATGCGTGCATGGTGTAGCCATTAAGTAGTTCCTCAGGCATTACATAGCGCACGCGTTTCTGCAGCGATGTCTGTGCGTTGCCCCGAGCGACTTATCGATATCAGATCGATCATCATCTTTCGGTAAAAGCGAAGAAAGATGTCGCTTGCGTCGATCATGTAGTTTCCTAATGACATAACTCCATACGATATCCAACTGCTAACCACGGTCCCGGTTGCTCAGAAGACACCATCCCGATTGACTGTTAGCCACCATCCTGATCGATCAAGTCTTCAAACAGTTACGTGTCCACTGATTCCTTTATGATGAATCCCAAAAGTTCGATGTGCGGGCCACACTTTCTGTTGCGTTATACTTAAAGATCTGCCGCACTCTCATGCAATCCTGTAAAAATGTAAGTTGCTTCACCAGTATTAAAAGTATACTCGATAATTAGCCAAGGAGAGCAGTAAATCTTTTACTTTTAAGGCTGATTGTTTGGAAAAGTATTGTATTTGAATTAGACACAGGTAAAATTTGCTTTTCTGATACATTGCTTTTGTTATCCTGCATTTGCCTAGAGCCATCCTCCCGTGGGACAAGGCAGCTAATGTTGACGTGGACGGGACATCCCGTTAAGTTATAGTATGGTTACGGTATAGTGCCTAATGTCAGCTTGCGCATGCATAATATCCATATTCTCGGTGTTACATTGAGTATGAACGCTGAAATAACGCAGGTCGTTAATAGATTTCAGGATCGAATTTAGTTTCGTAATTTCATTCGAATGGAAGAAGAGATTTTTCGGAAGTTGCGCACCATAATTTAAAAGAGGTTTATCAACAAGATACAAACATGAGTCAGTCCGTAAACTCAAAGATATATACACAGAAAGTTTCATCGTAGCAAATACTTCCAGTGTGCAACTTGAGTATAACGTCTGGCATAGACTGGCAGTCACGTTCAAATTTCTGGCCATTGAGGAAACATTCTATTCGTTGGCCTTTGCAGCAAGAATTGCAGTAAATACATTATTTACAATAAATAACATCGACTTTTGGGGTAATACTTCCATTAAATGAATAAGACAGACTCAGAATCTTTTGGAAAGCAGAAGGTGGAAAAATTGGAAGCTGGTGGACGCGAACCTGCTATTTTTCTCTTCAGAGCTCACAAGACTATCAACAGTGCTTCAGTTTCGACGTCGCTGCTGGGCCTCAGTATATTACGTACACTGTCCAAAGAGCGTATCTTCAGGTGTTATTATTTGATATTTAATATGCAAATTGTACCAGAACGACGCGCTTTTGATAGTTCATCATTGTGCCGTAGTATTGAAATGGTATGCTTTCGTAGAACGCAAGTTACAACACTAAAAAAATTAACTACAGGAAGCCGTTACGTACCGATCTATAGTTTCCTCTCGTTTTATTAGAAGGAATCGCAGCTGAAGCGACGCGTTTTCGAGGGATACTGAACTTGCTGATGCTTTGATACAGTTTATATTTGTACCATATACTCTCTAAGAAAGAAAATCCAACAAATACTATTTTTAACGCCGCACAATAAGGCGGCTCGTATGTCCTGCTTGTAACGTAAAACGATGTCGCATCTGATTGACTATGTACGTCTCCACGAGGCAAAAATCTAAGATTCCAGATTCTTTATTTCACACCGCTGTGTAGTGCAACGTGGATTTCCACTGTGTAACGTTCATGTGCGTTTTCACGTCCCGTGAAAGGACACGTTAACAAACTTTTTTCTTTTTAGGGTTACGTTGTTTTCAAAATTGAATTACTGATTTTTACTGGAACATTCCAGTTGGTCATAATAGTGCTAATAAATTGTATTGAATGCCTTAATGATTTCAGTCCTTATCATTTTTTTTAAATCTCATCAATTTATTGAAGTCTAGATTGTATAGTGGAATTTTATAGCACTGTGTGCACCGACTTAGAGTATCATAATTATTTAGTTGTGTGAAAATGTCACTCTCAATACTGAACAAAGCCAAAACATTGCCTACTAGCATTCAGGTTCGAAGCCGGGTTTTGATCAATTTCAGTTCTGTAACTGACTTTTCCTTACTGATCACAAGTGAAAGCTACAGTCAGAGAGCGATGTCGATACAGGGAAAACAATCCTCGTTTGAATTAAACGAATTATGTAGACTGGCAATGGCAAGGAAAGCGTTTCTGAAGAAGAGAAATTTGTTAACAGCGTGTATAGGTATAAGTGTCAGGAAGTCGTTTCTGAAAGTATTTGTATGGAATGTAGCCATGTATGGAAGTGATACGTGGACCATAAATAGTTCAGACAAGAAGAGAATAGAAGCTTTCGAAATGTGGTGCTACAGAGGAATGCTGAAGATTAGATGGGTAGATCACATAACTAATGAGGAGATATTGACTAGAATTGGAGAGAAGAGAAATGCCGGCCTCAGTGACCGAGCGGTTCTAGGCGCTACAGTCTGGAACCGTGCGACCGCTACGGTCGCAGGTTCGAATCCTGCCCAGGGCATGGATGTGTGTGATGTCCTTAGGTTAGTTAGGTTTAAGTAGTTCTAAGTTCTAGGGGACTGATGACCTCAGATGTTAAGTCCCATAGTGCTCAGAGCTCATTTTTAGAAGAGAAATTTGTGGCACAACTTAACTAGAAGAAGGGATCGGTTGGTAGGGCATATTCTGAGGCATCAAAGGATCACCAATTTAGTATTGGAGGGCAGCGTGGAGGGTAAAAATCGTAGAGGGAGACTAAGAGATGAATACACTAAGCAGATTCAGAAGGATGTAGGTTACAGTAGGTACTGAGAGATGAAGCAGCTTGCACAGGACAGGGTAGCATGGAGAGCTGCATCAAACCAGTCTCTGGACTGAAGACCACGACAACAACACAACAGCATGGAAGAAAAAGACTTTTTTAAAAAAAAAGTCTCGATGGTTTTGTCAGCTAATGTGCCATGCTTTAAGATCAGGTACCAGTAGGACTCTGATGCGAGGAAGCGCAAGGATTGGGAGGTGAATGTTTACTTAATTTATTGAGGGTGACGGTTATTGAACTATATGAAATAAAATAGTCATAACTTCTGAACGGTTTGCGTTAGGACGTTCAAACTGCACTGTTGGCCGCGGGGCATGGTGGGAAATAATACGCGCATACGCACACGCCTTGTTGTTGTCGGCCATTTTCATTTGGATAGGTTCGTCAGTAAGACAAATTGGTGCATTTGGGGGACTGAGAATCCGCCTTTCGCGATCGAGAAATGTCTTCACCCTCAACGGGTGACTGTGTGGTGTGCAGTGTACAGTCACGAATAAACGGTGCGATATTCCTTGATGGCACTGTGACTACCAAACGGTACGTGAAGGATTTGCCAGATGATTTCAGCACCAGTATCCAAAGTGACCCTGATTTCGTAGAGATGTGATTCATGCAACAAGGAGCTCGACCTCATCGAACCAGAAGAGCGTTTGATGTCCTGGAGGAGCACTTTGGAGACCCGAATTCAGGCTCTGGGGTACCCAGAGGCCACTGGCATGGTTCTAGATTGGCCATCATATTCTACGGATCTGAACACATGCGACTTCTTTTTGTAAACCTATATTAAAGAGTAGGTGTACAGCAATAACCCCAAAATCATTGCTGAGCTGAAAACAACCATTCAGCATCGATTTTCCGACACCTCACGACATTTGCGGAATTTCGCTATTCGTCTACGCCACATCATCGCCAATGATGGCAGGTATATCCACATCTCATAACCTAAATCCGAATATCTTTAGTGACGTTTACGTGTTGAATGAAGTGTGTGCACGAAGCAGTTTGTAACTAATTTACGTTTTTTCATGTAGTTCACCAATTGTCATCCTTCATGAGCTGTCCACTGAAAAATTTAGGCGAATAAGCTAACACAAAATAATTACATACGTCGCGTACGATAATAAAGGGGCCCAAACCGCAGTATTAAAACTTTGGTGAATCTAGTCCTGCGTAAAGAAGCTCCATAATTGAGTAGGGGCCGGAGGATTGTACCGTGTAGATTCTACTACATTTCGAGCGATGCCTGTAATGCGAATGTCGAGGATCGGAGCCTAAGCACCGACCTCGCCTCCGTGTTGACGAGCTGACACGCTGGTTTCTGCTGCTGAGTGTTAAGGTCGCGCCTTGAGTCAGCCACGCCGCAGTCTGACGTGGGCATCGTCGTTATTGCACTGTCGAGTGGGCGTCTGGCCCAACGCGGCCGCAAGCTAAGCTAGACCAAAGCATTCTCATTCGCGGATACATTGTCGCAAAGCATGGATTGATGCGCGAGCGCGCTCCATCCATTTACTGCGAGAGCAAGGCGGGGGAACCTTCTGCAAAAGTACTACGCACAGAATTACAGTGGTAGCGTCAATTTCCTGTATTAGGCTTCGGTTTTGAAACAGCGGTTATCCTGTAGCACTGGTGTCATAACGCTGTTGTAGCGTAACTGGATGTATACGGCGTCCGTCAGACTCCAGAAATTTATCATTGAACTATACAGTGATCTCTTACATTTTCCTGGAGCTTGTTGGACTCAACTAAATGTGACATATTTTCCAAACTATCTCAGTAAAACTTAGAGTAAAAGTTATAAACCAAGAAGAAACTACATAAAATGCCAAGTGATGGTCGAAAAAAATTGAACCACCCTATTTTTAAAATTCCCACCTGTCTGAATAATGGCCACATGTTCGATGCCGCGGGAAACCTCTCTCTATTTGGGAACATTGAATTAAACTGGTAGCAGCAGTGCACTGATGCGACGAACATGCATTGCGGGTATTCACAAGCTTGCTAACAGTGTCTCCCTCCCGCCGCGCCATCACAAATCCAGAACACTGTCTAGCCTACGATGCGTCATTGCAGTCTACGGTGTCAGTGAAATTGAACTGAAAGTGTATTGTGTTATCGGTAACAGTGCAATATTTTTGTTATTAGCTAGTTTCGTAATGGAAAAAAATTAAGTTATTCGTATGATGTGGGCTATAAATTGAAAGTAACAGCATATGGAGGACAACATGGAAACAAAAAGCTGAGTAGCATTTTGGCCCTTCACCATCAGAAAAAAAGCCATTCGTGATTGGCGGGGTAGTAAAGAAGAATTGAAAAAATGAGGAAGACTAAATGTGCAAACAGAGGACTGACGACAAAATAGTCAAAAGTAGATGATGACGTATTGAAATGGATTCAAGAACACCGCCAAAGTGGCATTGGAATTAATACAAAAATGATACAAATACACGCACGTAAGCTAGCGCTACAATGAAACTTAACAGACTTTAAGGGTGGAAGTGGCTGTTGCTGCAGGTTTTTGAAGCGTCGTCGAATTAGCACACGAACGAAAACCAAAATATCTCAGAAAATGTCCCAAGAGTAGGAAGAGAAAATATTATCTTACCATCGCTTTATTATTCATCATCGAAACAAAACCAGTATGGAACTAAACCAAATAGTGAATATGGACGAAACTCCTCTGACAGCGCCAAGTAACAGAACTATTGCCATGAAATGTGCTAAAACTCTAACTATAAAAATAAGTGGTCATGAAAAAAATGCACTACATTGTTGTCCTTTCACATTGTCCTGACGGTACTAAACTTAATCCAGTGATCATTTTCAAGCGCAAAACAATGCCGAAACCTTCTGAAATATCGCTATGTGTTGTTCACATGACAAGTGTTGGATGGACGAGGCTGCTATGAAATTATGGATTAACAGAGCGGGGGACAGAAGAAAAGGTGCTTTATTGAAGAAGAGTTCTAGGTCAGTTTACTAGTAATTTGAAGTATTCTGTGAAAGAGAAATCGAAACAGGGAAATACAGAGCTTGCTGTTATTCCTCGAGGACTTACTTCACAATTCCAACCTCTTGATGTCTCGATAAACAAACCATTCAAACTGTATATTAGATAAGAATGGAAAAAGTGGATGACAGATGAAACCCAACATGAGTTCATGCCGAAAGGAGCTTTGAAACGACCTACAAACAAGTAAGTGTGTCAGTGGATAAAACAGTCGTGGTCGAGAGTGGAGAAGACATTGTCAGATCTTTCAAGAAGTGCGGCATAAGTAACGCTCTCGATGGCAGTGAAGACCATCTTATATATCAAGAGGACGGCGACGAAAAACAAGAAGAAGAAAGTAAGTTCAGATGACGATTTTCTGGAATATTAGAGGTCAGCTCGTTTGTATAAACTAAGAATTTTTTAGCCTGACTTTTTTCGCAATCTAATAATAAAAATTGTAAAAAGTTGTTTTTTAAAAAATGCTTATAAAGTGCATCATATAGTCCGTAGCGTCTTATTGTCCGTAAAATACTGTATTAAAAAATGTAAGGACACGTTCACATTTTGATGTTCAAATTTGTTAGAGGCCTCAAGTTTCCTTGTTTATATGGCTGCTGGGAACATTCTACCCTCATAACAGTGGGCGATTATACTTTTGAAAGAGCTGAGCAGTTCGAATACCCTTTGTCGACACTCAGCTACTCACACGACACCTATTATGAATAGAAACGGGGGGGGGGGGTGGTAATAGCAGCCAACGAGCCTATTTTCGATTTAAGAAACTGTGTTCTCAAAGTCCTTAATTCGTATCTCAAATTTAACGATTTATAAAACACTTATAAGTCCAGCCTCCGATTCAGCCGGTAACATCAAATGATATTGGAATGCTAGATGCCTTTGAGAGAAATGTACTTCATAGAATCGTTGACCTAACCTGTGAAAGAAGATGGACGAGGAGGCAGTCACGAACTGTACACTATACAGGGTGTCCTAGGAGGATTGGCCAATATTCAGGGCTATGACAGGAACGATCGTTCGAAGCAAAAAAGTCTAGTAAAAATGAGCTCTAAAGTGCGTACTTCAATAGCGATAAGCACGTGTTCATCTTTGCTACTGTGAAAAGTCTCTTTTTCTACTGAACAAGCGTACGTAGCTCAGGACATATGCATTTTAGAGCCCATGTTTGCTATACAATTTTTTCTTCTTTCAGTTCCTACCAACTTATCCCAAAATAGAGGAAGCAAAGAGCATGCAGTGGAAAAGGTTTGATTCATAATATAGAAGGTAAAGAAGAACTTATAACTCTTAAGATATGCGTTTTAGAGCTCATGTTAGTAGACTTTTTTGCTTCGAATGGTCGTTCCTGTCATATCCCTCAATATAGACCATTCCTCCTGGGGTACCCTACGTAGTCTTATAAAAATCCACCTGATAGACAGACCATTGAAATCAGTTATTTGACATGGCCGTAGCACGTGGCACGGATGAGCAATACGGAAGTAGCTACAATGATATTAAATGGAAATCAAATAATCAAAGAGGACGGGATGGATGGATGGATGGATAACATGCATAAAATGGGCTGTAGAGGATGGAAAGGTCGAGATTTTGATAAAAACTGTCAGAGAAATATTAAAGAGGCAAAGGTTCACAATGAATTGCAGAACCACAGAAGATTATTTTCCTTTTGACATAATATGCGATAAAGGTAGAATTGTAAACTGTATATGACACATTAAATATTTACAAATACTTACGTAGTTTTCTCATTGAACGTCCGAACACTCAGCCAGCTTCAAATGGTCGTGGTTCCATACTGTACGACTCACTAACGAAAATCGATAAGTAATAACAGTAATATTTTAAACCACCGTTATCACACAAACACGTCTCATGAATAGTAGGCGAGGTAGTGGTATTGTAGTCTGCGAGCTGCCGCGGCGATTTTACCTCGCATTTACTGAAGGTCATATAGGGCGAAAGGCACCCAACCTTCATTGCATGGAGCCAGAATTCCAATCGAAAATCACCCCACGGGAAATGGCAGAACGGTCCCGGAAGGAAAGGAAACGGCCACTAGAAAGTTCGGTAGCCGTCCCACAGACGTAGGGTATTGTTTGTCTGATAGTATTAGTAAATAGTAGGCATTCTTCCACCCTTGGAGTACGATCGTATAGCACATTGAAAGATACCTCTTTCCGTCTGACGCTTTTTGCATAGATGCCGTTTTTCAGTTTCTCTTCTGCTATCTGAATTCCATTTCCCGCAGAAAGCCGTCACACATCTCTGTCCTGTGCAATACGCTCAGAAATTTATCGCCGCGCATATAAACTTCTGATAAATGGGGTCCTTGAAGTAACAGAGTGCTGGCCAAAGATCCTGGCAAAGAAACTACTCGTGTGGTGGTAGTGCTGGATCTTGTGGGAGAAGAATCATCAATAAGCACCCATCAAGTTGCCGGTGGTAAGCAACTTCGAATAATACAGTGTGAAGAGTACTAGTGGAGCGACGCTTCTACATGTACACATGCACTCCGCAAACCGCCATACGGTGCACGGCGGAGGATAAGTTGTCCCACTGCTAGGCCATCGCTTTTCTGTCCCACTCGCAAATGGAGCTAGGAAAAAAGTATTCTTCTGGACGACCAGCCCTAATTTCTTTTGTCCTCGCGGTCCTTAGGCGAGATGTATGTTGGTTGAAGTAGGACAGTCCTGCAATCTGTAGCTAATACAGGTTCTCTAAACTTTTTCACTTACACCCCTATGCAAGCAATGGAGCCAAATGATTTTGAACCCATTTTCCAGTTCTGTCTATAGATTATCCAGCACTGAGACCGGCGTTCATCACTTCGAACGGCTGCCATGAGCTTAAGCTATTGTTATAATGCATCAGTTGTTAAAAAGAAGAAAAAAAACAAATAGCGGTTTCTGAATATTAGTGCTTTAACTTAAATACCCTCCTTGGGATCGTCTGCTATACCTCCAAGTATTCAGTTTTATTCAAAGTGGATTAATCAAACGCGGCATTAGTATCAGTTGTTTAGCTTTCGTGGACAATGTAACGATACTTTTTTGACAGTGAAATCGCAAAAGTCAGTGAGATAAAGCCCCAAAGAAGACGCTGAAAAAGCTGGCCTACAAGTTTGTTTTGAAAAACGGAGTTTATTTGCACTAGATTTAGCACTTTATTTGCACTAGATTTAGCAGTTTATTTGCACTAGATTTAGCATTCAGAAATTAAATACAAGCTGTGGGCATCTCAAAAGGGTCAGGCATTTTTAGTATCTCGCTGAGATCATTCAAGTAATGGGGCTAGAAAAAGTAATACAGCGTTAGATGACAAAAACTCGATGGAGTGAACGAGGGAACACGTGACATCTACAAGAAAAAGTGCACGTCAGCATATACAAAGGGTAGACGCTCGAACACGGTGATCAAAGCTGGAGCTCTGCAAGCGGACAGAACTTTAATATACAACAAAAACATCTTCAACGTAGAGCGTAGAATTCTGAGGAAAATCCATGACATGAAGGGAGAAAAAAAGAGAACTTACAGATGAATATAGACTGAAATACCGTAAGATAGGAGTTGCCTAATGTGGCAGTGGACATAAAAAGAGAGATTTTAGGGAGATGTTCAGTCCCTCTCACAGAGAGACTGAAACACTAGCGCAAGACATACACCGTAAAACTGAAGAGGTACCTTGGTTCCAACAAGTTGAAAAGATAAGTTTGAAAATAGATAGAAGCGTAAAAGTAACATACAGGAACCTATTTAGTGAAAAGATTAACTACTGACTAGTACAATCGGCGAATGAGATTCGAAGAAGACTTGGTGGAAATAAGTGGGCTGAAAAAGAAAACTGGTGAACGGAGGAAAAATGAGTCTTATATAGGATGAAAAAGACGAATCATGTAAACACTGCTTCTCATAGATACCAAAATTATTCATCATAACCCTGTCACATAACAAGTACGTCTAAGCGCATCTGAATGTATTATCATTAGATGGATGTTTACTGGCGGAATTAAAACGAAAAGAGAGAGATCTTACACCATATATATAGTCCAAACTCTGCAAAAGGGGTCCACATAACATGGAAGCAAGTAACCTATTCTAATGCGCACAATGGAAACCTCTTCGTGGCAGCATAGTGATATTTGGAAGTTTCCGAGACAAGAAACGGACAACTTGTGCCAAATGGTAGAAGTCTCGCCGTTCTAGGCACAGTGCATTATTGAGAACTTTTGCCTTATACGAAAGCAAAGAAACTGAGAAAACTTTCACATTAATTGTAAACCTATCGTGATCGTTGTGCGATGAACGAAGAAGGGATGTCAGATAGCTGATGATAGCTTCTGTATGTGTCCATACTAAAGGCTTTGATAGTAACAGACAAAACCACTGATTTTATTAATAACTGAGACGTATATGTTCGGTTCCAAAGTTGAGATCTGCGTTAGCACAGCACGACCCTCTTCAACTGTCGGCGGTCTCTGTCAATCAACAGACGAGGTCGGCCTGAACGCTTTTGTGCTGTACGTGTCCCTTGACGTTTCCACTTCACTATCACATCGGAAACAGTGGACCTAGGGATGTTTAGGAGTATAGAAATGTCGCGTACAGACGTATGACACAAGTTACACCCAATCACCTGACCAAGGTCGAAGTCCGTGAGATCCGCGGAGCGCCCCATTCTGCTCTCTCACGATGTCTAATGACTACAGAGGTCGCTGATATGGAGTACCTGGCAGTAGGAGGCAGCACGATGCACCTGATATGAAAAACGTTTATTTTTGGTTGTGTCCGGATGCTTTCGATCACACTGTGTATTTTAGTTGCCCCTGTAGTATTACAGCTGTTGGGTCATCAACCGCAAACTTCGTTATGTTGACGTTTGAAGTATACCTCGCACATGACATCGTCCAGTTACATGCCAGGTATACTCATATCCTGCAATGCGATCGCAGACTTCTTTTTTAGAAGGTGGTATAGTGTTAGGAAAGCCGACTGGGGGATATTCACCAGCGCGCTGTTCAAGAACATCCTTAGCACTGATCCAGTTCCAGAATCATATGATGATTTCGTACACGTCGTAAAGCGTTGTTCCCGTATTTCAATCCCACAAGGTCGCAGATCACATTAAATGAAGGGTCTGACTGCAGAAACTCAGGAGCCAGCTCTAATATAAGAAAAGGCTGGTTTCAGGTCCTAAGTCTCTCTCAATTTATCGAAGGTGTTTTTGAAACCCCGTAAAATACCGTAGTAGCTTTTATCGACCTGACAGCTGCTCATGACACTCAGTAACCATGCATCGTCACAGAAAATCAACGGAGTAACAAAATATTATGGTTTTACCGAGCTTATTTAATGTTTGCCTCAAAATTGGAGATTTTATGTGGACTTCTAAGGACAGCCCAGGCTAAGGAAATATCAAAGAAATGTTTCACCACAAGGAAGTGTTCGTTCAACCAGTAGTGCCGGCTAGCACAAGGAATTTAGTTCATGCCAATGATCTGGCATTAGCGAGCCAAGGGAAATCTTTTGAAACTGTTGAAACCCACCTGAAAAACACATTGAGAGAGTTGGATGCATATTATACTAAGAGCCACTTCGTCCAGACTCAGCTTTGTGCGTTTAATCTTTAGCTCAGTAAGGGACGTAGCAAACTTATCACAAGGCAAGGGATACAGCTAGTAAATACGACTCATCCAAAATATTTGGGAGTTACGACGGATCGTACTCTTTATATACAAGCAGTAGTGAGAGAATTCGAGAATGAAGGTGGAAGCTAGAAATAATATCCATCACAGGAGCACTGGTAGCACGTGGGGCTCCCTACCACATACTTTGATAAGTATGACGCTAATACTGCTGTGTGTGCGTGACCAGTAAAGTACAAATCCACCCACGCAACACAGTTAACAAGACGCTAAACGAAACGTGTAAGCTTATTACAGGTTGTCTGAAATCACCACTTGTAAGAATGTACCAACTCTCTGATATAGCGCCACCAGATATTCGTCGTGAAATAGCTGCCACTGCAGAGAGAACAAATCAGTCTCATCAGGAAAACCATACGTAACATAGGCACGTTCCAGCAGCCCCCAAGATTGAGGTCCAGAACTAGTTTCCACTTCAGTCTTGGAAACAGCAGCAGCTACAGCAAGAAAACGATTGTGAATTTCTCGACTTTAGAATAACTATACCTGGTCTCTCTCTTCGGAAACGCTCCCACCTGGGTATGGACAGAATTGTATCGACTGGAGGTCTCTCAACCGCCTTCATGAAACTGCAGAGCATATCGCCCTGCATCTTGCACATATCATCGTATTCTGCTTGCGATTCCGAGTGCAATTGAAGATTTTGGTCAACAGTAGAGATTGCTAATTTTTTTCTTTCATTTATTTTAATGGTAATTACCATGTATTGTATTTGTTTCTGACAAAAGAGACTATAAACAGAAGTGTGCTGCAGCAAAGTGAGGAAGAATGGAAACTAGCGATGTCTTAAAGACGAAAGCTGTCCACGGCTTGGGAAAAAACGTAACGCTTCTCTGGCTTCCGGCTTCGCATGGCTGTTGCGCCCAGGTGGTCGGGCATTCATTTCACTGCGTGCCTGCTCTGGACGCCGAGGGCCCGCAGAAAGCGAAAAGCCGCATCACGTGGCATGTCAGCGTTCCGCCCTTCCGCCACCGCCTTCCGTTACACCGCGTCCGTCCGCCCTGGCGGCTGTTGCTCCTGCCTGCGTTTTCCTTCTGCACGCATGCATTCTCACGTTCCCTCTGCGATATCCCGGTATAAACTGCTGTAGAACGTTGGACGTTGCTGAACCACTGCTGTACAGTCGCGTGCGTCGTATGTGAACCGTAGTAGTGTTACGAAATTGAGGATACTTGAACCTAAACTTAGCCCCCGCAGACTACTACAAAGTGCATGACAGATGGTACTTCCCACTGTAGCACTTACAACAACTGCTACTCGTTCCATTCGCGTATCGAACGCGGGAAGAACGACTTTGAACGCCACTTTGCGCTCTGTAATTATTAATCTAATCTTGTCTTCTCGCTCTGTACGGCAGCGATACGTTGGGGCCTGTAGTAATTCCTAGGTTCACCGGTTAGAGCTGTTTCTTGCAACTTTGTAGCAGGCCGGTGTGACCGTGCGGTTCTAGGTGCTTCAGTCTGGAACCGCGCGACCGCTACGGTCGCAAGTTCGAATCCTGCCTCGGGCATGGATGTGTGTAATGTCCTTAGCTTAGTTAGGTTAAAGTAGTTCTAAGTTCTAGGGGACTGATTACCTCAGATGTTAAGTCCCATAGTGCTCAGAGCCATTTTGAACCATTTGCAACTTTGTAAGTAGTGTTTGACTGGATAGTTTGTGTCTATCTTTCAAGCGCCTACCAGTCCAGGGTTTCCAACATTTTCGTTATATTCTCTTATACATCCAACAATCCTCTGACCTTCCGCACTGCCCACCTTTATACATATCCTACACTGATGACGCAAAAAAATTACGACCATTTGCATAACAGCGTGTTGGTGTTCTTTGAAATGCAACATTTCTGCGTGACATAGATTCGACGTGTCCATAGGTTTCTATATATTACGGGCCGGTGATTGTAGGCGCGGAGCTGGTGTCCGGTACCGTCCCAAATGTCTCATCGGGTCCAGATCAAAAGAAATTTGCTGTCAATACTTCAGCGTGATATCGCTATACTGGTACTCAACCCATTTTAGCATGTGAAACAGACAGTTAACGCTGCTGGAAGATGCCATAATATCAGGGAAGAGGTCAAGCATGAAGGGATGCAGTGGTGTGCAATAGTGTTCACAGCTGTTACGGTACATTCGATTACTATCATAGGCCCCATGGAAAGTTTGGCGAGTGTCCCCCGTAGCACAATACTGCCCCATCGGCCTGCGTCCTTGGCGCGATGCATGTTTCGAGCAGCCATTCGCTTGGTTGACTGCATAGCCTGGCACAACCATCGAGCAATTCATCCGACCAGGCGTCAAGTTTCACTGAATCCACGGTCGAATCTCGATGCTCCCTTCCCCTGTCCAATAATAGACGATGTCGGTGGTCAGCTTGGGAATATTACTGGTAGATGTTGAGCAGCCTCATTTTCAACAGTGTGCGCTAAACAGTGTGCTTGTGCTTGCATCAGCATTGTACTCTGTCGTCAGATCACCAACAGCTCTTACCCTGCTCTGCAGAGCGGGAAAGCCTCCGACCTCCCACTTTCTGCGACGAGGCGTGGACGTCAGAAACCTTGTCGCACACTCGTCATTTCACTGTCTTTCAGGCACTTTCTGTAGATGTTCAGGACAGCAGCACGCGCGAACAGCTTCTCTGTTTCCCAGACTCTCGTTACCAGGTGCTGGATCATAACATTCAGCCATCTTTCAGTGTCGCTGATGTCAGTGGATTTCGCCATGTGGAGTCCCTGTAGTCTCTGCTCAGTTCATACAGTACTTCCATTATCGCATCATGTTCCTGCAACGTCATCAGGTGGCATTCAGTCTCCCGGTGGGGTGTATGAACAACTCTAACCATTTGAAACGGGTCGCATCGTGGCCTAAAGTTACGTTGTGCAAGACGCGACAGTTGGATGCGACTGCGACGCTGCCCCCTCCTCTTTCCCCACCCTGGCAGACGGCGACACGGCCGCAACACGACTGGAGTCGTCGCCGTTTCCCAAGCTCCGGTCGGCGGCGGCGGATTCAAATACATAAGAAAAATAAGAATTCCGATTTTCTTGCTGTAAAAAATACTGTATGTTAATGCAACAAAGTTACATCGGCTCCCAGAGTTAGTTTTTCGATACAGATTCTCCTTTTACTTTAAAAAATTGAAAAGTATCTCTTCCGGTTTTGCGTGTTTTTTTCGCTGTATATTACTTCTCAATCAATTGCGAGGAAAGTAAAAGGCACAAAAAATTGATGTTTGCGTATCTTACAGTTTCACATCACAGCTTGATAATGAGGTGTCTATTTTTCCGATATTCGTCACAGTTATCCCGATACTTAATTTACAAGTAACCTACTGCATAAAATTTGAATTGTGTACAGTGAAAAATGTGGTCGCTGGCTACTTTACGTATGGTTCACGTTAGGTCATACATCGTTGCCGATGAAAAGAAGCTAACATATCGAAATTATTTTTTAAGTTGAGATCAGATTGATATCGATCTCCGTTTCCGAGATTTGGGCTCATATATCTCCGGGAGCGTCGCGACTAGCCGCCAGTTCTGTCGACGCGCAACGAGAATCGTGTGGTCATCACACGATAGAGAATGCATTTGTTTTGTTTCGCTGACACATTTGGACCTAATGAAACCATTTTATGTCATATTCCTCCGGTATGAGTTACTAATATTTCTCCATATGCTCTTGACAATTTCATTTAAAATGCCACGAAACGTAGGTTTCTTAAAGCCAAGTGATCAAGCAGAACCCATTTTCTTGGTTTTGCTGAGGCATCTGAACCTGTTCCAAGCTTTCTTTCTCGTTTATTTCTCTGATACGAGTCCCGAATATTCCTCCATCTGTTTTTGCACATTTCACCTAAAATTCCAATGAAAGATAAGTTTATTAACAATAAGCGCACGCTAGCTTCATTGCATTGTTTCAAGTTCTTGACAACAAGATAGGTTACACCTTAAACATCTCTAGAATTTTGATTCTGAACGTCTACAGTATACACTGGCAGAAATGTGGAAGAAATAATGTCCATGCTTGTTCACAAAATTTCCCCAAATTATACTTGTCAGTTTCTCCCATGCAGAAACTTTTGGAACAAGCTAAGGCAACTTTCATAGCCGACTGAATCTTTATTCCCATCGAAATGAACTTCCATATTCTTGTATTCTGACAGCATACATCGTTATGGATGACATCAACATTTAATCTTGCCAAGCTGCACTCAAAAGATGACTCCAGGATTTACAAAAGACGAATTTCAATTGTGAACTGTGTCAGACCAGAAGGGCCTTGTAAAACAGTAGTGCACTTTTGGCACAAGTTTTTTGAGCACCATCTTCTACCAATGAATTGAAGTGAATGTGACAAATTACTTATTGCAGCATACTGTTTGCGCAATCTGTTGAGAAACGCCTTCCTCAAAAACGAACATCTATTGATTACAGAAAGCTGTACAACAATCTGGTGGTGGTTTTTCACAACTAGAAGGTATCATCAAGACACCAATCTACCGTTTACTTTCAAAGTGAAGGTATTGTAAAATGTAACTTTCTCGTTGTACTTTAGATTGTTCATTTTATAATGTATTTGCCGTTTTCAATTTTTATCGTCACAAAAAAGAGTAATACGAAAATTGACCTTCAAGTTCATTTTCATCATTCAAATTCTACATCTGCATGGATTATACTGATTTTCATAACTGGCCTGAAAAATTTGCATTAATGGGAAAATATTATATATTTCACTCACCTGCCAGTTTCAACTGTGCACCAATTTCTTCCCAAATTCTGTCTCTGAACATAGTGTCTCTATATTTAGGGTTCTTCAAATCGTAAAGGCAAGGCTGTTGCGAGACCAGCTCACAGAGCATCACATCCTGTGAGTGGCTCATTTCAGTTTTCCTTGACTGGCTCGACATCTTTCTCGCAGCCGTACGTCTTTGTGTCGTGCGACTTCCGTCGCAACACTGCTCACTGGTGCAGTGCTGCGACAGCTGCCGCAACAGTCGCGCGTCGCATCCCAAACTCGAACTGCGCATGCGCCAGCGGACAACCTCTGACGTCACGTAGCGACCCGTCGCAGTCGCTAGTGTGCGTCGCGTCTTGGACAACGTACCTTAAGGGAGGCTGGATCGGCGCATCGACAGATTGCTAACATGTTGGGCACAATCTATGGGTACTGAGTCGCTGCTTTCAGGTGTGCTCTGTCGAAAATTCACACACCTTAGTCCAGTTTCTAGACGTTTGCATAGTACAAACGCACTTCATGATCGATGCATTGTGCGACAGCGAGGGTTGACCGAACATCATGGAGGGACAAAATCCGGGCATGTGTTGCACCTGATGTGTCATCAAAGACCATTGGGCACCGTCTCCTTGCAGCAGGATTAAGATCACGTGAGCCTCTGGCCAGACTACCGTTGACAACCACGACACCATCAAGCACGGCTATTCTGGTGTCCTGGAAGAGTTGAATGGAGAGTGGAATGGCGCTCTCTTGCTTTCAGCGATGAGAGTAAGCTCTGTCTGTAAGCGAGTGATGGACGTGCGCGGATACGGCGTAGACCCGATAAGCTGCCTGTTCGGAGAGCATTCGCCCACGACACTCGGGTCCCGTACCAGCCTTCATGGTGTGGGGTGCCATCAGTCACAACTCGCGGTCACATTTGATATTTCTGCAAGATAAGGTACTCAGCGCCCTCTACATTGCCCAGGTGGTTACCCCGTGGTATTCAGTGGTTACCACACTGGACTGGCCTTCGGGAGGACAACGGTTCAAACCCTCGTCCAGCTGACCCGTGGTGCTGCCATTTCTTCGATTAGAAGGCGACCTGCTGTTTCAGCAGTACAGTTCACATCCACATACTGCTTCTGTGACGCAACGTGTTCTTCATGGTGTAAAATTGCTGCCCTGTCCAATCAGATCACCAGATCTCTTGCCAATTGAACACGTATGGGAAGTAGAAACTTGGTCGTTCTCGAGAGCCAGCAAGAAACATTGCCGAGTTGCAAGAAAAGCTGCAAGGTGCTTGGGACAATCTATCGCTGAATGCCATTTGGCACTTTGATTGTTTGCATGCGAGAATACACGCTTACGTTGCCGAGAGAGAGGGGGGGGGGGGAGGGGGGGTATTGATACGAATATTCAGGCATCCTTTACTGTGGCAAATATGTTTTATTTAGTTTGAATTTATCATTTATTGTCCCACGTTTATGAACTATCCGTCACATCATTTGCCAATAAAACGACCTTGTGTGAGGGGGTGGCATTTTTTATTTTTATTTTATTCCTCTTCCGGCAGTGTGTATCGCCTGACCCTTCTTAGAACGGACAGTCTCGGAATTTAAGCAGTAAATCTCTCCGCGATAAACAATGTACCGTCTACCACTAGAGTTTGTGGTGCACCCCTGTAACGCTATCGTTTTCACTACACGACACGGTGACGAAGCGTGCCACGCTTCCTTGGATCTTTCCTACTTCCTCTATTAACCCGACCCGGTATGGGGCCCTAACTGATGAGCACTATTCTAAAATCGATCTTACAAGTGTTTTGTGAGCGACGTCTTTCGTAGATGTTTCTTTCCCTTGCAACAGGAGAAAGCGTAGTCATTTTCCGATACAAATAAACATGACTAAAATTGTAAATTTAAAATAAACATTGGCTTAATTTTTACGAGTTTCTTCAAAATGTATGAGAGAGACTGCACAACAAAGAAATCGCTCTTATAAAAAAACTGCTTTTATACGAAAAGTAAAACGCTATCCAAAAGACTAACATTAGAAATGGATGTAGCCTTGCGTCATTCAGATAACACGATTTTCTTTAGAGGTATAGCAGATGGCGTGGAATCTCACATTGTGAACGCAGGCGCGCTGGATGAAAATTCGAGAACTACCCGATTACACCCGGCTGAGACGTACAATGGTCCCGACACCTAGACTACAATATTGTAATAGTTCCCGGATGTGTAGTCCAGACATTTGAGTTATCCAAAACTCTTTTCTTGGTGCCTAGTGGTTCTCTGTTCTTCCTATTCCTATCTTGATATCTAAATACACTAAAGACTCACCGTATTGGTCACATTATTGTTCATTTATCACGTTGACAGCCGTACGGTTAGTGATGGACATTTTGCCGCCGGTCCAGACTAGGCACAAGGCGACGTGCGGTTCTCCTGTGACCACTGCGCCGGCTGCGCTGCCACACGGCAGTCAACCTTTGAAATAAGTACCGGTTTCAGCTTTGCAGGCATCTCCTATCTAGTTTAGTGTCACAGTATCTGTTGCCATATACCAGTTTTGGTATATTTGATAATATTTGACTGATTCCAGAGCACTGTGCCAATTGCAGGTTAGGTAAGCCGTTAGGTACGTGAACAGTAATTAGCACATAAAAACAATTTTTATTAGTGCATGACGAAAGATAGGTAACATGCAATGCTTCTATTGTTTGGTGACGCCCACGGCACAGTTAAAGCTGTGCGATGTGCTACGTTTCACTGTACGCTATCCAGTCCAGTAAAATGAAGTGTGTTGCCGCAGAAACTCTAAAATACACTGAAGCGCCGAAGATACTGGTATAAGCATGCGTATTCAAATAGAGATATTTGTAAACAGGCAGAATACGGCGCTGCGGTCGGCAACGCCTATGTAAGACAAGACAAGATGGCGCAGTTGTTAGATCGGTTACTGCTGCCAGAATGGCAAGTTATCAAGATTTAAGTGAGTCCGAACGTGGTGTTATAGTCGGCGCACGAGCGATGGGATACAGCATCTCCGACGTAACGAAGTGGGGATTTTCCTGTACGACCATTTCACGAGTGTACCTCGAATATCAGGAATACGATAAAACATCAAATCTCAGACATCGTTGCGGCCGGAAAAAGATCCTGCAAGAACGGGACCAAAAACCGCTGAAGAGAATCGTTCAGCGTGACAGAAGTGCAATCCTTCCACAAATTGCTGCAGATTTCAATGCTGGGCCATCAACAAGTGTCTGCGTGCGAACCATTCAAGAAAACAGCCGAAGGCCCACTCGTGTACCCTTGATGACTGCACGACACAAAGCTTTACACCTCGCCTCGGCCCGTCAACACACACATTGGACTGTTGATGACTGGAAACATGTTGACTGGTCTGAGTCTCGTTTCAAATTGTATCGAGCAGATGGATGTATACGGGTATGGAGACAACCTCATGAATCCATGGACCCTGTGTGTCAGCAGGGTACAGTTCAAGCTGGTGGGGGATCTATAATGGTGGGGGCCTGTGCAGTTCGAGTGATGAGGTGCCCCAGATTCGTCTAGGTACTACTCCGACGGGTGACATACACGTAAGCATTCTGTCTGATCATCTGCATCCATTCATGTCCATTGTGCATTCCGACGGACGTGGCCAATTCCAACAGGACAATGTGATACCTCACACGTCCAGAATTTCTACAGAGTGGCTCCAGGAACAGTCTTGTGAGTTTAAACACTTGTGAGTTTAAACACTTGTGAGTTTAAACACTTGTGAGTTTAAACACTTGTGAGTTTAAACACTTGTGAGTTTAAACACTTGTGAGTTTAAACACTTGTGAGTTTAAACACTTGTGAGTTTAAACACTTGTGAGTTTAAACACTTGTGAGTTTAAACACTTGTGAGTTTAAACACTGGCCACCAGACTCCTCGTACTCTTACGAATTTATGGTCAGCCCTGCAGGATTCATGGTGTCAATTCCCTCCCAGCACTACTTCAGACATTAGTCGAGTCCATGCCACGTCGTGTAGCACCACTTCTGAGTGCTCGCGGGGGCCTACACGGTGTTAGGCAAGTGTACCAGTTTCTTTGGCTCTTCAGTGTATTTTACAAATGCTTACTAGATAAAAATCGTTCTAGACTGTGTGCAGTGACTACAGTTTGCTTTCGTGGAAGATAATTCATTAACAAATGTTTGGCGATGGTGTGACAAGTTGTTGAGCATCACTTATCTGTATTCTGTGCTGCAGTTGTGTTACGGATGACAGTTACTGGCTACCTGTGACCGCAACAATTACATATTGAGACAGTTTGTAAAACGGGCTATTTGTCTTTAGCGAAGCGGATATTCTACTTCAAAATTTTACGCTGCATAGATTTCATTGTCGTGGTCGTCATTTAATAGTACCAGTATTGCTTGCCACCTTTCTTTGTCCTGTGTGATTCATGTAATTAACGGCATACCTAATTGCAGTTGCCACAGTGATCCGAAATTAGTCGAACACTCCTTTGAACCAGAATAACTCTATGGGGACGGATACTGAAAACTGTATGTGCTAAGAGGCCCCAAACTAGAAATGCTGATTTTGGCTGCAAACGCGAAATCGGTAATTTGTTTGTATAAATCAAAATGAGGCCACTACTGTAGAATTCTACAGCGTATCATGGTATTCTTCCTTCTTAGTTACTTGTCATACGTGTCTGAATCATATTAGTATACCGATTCATTTATTGAAGATTTACTTAAATTTGAGCAATCACGGTATCTGTGTAAGTTGCTTTAAAGATCTGCACCTACTGAGCTCATAGCTTTTTCGTGACAACAGGTTGATTGTATCACGATTTCTCGCTGCCATCTATTCCGTTCGACTGGCAGAAGCTCAGAACTGAAGAGGAATGACTAATGATCCTGCCATTGCAGACAACAGACCAATAAATATAGTTCAGTTGCGTGAAGCGTATCCTCGAACGAAAGGAGAGATATAGTTGGCAAATACTTTGTTATAGCCTTACCAAAGCAAGTATGGTGTACTTAGTTGGGCAGCAAATCCTGTATCGTCGGCAGCACATCAGAGTACATAGTTTCGTTTATGAGTTGTAAAAAGCTTCTAATACAAAAAAATTCCTGTTTTTTATTTACTGTTTGTATTTTAGTTTGAATTCTTAAATTTCTTGCGTATTTGTGTATGTAGTAGCAGCAGTACCACGCTTTTGTATCTGTGTAATGTGTATTTCCGCCGCCTTGGTGCAGGTAGGGACTGAGGTTGCTGCGTGTAGATGTGAGCTGAGTTGATGACCCTTCACTCAAAGCTCCAGGGAGTGCTGGCGATGTCTTTCGTAGATGTTTCTTCCTCTTGCAACAGGAAAAAATTCATAGTCGTTTTCCGTTACAAATAAACGTGAGAAAATTGTAAATTTAAAATAAACATTGTCCTAATTTTTTACGAAGAGTTTCTTCAAAATCGTATGAGAGAGACTGCACAACAAAGCAAACGCTCTTATAAAAAAACTACTTTTATAAAAAAGCTACTTTGATACGAAAAGTAAAACGCTATCCATTAGAAGTGGATGTAGCCTTGCGTCATTTAGATAACACGATTTTCTTTAGAGGTATGGCAGATGGCAAGAAATCTCACATTGTGAACGCAGGCGCGGATGAAAATTCGAGAGCTGCAGCTTGAGACTTGCCAATGGGTATTGCTTAAATTCAAGGAAATAATATCTGTGGCAGTTGTGAGATTTTTATGGAATAAATTAATAAAATATGGTAGTGATCCCACATGATATACGAAACAGGTCAGAATGCTGTTTAAAAGAACACAAAATTTCAAAATCGGCGATGTTTTACTGAAGCTCTAAACTTACCTTGGACTAGAATGCGAGATATGGTTAATAGCTTCCACCACGAAACTCTGTCTCGAAATCTGACCAACTTCAAAGATACTCTGTTCGTATGTAAAGTACACGAGCGACAACACACAATACCTTCACTGCGCTATACCAATGGTAATATTACCGATGACAGCGTCAATGAAACAGAGTTATTAAACTCAATTTTCCGAAATTCCTTCACCAAAGAAGATAAAGTAAATATAACAGCATTCTAATCAAGAACTGTTGCCAACATGAGTAACTTAGCAGCAGATATCCTTGGTGTAGGGAAATTGTTTAAATCAAGGCAAGTCTTCCGGTCCAGATCATATACCACTCAGGTTCCTTCCATAGTAAGCTGATACGATAGCGCCATACTCAGCAGGCGTATACAACCGCTCTCTCGAGGAAACACCCGTGCCAAAAAACACTTGAAAGTTGCGCAGGTCACACCAATAGTCAAGAAAGGAAACAGAAGTAACTAATCCGATGAATTACAGATAGATACCACTAACGTAGACTTGCAGTAGGATTGTGGAACATATACTGTGTTCCAACCAGTGGCGGATACAGAAAAACCCCAAGGAGGGGACGCTAAAGATATCTTGCGCTCCCTTTACTTTTACCGTAATAAAAAATAGTCGAGTCACATGCAAAGTTTAAGAAGGTGTGATTTAAATTGATTATACACATGTACAAGACAATGCCATCTTATGATATAAAAATGTTACAATTGTGGTTCTCTTCTTTTAATGACATATTCTATGCGCCTATTTTTCCGGGCAAACTGGTTAATTACATCGTCGTACATTATTGTGGAAGTTTTGACGAAGTGCTGGGCTCTGTCTGCACATGTGGTGGTGTTTTTGCGGCTGAATGATGACCGGAATCTTCAGTTTTTTGTACTTTCCTTTTCCTTATTACATAACGGTATATTTTATTATATTGTTACGACGAAGGTAAATTAGATACCAATTATTCTCGAATAAACCCATTATTCGCGCTGAAAAATGCAACACTAGTACACTTAGTAGTAAAACACACACGGTCACACTCCGTGTATTTCTAATATCACTAAGCACAACACTGACGGAAGTACGTGGTAATAGCCAATAATCGCAGTTGTTCACTTTTTATCACTTCCAAGTTATCACGACGATTTTAGCTTACAAACAGACTACCTGACAGCGACTCTTCTTCCCTTATATATGTGGTTCGGTTTGTTTGAAAACATTCGCTGCCAGAATGTTCACTTCCAGACTTTCATGGAGTGTGAACAGATCTTCACACTTGCACTTATTACAACTAGGACTTTTTGTTTGTTCATTCTTCAGTCGTAATATTTCTGCTTCTGAATGTAAACTAGCTTCCTATTCGGCGAATAGTCCGTATTTATAACGCTACGTATTGAAGGTACTCCGCACAAGAAAACTTTGAATATTCGGGACTTTTCTCGAACAAATGTCTGACAGGATGAAGTATCGACATCACTAGAATGGCCGCAACTTTTCTCCTAGGTATGTGTTAGCTATCTATGTGCCAGACAGAAACATAAAATACTTTGATGCAGACTCGCGTGCTACATAGGAAAGTACAACTACTCGATAACTCGATTCAGTCGAGTCGACTGACGAAAGAAACGAACGAGTAGCGTGCGGGATGAGTGGCAGGGGCTGCGCGGGCGGTCCCGGAAGCCCCCCCCCCCCCCCCCCCCCGCGCGCATATGTATATATGTATCTGCCACTGGTTCCAACATTATGAATTACCTAAAAGAAAAGGGTCAGTATCATTGTTGTGAAACACAACTGGCTCTGTATTCGTACGAAGTAATGAGTGCTAGCGACGATGGTATCTCAAATTGATCCATGTTTCTAGGTCTCCAGAAGAGACCGTTCCTCACAGAGGCGAGACACAATCAAAGTGCGTGCCTGTGGAGTATTACTTCAGTTGTGCGAGCCTGTATTCGTGATTTCCTGTCACAGAGGTTGCAGTACATAGTAATCGACGGAAACCATCCAATAAAACAAAAGTGCTACCACTCGCTCCACAAGTGTTACAGGCTCTGTGCTGTTCCTAATCTACATACACGATATAAGAGACAATCTTTGTAACCCTCTTACATCGTTTGCAGATGATGCTATGATTTACCGTCTAGTAAACTCGTGAGAAGACAAAACTAATGGCAAAGTGATTGTATGGTGCGAAAAGTGACAATTGTCTCGGGATAAGGGAAAGTGCGAGGTCATCCACATGAGTACGAAAAGTATTCCGTTAAATTTCGATTATACGATAAATCACATAAATTTAAAGGCTGTGAGTTCAACGACATACCTAGAAATTACAATCACGAACGGCTGACAGTGGAACGATCAGCAGGCTAACGTTGTGGGGGAAGGCATACCAAAGACTGTATTTTATTGACACAACACTTGTAAGATGGAACATTTCTACTGAAGAGACTGCCTACACTACATTTGCCCGTGCTCTGGTTGAGTATTGTCATGCGGTATGGGACCCTTACTAGATGGGACTGACGGAGAAGATCGAAAAAGTCCAAATGAAGGGCAGCTCGTTTTGTATTAGCGCGGAATAGGGGAGAGTGTGTCACAGATATGATAAGCGAGTTGGGACGGCAATCATTAAAACAAAGGCATTTCTCGGTGCGGCGAGATATTTTCACCTAGTTTCAATCACCAACTTTCTCCTGTGAATGCGAAAATATTTTACTGTCACGGACCTACGTATGGAGAAATGATCATCGCAGTAAAATAAATCAGAACCTACACAGAAATATTTAAGTGTTCATTTTTCATGCGGACTGTTAGAGCGGAACAATAGAGAAATAGTCTGAAGGTAGTAGGGTACAAAGAACCCTCTGCCAGGCAGTTAAGTGTGAATTGCAGCATAGTCATGTAGATGTATGATGTAGTACGCTACTATACTTTTCCGGAAGAGCCTTAGGTTCAAATGGCTCTGAGCACGATGGGACATCTGTGGTCATCAGTCCCCTAGAACTTAGAACTACTTAAACCTAACTAACCTAAAGACATCACACACATCCACGCCCGAGACAGGATTCGAACCTGCGACCGTAGCAGTCGCGCGGTTCCGGACTGAGCGCCTAGAACCGCTAGACCACCGCGGCCGGCCAAGAGGCTTAGGGAACTGTGAGCTAAGAAAAAGTGCGTGGATAACCTGGTAGCCTCTTCAGGTATCCTCCATTCATTCTCGGATAATGAGTGCATCATGTAATACATCGAAAAGTAATAACGTGATGACTGAGTATAAGTATACTGTTTTTCATAACAAGAAAACTATCACTTTGATTTTTCACCCAGTTGCCCGCAGTATTTGAAAACCAATTGTTTCGGTTCAGTACGGTGAGTTGTTAAACGGCTACGTGATAATATCACAGACTTGATAATTTATTCGTTCGGTCATTCATTATGTTCCGTGCAGTCCAGTGTCAAAGAAAATAATTAGAATAAGTAAGTATACTATAGAGAAGTTACTAGTAGATCTGCTGAGTGTTACCAAGGCTGCTGTATCATTAATCATAGTTCACGTACAACATTGTAATCAATGTACGTTTTCATAAAACAGCTGCAGATTTATTACTCATCGAATTAAAAAACGGATGCTTTGAAGAAAGGAAATCTTCCTACGCTTTGAACATCGTAGCTACTGTTGATATAGAAGTTTAGTCAGTGCATACTTCAGGCGTAGGAAGATGTATTAGAATCCGTAAGTCTAATCTAATCTAATGCAACTCACAGTTCATTAACTGAAGTCCTTTCTTATTTGTTTAATGATCCACTCACACGATTTCCTTTAATGTGCCAATTTGTGACCTTGCCCTTGGTTCACTGAAATTACACTATGTTTATGGCATTTCTTACCATCTCCCTTGTCATGTATTGGTTCTATTCATGCAATAGGCTTCTTATTCTGTGGTATTCGGAATACTTGCGACAAAAGTGCCTCTCTGCATGACCACCAAGGTTGCTGCTTCTCCACTGTTCCTTTCGTCAGATCTGTGTTCTGCACTTCAATCTTCAAAATATTTTCTTCTCGTGAGCCTATTAGAATAACATCACAGAGGCTCTCATTCCTTTCTGTTTGTTGCTCAAAATCTTTGTCCCTTGCTTCTTTATTTACATAAGATGCTCTATCACTTCTTATTTCTTCACTGTTCTGTCAGATTCTGCCTGGATTCCTACTGACACTTCTGGTGTCACACTTACCATTGTAAACCATTTCTCTCGGCTGCCTAATGTCAATTCCATGGGACTCTGCTCATCTCTCCATGGCTCTCTCCTAATATGTCATTTTGGTTCGAGTTTTCTCTTTAACCATACTGGGCTGTCCCTGACTGATAGCATCTTCATTGCATAATCTATGATCGCTATTTGATGATCTTGCATGCTCGACAAGTGTTTCGAAGAAGAGTCAGCTGAGCTTTCTATAGCAACAGCCAATGGACAATATGCTAGTGGAAGGACAGAAACCTCTCTTCACTTGGTACCACAGAAGTGTTAGAGCACGTGCCTAAATCCCTAAATGAACATAGCCTGGAGCGTATAAGTACTCAGCCATTTGTGTACTACAGTACCTCACCCTACACCACAAGCCTGTAGTATGGGGTCTGCTGTTCAACCATGGGATGGGGCAGCCTGCCCTGAGTCCTGAGCGCAGCTGCCGCCAGAGCAGAGAGCCACCTGCTTACTGGAGGGAGGTCACGACCAACTCCACGGTATCATCAGCTGCATTGCCACACATTAATCACAGTCGGAGACATTGCTGACAGTAGCAACCGAGTGATACCGTGCATAGCCCCACTCTTTGCACTGTCAGCAGTGCCATGTGTCTATTGCTTTGCGTGAGAGGCAACTGGTCCCCTCCACCAAGATGTTGGTGATGTACTATGACCTTTGACTGAAATAAGCAAGTTAAACAAATCTATTGTCATCCTGATTTCTCATTTCGTTCTACATGGGTAATAGGCCATGGGCCGTCTACACTGGTCTCAGATCATTGACATCACCTTCTTAGAGCAACATCAGAACATACAGCGTGTGGTATGGTGAGCCCAAAAAATTTTGATTGTATTTCGGTCACGGAGAAAGGTTTGACAGCCATGCATTTAATAAAGTAGATTTTATTGCAAGAGAGAACCAGCGGATTTGTCTAGTTTTAAAGGTAATGGTAGTCATGAGTGGTTAGTCCCTGTTAGATGTGTTACCTTGAGGACCACGTAGCGCCATGTACGGAACCAGTTCCAGTTAAATGTTATTCATGCAATCGTTAGGGGCATATGGCTAGGCAATGCCATGAAGGGCGAAGTGATACTTTGGGTTGGATCTTTAAGATGAAATACAGATTTATGCTAGTTAGAGCATATGCAGATCCTGAAATAGCACTAGAAAGAACCTTGTATATATTCTTCAATAAGAAATAATGTAAGTTCGACAAATTAAACTGCAACCCTGACATGCCTCCTGTACATAAGACTTACGTTCTGAAATTCTGTATGTTATGAGATGAATAAAACACATTTCACATATGAGATGAATAAAACACATTTCACATTTCATTTCTTCGTCTCCCATTGAGTGAAAAAATACGACCTCGAGAAAGACGCTTTTCTTCTCATGACCACAGTGAAATTTCTAACATGTTGATATTCAGTGAATACGTAAGGTACGGACTTATTGTGTGAACAACACGGAAGTGAGATGAGCTTTCTCACATGTTTACCGGCTGCTAGGTTAATAAGTACTGGCGGAGCTGTCAATTGTAACCTACCGGTGAATCATACAGCACTCTGTCTTGTCTCTTGTCTCCGTCATTTACAAGCCCTAGGAGACACCTTAAATGCGCCTCAGAAACTTCTACTGTCGTCTGTTGGATAATCTGTTTCCTTGCCTCCTTACCTCAACCCCCCCCCCCCCTCCCCGTTATACACACACACACACACACACACACACACACACACACACACACAAAATAACATTTTCTCTGGCAATTAGTGTGCATGTGGCTTCCGTTTGCTGCTTGATGGAGCTGCAAGTTGCTTGAAGTAAAAAAAGAATCGATTAGATGTTGCTAAGAATTGAAGATCAAATTTTCTTTGTTAGTGTTCAGTTTTAGAAATTAGTGGAAAGCGGAATGACTGTTTTATAATTAAAGTTTCCTTCCTGCCTCCATCATAAGTTTGATTAAACTGCTCCCAACCCAAAGGTTTGAGCACACCCCATTCTTTGCTAGACATGGTCCCGTTAATGAGTTCTTATGCCTTCGCCTTCCATCGATTTTGAAAGTGACTTAACCAGCCAATTATGTGTCGAAACAAGGACTATTCGGCATTTTTCACAGATAAGAATCATGTTGCCCGAAGTGAAAGAATCAACAAGTGGTGGAAAGAAATCGTAGGACCAAATTAAAATTGAATCTATGCTATTTGGCTGGCTTCGTGTATTGTGTCTGGGTAGCTCAGTCGGTTGGGGGATTGAACGCAAAAGGCAAAGTTTTGTGTGCAAGTCCTGGTCGGGCACATAGCTTTAATCATTAAGTTTAATCATTAATCTGTCAGGTAGTTTAATAAAACAGTACACTCCGCTGCAGAGCGAAAAATTAGTTTTGGATGCGTTGCTTCTGCCGCTGCGATCCTGCTTTGCGTCCCGCTATTCCGGTGATCTTACGTGCCCGCTCTCTCTCTCTCTCTCTCTCTCTCTCTCTCTCTCTCTCTCTCTCTCCCCCTCTCCCCCTCTCCCTCTCCCTCCCTCCCTCCCCCCCCCCCCCTGCCCAATCTCTTTGAAGAGGAGAGGCGAAGGATGAAGAACCTAGAGAAGTGCGCAGTTGCCCGTATCACGCGCGCTGGGCTGCGTGAGTCATCGCCGTCCTGCAGACAAGTATTTTCCGACAGGGCTCTCTGCCCAGAATCACGGCTGCCGGACGGAAGCTGTTCAGATGCTCAGATAGCCGGAATCGCGCTTATCTTGGCCCAATTGTCAAGTTGCTGTATTTTATCAAGCAGTGTGTGCACTTCTGGAAGCGTGACCCCGGCCTAATATACATAACCTTCAATAGCTTCTGCTTCGGCTTGTGATGGTTTCCCTAACATAAGTGTTCAAGCAGTTCTCAGACTCCATGGATGCTAGCTGCTCCTAACTCCAATGAAAACGCGCAAAAAAGATAAAAATAAGAAACAAATAATCAGAAAAGCAGTTTCCTTGTCGATTAACAGAACACTGCCTCTGTAGTGTACGGTTGGTGTTTTAGACGATAAACTCTTAAAGTGATGGTTAGGTTCCTGATAGGTGCGGGATTTATTTCTGACAATCAAGTTGACATTTCCCTTTCGCAGTGCGTATTGTGGGTGAACGAGATGAAGAGTAAAGTAATTAATGTAATAACGATATAATAAAGGCAGGTACACTGCACAGTCGAGTAAGTAGCCAACTCACACACACACACACACACACACACACACACACACGCGCGTATGAATTTGCCCAAATGTAAATTAAAAGTAATTCCAGTCACTCGGTTCCGACGAAGATTTTTGGGAGGTTTGTCTTGCCTGTGAGACAAATGGCAGTAATTGAAACACTGTCCTAAAAGTTCCCAATTGGGACCCATCTGCCCCATTAACGGCTTGCCTCGTATTTGGCAAAAAACATAGGGTTTTCAGTGGGTCATATATCGAACAGCCAGTTCTTCCCTTCAATGTAGAATATGAAACACATTAAAAAATAAATAAGTGAATGAATGAATAAAATGTAATCAGTAGCCTGTGATGCGTCATTGTTTAACATTATTGCGTTTGATCATCGGAGAAGGCTTTCCTACTAATTTTGTCATCCTGAAGACGTAGTTTCTACCTTACATTGTGAGGAGGTTAGAGCTTACAAGAAAGCTGGCTAATAATGAAATGTGATTTATTCATCTGAGCACATTCCATTTTCGCGCGCGCGTGATATATATATATGTTTGGCTACACACATATTGCTCATTATTTTCTTTTGCGTTGCTTGTGCGGTAGGGAAACCCTCTGCAGGCAAAGAGAGTATGACACCAGTGCGCTGCAGAATGTCTTCTGAATTTCCCAGTGCCATTCACGTCGTTATTAATAACAAATCTTCTGTATCACAGTTAATACATGTAAAATTATTTTCCAGATTGAAATATGGATCAAATAGTTGCTCCTTCGACAACTCTCCTCCATGTCGTCAAGAATAATATCAGGTGTAGAAGTATTAAACCGGCATGTGATTGCAATAATTAAACGTCTGCTGTTTGAAACTGATAAACAATATCTTATTCAAAATAATCTCCATTGCTATTTAGACATTTCTCCTCGCCCCCCCCCCCCCACCCCACCAGGCTATGAATGCCGCGCTTGCGCTTTAAAAGAAAAAATCTTGTTTTGAAGTGAGCCATTTTCGTATATTTTCATCCGAATTGAAGCGTTTTTCAGCGAGAGCGTGCCCCAGTGATACAAATACGTGATCATCGGACGGAGGCAAGCCTGGGAATAAGCCACATGACCTAGCATTTCCCAACTGAACCCCTCGATCGTTTCCCTGACCCGTTTTGCTGTGCGTGATCGGCCGTTATCATGGAGCAATATGACTTTGTGCTGGTTTTTTTCCATATTCCAGTCGTTTTTCACGTAATGTTCGATTTAAATCGATCATTTGCTGTCGGTAGCGATCAGTGTTAACGGTTTCACCAGGTTTTAGCAGCTCATAATAGATGACACCCTTCTGATTTACGACGCTTAGGATTCTCAAAATACATCCATTTTTCATCACCTGTCATTGTTTGATGGAGAAACGACTTTCTTTTGCGTCTGGCGAGCAGCATTTCACAAGTGGTCTTTCGATTCGCTTGCTGTCTTTCATTCAATTCATGCGGAACCCATTTTCTGCACCTCCCCATAGCTTTCAACCTAAGAGAAACTGCTTTCTGCGTCGCATTCAATTGTTCAACGCGTTTCCGTTGAGTTTGATATCACCTTCATCCTGTAAGGCCTGCAGTTCGTTATCTTCGAACGTTTTCGGTGGTTTCCCACGCTCATCGTTTCTCATGTCAAAATCACCACTTTTGAATTTCATAAACTACTCAAAACACCGTGTTTTTCCAAGAGCATATTCGCCGGAAGCTTCGGGTTTGAAACAGATGACGATGTTCAGAACTTGGGTTACTGTGTTGACATTCGTCGTCATCCATTACAGAAAGCAGATTTCGTTGCAGACGTGGTCTCACTGACGGCTAGCACCATCTATAGGGAAATTCCGCTTTCATATATCTACACTTGGTACACACTAAATCCTTACCATCTTTCCTTTTTAGACAAATTGAATTGCACACAACCAATGTGATAATCATCCCTCAGATACACTTTAGGACTTTTGGGGGCCAGTTCTACACAACTTCCCTGGAACCACAATACAGTGCTTCTTGTTTTGTGGACAAAGACCCCATCCCGTTGCAGCCAAAAAGTTCTGATTCTTAACTGTTTTCACAGTGTGGGATGCAACTTGCGATCTAAAATGTTTCCAAAAACTTCATTCATTTGGACATCAACGATAATGATGGTCTTTGCATAAACGAGGAACCAACTGCTATCCAAGCCATCATAAAAATGCTTCCAAATTTCATAATTGTTACACCTCATTCGGAGAGCACTGTTAACTATGTTCTCGTTAACTATGTTCTCATCAGTTTATCATGCACCTAACTGAGCACCACATCATGTGAAGGAGCACACCATGAAGCATCCTCCTCAGCCCCACAAATCAGTGTTGGCGTGCCCCACAATATGGCCTGGGGATCAGAAAGCAACTATGCTACAGCACAACTTTCACTAATTGGACTCAGTACCCGAGCTACAATGAAACTCTTCTACAATAGCTGGTGAAGATACCTGATGATTCATTTGTATAGTAAAAGTTAGAATTCAGAGGTCCCTAACTGTAAACTAGTTGGTCTACCAGAGCAGTGGTTCAGTTTAATGCATGTCTGACAGTCCCATTTCACATTTACATTCATAATAGTGGATGTGGGCTCAAGTACTTTGTGTAAAATCTCTGATGGAAGCCTGATCTGGACAGGCAATAAGTGAACACCTTGTTATTATGTACGCAGTTATTTCTATTGACACATTTTGATATAAAATTAGTAGAAAGAACGTTGACACATTCTACCTATATTTCAGTACTCTCAGGTCACTGGTGTCACATTAAATGTTGTGGGTGCAATAGAGGGTCTGAAAATTTTTGACCATTTGGAAGAAACTGTTGTGGCTAAGTGGGCAAGTGCAAGACAGCAAATCCCAAGGTTTGGGGCTCAGCTCCCAGTCAGTCTTCGGAATTTTTCCTGTCTTTTATCACTTATTTCACATTTATGTGCTTTTCATGTGGTAGATTGCAACAGCCAACAATTAAATCTTTTATGTGAGCTCTTTAATTCTCTGTGGATCATGTCTAGAGGAGCTGGACATCATAGAGGGAAGGTGAGGTTAAGAACACAGACACAAAGTTCTAAGTAATACATTGGTATGTTACATTTTGACATTTTGTTCATTGGTCTCTTGGAAAATAGTAGCCTTAGAGTTGAGTGACAGTCTTCTGATTTTGCTAATCACCCCAGTAGTTGACTGCAACTGCTTGGGAAAGCCTTGAGAAACTCAAATGATTCTGGCAGAATCAGGTAAAAGAAGTCTGTATTCTCCACAGATGCAGATTTTTTTTCATAGTTTCCAGTACATTTCGGTGTTTGCCATTTTTGGACTGAACGATCACAAATCTTGTATCATAGATTATGAATGTAGTGATTCAGATCAGTTGGTCAGTGGAAAAAAGTGTTCTATATTTGGTCATGAATTCTTGCACCAGATTGCTACATGGATGGAATCATTTATGTAGAATTTGTGGAGTAATACGACAGTAATTGGGGAGACATGTAAATTGGGCAGTAATGGTGGAAAATGATAGTTCTTGCCAGACATCTGCTTAAGGAATACAATGAAAGTAGAAAACTAAAAAGGTCCTACAACCAGTGTTATCCTGAAGCATTTTATGATCTAAGTTAAATATCGTGCTAATTTTATCAGGAGAATTGTGAATACTACAACAGTCATGGGTGTTTCTTGTGAACAGTATGTGACAAATCTGTTTCATGAGAGTTTTTTCTCATTTTCATTAAAAATTTAAATTCTAACTGACTTGTGACGCTACTTGTCCCAGCTGTAAAATAAAATGCATGATTTCTAATGAATGGAAATAATACCCCTTTGCCTCTATAAGAAGCATCTCTTGCACAGAATGTATTTTTTTGTCATGGAGGTGTTTCCTTGCAGAAGAATGTTAACTCATTAGCATATGATGATTCATGAATGGTACAAACAAATTTTTGCTGTAGAACCAACAAAATCATGACCAGTAATTTTTGAAATATAATTATTACATGAAATGCTTTCCCCATATGATAATTTTTAACAGAGGAATTAAAAATTCATACATTAAGGGACAAAATGTATAGCCAACTTTGTTTATGTATCCCATGAAGTCTCGTTGTAAGCTTATTTAACATGAGAAAAGGGGCTTATTCTATTGTTTTTATCAAGTGGATATCATTAGTAATAACAAAACTGAAATAGTCATTATTGCTCATATTACTTTGTACTACTGTTTGGTATGGTAAGTGGTGATTTGGAACTTCTGGAGTTGTGACTTGGTTTTCACCTCATTGGAAATTTATTAGAGTAAATGCAAAAAACACTACATTATAGAATGCACCACATATGCAAAAAATAACGATATACCTCATCAAGAAAATGCATGGCAGCATAAAGAGAAAAATGCCATTTCATCAAGTTAACAAAGACACTTGCATTCATGATTTATGAGAATTTTTTATGTTTGCACATGAATGCAAAATTCTATATGTATAATTCTTTTTGGATTCTAATAGAAAATTGTATCAGTAAAATTCCTCTCCAGAAGCTCCAAGTCTCTACAGCTGTGTTCACTATTCTGTAAAAATAACTGTCTTATTGTCTGGCTTGCTTTTATTTCCAGGTCATGGGAAAACACACAAAGATGCTGCAAGCGTACGGGCCACTCACCCTATACCTGCAGCCTGTGGTCTGTACTATTTTGAAGTGAAAATTGTTAGTAAAGGCAGAGATGGATACATGGGGATTGGATTATCTGCACAGGGTGTAAATATGAACAGGCTTCCAGGTAACAATTTGTTTTGCATAAACCAAGCAACTTAGGATTGTGAATAATTTGCATTATTTGTTTTAAAAATTGTTGTAAAATTTACTGCCGATAAGCATTTCATCTTATTTACTAACATGTTTAAGAAGTGAATAGCCCATATTAAGAGAGAGAGAAAATTTGTTATTGTGCATGTTATTAGTCACATTTCCAATCGTGTTAGGGTCCTTCAAAAAGAAATAAAAACTGTTTAATGAATTATAATGCCATTGCTATTAGAAGGAGGTATGATCTCCTTCAGCGCACTGAGACCCCAAACTGGCCACTAGAAGAGCAATAGAACACACCTATATGCCAGCAGACCAAGCATGTGCGTGCATCAGCATCCACTGCACTCACTCATGCTGAAAACAGAGAAACGTAGGCTTCGAAAGAAGAGAAATGTGGTGTAGTGCTGTTTCTGTACAAACGAAGGAGTGCAAGGAATGGAAATTCAACAAAGTGTGACACAAGTGGATGAAGAACACTGCAAGTCCAGTGCAATTCAGATGTGCAGTCTGACATTTGGGACAATGGCTCCCACCATAACTCAAAGGTCGTCAGTAATGAGGACATCCACCTGTTGCACGTTGGTATCAGCAATGCAGTGTGTCATTCAAGATCGTGTGGTGTTGGCCGATGACGTCCATCCTTCCTTGCATTGCTGGTGACATACCTTGATCCTTGCAACAGACATGCAGTGCTCTTCACACATTTGTGCCATTCTTTGATGAATATTCATTCCCCTCACTTCTTCTGCTGTTAGGGGAAACTTACTACGTCCATTTGTTCTTCTGTGTTCAGCACTACTGAGTGAAGTGGACGGGCGACTCGTACACATTCTTGCTCTGTCATCACATGGGTGTGCATGCGTGCTTGTCCCTTTAGAGGTGAGTTTGAGGCCTCAGTGCAGTTATAGTAAACACACTGTCTTGTGTAGTCCATGGAATTGCAATCCATTCAGAGGTTTTCATTTTACAGCCATTGGCTTGTTTCTTTTTGAATGACCGTGACTGATGGAAATAAAATGAGGATGTATGCTAAATCAAATACTCTTTACCCTTAACTCATTGGCCATTATCCATGACATGTGATCTATGAACAGCAACAGTGTGGAAATTAGATATCCTTTTGACATAAGACAGGTAAAGGTAGGGGGGAAGGGGAGAACACATTTGAGCAATTTGCTCTGACTGTGAACACTCAAAGAATCACAGTCCTATCATGATTTGCCCCTGCAGCTGCTCTACTAGACCATGATGTTCAAGCCTGATTTCAATCAAGTAGATACCTTACCCTATTTTGAAAGTATTCTCTTGGAACTTTTCGCATGGATATATAAAACAGAACCCAAGTTTTCCACACATCCTATGAATGTCTCTTTCACTGCGTCCTCCAAATAAACACAAAACTTGAGAGTGCAAGACAATAGCCTCAGCACTGGTATGGCTGTGAAAAATGGTCTCTTTATCGCCATCGTGCGAAGATATTGGAGCGCTTTCACCAAGATACTTGGGATGCTGTGGCAGGACATCAAAAGCTTTGGCACCCGGACATCGTGGGTGGACCTGATCTTTTTGATCAAGACGATAGATTATGGGAAGCAGAAGCTCAACAATGGCAGAAACTATGTAAAGCCAAACAGTGTTCCCTCACCAGTTCAATGAAACATGACAGTGCATATTTTATGCAATAATTGGTCTACTAAGCCACCAGCAACACCTGCATAAAAGCAGTATGCATAAACTGCAATGAACAAATACATTGCCTGACAAAAACATGAAGCATCAAAAAGGGAGGAATAAATGAAATGAGACTTTGATCACATAATCAATTCAAATTTACAAAAACTTGACATCACGAATCTACTCACTAATATGATGGTGCATCCCCTCTGACCCGGATGCATGCACTGATTCAATTGTGAAGATTGTCATAAAGCCATTGTATCATCTCCTGATGCAAGCTGACCTACAACTGTTGTAACTGATCCTTGCTATCCTGGATACAGGCACATAGACGAAGTTGATACCCAAGCTGGTCCCATAAGTTCTATTAGGGACAGATCTGGGGATCTTGCTGGCCACGGTGATGCCTCAACATCACACAGACAGTCCGTTGAAAGGCATATCTTGTGTTGATGAGCATTGTCTGTTAAAAAAATGGCACAATGATACTGTGGCATCAGAGAGAGAAATTGAGGGTGCAGGATGTTCTTGACATACTGATTTGCCATCACAAGTTCCAACAGTCACTATCAGCCATGGCCTACAGTCGTGTATGGTGGCTGCCCTCACCACAACGCCAGGAGTAACACTAATGTATCTCTTCAAAACGACGGAAGAACGGATCCTTTCTCCAGGTTACTGCAATACTCACCACTGACTGCCATCTGGGTTAGTGCAGAACCATGATTCATCATTGAACACAATACCACACCAAAAACAGCCATTGATGTTCCGGTGTTAACAGCAACTTATGCATGGGATGGTAATTCCCTAATCTGGCCACTGCTAGTCGCCAACTGCTGTACGGGATGACACAAAATGTTTTATGGAGTGCGTTACTTGTACTCAGATAGCTGGCTCAAATTTGAGGGGTTACGAAGTGCTTGTTGCACAATAAGGTGATACTACTTTGTGGTAGTCAAAAACGGTTAACTGGAAACTTGGTGATATGTATACTTGCCCTCACATTCCCATGCAGTCCAACATCAGCCCACTGTCACATCCTAATGCCCCACCAATCTGGATATCTCATGATTCAACCAACTGGCCGAATGGAGACCCACAATGAGGCCCTTTCAAACTGTCAGGGGTTATGATGCTGCCTGTCGTGAGTACATAATGATGCTCTCTGTCGTCAGTACACAGCATCTACATGTCCTTCCAGTGATCACTCAACATCCAGTGCTGTTTGTGCCCCTTATATACACTTCCAGGACTGGTAACAACACTGAAGTGAACACCACTAATGCACTTCGCTGGCTGTAGAATTGCAGCTCTGATTTACATGCCCACCAATGGTGTGTATGTATAAGAAGTTACACTGACATTCGACCATATCTTCTTGGTGCTTCACTTTTGTTGTCAGGCTGTATATGTACTCAGAAATACACAGTTGCTGATAAAGTCGCATTAATTAGATCTTGTTGACAATAAATTCCACGTGTGTGTGATGTTGGTGAAACAGTGTTAGACTTGGCGCCAACATTTCTAATAGTGTTAAAGGAGGATATTTGAGTCACCTAGGTTTAGCTGCCAAGGGAGAAAGATAGAGTGTAAAATTCCCACATGTAATAAGCTGTTTTATTTGTATGACACAACACTTACTTTGCGGGCACAGATGTTGTGACCCATTAATTCCTTCCAAGAAGATGGTAAAAACCTACCTGTGAGGTCTCCAAGCCAGTATTTCTTGTGTGGTGATGCTCTATTTAACACACACACACACACACACACACACACACACACACACACACACACACACACACACACACACACCACATTTTTGTTGCTGGTTTTTATGTTAGAACTCGTCTATGATGGAAGAGTTGTTAAGAAGAGACCTTGTAAATCTGCATTGTAACAAGTATCTACCTCAGTTATTATCTTTGCAGTCCAATGACTAAGAGTTTTTTTTTAGAGCTGTGTTTCTCCCACCTATCTCTTGTGAAATGATCATGACTGGAAAATCGAGAAAATTGCAGCTCATAAGGTGATTTAGCGACAGTTTTTCTTCCTGTACATCATTGGAAAATGGAAGGGTCGGAAGGAAATGATTGAGGGCACTTGAGATACCTCCACCAGACACTTTAAGATGATGATTGGAGTATAGACTCCAACAACAGACTTTCAGAGATTGTTTGTGGATACATTCTGTATATTTTGGTATAAAGGATCCACTGTCTCTTGACGGTTCATCCCAGGGTTCTCATATTTCGTTTGGTTTCTTGCCACAATTAGCTTTGCTTTGTGTTGCCCTGAAAGTAGTAAACAATGGTGAAAATGTTGACAGTTTGTGCTGTGTGTCTTGTTTCCATTCACTCATGCTACCTGTTGTTAACAGCAGTAATTCCCTCTTAAACTCGTTGCCCTCAAGCTTACATTCAGTACTTCTGACAGTCTAGGGTTTTGATTTCCAGCATTCTTAATTGTGGATTAACAGTGATGCACAACAGCACTTTGGATAGGATTTCTGATGATAAGTTGGCCGATATGCACCTTGCCTGCCAGTTCATTGAATGCAATTCACCTGTGGCAACCAAATCACAGCACTTTTATGGATGGGGCTGTTGTGTTGTTGTTGTGGTCTTCAGTCCCGAGACTGGTTTGATGCAGCTCTCCATGCTACTCCATCCTGTGCAAGCTTCTTCATCTCCCAGTACCTACTGCAGCCTACATCCTTCTGAATCTGCTTAGTGTATTCATCTCTTGGTCTCCCTCTACGATTTTTACCCTCCACGCTGCCCTCCAATACTAAATTGTTGATCCCTTGATGCCTCAGAACATGTCCTACCAACCGATCCCTTCTCCTGGTCAAGTTGTGCCACAAACTCCTCTTCTCCCCAATTCTATTCAATACCTCCTCATTAGTTATGTGATCTACCCATCTAATCTTCAGCAGTCTTCTGTAGCACTACATTTAAAAACCTTGTATTCTCTTTTTGTCTAAACTATTTATCGTCCACGTTTCACTTTCATACATGGCTGAACTCCATACAAGTACTTTCAGAAACAACTTGCTGACACTTGAATCTATAATCGATCTTAACAAATTTCTCTTCTTCAGAAACGCTTTCCTTGCGATTGCCAGTCTACATTTTATATCCTCTCTACTTCGACCATCATCAGTTATTTTGCTCCCCAAATAGAAAAACTCCTTTACTACTTTAAGTGTCTCTTTCCTAATCTAATTCCCTCAGCATCACCCGACTTAATTCGACTACATTCCATTATCCTTGTTTTGCTTTTGTTGATGTTCATCTTACACCCTCCTTTCGAGACACTGTCCATTCCGTTCAAGTGCTCTTCAAACTCCTTTGCTGTCTCTGACAGAATTACCATGTCATCGGCGAACATCAAAGTTCTTAATTTTTCTCCATGGATTTTAATACCTACAATGAACTTTTCTTTTGTTTCCTTTACTGCTTGCTCAATATACAGATTGAATAGCATCGGGAAGAGGCTACAACCCTGTCTCACTCCCTTCCCAACCACTGCTTCCCTTTCATGTCCCTTGACTCTTATAACTGCCATCTGCTTTCTGTACAAATTGTAAATACCGTAGCCTTTCACTCCCTGTATTTTACCTCTGCCACCTTCAGAATTTGAAAGAGAATATTCCAGTCAACATTGTCAAAAGCATTTCTCTAAGTCTACAAATGCTAGAAATGTAGGTTTGCCTTTCTTCTAAGATAAGTCGTAGGGTCAGTATTGCCTCAAGTGTTCCAACATTTCTACAGAATCCAAACTGATCTTCCCCGAGGTCGGCTTCTACCGGTTTTTCCATTCATCTGTAAAGAATTCGCATTAGTATTTTGCAGCTGTGACTTATTAAACTGACAGTTCGGTAGTTTTCACATCTGTCAACACCTGCTTTCTTTGGGATTGGAACTATTATATTCTTCTTGAAGTCTGAGGGAATTTTGCCTGTCTCATACATCTTGCTCACCAGATGGTAGAGTTTTGTCAGGACTGGCCCTCCCAAGGCCATCAGTAGTTCTAATGGAATGTTGTCTACTCCCGGGGCCTTGTTTCAACTTAGGTCTTTCAGTGCTCTGTCAAACTCTTCACGCAGTATCATATCTCCCATTTCATCTTCGTCTACATACTCTTCCATTTCCTTAATATTGTCATCAAGAACATCGCCCCTGTATAGACCCTCTATATACTCCTTCCACCTTTCTGCTTTCCCTTCTTTTCTTAGAACTGGGTTTCCATCTGAGCTCTTGATATTCATGCAAGTGGTTCTCTTTTCTCCAAAGGTCTCTTTAATTTTCCTGTTGGCAGTATCTATCTTACCCATAGTGAGATAAGCCTCTACGTCCTTGTATTAATCAGTATTTTGTAGTGTGTGTTATGGTTGTTGCATATTACAGGCTTCTTAATTCTTGTGAAGATATTTTCACAGAAACAAAGATGACATGAGTAACAAACCCAAATAAATCACAATCACATTGTTACTTCATCACGAGCCACCGGAGACCTTGGGTCCGTTATACCAAAATACTCAGAACAACCTCAGAAAATTTGTCAGTGGAGTTCTAGTTTACCCTGAATATGTAGAATGTAACACTGTCATGACATGGGAAAACTTTTGCTGTTGGCTGTGTTTCAGACTTCACAGGATCCAGGATGTAACATGACATCAATGTCCAAAAATTCCAGAAAATATCATCTACAGACAGCAAGATTTTGTGAATATTATCCTTGCTCTTTGGCTCATTATTCAGGCATCACCAGATATTTGTGATAGAGTTTGAGATAAATAGAGTTGATGGGCTAGTCTTGATGTTTGAAGGAAGGTTTGACTTATGATTAAGAAGAGAACCCCATAACAACCGAATTATCAAAATATCTGAGACAGCTGTCACAGTTTGCCCTTTCTCTACAAAGATAATCAGTTTCATTCAGTTGTGAAACATCTTCAGATCAGTAGTAACTGCATAGAAACCAGTGAATTTCAATTACTGTGTACAGTTTCCATAAGTACTTCATGGTCACTGAAATTGACTGGTTACCCTGTAATTACTACCAATCCAAAAATGTTCTATAATTGAACAAAATTATTTAAGATTGTGACAGTAATAAATGACATTTAGTTAACTGTATGTTAACGCCAGCAAATATCTGTTTTATTCCAGTGGGTGCTGGAATTGATAACTTTCAAGATGTTTAGGTTAAACTTGAATCCACCTAAAGACGGGCAATGATTTGGGTTGTTCCATAGTCATTATCATTGTGATACAGTATGCAACCTAGTGAACCGATGTATTCGTTTCCTTGTAACTGGAACATTACCAAAACATAAAATCCCCATTCAGCTTTCTCTACCCTTTCACATACACCTGCCAGAAGGCTCCTGAGGGATTTGATTGCACATGCAACTGTGTCATTCATCTTCATCATGTTAAAATTCAAATGCCCAGACACCATTTCCAGTTTGTCGTGACCCACTATTGGAGTCTCTTTGTGAACCTTGCCCATGCAGTTCTGCTCAAAATTTCATGTGATACATTTTCATCCAAATTATTATCAAGGAACTGTTGAAGAGGAAACATAGATGTCCTGCAGCAACTGCTATCTGGTAGATAATGTAGACCAGGCATTTTCAGCCTCCCACTGTTGCTCATTGGAATGATGCCAGTCATTGTCATCTTCCAGTCAATTTCTTGTAGGCTGAGATGTTTTCAGATCTACTGATGGTTGCAAACACTACACCTGCAAAATCTGCCACTTCCTTTTCTGGATGACTATTAGCTTTACCAAAAAGCAGTCGCTTTCATTCATTACACCTTCATATTGGCCATATTTTTATGTTAATATGACATATCAGTCAAACAATAATTTTACTAAGCATTATTCATGTTCTTAAAATTAATCCATCTTTTTCATTCATGTGTTCCTGCCCAACTTCCTCCATTGCCATGTACAAGCATCTGAAGTTATTTTTTGACCATGACACAATTAGGTAGGTTAACTTTTGTGTCAGAAAATACACAGTCAGTTGACTTTGAATTAGTTTGTTTATTTTTATGTTAGTGAGGATCAGTTTCACTGGAAACAAATATTCACTGATTCATCATTTAATTGCTTCTTAAATGTTGAAGCTACAGACAGGTGATCTAACTTTCTGACAAATTAAAACTGTGTGGCAAACCAGGGCTCGATACTGTGATGTTCACCTTTCATGAGCAAATGCTGTACTGACAGCTGTACAGACACGGCCTACAACCCACCCATAAAGCTTTTCTTCTGCCAGTACGTCATCTCCGACCTTCCAAATTCCAAAGATGAGAGAAGTGAAGATGAGGAAGTAAAGCAGTGACAGCAGGTTGCAAGTCATGCGTAGGTAGCTCAGTTGGTACAACATTTGCTGACGAAATGTGGCTCAGGTTCGAGCATCAGTCTGGCACACGGTTTTAATCTGTTAGTATGTTTCGAATCATTGCACACTGTGTTGCAAAGTGAAATTCATGCTGAACAACTTTCTTTGCTTCATGTGGATTGAATATTATGTGAGTGGCGTAAGTGTATCCTAAAGGGTGTCAGGATGAGCTGCGCTAGTCAGTAATGTGACAAAGTGACAGTTTCTGCATGTTATTACCAACAGTTCCAGATATGACATTGGTGAATTATTTTTTCTGTTATCTTCTGACAACACACTACAGCAAGATTTTAATGTTACCGATGCAAGTTGTCCCTGTAGTAGGAACATTAGTACTGTGTAAAGCAGGCTTCATATGTAGACGAGATGTGCTTGAGAAAACAGGATCAGTAATATTTCATTGCAGAAACTATTAATGTGGTTGAAAGTGAGAGGCAAAGCCATTTAGATGCAGTCATATTTGTAGATACTGTAGCTGTAACATTCATAACAGTAGTGCTAAAGTTTACCCAGTATATGTGCAAATCTGTGAGCTGTTCCTTCTAATTTTGTGTGATCTTCCACTAATGTACCAAGGGCAGGGACATCGCATTTCTGTGTGCTTGTATCATAACCGCTAACTTCATCACAACATGCACTTTGTGCTCTTCGATAAATCAGACAGTGTAAATGCAATGAACAATTGCTAATAGTTATTTATGAAATAGAGTATATAAGTCGATATATGATGGGAAGATGAGGAGACATTGTTGGCACTTGTTTTGAAATTAAATATGTTTACAATTTCAAAATAGACCTTCTGTGTGTCTCAGGCATATACATGTACCGCGCTCGATCCATTTTTCCGTAGGTTGGGACAAGCACTCGTATGGCTACCATGGCGATGATGGACATTCATTCTGCTCATCAGGCACAGGACAGCCTTATGGACCAACATTTACAACTGGTGATGTTATAGGCTGTGGTGTCAACCTTGTTGACAATACTTGTTTTTATACTAAAAATGGCCACAACCTTGGTGTGGCATTCACAGACCTACCAGTAAGTCATGAAAATCTTATTAGTACCTCATAGTTAGTTGTTTGTGCATTCCACCAAAAGGCTTTTTACTGTGTAATATAGGTTAATATTTTAGGCTTTGACATTATTTGGAGAACTTTTTATGTTTTATGCTAAATTATCTCATTACTGATCATATTGAGAGAGAGATTTCACCATCTGGGGTTAGGTATAGCATATTTAGAAATACCTTTCTTTTATTATCATTTTGTTCTCTCTCTCTCTCTCTCTCTCTCTCTCTCTCTCTCTCTCTCTGTCTGTCTGTCTGTGTGTGTGTGTGTGTGTGTGTGTGTGTGTGTGTGTGTGTGTGTGTGTGTGTGTTTAGTTACTCGCTGCACATCATAGGCGACATCATCATGTGTAGTGAAACTACCACCACCACCACCACCACCACCACCACCACCTCCTTCCTCTTCTACACCACCACCTCCTCCTCCTTCTCCTCCTCCTCCCTCCCTCCCTCCCTCCATCCCCTCCTTCCAACACCACTGACAGACTAGAAATTAAAATAATGTGATTATTTTAAGATTTAGTTATGTGAGGCAAACACCACCACTGTCAGACTAGATATTAAAATAATGTGATTATATTAAGATTTAGTTATGTCAGGCAACCAGAGAAACGCTTAATGTTCCAAGACCAGTTATGCACATTAATATGTTTTTTTGTCATGTGTTTTATGTACACTAATTACAAATATATTGGCACTTTATTGCAGCCAAACCTCTACCCAACAGTTGGGCTTCAGACACCTGGAGAAGTTGTTGATGCAAATTTTGGCCAGTCACCATTTGTGTTTGACATTGAAGATATGATGCGGGAGCTACGGGCTCGCACTCTGCGTACAATTCACGAGTTCCCTGTTCCAGACAACCGTGGAGAATGGCAGGCTACTCTTCATAAGTGAGTCACTCGCTTCTAGAAGTGATGCGTGCAGAGGCTGATGTCATGTTAGCCAGAGAATTTTGATAAAACAGAAGATTATGAGGAATTACAGCCGATAAATCAAGCAATATATGATTCTCTTCCATATACAATGATAGCCAAAACATTATGACCACTGCCCACCATGAGACAGAATGCTGCCTGGTTGTGTTGCCAATCTGCGACATGGTAAGGAAAGTATATAAGCGAAGCAGAGATGAATGGCTAATCATTCTAGCAACAATATGGTCTACAAATGTGGTAATCCCCCGACATACGTGACTGACAAAAGGCAGATTTTTCCCAATGCCTAAGAACAAGGATCTCAGAAATGGCAATCCTATTTGCATGCTACTACTGTGAGCATTTTTGGAATGGGGTTGAAGGGCACTGAAACTACAAGAGGGTGACAGTGTTCAACATCCACACTTTATCGTGGAATGTAGAGATTGAAGGCTGACCCAGTTTGTAAACGGGATTGGCTGCTATCTGAGGCAGATCAGACAACAGAGTAAAACGCTGATGCAGGAACAAGTTTTTGAAGTACATCATTTGGCACAGATTGTTGAACATGGATTTCTGCAGCAGATGATCCCTACATGTTCACTTGCTGACATAATGACATTGTCAGTTAAATTGCAGTTGGTGCAGAATCATCAGTATTTGACTGAGGTTCAGTGGAAACATGCCATCTGGTTGGACGAATCGTGTTTCTTCTTACACTAGGTGAATGGTCGTGTTCAGATACACCATCATCCAGTCAAACAGCTGCTTGAACATGCACCGTGCAACAAAAGCAGGCTGGTGGCAGCAGTATTTTGCTTGCTGTTTGGGAATTTCACTTGGGCTTTTGTGGGACCTTCGGTAGTAACCGAGCCACCATGACACTACTTTAACGTCATTGTGGCCATCTGCACTCCTTTCTGCTTGATTTCTTTCCTAATGACGATGCACCTTCCACCAAGACAACAGTCATCTCAAGGCCAGAATTGTGCTTGAGGGGTGTGGTAGTGGACTCACATTGATGTCCCCATCATAGAATTCACCTGATCAAAACTTGTTGGAACACATCTAGATTGCTATCAGGCACAAGCTACATGCCCTAAAAACACTGTCATGTAATTTACTCATATTGCATGGCCCATGCAACATCTGGTTCCAATACTTCCAGAAACCTAGAAAGGATTTGGCGAATTCATGCAGTGTGGAATTGCTGCTATATTGTATTCTAAAGGTGAACTGTCACACTATTAAGTAGGTGGTCATAATGTTTAGGCTGATCAATGTATGTATCATAAAATAACTACAACTGCAAAATTAGGAAAACTCAGATTTATACTGAGACTAATGACCATCTTGCTGCATACAATTAGTGATGGAACTGGAGACACCACAAGAAGGCTTGCAAAGTATGTATATAGTGTAGAGCATACCTATGACCATATCACAATAGATAATATTTATAATAATTTATTTATTCTCAGTTCAGAAACATACAGATATACTAGCTGACAACAGGAAATTTATACTGGGGAAAATCCAACACGTTTGGTGAACTAGTATCTTTATTTCACATGTACCATGAACTTCACAACCTCCAAGGCGCTCGGACTGGCAGGAATGATATCATCTGTGCAGGATGTTGGGCACAATAAGTGTTGAAGCATATGGCTGGCTCTTGTCTGCATACACAGTGGCATCAACATCCGTCCTTCAATCTTCCCATTACAGCTTTCTCTGTACCGGGGGGGGGGGGGGGGGGGGGGTTGTTGCTTGGCTGCTGCCATCCATCTTCAGAGTTTGAGTTTTCTAATTTGGCAGTTCCAGCCTCATCTTACGTGAAGCATGATACAGTTCTCCGATGATCATAGGAAGCCCTTCCTGGACCTCGGACATTGATGAGGGAGGCTGTGCCCATGCAGTGGCTGATAATGTTGTACGCCACTGTAAGCCTCTCTTTACCAGCAGCCTCTTCTCTACGTACTGCATGTGGTGCTATTCCAGCCAGTTAATAAACTTTATCTATTAGAACAGATTGAGGCAACCTGTCATCAGCCTATATGTTTGATGGAGTGCTATATCCATCCGTCCAGTATGAAATGATCAGTAATAGATCGAACAGGCATATTCTGTGACAGGAAAACACAGTGCAATTGCAGATGCAGTGATTGTTGGAGAATGTAGGCCTCTGCCAGTTTGTAAATTGGATGATTTTATTCAGACACTTTCATTTTGTTGTTCTCAGAGTGGTTTTTTAATGTAAAAATTCTGTAAAAGTGTTACTTCCATTATTTTGGAGCATGATAATGCTATAATTGGGTTATTGACCATCTATATGTAGCTCATGATAAACTTCTCTGTTCCGTAGATGGAATGCACATAGTTGTGCCTTACAATGGTTTGGTCATAGCTCGTTCCATTATAGTACTGTGATAGATTTCTGAGGAAATTTGTCAGATTTCTCTCCATGTTGTCAAAGCTTTAGCTCTGTGCAGCAAGGTCTGTCACATATATACAGGAAACTTCTTGTATTTGGAGGCAGTGGTTGATCATTGGTGTAGATGGAGAGCTAGAACACTGCCTGAGGTAGACCATTTTTCTGTGGTCTCCAGTGATTTTCAGTGATTATGCTGTAGTTAGAAGTCAACAAAAAACCTATGAATTTACAGAATTTAGGGAGAATGAGTAAGTTTTATGAGTACCCCTACATCATATGATGCATGGATTCAGTTGGAAATTATTTCATGTAACCTATAAATTTTTATGAGCTTCAATAAGGCAGCTACAATTGTGATAACATACTGTTTTGGTGTTGATTAAAAGTAAAAGGTGAAAGCTAACATGAAATTAAACATTACTGATCTAAACACCCAAACTTAAGTTTTCATGAGCCTGTCACAACAGAACAGTGACTACACAAACTTGGAAAGCTCCTGAAGAGAATAAGACTTAACCCTCATGATATAAAAAAAATGAAGGAGAATGGAAACACATACAAAATTGGTGAAAGTGATAAATTGAAATATGGCCCCCATAGAAAACTGGGAAGAAGAAAAGACAAAATTTTTATTGGCATGAACAAAATTAAGACAGTTAACTCATTAAATGGGATATTGGTTCTTGAGGACAATAAAATGCTTTGGTGTTATGAGAGAGAAAGTGTAAAATAGTCAAGACATGTTAAGAAATGTACTAGATAAAGTAAAAGACAGCTGAGGGACAGGTATCGCAATGATTAGATAAAGGATAGCAGCACAAATAGGAGATAGAAAATAAGTCTGCTAAGGGGGAGATTCGTGGGCAGGGAGGGGAGTGAGAATGAGAAACTTTATGCAAGGAAGGTGATGCCGACCAGACATGCATGATGATTTTAGTAAAAGCTCCACAATATGTGGTTGTTAATTAAAACACTTAATACGTAGAGACTACCTCTACCAAAGATATTAAGTGATTATTAATAACGGAAAAAAATTACTGTGCGAGTCCGTGATCGTCGCGAGTATTTTGTGAATAGAACCGTCTAGATCACTATAAAAACTTAATTATTTTCTACACCATTTTGGATACTGATGTCATCAGATGCCAGCAATTAAGATTTGAAAATCATAAAGAGCGACAGGCATTTGTTGTACAAGAAGACGCAAAACATGTAAAATTAAGAAATTAAAAAATACTTTTAGAAGTACAAGTTTCTTAACATGAAAGAACAATAACATCTGTATGGCTGACTTTCCAAAAAGCAGCAGCTTTTGCTAGGTGGCCCGACAGAAATTAAAAAATACTTTTAGAAGTACAAGTTTCTTAACATGAAAGAACAATAACATCTGTATGGCTGACTTTCCAAAAAGCAGCAGCTTTTGCTAGGTGGCCCGACAGGGACAGTAGATAAGACAGAGTAGCCACCAGGCTGGTTAGTGGTAGGTACATGAGGATGAGCTGAAACTTGTACAACTAGTATCAGCACAATGGCTGGGGTATTAGTGCATCATAATCCTACGAGGAGCGCTATGGAACACAGTAATTTAAGCAAATGAAATTATATCATACTCTACTCAGTTATCAGTTGGAGAACAAACATATAAAAGGTATTAAAATTTGCAAGCTTTCAGAGCTAGTGACTCTTCCTTCTAACAGAAGGGTTGAATGGGACGGAAGAAGGGTGAGGGAGAAGGACTGGCGAGATTTAGGAAAAGTGGTAGAGTTTGCAAAAGTCACCCAGAACCCTGGGTCAGGGGAGTCGTACAGACAGGGTGAGGAGGAAAGACCTCCTCATTCAACCATACATTGTTTCTCAGTCAGTTGAAGCACTGAAGTGTGTTTATCTTCTGAGTGGTAGGATAGATCCTTTCATGCCATTCTCAGATGCCAGTACAGTACTGTCACTGCCTAATAGGAATTCTTGGTCACCTAGTTGGACAGTGTGAGATCCATTGTAACGACACTGTGAATGTGGCGCAGGAAATCATACCCTAGGAGCATGTCAAAATCTGGATTTTCCTGTGACAGTAGTTTTACTGTAAGTGCAAATATTTCTTTGCCAGTCTTCAAATTAATCTACTGCAAGCATACAGGGCATATTATTTCACTGCCTAGCCCATTGGACTCCAGTATGGCTGCCCCGCTATGCCTGCCTGTCACTAAGGAGGGAGGAAAAATAAACTCTCCTGTGTTTTGCTCCAGTATCAAAAAGTGTCTTCAATTTTTTCTTATCTAATTCTCCCATCATCATCACATTTCTCACCTTTTCTGATCCTTTGCTTGTCCCCAGATTGATTTGAATGAATGGGAGTTTGGGGTGGTGGCTACTCCAGCACCCCTTGGGCATGGGTGTGTATGTTGTCGTTAGCATAAGTTAGTTTAAGTTAGATTAAGTCATGTGTAAGCCTAGGGACTGATGCCCTCAGCAGTTTGCTCCCATAGGAACTTACCACCACCATTACTCCAGCACCTGACGTATTTCCTAAGTGTTGTCCCCTGTCACTTCTTCAGTGGCTATCCCTTCCACTCACAAATTCCTATGTGGTTGGTACTGTAGCCTAGAGCATGCCTGCTTCATATGTCCTATTTCTCTGCAATGCATGCAATGTGGTGTCTGTTGTTGGCAACGACTACACTGATTGCCAGTTACGAAAACATGACATGCATCAGTTGTATAGCTTGAAGTTGTTACAGAGTGGTTTGCCATCTCCTCCCTCATAGAGCAAGTTATACCACTTTTTTGTAAAAAAAAAATTGGGTGATGCAAACTTTATTACACTTCTTATTCTAGATCAGTCCCTTTTACAAGTGCATTATAACTTTTGTTAATAGGAGTCAGAGTACATGGAGATGGCTGTAAGAGTTCAAAATGCCACTGTACATATGCTAAAATAGAGTACATTTGTGGCTGAAATTGGAAAATATGTAGTTAACTCAGGCACATATCTTTTTCATTGTTTCACCTAATTTTCTGCCATTATTGCATCTGCTATTTGTCACAGCTCTCGATGTTGCATGAAAACGCTTTTTGCATCAATTTCTCAACAGTTTAGTGAGACATAGTTTCACACCAACTCAGTATGGCCGTGTTTGACATGTGTTAGTGGCATAAATGTGCCGTTGTTGTAGATACATGCATGGGCTGTTCTCCGCTGCAAGTGCTTGTCTTCATCATAGTTAGTATTCTGCTATGTGCAGTTGAGACATAGATAGCAAAGTTAGTTTTGATTAGGACAGGGAATCTTGGGGCTCTACTGCTCGGTCTAGAAGTGATTCATCGATAATATTTGATATTGTAAAGTAACAGTGTCAATGATTCCAAGTATGATAATGATGTTTGGTTTGTGGAGCGCTCAACTGCGTGGTCATCAGCACCCGTACAAAATCCCAATTCTTACACACTCCATTTTTTTCACAATCCAATCTAGATGCTGTCACAAATGATGGTGGTGGTGGTGGTGGTGGTGGTGGTGGTGGTGGTGATGATGATGATGATAAGGGCAACACAAACACCCAGTTCCAGGGCAGAGAAAATCCCCAACCCGGCCGGGTATCTGTCCAGAACCCCAGAGGAGTAGTAGTAGTAGTAGTAGTAGTAGTAGTAGTAGTAGTAGTGGTGATGGTGTTTTTTTTTTTTTTTTTTTTTGCACTGAAGAGCCAAACAAACTGGTACACCTGCCTTAATACATATAGGACCCCCCGCAAGCATGCAGAAGTATCGCATTGGCCTTGTGGAATGAATATGAATGGATGCAGGTGATCAAACAGGATGCTTACGTATGTGTCGTCTGTCAGCATTGTATCTCGACGTGTCAGGGGTCCCATATCACTCCAACTGCACATTCCCCATGTCATTACAGAGCCTCCACCAGCTTGAGCAGTCCCCTACTGATGTGCAGGGTCTGTGGATTCCTGAAGTTGTCTCCATACCCATACACATCCATCTGCTCGATACAATTTGAAATGACTCATTCGACCAGGCAACTTGTTTCCAACCATCAACAGTCCAATGTCAGTGTTGACGGGCCCAGGTGACGTGTAAAGCTTTGTTTTGTGCAGTCATCAAGGGTACACAAGTGGGCTTTCGGCTCCGAAAGCCCATACCAATGTTGATTCATTGAATGGTTCGCAAATTGACAGTTGTTGATGGCCCAGAATTGAAATCTGCACCAGTTTGTGGAAGGTTTGCCCTTCTGTCTTGTTGAACAATTCTGTTCAGTCGTTGTTGGTCCCGTTCTTGCAGGATCTTTTTACGACCACAGCGTTGTCAGAGATTTGATGTTTTATCAGATTCCTGATATTCACGGTACGCTCATGAAATGATCCTATGGTAAAATCCCCACTTCATCGCTCCTTGGAAATGCTGTGTACTATTACTCGTGTGTTGACTACAACACCATGTTCAAACTCACTTAACTCTTGATAACCTGCCAGTGTGGTAGCAGTAGCCGATCTAACAAGTGCACCAGATGCTCATTATCTTACATAGGTGTTGCCGACCCGAGTGCCGTATTCTGCCTGTTTATATAGCTCTGTATTTGAATACACATGCCTATACCAGTTTCTTTGGTGCTTCATCGTATACATATATGTGAAGTATCAAGTGGAAACATTATTAGCTAAAATCTCATAAAGTGCATGACCAGTTTACTTTGAATTTTCACATGATGCTGCAATAAATATTCATACAGACATGCATTGTATATTTTTTTAAATGTTTTGCAAGTTGTCTGTTAAAAGTAACTGCGAGAAAAAAAGGGTATGGTGAAGGGTATTTCTGGTACCACTGACTGATTTCCCCCCTTCCCTGTTCCATTCCCAAAGGGCACACGGGAAGGATGATTGCCAGGAAGTCTCTGTATTATCTCTAATTTATTGAATTTTCTAGTTGCAGTCATTTTATGAGGCATGGGAGGAACTAATACGTTGTCTGGCTCTTCCCAGGAGGTACTGTCGTGCAATTTCAGTAGTAAACCTCTCTGTGGTGCACAACACCTGGAGTTTATAGAACGTATCTATAACACTGTCAAACCAGCTAAACAATTCTTTGATGAAATACACAACTTTTTGTTTACTCTCCTCTCTCTCATCTGGTAGTCCAACCTGTTGAGGATCACAGATAGATCTGTCAAACAAGTGCCTTGTAAGCTACTTCTTCAGTGGATGAATTGCATTTCCTTAAGATTGTTTGTGTGAATCTATCTTGTATGTGCTTTGCCTACCATTTGTTTTACACAGTCATTCCAGTGAGTCACTCCAGATAGATACATGCAGATATAATATGGTTGATACTGTTTTCAGCACTTTGTCGTCAATAGTGTAGTTGTACGGTAATGGATTGCTTTTTGCTGTAGTACCATAGCAGAAAAGCTGTGCAGTTTGATATATTCTGTTTTTCCCCCGTTTTTCTAACATGTGCACATCAGTAAATATGATCTGCTACAATAGAGTAATTCGTTTCTGAATGCACTGCTGTTCTTTACTCTGGTGCACATGTTGTCACAAATTATGATAGACTTTGTTGTAAAGATATCCTGCAAGGATGTGGTTTGTAGACCATTTTCCACATCCACCTAGGTAAATACCAGGCTGGATCTCATGTCCCAGCTCAGATACATGTTGGCAAACACTTCATAATGTGATGACACATTTGACCATGCAGTGCACTCGACACAGACAGATATTGTACAGGGGTTCCACACTTTGGGAGGGGGGGGGGGGAGGGTAAATACATGATTGAGTCACATTAATGTGACCACCTGTCAAAAGCCTGAATAACTACTTTTTGCAGTGCAGGAAGTGTGTCAATGTGGTTCTGGAAGCTACTGATAGGGATGCAAAGACATGCCAACTCTAGCCCTGTGGCCTGCTACACTAGGTTTCTCGGTTGAGGTGCAAATAGCCCGATAGAAATGGTACCATAGATGCTTGTTAGGGTTTAAATGTGGGGGGGTTTGGTGGCCACGGGAGTACAGTACACTCACCCTGGTGTTCTTTGAACCACATACGTACACGGCAAGCTGTGTGACATGTTGCATTGTTCTGCTGGTAGATGCCGTTGTGCTGAGGAAAAACAAACTGCTTATAGTGGTGGACACAGTCTCCAAAGATAGATGCATACTTGTGTTGAACAATTATGCCTTCCAGAATGATTAAATCACCCAGAAAATGCGACAGAAACATTCCCCTGATCATAATGATCCATCCTCCACCGTAGACCTTTCCACCAATTGTTGCGGGGCCATGCACGCCAAGTATTGAAGCATAAAACAATTCATCTGAAGAGGCCACCTGTCACCACTCGGTGGATGTCCAGTTGCAGTATTGGCATGCAAATTCCAGCCTTCGTTGCCAGTGAACACCAGGTAGCATGGGTGCGTGAACCAGGTGCCTGCTGAGGAGGTGCATACAAAGCAGTGTTTGCAGAACGGTCATTGAACCAGGGGGCTACAAACATTGTCTGCTCATCTGGGTGGTCAGTTACTCACCAGATGCACATCTATTCACCTTACAACTCTGCAGCCATTGTTAACCCGTATTATCTATGGCTTCCCACAGTTGCCTCAGTAATGGTTTTGGACAGAGCCAATTTGCCATGTGTGGGATACTTTAACCATGGTGGAAGCAAACAGTTTACAAATTTAGCCATTTGTGAAATGCTTCCACCCCTGGCCCGATAGCTGTTGATTGTACTCTTAGGGATGTAATATAAGTACTCCATTTCCACATTACAATAATGACTGCACTGTTTCCACATCACCCCAATATGCTTTATACACTGTCCACTGCTAGCGTTGCCTCCTGTGATCAGAGAATGGTCGTTGCACTTTGACATCAAATATAGGTGGTGGTCACATTAATGTGACTGGACTGTGTATATACAAATAACGTTGGTTCTCCACATCATAAAAGTACCATATCACTGTCCCAGCATTTGCCAAATAAAAAAGGCACTGGACAGGAAGGGTTGTTCTAAAGATCTGGTGTATTGTTGTTGTGTGAACGTGTTGCAAGCAATTGACCTTCACACACACACACACACACACACACACACACACACACACACACACACACACACACACACACTCACTTTATTTTGATCTCTTTATTATTTGCCACCCACACAGTGTGTACGCATGAGATAATCCTCTGTATTTGCGTGGTTCTGAGAAAATAGTACTGTGTGCATCACCTTGTTCTGATCATCCTCTCACCAAAACTCCTCTAGTATTCCTTTTCACTGGTCACTCAGAGTACAACTTGCTCATCACCTCAGGTTTGTACTGTGAAGTGTAGCAGTCAACGTGGCAGAACACAAAAGCATATTTCTGCAGCAAGCAGAAGTACAGCTCAAGATGTTTCATGTCCATGTAGAAAGGTAAGGAAAACATTCCATTCATGTCAGTAATGACCATATATATAACATACAAGAAAGCATTACTTTTAAGAAGTAATTTTCTGCTCAACACAGCCACAGAATGTGAGTAATGTTTTAAAACTTTTGTCTGTTTTTTGTAGATCAGATTATGTGTTACAATATGAAATATGGATGAAATTGCTTTGACTCAGCAGTGGAGTTAAGCTGTATTACATTTATAGTATAAAACTTTTCTGGCTGTGGCTCTTCGTTTGGTATAAATCTGAAATCTTAATACGAAGTTCATATGTGCAAATGAACCAGTATTGTAAATAAAAGCAAAACAATGTCAATGAGTGTGAGGTGTGAAAAATTTAATAACCATATTTTCAGAAGTTGTGTGAAAAAGTGAGGTAAATTCCACAGAAGAGGACACCTAAAATATACACTGTGAAGCATCTTAAATTTATTTGCCCATTTTCATTTGACCGCTTTCATATTTTCCGAGCAGAGTGGTCCAGTGGTTAGCACACTGGACTTGCATGTGGAATGACGAAGGTAATCTGCACCAGACCATCCAGATTTAGGTTTCCTGTGATTTCCCCATATTGCTTCAGGCAATAGAAGGGAGAACCGATAGAGGTACTCAAAGTACTCCCACCACACACCGTTAGGTGGCTTGCGGACTGTAGATGTAGATGGTTCATGTGAAAGGGCAGGGCCGATTTCCTTCCTCACCCTTGATACAGTCCAAACTTATGCCCCACCTCTTAATGTCCCTGGTATTGATGGAATGTTAAACTGTAATATTCCTTCCATACTTCCTTCATTGTTTCTTATTTGTCTTGTGATTTACTGTCAAACACTGTGTGTGATGTTAGTCAAACCTATGCAGATAATATAAACACATTGTCCTTCTACTATAGTTAGTATGGGACTGTAAAAATAATAAATATGTGGAAAGGAAGGGGAAGTGGCGGAGGGGGGGGGGACATTGAGTCGCACATGAATTGCTTATTAGAAGCCCTCATGCTAGTCCTTGTAGGATTTTCCAGTCAGTCTTAGTATTAGTTATGGGTAATTGATCAGTAAATAAAGTAAGTATAATAAATAATTGGAAAAAAGAGGTTACCTCGTGAGAAGTGTGTATGTAGGTCACAATACAGTAATGACATGTTTTTGATGACCAAAATCTGTCTCCAACAGTTCTGTTTGAAGTTAAAAGAAAAGAAAAAAAGAAGTTTTGTTCAATAATAGGAAAAAATTGAACCTGTTCGCTGTCCTGTACTGAGAGTGTGGGGCTCTAGTTCAGCGACATACTTTTTTAGAGAAGTCTTTCTCCCAAACAAGATGTAATCTAAAGACATGAATTACATTTGTACACCAGTTTGCTATAATTTGGCAATATTTCTGTCACATACAGTACCTTTTCATAGTATACATACTTATTGAGCAAGAAATGTATGATGATTACTTTAAAGTGTTCTGTCATTGCACCGTTTTTAATTGCAGAATTCTGAATAGACATAAATTACAAAATATCAAAATTACGTCATGTTCCGGCCCTTAATTTTTAATTACTGCATAAGTAAGATGTATTTGTAATCTTTGCTTCTGTCTCTACAGGATGGTATCAACTTACCTTGTGCATCATGGGTACTGTGCAACAGCTGAGTCATTTGCAAATGGCACAGGACAGGTCTTCGAAGAAGATCTAACATCAATTAAAAATAGGCAGCGTGAGTGGTACTTTGATAATTTGTAGGTTATTCCAGTTGCCGTTTACCTGTACCAAAGGATCTTTCTTTTACTTGTTTCTTATAACTTGCCTTGCCCTTTCAGAGCCAATATAACATCATGATTTTTAGACAGAGAAAATGGAAAGATAAACTGCACTTGATATAGTCTTTATTCAACTTGATATTAGCCCTCAATTGAATTACATCACCCACAAAAAAAAGCTTAACTGAAAATAAAAACAGTGAACTTGTAAACCTTAAAACTTGGAAATTTTTTAGCAAGAACTGTTGTGAGGAAATAGTGTATTTTCTGACATAATGGAGAGTAGTTAGCTAGATAGTAATACAATTTCTTAAGGTGTACCTTTTCATTATTTTACTTACAGCATGGATAAAAGCTATCATTGATAAACTGTTAATTGAATTAGCCTATGTGCATGTACGATGGATTCAACAATCTTGTTGTTGTTGTTGTTGTTGTTGTTGTTGTTTGTACAGCTGTACTGAATTGCGTTATATATAGAACATTTGAAGTATGCTGAATAATTTACTACTGCTATTGCTTCTGTTATTGTTATTATTATTATTATTATTATTATTATTATTATTATTATTATCATCATTATCCTCATCAGCACCAGCACCATCATCGTCATCTGTGAGCTGCTGGGAGCTTTTACTCATGCCTTTAAATATAGAAACTGTTCATTCTGAAATTACTTGTATATTGATAAATGGAAGACACACAAAAATTAAAGTTTTGCCTGAGTAGTTGAATATTCATTAGTGGCACAATTCAGTATATGAGCTAATGTGAATTTTGCAGTTGAAACTTCCACATTAATTATTTATTTACTCTTAGTTGTAAGGCATGCAAGAATAGCTTTTTAATGTAATATAATCACATCTACTGTAGATACAAGAATAATCCATGACATAAAATAATCCAAGCATCTTAATTTTGAGGGGGCTTTAACTAGGATTTTATATATAGAAAAAATATTTGAGCATAATGATTCTGTTCATCATCGTCACTAGTGGTAAGGACCAATCTGGCGTCTTGATTTTTTTCCACTCGGCATGAACTTGTTGTTTTCATCTGCCATCCATTGCATATATCTCTGTTTAAGTGCAGCTCTGAAAGGCCAATTTATATGCACATCTAGTGGTTTCAGTACAGATGTTACACCTCCAGGAACAATGACCAAGTCAGTTTTCCCTTTTTGTGACTTGTCTCACACTTTCTCAGTTCTATGTCCACAGAAGCTGCCCAGGACAAACATATGTTTTAAATTCAGTAACGCACCAGTGCAATGTTGCCAAACATGCATCACCCAGTCAACTGTAAGGTCATTATCATTTCACCCTTTCAGATTCACTCTTGACCAGTGTGCCTTTCATGGTATTTTCAGACTAGTTTTCCTTTTAAATATCACATAAGGTAGTAGCTTCCGTCCACCTCCAGTTACGCACGTAATCACTGAACACCTTTGCTTTTAATTACTGCCACTTCATATCATGATGCTAGATTTCCCATTCATATTCAGTGGTGTTAAGTGGCATCTTAAAATAGGCAGTCATTTGCTCTGCATTACCAATTTGCGATTATGTATAGGAATGTTGGATGCAGAAATTTATGAGGTAGCAATGAAAATTTATTACTTTTTCGTCATAATCCTCTGGAAGCTGTTGAGTGATAGTAGTTTCCTTCCGGAAGCCGAATCCATTTCGAAAGAAAGATCTTGATAAGCAGCCCTGGCTAGCTTTGAAAACGGTGATGCCTAGTTCTTTGGATAAAGCCATTATTTTGATTTAGCACATTTCACTTGTCATTGCAAATCAAAATTGTCACTTTGTATCTACACAATTGCGGAGTCTTCTTTTTATGGTCCAACTGCTTCCCTTTTCAGCTGCAAAATGCCTCACAGTTACTGTTCATTTCTTGAAGCCGCCTTTTGTTTTTTCACCAATTTTGAATGCAACTCTTGCTCACATTGTACTTTCTTCCCACTACACAGTTTCCAGTGTTCTCTGCCTTTTCAATAACTACAAGTTTTTCTTTAGTTGTGTATGGGCAATAATGATAACTTATAAGTCATAATCAATTCTGTGGTGCATGGCTTTCACTGCAGTGGACAGCTGTTAAGGTCATTTCTGTGTCATTTTCTATCAATAATGAGGTTGCTAGTGCATGCTGGGCACAACACCAGTAGGGGGTGCCCCCTGCAGTGGACTGCATTCATTTATAGCCTCAGGCTGACTGAAAACACCAGAGAAACAACTGTCAACAGCTGTCCACAGTAACAGACACTGTGCATGTTAATTTATTAACGGATGGTTAATACTTCACTTCTAACATGCTACTGACACATCACAGACTGAGGCTGCAACAACACTTCAGTGTAATGGGATCTATTGTTGAAGGAGGAACAGTACGAACGTTATTACAATTAGTATGCATAGCCTAATACTTCACTTCTAACATGCTACTGACACATCACAGACTGAGGCTGCAACAACACTTCAGTGTAATGGGATCTATTGTTGAAGGAGGAACAGTACGAACGTTATTACAATTAGTATGCATAGCCTAATTTCTCATCCTTAAACGCGGGAGAAAAAATATGCCTAGATTATTCATGTATGTACGGTATTCCTCAGAGTGGGAGTTGAAACAGGGTGGAATACTACTCTATCCTCAGAATTTGTAGGACTCTACTTACTCATGGGTGATTTTCTCTCCATCTGTGATGACCAGTACACCCCATGCCTATCATAAGTCATTAAGTGAATTTCGTCTGGAAATTTGGCAGGTATATGCAGTTCTGTTTTTACAGTGTGTAGAGTCAGTCCAAACAAATTCTACTCAGCACCTTTTTTATGTGATGCCCAGGTTCAACAGATGATGTAGGTCTGTTTCTCATTGTAAACAAAATGATTTTATTAATGCGAGTAGAATTGCCAGTTTGATGGAGCTATCTTATTTTAGTCTCATGTTATCTTGATTATAATGATGTGTCTGGTTCCACGTATCTGTAAAAATTTGTCTGGTACGTCGTCTATACCAGGCTTGTCCCATTCCTTATGCTGGCAGGTGCTGATATGTATGTCTGCTACTGCAATGCTACTCAGTCTCTGCTATAGTACTGGCTGGTCATGTTTTGCTGTCCCTGTTTATTCATATGATTAAACAGAATAAAGCAGTAGACTATTTGGGCTGATCTATTGTTTGGGCATGTACAGTTCCTGTAGTAAACATTTGGTTTGTAACAAGGATCGGACCAGTATTTTCCTTTAACACTTGGCATTATTTGTTGGGGCTGAGTGTATCTATGTACTGTGAAAATTAAACTGCAAATGTCTACCAAAAATGCATCTGATGACTTTTAAAGAGATGAGACCCAGTTTATACCCCATAGCTCATCATTTCAAAGATTTAGATCTGTAGCGGAACAGATAAGAAGTTGTGAACGAATTATATTTATCAATTAATGTGTGGAACAATTTGCGTACTTATGATAGAAAAGAATTTAAGTATAGACAGTAATTTTGAGCCATGGACAGTATATAAATAATGGTTTAGAAAGTAATAAAAAGTTATCTAAACAAATCCTGTGAAGTAGAGAGGCACATAAGAACTAACAATGACTGTTAAGTCTTTTGATCTTTTTTCTCCTACTGAGAAAGGTACCATGATGACTAACACACTGCACTCAATTTTTGGAATTAGTTTCACCATTCTGATTTAGATTTTCATTAATTTCTTCAGATGAATTCTAAGGCAACTTCTTAAAGTACAGAAGGCTAATTTCATTCCCTCAGTTCAATTTCAATGTTGGTGGTATGTTACATTCTGATTAAGGTTCCTTCTTTCCTTCCTTGTTTTGCTCCAGAGAGGGAACCTTACACCTATGTACACATTCTTCCAGAGCTATAGTGTCACTTACATGAGTACGATCACACCCTGACAAGAACAGTGACACAACACTAAAATGCAATAGACCTGCTTGAGAAAACTTGACTTATAGAATAAATTCCATAAAACGTATTTTGAAATAGTACAGTGTTCCTTTAAATTTCAAGTAAGTGCTATTGGCAGTAAATCACATTGTATTTTACATGATGTTGGAGCCTTTCAAACATTTTTCAGTGATATGAACTGAAATTGCCGTTTTCCAACATGTACTTTTCTTGCTGGGGTGCGATAGGTTCTAAACTAAGATGGGATAGTTAAAAGGGAAACGAGGTTACGTGGGTAGGAGAAAGTGGCAATTGCCATTGTTAATATTGTAGGAATATAGGAAGTGAACAAGAGAAACAATGCAAATTAGGACCAAAACAGGAAAGGTGAACGGTAAAATCTCGTGCTGTAGTGACTGAGGGGCCACATGATGTGCTCAAAGAACTGTGCAAAATTATGAGGTTCAGTCAGTCTGGTGTTTGAGGAGAGAATCTATACAACATAAATCATATGGGAGTTATTGAAATTTATGGTGTTCCTATGACTCGCATTTCTTCCAACTGATCTTCAGACCTAAAACTAGCAGATCATAGCACACCTGCATTCTTTTGAACAAACTGTGCTGTGCAACAGTAGTTTTAGATCTGAAGATCATCTGTGTACCAGATTGAAACTGATCATCAAAATATATTTTAAAAAAGTGAATGACTCAGATTTTTTCCATTTTAGGCAAAGGTGTTTAACTTCCCTGTTTGCTCATAAAATATTACCTTGTACAAGAAGTTACCTGAAACAATGAAACGTTGGTATTGCAGTACCCATGATTTCATTGGTATTGCAGTACCCATGATTTCATTATTCTCTAGATGTAAAGCTGTCAGTGAGCTAACTCATTTTTACCATATGTTTCTCTGAATTTTTGCTCCATTTGCATTGAAGACCCTAAATTTGGAATGCATTGTTAGACTGTTTCAGATCCACCCAACCTGCGTCTCATGGACTTGATGTTGAAAGCATGTTGAATTACAAAAACTCAGATGATGATACTAACTAGATTTATGTTTCTCTCGATTTAGTTGACAGATAGTAATCTGTAAAGTGACAGAAATCAGTCCAGTCTTTGTTCACCCACTTCTTAGAATCTGTTCTACTTCGGTAATGAGGATTACATGGGGATATTCCTTATATGCAAGAATCAACAGAACATAACAATAAATACAGATGGCATACTTCCATCAGTTTCACAAGTTTTCTTTCCGCAATTTTTTTCGTATTCCTAGATATTTAAGGCACTTTCTAGGAACAGCACTCTATCTTGTAAGCATACTTATGACTTAACAGTGAACCATTTCTTACAGCTTTTTCATGCTTAGCTATATTTCAGAACATAGTTACACACACATCACCTCCAGGTTTGTTTATTTTGAGGTGTGGATTTATGTTGTTCCACTTCAGGTCCCTCCTCTCCCTACCTCCCCCTTTGTCCCTATATATGCTCTGTGTTTTTAATTGGTACCAAAAAGGTAGTTTCTAAGTAATGTCATTAAACCCATGTAGTGTTGTGTTGCTTAAAGGTTTTGTAAAATTTGAGATGATCAGTGTCTTAATAGATAGCCATTAACTGATACATTACATTAAAAAAAAAAAAAAAAAAAAAAAAAAATAGTTACGCTGGTTTTATCATAATTGTAGGTTGTAAAAAAGCTTAATTTAAGACTCCAGTTAAGTTGCATAAATTTTTAAGACTCTTTAATTAATTAGTTATTAGTGTATATGGTAACAGCATTGATTCTTGCTTCACTGAATGAAACTGAGTTGACTCCACTACTGAGTGAAAACCATTTCCTTCATTTTTCATATTGTTTCTGTTATTATCCAATATTGAATTTTTTTAGTGTCTCCTTTTTTATTTTCTAGGAATTTTAAAACTGGTGCTGGCGGGACGTATGGGTGAAGCAATTGAAACAACAAGCGAGTTGTACCCAGGTCTGCTGGAACGAGATCAGAATCTTCTGTTCCTGCTAAAGTGTAGGCAATTTGTAGAGATGGTGAATGGCTCTGACTCGGAAGTCTGCCCACCACGTTGCCCTAGAGGGCAACCGTTTTCCTCGCCTCCACACCACTTGGCCCCACCACCTACGTCGCCTCCTCAACCATCACCACCTTCAAATTCGTCAAGTCAGCAAGTTGGAAAAGCCAGAAGAAACACAGTGGAAGAAAACAACCTCAATAATATGAACATGGCAATGAATGGCAGCAGTGAAATCATCCGTCCACCACCATGTGCCGGTGATGCCGATATTGACATGGAGGAGCCTAGGAATGGCCACTCCACGAATGGTTACCAAAATGGCAGTAGTCATCGGCTTGAAGAAGAAATTCAGGAGGAGGAAATGGGTGAGCTGCTTGTTTTAAAAGTTAAACATCTCAAATGAATCATACAAACCTCTATATGTGTGTAACTGACCATACTTGACAAACAAATGGAGCATTGTTGTTGTTGTCGTCGTAAGGTGTGAAAGGCGATGGACTTGACTTTCAGAGCTGAAGTCCCTTTGCTTGTCATAAAAAGCAGAAGAGTGAAAATGAAAAGAAATATATACACATTTGCAGACTTGAGAATTTCTTTCACATGTTTCAGTGAAATATACAAGCATTTAGAGACTTGATAATTTCTTTCATGTGTTTCAGCAATATTTAATTGCAGTGTCATATTTACATAAAATGCTTCAGTGGCTAAACCCATTTCTAATCATTAATTTTTTCAGTAGTCTCATAAAAAATTTAAGAACAAACCTCTATTGCAAATATGTTGCTAAAGCACATAATATATAAACACTATACAAGAATGTATCAGTATACAGGGTAATTCTGTGATGATTTTACAGACTTTCAGGAATGATGGTGAAGGGTAAATGTATCAATTTGAGATAAAGGACCCTAGTTTGTAAATGACTGAGTTGAAAAATCATTCATATATATCTAGCAATGGCATTTCTTGTACTGTGTTGTTGTTGCTAAGACTGTAGGGTAGGCAACTTTCAGCGTTGTTAGTGTCTAATGAAACAAGAAAAAAAGTCTAGTAAACATGGGCTCCAAAATGTATGCATTTAGAGCTATGATCACTTGTTCATCTTCAATATTATGAAACACAACTCTTCGACTGCAACCTCTTTGGGTTCCGTATTTTTCAAGGACGTAATGTAGACCAGAACAAGAAAAAGACATCCAGTAAATGCATACCTTAAGAGCTATGGCCACTTCTTCAGGAGAAGAGATGTGTTTCACAATAGTGAAGTTGAAAAGTGTTCATAGCTCTAAAGATATGCATTTTAGACCCTATGTTTATGATACCTACTTTTCTTGTTTTTATTCATAGTTCACCTCTGAGAGTTGCCTACCCTACAATCTTAGCATCAAGAGCAGTGTCACATGTATTCCACTGTTAGAAGTATCAGAATGATGTCATTTCTGGACCAGGGTGCCTTACCTCAAATTGACACAGTTACTCCTTTTCTATCATCCCTGAAAGTTTGTGACATTATGAAATCACCCTGTATATTAAGTCAGCATTTGTGTGAGGCCTCTATTAGTAGTATGAATTCAGCTATCATTTGCAAGTACTTACACTGCCAGATGTGGCTGTGGGAGCCCTTACAGTCAATTGGCATACAACCATCATGTAGTGTAGTTAAATACTATTGTTAAGAGACAAATATTTATTGCTGCTCTCAGCTAATATCATTTCAGAAATTAATGTCTTTTGTATATTGCAAGTCAAACTGTGGATGAGGCACTTTCTTTTTCTTTTCCTCCTCCTCCTCCTTCTTCTTCTTCTTCTTCTTCTTCTTCTTCTTCTTCTTTGGATTTTTTACACTATATTGTTAGTTTTGTTTGTCACTCATCTGTTAGTAGGCATTTATCCTTCAGTAATTTTTCAAATTCTGTCAACATATAATCGAATGAACTATTAATAACACAGTTTTGCTACATAACTAAATAAATGTAAAATTTATGATATGAATATAATAGAGGGAAACATTCCACGTGGGAAAAATATATCTAAAAACAAAGATGCTGTAACTTACCAAACGAAAGCGTTGGTATGTTGATAGAGACAATAAACACACACACACACACACACACACACACACACACACACACACAAATTTCAAGCTTTCACAACCCAAGGTTGCTTCATCAGGAAAGAGGGAAGGAGAGGGAAAGATGAAAGGATGTGGGTTTTAAGGGAGAGGGTAAGGAGTCATTCCAATCCCGGGAGCGGAAAGACTTACCTTAGCGGGAAAAAAGGACAGGTACACACTCGCGCACACCTACACATATCCATCCGCACATATAAAGACACAGGCAGACACATGTAAATGCAAAGAGGTTGGACAGAGATGTTAGTCAAGGCGGAAGTACAGAGGCAAAGATGTTGTTGAATGACAGGTGAGGTACGAGTGGCGGCAACTTGAAATTAGCGGAGGTTGAGGCCTGGTGGGTAACGGGAAGAGAGAATATATTGAAGGGCAAGTTCCCATCTCCGGAGGTCTGATAAGTTGGTGTCAGTGGGAAGTATCCAGATAACCTGGAAGGTGTAACAATGTGCCAAGATGTGCTGGCCGTGCACCAAGGCATGTTTAGCCACAGGGTGATCCTCATTACCAACAAACACTGACTGCCTATGTCCGTTCATGCGAATGGACAGTTTGTTGTTGGTCATTCCCACATAGAAGGCTTCACAGTGTAGGCAGGTCAGTTGGTAAATCATGTGGGTGCTTTCACACGTGGCTCTGCCTTTGATCGTGTACACCTTCTGGGTTACAGGACTGGAGTAGGTGGTGGTGGGAGGGTGCATGGGACAGGTCTTACACTGGGAGCGGTTACAAGGGTAGGGAAGGTGGTTTGGGTATTTCATAGGGATGAACCAAGAGGTTACGAAGGTTAGGTGGATGGCGGAAAGACCCTCTTGGTGGAGTGGGGAGGATTTCATGAAGGATGGATCTCATTTCAGGGCAGGATTTGAGGAAGTCGTATCCCTGCTGGAGAGCCACATTCAGAGTCTGATTCAGTCCCAGAAAGTATCCTGTCACTAGTGGGGCACTTTTGAGGTTATTCTGTGGGAGGTTCTGGGTTTGAGGGGATGAGGAAGTGGCTCTAGCTATTTGCTTCTGTGCCAGGTTGGGAGGGTAGTTGCGGGATGCAAAAATTATTTTCATGTTATTGGTGTAATGGTTCAGGGATTCAGGACTGGAGCAGATTCGTTTGCCACGAAGACCTAGGCTGTAGGGAAGCGACCGTTTGATATGGAATAGGTGGCAGCTGTCAAAATGGAGGTACTGTTGCTTGTTGGTGGGTTTGATGTGGACAGATGCGTAAAGCTGCCAATTGGGCAGATGGAGGTCAACGTCGAGGAAAGTGGCATGGGATTTGGAGTTGGACCAGATGAATCTGATGGAACCAAAGGAGTTGAGGTTGGAGAGGAAATTCTGGAGTTCTTCTTCACTGTGAGTCCAGATCATGAAGATGTCATCAATAAATCTGTACCAAACTTTGGGTTGGCAGGCTTGGATAACCAAGAAGGCTTCCTCTGAGTGACCCATAAATAGGTTGGCGTACGAGGAGGCCATCCTGGTACCCATGGCTGTTTCCTTGGTATGTCTGGCCTTCAAAAGTGAAGAAGTTGTGGGTTAGGATGAAGCTGGCTAAAGGCAATGAGAAAAGAGGTTTTAGGTAGGGTAGCAGGTGATCGGCGTGAAAGGAAGTGCTCCATCGCAGTGAGGCCCTGGACGTGCGGGATATTTGTGTATAAGGAAGTGGCATCAATGGTTACAAGAATGGTTTCCAGGGGTAACATATTGGGTAAGGATTCCAGGCGTTCGAGAAAGTGGTTGGTGTCTTTGATGAAGGATGGGAGGCTGCATGTAATGGGTTGAAGGTGTTGATCTACTTAGGCAGAGATACGTTCTGTGGGGGCTTGGTAACCAGCTACAATAGGGGGGCCGGGATGATTGGGTTTGTGAATTTTAGGAAGTAGGTAGAAGAAGGGGTGCGGGGTGTCGGTGGGGTCAGGAGGTTGATGGAGTCAGGTGAAAAGTTTTGTAGGGGGCCTAAGGTTCTGAGGATTCCTTGAAGCTCCGCCTGGACATCAGGAATGGGATTACCTTGGCAAACTTTGTATGTAGTGTTGTATGAAAGCTGATGCAGTCCCTCAGCCACATACTCCCAATGATAATGTACTACAGTCGTGGAACCCTTGTCAGCCGGAAGAATGACTATGGATCGGTCAGGTTTCAGATCACTGATAGCCTGGGCTTCAGCTGTGGTGATGTTGGGAGTAGCATTAAGGTTTTTCAAGGAGGATTGAGAGACAAGACTGGAAGTGAGAAATTCCTGGAAGGTTTGGAGAGGGTGATTTTGAGGAAGAGGAGGTGGGTCCCGCTGTGACGGAGGACGGAACTGTTCCAGGCAGGGTTCAATTTGGATAGTCTCTTGGGGAGTTGGATCATTAGGAGTAGGATTAGGATTATTTTTCTTCATGGCAAAGTGATATTTCCAGCAGAGAGTACGAGTGTAGGACAGTAAATCTTTGACGATGGCTGTTTGGTTGAATCTGGGAGTAGGGCTGAAGGTGAGGCCTTTAGATAGGAAAGAGGTTTTGGATTCGGAGAGAGGTTTGGAGGAAAGGTTAACTACTGAATTGGAGTGTTGTGGTTCCAGATTGTGTTGGTTAGAATTTTGAGGTTTTGGGGGGAGTGGAGCTGCAAGTGGGAGATTGAGTAGATGGGAGAGACTGGGTCTGTATGCAATGAGAGGAGGTTGAGGTTTGTTGGAAAGGTTGTGGAGGGTGAGTGAGTTGCCTTTCCGGAGGTGGGAGACCAGGAAATCGGATAGTTTTTTGAGGTGGAGGGTGGCATGCTGTTCTGATTTGCAGTTGGCCTGTAGGAGGATGCTCTGAACAGCCGGTGTGGATGTGGGAGAGGAAAGATTGAGGACTTTTATTAGGGATAGGAGTTGACGGGTGTGTTCATTGGCTGAGTTGATGTGTAGGCGAATGATTAGGCGGGTGAGGGCTATGGATTGTTCAGTTTGGAACTGGTATATGGACTGATGGAAAGAAGGGTTACAGCCAGAGATGGAAACTTTAAGTGTGAGGCCTGTCAGACAAGCCTGAGTAAATAAAATATGGGAGTGTAATCTGGCTAGGGCAAAGGCATGTTAGCGGAGGGAATGTAAATAAAACTTAATGGGGTCGTTGTAGGGATGTTGTGAGGGTGACATGGTATCTCCAACTCATGATTCAGATGTGTGTTTCTGCTCTTCGGATGCAATAGTTCTTAAAGTTTTCAGGTGAAGTTTTGTAGTAGCTATGTGCATGTGGTATGCATGTGGAGTACGTTGAAGTATTGCCCAGGGTCAGTTCATGTAACAGATCTTGTCCGTTCATGCTGAATTGACAACGCCCTTATCTCATTGTCATTTGATAATAAACTCTGAACTGAGAAGCTGATAGTGGATTTATGTATCGTTTCTGAGATTATCTGCACCTAGGTTTGTACAACTACATTTATTGAAGACACAAAAGCAAATGGCATTATCATTCTGCATTATCACATTGGTGTAAAATATTTTTCTCCTGCTGTTCTACAAGCTTTCTGAGTCATATACCAAAAAGAAAATCTAGTGATAATGGACATAATTGGTGAAGTACAGCTGGTGTGATGGGAACATCTACAGGGTGTTTCAAAAATGACCGGTATATTTGAAACGGCAATAAAAACTAAACGAGCAGCAATAGAAATACACCGTTTGTTGCAATATGCTTGGGACAACAGTACATTTTCAGGCGGACAAACTTTCGAAATTACAGTAGTTACAATTTTCAACAACAGATGGCGCTGCAAGTGATGTGAAAGATATAGAAGACAACGCCGTCTGTGGGTGCGCCATTCTGTATGTCGTCTTTCTGCTGTAAGCGTGTGCTGTTCACAACGTGCAAGTGTGCTGTAGACAACATGGTTTATTCCTTAGAACAGAGGATTTTTCTGGTGTTGGAATTCCACCGCCTAGAACACAGTGTTGTTGCAACAAGACGAAGTTTTCAACGGAGGTTTAATGTAACCAAAGGACCGAAAAGCGATACAATAAAGGGTCTGTTTGAAAAATTTCAACGGACTGGGAACGTGACGGATGAACGTGCTGGAAAGGTAGGGCGACCGCGTACGGCAACCACAGAGGGCAACACGCAGCTAGTGCAGCAGGTAATCCAACAGCGGCCTCGGGTTTCCATTCGCCGTGTTGCAGCTGCGGTCCAAATGACGCCAACGTCCACGTATCGTCTCATGCGCCAGAGTTTACAGCTCTATCCATACAAAATTCAAACGCGGCAACCCCTCAGCGCCGCTACCATTGCTGCACGAGAGACATTCGCTAACGATATAGTGCACAGGATTGATGACGGCGATATGCATGTGGGCAGCATTTGGTTTACTGACGAAGCTTATTTTTACCTGGACGGCTTCGTCAATAAACAGAACTGGCGCATATGGGGAACCGGAAAGCCCCATGTTGCAGTCCCATCGTCCCTGCATCCTCAAAAAGTACTGGTCTGGGCCACCATTTCTTCCAAAGGAATCATTGGCCCATTTTTCAGATCCTAAACGATTACTGCATCACGCTATCTGGACATTCTTCGTGAATTTGTGGCGGTACAAACTGCCTTAGGCGACACTGCGAACACCTCGTGGTTTATGCAAGATGGTGCCCGGCCACATCGCACGGCCGACGTCTTTAATTTCCTGAATGAATATTTCGATGATCGTGTGATTGCTTTGGGCTATCCGAAACATACAGGAGGCGGCGTGGATTGGCCTCCCTATTCGCCAGACATGAACTCCTGTGACTTCTTTCTGTGGGGACACTTGAAAGACCAGGTGTACCGCCAGAATCCAGAAACAATTGAACAGCTGAAGCAGTACATCTCATCTGCATGTGAAGCCATTCCGCCAGACACGTTGTCAAAAGTTTCGGGTAATTTCATTCAGAGACTACGCCATATTATTGCTACGCATGGTGGATATGTGGAAAATATCGTACTATAGAGTTTCCCAGACCACAGCGCCATCTGTTGTTGAAAATTGTAACTACTGTAATTTCGAAAGTTTGTCTGCCTGAAAATGTACTGTTGTCCCAAGCATATTGCAACAAACGGTGTATTTCTATCGCTGCTCGTTTAGTTTTTATTGTCGTTTCAAATATACCGGTCATGTTTGAAACACCCTGTATCTTGTGAGGCTTCTTTTGCTAATCTAGACTTACTAAAGCAGACAGCATCAGATATTAAATTTTTGTTGGGTAATTTGTGAGTTCCACCCGATATTTCTGTAAGCTGCTACCAGACAACTTGTTGGAGCTCCACACACAATCTGTTGTCACTTTATTTTCATAACCATTTTTCTGAGTCTTGTAACAGTCCAGGATAAATATATGTTTGTATCATTTTTTACCAAGGACTGAACATCAGGAATGTCGTAGTCATTATAAATGAGCAACTGCATTCCAGTTTTTCAAGCCCATGTTTTTCACAGCATAGCAAATGCTACACATTAAGTGTGTGTCTCACTCCTGTTGACCGCTCTGTTTATTTTCAAAGATAAAGAACAGGAATTTTTTGAAGCATTTACTGTAAGCAATGTGTACTGTAAACATTTATCAAATGATAACAATTCATTGCTGATATTTTAGGACCTGTTCAGTACCTGCTGTCTATAAAAATAGTTCTCACAAAAACCATGTCATTCATATTGTAGTCACTTTGTTCAGTTTTCATTATTCTGTCAAATTTTATATTTTAAGCAAAAAAGTATTTCTGCAGTGGAATGTTCACTACAATGAAACTTCCTGCAGATTAACCCATTCTGACCCACTAGTTACAATTGTGTACATTAATTTTTACTGTCTCTTAGCTGCAACAGAAATATTTTTTCTTAGTTGAAACCTCGTACTTATGTTTGTGAATGTTCAGTCTTTTCCTCGTGCACAAATGCTGCCACGTGTTGTGCATCACTATAAAAATATCAACAAATGACTGTAGGAGTGTGCAGCACCATGTGACCGACAGAATACACGTAAGTGATTGATTAGTTTTATTCTACTGTATAATTGAATGTTGTTGTTGTTATTTTGCATTATAAATTGTTGACTGATCAGTTTATTTATTAAAACAGTAAATATTTTGAAATTAATTACTTCATAGGAAGAACCTGTTTTTCAGTGTGTACAATTGTAACCATGAGGTCTTGAGCACAATATGTTACTCAACCTTTTTGTGTTTACTTGATATGTAGAGCCTGTTGTAACTATTTATTTCTTATTCAAGCAATTTCTATGAGCTTTGATTGAGATTTCTTCAAAACAGACAGGACTGTTGTATTACTAGTAATGGTTATAATGTGTTACAGTTCAGAAAATTGGCAAAGCCTTCTAGGTCCAATTATTAACAACATGGATAGGCCTACTGTATATTGTTATACATAGAAAAATACTACTAGTAGAATTAATATTTGTGATTTTTTAAAATTTTTAAGTTGTCTTCATAATGTAAAAAAAAAAAAAAAAAAAAAAAAAAAATTCGGAAGAGAGAGATGCAGGTACCATTTTAGAGAGGCTTATGAATGGGAAGGTGTCAGATTTTGATTTGTTATAAGATGAAAAATTGCATCCTGATTAGGATCCTTCTGTTATCATCATCATGAGAAAAACAATTTAATAATATCAATCTGTACTGGTAAAAAGTTGTTACGCCATTATGTAATTATGTATATCATAAGGCTAAAATTGACGTGTCTCCTGTACAGCATGATCAGATGATCTGTGAATGTATGTTATGAGATGAATAAAATACAAAAACAAAGACGAAGACAAGTACTTCAAAAGAAAAAAGTGAGAGTGGGGGTTGACAAAATAAACAGGAAAGAAACCAATGACCAGATATTGCCAAATAATGAAAGTGATAGGCATAATGACAATGACAACAAACTATAGTGAGAGTCAAGAAAGTGATCAAGTTACCAACAAAGAAATTAGTTATACAAAACAGGTTTTATTAGAAAGAAAGGACAGTGCTGTTCCTCAAAACATTGTATATACTTCATATAATTATGAGAACTCTAAAATTTCCTGTAGTTTGAAAGTATTGGGACATGATGTTACAAATGTGATTATTCTTACACAATAAGTCCAACATTCTTCCATCCCATTTACAGTGCAGCTCTCTGTGAAAACAGAACGTAAGGGCCAAGGCAACTCATTGCATTGTCAGAATGTTCATGTTGTGTGGTAATGGAGGACAAAGATTATATTATTCTTAATCATAGAGCATCAACTCAACTTCAGGAATCCTTATTAGAGGCATTTGGGCAGGGACCAACAGTAGTTTTACAGTTAGAACAGAGAATAAAAATAGAGAAGAGGTGTAAACTATATTTTGATGTTTTTTATTTTCTTCATACAAGCTTTTCCAAGCACTGAAACAAGAAAACATTTATGCTGCTGTAATTCTCAGTCAACAGTTTTGCTTATCCTCCTCTAATGCTGATTAAGGAGGCACTGAAAAAGAAAAGAGGATTTTTAGAAGGAATGTGCAGCCCAGATGAGATAACACTGGTAAAGTAGTTTGACAACAAAACAATTGTTCTAGGTTCAAATTTTATTGGGAAAGAAGAAACTAACAATGCTGAATGTGAGAAAAAGAAATAAAATAAATATGTTACTATCAGTTGATCAGAGATTGTAAAACATTATAAACATAATTTATGAAACATTTTATTGTTGAATTGAAACACAGTGAATTTTACATCTATTGTGTGTGCATTGGAGTCACATTTAGCTGCATTATGTAAGGAAAGATTTTTTGTCTATAATGATTTGAGAGTACACACACACACACACACACACACACACACACACACACACACACACACACACAATTACAATGTTGAATACTATGAAACCCCTATTTTATGTTTTCATTCAGTCCAGACTTAAAAAACGCAAAACTGAGAAATATTCAGAATCGAGGAAAGCATTTATACACACACTTACTTGGCCATATGATTGAAAATCTTAATCCTCTCCAATATATTGTAAAAAATCTGTATAAGTGAAGGAAATTAACTGTACACTACCGTGTTTATCCCCCCCCATGAACCATGGACCTTGCCGTTGGTGGGGAGGCTTGCGTGCCTCAGCGATACAGATAGCCGTACCGTAGGTGCAACCACAACGGAGGGGTATCTGTTGAGAGGCCAGACAAACGTGTGGTTCCTGAAGAGGGGCAGCAGCCTTTTCAGTAGTTGCAAGGGCAACAGTCTGGATGATTGACTGATCTGGCCTTGTAACAATAACCAAAACGGCCTTGCTGTGCTGGTACTGCGAACGGCTGAAAGCAAGGGGAAACTACAGCCGTAATTTTTCCCGAGGGCATGCAGCTTTACTGTATGATTAAATGATGATGGCGTCCTCTTGGGTAAAATATTCCGGAGGTAAAATAGTCCCCCATTCGGATCTCCGGGCGGGGACTACTCAAGAGGATGTCGTTATCAGGAGGAAGAAAACTGGCGTTCTACGGATCGGAGCGTGGAATGTCAGATCCCTTAATCGGGCAGGTAGGTTAGAAAATTTAAAAAGGGAAATGGATAGGTTGAAGTTAGATATAGTGGGAATTAGTGAAGTTCGGTGGCAGGAGGAACAAGACTTCTGGTCAGGTGACTACAGGGTTATAAATACAAAATCAAATAGGGGTAATGCAGGAGTAGGTTTAATAATGAATAGGAAAATAGGAATGCGGGTAAGCTACTACAAACAGCAGAGTGAACGCATTATTGTGGCCAAGATAGATACGAAGCCCACGCCTACTACAGTAGTACAAGTTTATATGCCAACTAGCTCTGCAGATGACGAAGAAATTGAAGAAATGTATGATGAAATAAAAGAAATTATTCAGATTGTGAAGGGAGACGAAAATTTAATAGTCATGGGTGACTGGAATTCGAGTGTAGGAAAAGGGAGAGAAGGAAACATAGTAGGTGAATATGGATTGGGGGACAGAAATGAAAGAGGAAGCCGCCTGGTCGAATTTTGCACAGAGCACAACATAATCATAACTAACACTTGGTTTAAGAATCATGAAAGAAGGTTGTATACATGGAAGAACCCTGGAGATACTAAAAGGTATCAGATAGATTATATAATGGTAAGACAGAGATTTAGGAACCAGGTTTTAAATTGTAAGACATTTCCAGGGGCAGATGTGGACTCTGACCACAATCTATTGGTTATGACCTGTAGATTAAAACTGAAGAAACTGCAAAAAGGTAGGAATTTAAGGAGATGGGACCTGGATAAACTAAAAGAACCAGAGGTTGTACAGAGATTCAGGGAGAGCATAAGGGAGCAGGGAGAGCATAAGGGAGCAATTGACAGGAATGGGGGAAATAAATACAGTAGAAGAAGAATGGGTAGCTTTGAGGGATGAAATAGTGAAGGCAGCAGAGGATCAAGTAGGTAAAAAGACGAGGGCTAGTAGAAATCCTTGGGTAACAGAAGAAATATTGAATTTAATTGATGAAAGGAGAAAATATAAAAATGCAGTAAGTGAAACAGGCAAAAAGGAATACAAACGTCTCAAAAATGAGATCGACAGGAAGTGCAAAATGGCTAAGCAGCGATGGCTAGAGGACAAATGTAAGGATGTAGAGGCCTATCTCACTAGGGGTAAGATAGATACCGCCTACAGGAAAATTAAAGAGACCTTTGGAGATAAGAGAACGACTTGTATGAATATCAAGAGCTCAGATGGAAACCCAGTTCTAAGCAAAGAAGGGAAAGCAGAAAGGTGGAAGGAGTATATAGAGGGTCTATACAAGGGCGATGTACTTGAGGACAATATTATGGAACTGGAACAGGATGTAGATGAAGATGAAATGGGAGATATGATACTGCGTGAAGAGTTTGACAGAGCACTGAAAGACCTGAGTCGAAACAAGGCCCCCGGAGTAGACAATATTCCATTGGAACTACTGACGGCCGTGGGAGAGCCAGTCCTGACAAAACTCTACCATCTGGTGAGCAAGATGTATGAAACAGGCGAAATACCCTCAGACTTCAAGAAGAATATAATAATTCCAATCCCAAAGAAAGCAGGTGTTGACAGATGTGAAAATTACCGAACTATCAGCTTAATAAGTCACAGCTGCAAAATACTAACACGAATTCTTTACAGACGAATGGAAAAACTAGTAGAAGCCAACCTCGGGGAAGATCAGTTTGGATTCCGTAAAAACACTGGAACACGTGAGGCAATACTGACCTTACGACTTATCTTAGAAGAAAGATTAAGGAAAGGCAAACCTACGTTTCTAGCATTTGTAGACTTAGAGAAAGCTTTTGACAATGTTGACTGGAATACTCTCTTTCAAATTCTAAAGGTGGCAGGGGTAAAATACAGGGAGCGAAAGGCTATTTACAATTTGTACGGAAACCAGATGGCAGTTATAAGAGTCGAGGGACATGAAAGGGAAGCAGTGGTTGGGAAGGGAGTAAGACAGGGTTGTAGCCTCTCCCCGATGTTGTTCAATCTGTATATGGAGCAAGCAGTAAAGGAAACAAAAGAAAAATTCGGAGTAGGTATTAAAATTCATGGAGAAGAAATAAAAACTTTGAGGTTCGCCGATGACATTGTAATTCTGTCAGAGACAGCAAAGGACTTGGAAGAGCAGTTGAATGGAATGGACAGTGTCTTGAAAGGAGGATATAAGATGAACATCAACAGAAGCAAAACGAGGATAATGGAATGTAGTCTAATTAAGTCGGGTGATGCTGAGGGAATTAGATTAGGAAATGAGGCACTTAAAGTAGTAAAGGAGTTTTGCTATTTGGGGAGCAAAATAACTGATGATGGTCGAAGTAGAGAGGATATAAAATGTAGGCTGGCAATGGCAAGGAAAGCGTTTCTGAAGAAGAGAAATTTGTTAACATCCAGTATTGATTTAAGTGTCAGGAAGTCATTTCTGAAAGTATTCGTATGGAGTGTAGCCATGTATGGAAGTGAAACATGGACGATAAATAGTTTGGACAAGAAGAGAATAGAAGCTTTAGAAATGTGGTGCTACAGAAGAATGCTGAAGATTAGATGGGTAGATCACATAACTAATGAGGAAGTATTGAATAGGATTGGGGAGAAGAGAAGTTTGTGGCACAACTTGACCAGAAGAAGGGATCGGTTGGTGGGACATGTTCTGAGGCATCAAGGGATCACCAATTTAGTATTGGAGGGCAGCGTGGAGGGTAAAAATCGTAGAGGGAGACCAAGAGATGAATACACTAAGCAGATTCAGAAGGATGTAGGTTGCAGTAGGTACTGGGAGATGAAAAAGCTTGCACAGGATAGAGTAGCATGGAGAGCTGCATCAAACCAGTCTCAGGACTGAAGACCACAACAACAACAACAACCGTGTTTATCCAACAATTTGTGGTAATGAATTTCATCAGTGTGTAACAATAAGTAAAAACTAATCAAAAAATTGAAATTGATATCTGGGTACAAGGTAATCAAGCTATTTTACAGTAAGCTATGACCATATATGTAAAAACACGCATTTTTGAGAGATCTTTCCTTTGTGTTAATCCAGAAAAAGTAAAATTTGATGAACATACTGAATTCAAACAAAAATATTATACCAGCTAAGTGGTTAAACCATGAGCATAAATGCAGACATCTACTTAATGACAAAATTTGCCACCATTGCTGTTATTGTTCGATGCTTTTCTTATGAGGTACACTTTAGATGCTTGCCACATCAAAGTGTTATTTTAGGCATGATGAGAGAAACAGAGACGTGAGAAAGTGGGTTTGCTTCCCCCGTGTACATTACAAGCTTATTAGAAGTTGGCTCAGTGAATTTTTGTATACTGTGTTAAATGTAAAATTTGAAAGAAAGCTCGGGCACTACAGTTTCACCTCATACCCTGTATCACTGCTGCCAATCTCTTACAATCTAGTGTGTGGTGCGAAATATATTTGTCAGTAGCCTGTGTAGTTTTTACAGCTGTATTGTGTCAGATTTGAATACAAAAATCTTTAAAATGTGCTGTTGCAAAACCCTTTTTATATTCCCATGTGACATTTGTGCCATAGCACATCTGCATGAAAAGTATATTTTCAGCACTTCACCAAATGGTTTCACCCCGATCTATACTCCCATCATTGAAGAGCCACTCCCCCTTCCATAGGTCCAGCAGGCAATCTCATTTTACATGTGTTAGTGCGGTGTGGTGGGTGCGCTGGCTATTGGGTGACTTAACAAGTCGCCAGCCAATAAAAGGTTGATGATTGATAGTGGTGCTGAATACAGTATGCTGAAAAAAAAAAAAAAAAAAAAAGAGAGAGAGAGAGAGAGAGAGAGAGAGAGAGAGAGAGAGAGAGAGAGAGAGAGAGAGAGAGAGAGACCTATAAACTTCACAAGAAAAGGTGTCAGCTGGACCCCTTTGTCGCATATTGGCTTGGTCCGGAACAATTGACATCAATTTTTGTTTTTGTTTTTCCAATTGCTGTTGCAACCTAGCAGTAGTTGTATCATAGTTGCATGGTGAAGCTAAACATTGCAAGTTGTGTTGGCAACACTGATCATGGGTCACATCACCATTCCCTCTCTTACGTCTCCACTCTCCGGAACAGCTTAAAATATTCACTCAACTCTGCCACCACCCATGGGGCAAACCATCTGTCTTTCATGCCCCTTACAACTCATTCAGTCACATCAAATATCAATAGGAAGAAAATGGGACGAAGTCAAGCTAGACATTGAGTAAGAACTTAGAATCAAGGTAAGCCTTACTAGGAAGAAATGTAAAATTGGGGAATATTTAACATTGACCTTATGGGTTTTTCACAAGGGCTACGAATTTATGGTGTAGAATCGTGAAAAATGTAAAATTGAAGTTGCACTGTACTTATTTTTAAACTGATATGCATCTGGCCATATTGTAACTACTTGACTTATTATTGTTTAACTACTGTTGCTGCTTTTGTGCATCTTGACTTTAAAATTGCAAAATGTGGGAAGAGAGATATTTTTTTCGTACTACAGTTAAAAAGCTAGTTCTGATGGACCACTCGAACTTCATTCCGCAAATGTTATGCATCTGTTGGCATGGTGTCAAGTCAAAATCATCTAATTATCCCACTGCTTCTCAGATATAGCCAAATATGTTTACATATCACAAAAAAATAGAACAGAAGGTGTATGTAGTCCCACTTGGGCATTTTTCAAACTAGAAAAAAAAAAATTTCTTCTTCAGCCATTGCCACCTAATTATAAAAATCTGCCAATATGAAATTTTTCTATTTTCTATCTACTGTATTTACCTGAGTGTGAGACACCCCTGAATATAAGACTACCCCTATTTTTTTAAAATATTCTGACTAATCAAAGTTACAAACTGTTTTATTAATATAAAGTATATGCCTGAAATGTTAGCATTATGTCTAATCTAAACTTACACCATGTCGATTACCTACCTTTTGATAATACAGGGAGAAATAATATAAACAGAAGAAACTGTTTAATTAATTTTTATCTTCACTAGCTTTTTTGCTTCCTAAGCCTATCATCTGGGGTATTACTACAATTGTGAAATTTATGTCTTTGTTGTCACAAATATTTGGCTGTTCTTTCTGAATACATTGGGATTCCTGAGGTTGTGGATATAGGAGGGCCTGAGAACACAGCTGCCTTCCCCCCCCCCCCTGCCCCCCCCACCCCCCCCCCCCCCCCCCACCCACCCCAAATACATTTCGGATTTCACTTCTATACTGTCGAGAGAATGTTACAATGTTTCTGGCTTCCAGACATAATGTCTGCCTGCTGCTGTCTCATTGGCTGTATAGAACAGCAGCTGATATGTCTCCTTTGGTCAGAATTGACAACATTGCTGAAGGGAACATGTTAAGTACACCACTGACACCTATCTTGACTTTCACCAGCTTCTGCAGAAATATGTACTATTGCTGTGTATTTGTCCAGCTTTAAAGTCAATTCAAATGGATTTGGGCAAATTGCATTTTAAATGTGGTGCATGTTCATAAAAAGCCAAAGTATGGTTGGCACTATAACGAAATCTGCTGTCTGCTCACCACTCCCCTCCCCACCCATCGTAGTTCTCAGCCAAGCTGGTATCACTGTTGCCCCTCCAGCTCTTGTGTAGTGCTGTGCCTCAGCATCTGTTAAACACGGACTGCAATATGTGCTAGAGTGCAGATCATAGATAACACCACCAACTAATACATAAAGAAAAGGCTATGATCACAGTTCAGTTCAATCTTGAATCAGGTGTGGTGGCACAATGGTTAGCACATGGAACTCGCATTCGAGAGGACGACGGTTCAAACCCGCATCCAGACATCCTGATTTAGGTTTCCCTTGGTTTCCCTAAATCGATTCAGGCAAATGCCGGGATGGTTCCTTCGAAAGGGCATGGCCAACTTCCCTCCCCATACTTCCCTAATCGGATGGGACCAATGACCTTGGCTGTTTGGTTCCCTCCCTTAAGCCAACCAATCAGTCAATCAATCCAGTTCTCAAACTTTCGCTCGTCCCCCAATCTACTGACATTTGTTAGAACTATTGCCATGATGGATTGTGCCGCTGTAATTTATTCTCATCATAATAGTTGTAGTTAGTATAAACACGATCTATTTCATTTGTTAGTCATTATACTGAAGAGCCAAAGAAACTGCTACCACCTGCCTGATACCGTGTAGGGCCCCCACGAGCATGCAGAAGTGCTGCAACACAACATAGCTTGAACTCAACTAATGTCTGAAACAGTGCTGGAGGGAAATAACACCAGGGATCCTGCCGGCCTGTCCATAAATCTGTAAGAGTATAGAGTACTGAACAGTATGTTTCAAGGTATCCCAGGTATGCTCAATAATGTTCATGTCAGGTGGGGGGGGGGGGGGGGGGGGAGGTGTTGTGGCCAGTGTAAGTGTTTAAAGAGAGAAGTGTTCCTGGAGCCATGCTGTAGCAATTCTGTATGTGTGAGGTGTCAAATTGTCCTGTTGGAGTTGCCCAAGTCCGTTGGAATGCACAGTGGACATGAATGGATGCAAGTGATCAGATAGGGTGCTTACATATGTGTCACCCATCAGTCGTATCTAGACATATCAGGGGTCCCATATCACTCCAACTGCACGTGCCCCACACCATTACAGAGCATCCACCAACTTGAACAGTCCCCTGCTGATGTGCAGGGTCCATGGATTCATGAGGTGACAGGCCCAGGCAGGCATAAAGCTTTATGTCATGTAGTTATCAAGGGTACACGAGTGGGCCTTTGGCTCCAAAAGCCCATATCAATGATGTTTCGTTGAATGGTTCTTGAGCTGATGCTTGTTGATGGCCCAGCACTGAAATCTACAGCAATTTGCAGATGGGTTGCACTTCTGTCACATTGAATGATTGTTTTCAGTCCTGTTCTTGCAGGATCTTTATCCGGCCTCAGCCATGTCAGAGATGTTGATGTTTTACTGAATTCCTGATATTCAGTGTACACTTGTGAAATGATCATATGGAAAAATCCCCACTTCGTCATTACCTGGGAGATGCTGTGTCACATCGCTCAATTGCCAATTATGAGACCACATGCAAACTCTCTTAAATCTTAATAATGGGCAATTGTAGCAACAGTAATCAATCTAACAACTGTGCCAGACGCTTGGTGTCTTACATAGGCATTGCTGACCGCAGCACGTATTCTGTCTGTTTACATTTCTCTGTATTTGAATACGCATGCCTATACCAGTTTCTTCGGCACTTCAGTGGAGTTTTTCTTCTTGTTTCATTTGAATGTCACCATCATGTTCTAAAACTGATTAAATCAGGTAATGTTTTTACCCAGTATTCTAATACTTAAACAGTGACCAAATTTTGCATTTGTAATCCACTTAGTAAATCATTAAAATTTCTCATAACCAAATAAAATATTGACCTGGGTTGAGAATCAAGTAATGTTCTTTGAAGGACAACTTTTCGCTTTTGAATGCTGCTGTTGTTTTTCTAGTTGTTATCATTGTTGTGGTCTTCAGTCCAAAAACTGGTTTGATGCAGCTCCCCGTGCTACTCCTTGCTGTGCAGGCCTTTTCATCTCTGAGTAACTGCTGCGACCTACATCCTTCTGAATTTGCGTACTGTATTCATCTGTCAGCCTCCCTCTACAACTTTCAACCCCCACGTTTCCCTCCAGTGCTAAATTGGTGATCCCGTGATGCCTTAGAATGTTTCCTACCAACCAGTCCCTTCTTGTCAGGTTGTGCCATGAATTTCCCTTCTCCCCATTTCTATTCAGCACCACCTGGTTAGTGACGTGATCTACCCATGTGATCTCCAGCATTCTTCTGTAGCACCACATTTCAAAAGCTTCTATTCTATTCTTGTCTAAACTGTTTATTGTCCATGTTTCAATTCCATACATGGCTACACTCTGTAGAAATAGTTTCAGGAAGCACTTTCTGACACTTAAATCTATACTTGGTTTTGACAAATTTCTCTTCCGAGACAATTTTATTGCCATTACGAATCTACATTTTATATCCTCCCTACTTCGACCATCACCAGTTATTTTGCTTCGCAAATAGTAAGGTTCGTCTGATATTGTGTGTGTCTCATTTCCTAACCTAATTTCCTCAGCATCACCTGATCTAATTCACCTACCTTCCATTATCTACATTTTGCTTTTGTTGTTGTTCATCTTATATCCTCGTTTCATTGTCCATTCCATTCTACTGCTCTTCCAAGTCCTTTGCTGTATCTGACAGAATTACAATGTCATCAGCAAACCTCAAAGTTTTTATTTCTTCTCCATAGATTTTAATTCGTACTCCAGATTTTTCTTTTGTTTTCTTTACTGATTAATCAACATACAGGTTGAATAACATCGGGTATACGCTACAGCCGTTTCTCACTCCCTTCTCAACCACTGCTTCTCTTTCATGCCCCTCGACTCTGCCATCTGGTTTCTGTACAAATTGTAAACAACCTTTCGCTCCCTGTATTTTACCCCTGCCTCCTTCAGAATTTTAAAGAGAATATTCCAGTCAACATTATCAAAAGCTTTCTCTAAGTCGACGAATGCTATAAACGTAGGTTTGCATTTCCTTAGCCTATCTTCTATGAGAAGTCGTAGGGTCAGTAATGCCTCCCGTGTTTGTACATTCTCTTGAATCCAGACTGATCTTCCTCGAGGTCTGCTTCTAGCGGTTTTTCCATTCTTCTTCTGTAAAGAATTCGTATTAGTACTTTGCAACCATGAATTATGAAACTGATAATTTGTTAATTTTCACATCTGTCAGCACCTGCTTTCTTTGGAATTGGAATCATTATATGCTTCTTTGAGTCTCAGGGTATTTCGCCTGTCTCATACATCTTCCTCACCAGATCGAAGAGTTTTGTCATGGCTGGCTCTCCCAAGGCTATCAGTTGCTCTAACGGAATGTTGTCTACTCCTGGGGCCTTGTTTCGACTTGGTTCTTTCAGTGCTCTCCCAAATTCTTCATGCAGTATCTTATCTCCCTTTTCATCTACATCTATGTCCTCTTACATTTCCATAATATAGCCCTCAACTACAGCTCCCATGTATACACCTTCTATATGATCCTTCCACCTTTCTGCTTTCTCTTCTTTGCTTAGGACTGGTTTTCCATGTGAGCTCTTGATATTCATACAGGTGGCTCTTTTTTCTCCAAAGGTCTCTTTAATTTTCCTGTAGGCAGAATCTGTATTATCCCTAGTGACATGTTTCTACATCCTTACATTTGTTCTCTAGCCATTCCTGCATAGTCATTTTGCGCATCCTGTCAATCTCATTTTTTAGACATTTGTACTTCCTTTCGCCTGCTTCATTTATTGCATTTTTATATTTTCTCCTTTTGATGATTACATTCAATATTTCTATACTGTTAACCAAGGATTTCTACTAGCCCTTGTCTTTTTACCTATTTGACCATTCCTTTCCCCTGTTATTGTCAATTGTTCCCTAATGCTCCCTCTGCAATTCTCTACTACATCTGGTTCTTTCAGTTTATCCAGGTCCCATCTCCTTAAAATACTGCCTTTTTGCATTTTCTTCAGTTTTAATCTACAGTTCATAACCAATAGATTGTGGTCAGAGTCCACATCTGCCCTTGGAAATTTGTTACAATTTGACCAATCCATTTCCCTTTTTTAAATTTTCTAACCCACGTGCCTGATTAAGGAATCTGACATTCCATGCTCTGATCCATCAAATGCCAGTTTTTCATTCTCCTGGTAACGACAGCCTCCTGAGTAGTACCTGCCAAGAGATCCAATTGGGGGACTGTTTTCTCTCTGGAATATTTGACCCAAGAGGATGCCATCATTTAACCATACAGTAGAGCTGCATGCCCTTGGGAAAAATTACGGCTGCTTTCAGCGATTCACAGTACCAGCAAAGCAAGGCTGTTTTGGTTGATATTATAAGACCAGATCAGTCTGTCATCCAGACTGCTGCCCAGCAACTACTGGGCTGCTGCCCCTCTTCAGGAACCACACATTTGTGTGGCCTGTCAACAAATACCCCTCCATTGTGGTTGCACCTACAGTACGGCTATCTGTATCACTGAGGCACGCAAGCTTCTCCACCAGTGGCAAGGTCCATGGCTCATAGGGGGGGCTTTCGAATGTTACCTTCACTTAAGAAACAGCATTACTTTTTGTATAAGGTATCCATACATGTGTGCAAACTTTCATTACAAACCTGTTTAAATACAAGAGTGTATAGAACGATAGAATATAATGTTATGTCCCCTTGTGCATCACAAAATTGTCAAATTTTATTCAGAGCAATAGACTGTTGTGGAGGCTAGTTCATAGTTTCTTATATATTCCTTGCCCTAGTGCCACAAGTCAAATGTCATGTGATCGTTTGAGCAAGGTTGATACTGTATTGAGCGCTTCAGCGTATCAGAAATCTTGAGGCTGTTCAAGTGTGAGTATCGTTTGCCCGACCTAATCTTGGAACTCTTCAAAATAAAGCTGCACATAATCTCAATATAGCCAAAGCTTCAACTCTAAATGTAAGATAATCTGTACATCAATCTATTAAACAATGTAAAAATGTTGACCTTGGCAGCAGTAATTTAATGTGAGAGTATAAGATGACCTTGTATTTTTCAATTAACAATTTTGGTAAAAACATAAAAAATCTGTGCAATTGCAAAGTAAATAATAAAATATAGACGAAACGTCTCTTTTGTAAATGAGAGGATGAGAATGTTTATTGTTCAGTTTGTGGTGCAAAATTTCGCATTGTGACTCATAACTGATAACTGTCTATTGGTGAAAACAGTTACAGGTGTGGAGAAGCTACTATGGTAAACAACCAATGTTTAGGTTAATGAATTGCATGATTGAATGCTTTCAAACTAAAATCAGTTACTACAAATGTAATTGTATGATTTACTATAGAACAAGTAACTAACAATATTAAAGAAGCACAATTTTGTTCAGTAATTATCAGTTCTCACAGACATTTAGATTCCAGTCCAGTTACTTAACTTGTTGTTCGCCCACATTGAAGGTATCATAGGTTGTACGATGATATTATGCCACCATCTTGAGCCCAAAACTTCTAACATTTGTTCTGGTAATGAGAGCTGTATGCTCAATAATGTTTGTAATCTCCAAATAAATTATAAATATCTCTGTAAGACTGAAAATAAATCAGGTTCTGAATTTTAATCACTTGCCCTGGATGTATTTGTACAATGTTTTGAAAAAGTCTCAATTTTGCTGAAAAGTAACATAAGAATTCTGTCGACTTGTTTCAATTTCACAGAAGTGGATGTTCCTGTTAACACTGTACAGCCAGTCAGCAGTAGTAGGAGACAACTATGTGGTGGTAGCAAACCAGCTGTTGAACGGATGCTGGAATTTGGACGAGAACTGTACAACATGAGTCTGCATCTTCGGCAAGAGCAAGGCCGTAGTGAGGCCAACAAGAAGATGTTACAAGTAAGTTAATAGGCTAATCTTCAAATTATTTATGTCGGAAATGGGTTCCAAATCAGGATTGAAGCAAGAAATATTTCCTAGGTTGTTTGTGGAATTTCGGGCTACATTTTCTGTTCTAGAAATTTAAAAAAAAAGAAAAAGAAAAAGAGAGAGAGAGAGAGAGAGAGAGAGAGAGGAACAAATTACATACATATGTATTAAAACTTCATACTTTTAAATTTTTGAGAGACCACATTTTGTGACCCCAATTCGGTGAACAACAATGTGATGCATTTCATTCATATGAAAATGTATATCTTGAGCATTGTATTTGACTTTGTTGAAAACAACTTCCCGACAGCAGTTTACCATAGTTATGTTTAAATTAAGGTATCTTCTCGTGTTACTAGGTGAGTGACATTTCAAAAACTTTCCCACTCATCATCTTCAGGCAAAGCATTGGTGGATGCATGTCCAGTTCATTCCTTTATAGCCACAGGACTACAGACTCCTCTGCTGAGTGCCCAATGGGAAGGTCAGTTATTTGTTTCCAGAAGAAATGTCGGAGCATTCCGAACATGTTTTTGCTAATGCTGCTCACCATGTGGAGCTCAATTGGAAAATGCAATCCCTGTTAATAAGACTATTGTGTGCTCTTATTTACACTGCCTCTTTGATGACCAAATCTCAAAACCCACTGGTGCGACACGGCACAACACCTCCATCTGTTCAAAATCAAATGTGTCGTTCATTGATGCCGTGCTTTGCTGTAGCAGACTTGTCAGGTAGGCCAAGGCAAAACAGTCTCCACATGCTCTGAACAGCACTACAAGATGCACCATTGTATCTGGCCTATGTACTGCCTTCCACATGTGTAACTGATGCAGTAGGAACCAGGTGCTTATAACCCTAGTTAATTTTTGACTGACCCAAGCATATTCTTGATTTTAACCATTGAGCAGAAAATGGCTTTTATGTTGTGCTTCTCCATTACCTTACCATCATGGCTGTGAGTGACCCTGCATACAGAAGGCATTCCCAAGTGCTTGGTTTCTTCTTCTGGATTGTTTTCTTTCTTCTTCGTGCTTGGTGGGAGAAACATTTTGTGGACAAACCGTAACTCGGCATGTGGATTTTTCTTGTTGTGTGTGGATCGCATTCTTTGTGTTTGGATTGAGAGTATAGATCCGAGTTGAACTGCATGGTAACAGCTGTTGGTGTTTAGGTACGGGTCCATGTGGATCTTATTCTTGTAGAAGGAATGCCCTAGCATGCCCATCAGGCTTCTCCTTCACGAGATTGTGTAGTAACGGTAGGCATCTGTTTTCTTCCACCTTCTTAGTAACCTGACATTGTCGTATGTGATTTTTTTTTTTCAGAATTTATGTGACACGTCCCTCTGGATCATACAAATCTATGATCACTCACGCTGCCCTCTTTGCATGCATGCATGCAATATCTCCTGTTTGTACTGTTTAATATGAATCCCACACACTTGAGCGATTGTCTAGGATGGGCCAACGGGTATTCTGTGAAATAATCTCCTTTGTAAAATAATTGTATTTCCCCAGTATCCAGCGGCCACATGATTTACCTATAACTGAACCTATGTGCTAATTCCTATTTAATATCCTCACAAACCATTATACGCAGTTATTTGTAGCAATTGACTGACTGCAGTGATATTGTAGACCTACAGTTTTCTGTTTTTGTGTTTTGTAACATAGATATTTCAAACAGACTGCCAATCTTAAAGCCACTTAAGAGTTGTACCGGGTTCTGACTGGACATTTGTTCAGCTTTGCAGGTAGTATGTCTTTATAGATGACTGTGTCATCTGAAAATGTCTGAAGCTACTAATAATATTGTCAGCCAGGTTATTAATATACAACATGAACAGTTATGGTCCCAATTCACTTTCCCAGGACATACACGAAGCTACCTCTTCACCAATTGATGCTGTTCATTCAAGGTAAGGTGCTGCTTCGCCCTAACAAGAAATCCTCAACCCAGTCATAAAGACCATTTGATTTCCAATGTGACCATTCTTTCATTAATAAACAGTGGAGTGATATAGAGTCAAATGCTTTTTGCAAGTTAAAGAACACTGTAGCCCTAATTTCCTTCATCCATGGTTTTCAGTGAGAAAATAATGAACCGGATTTCAGGAGGGTGAGGTTTTGATATCCATGCTGCCAGGTGTGGAGGAGGTTATTTTATTTGCATACCTCATTATGTTGGAGCTCAGAATACATACACTCTAAGACAAAACAAATGATGCACCACAAAGGAATTATGTGAATGGATCAAAATCAGTAGATGTGACGTACATGCACAGACAAACAAATGATTACAATTTCAGAAAAATAGGATAGTTGTTTAAGAGAAAGAGCTTTACAAATTAACCAAGTCAGTAACGTGTTGGTCCACCTCTGGCCCTTATGCAAGCAATTATTTGTCTTGGCATGATTGATCTAGTTGTTGGATATCCTCCTGAGAGATATGGTGTCAAAAATCTGCTCAATTCACATATTACATCTTCAAAATCCCAAGCTGGTTGCAATGCCCTGCCCATAGTGCTCCAGATGCTCTCAGTTGGGGGTAGATCTGGCAATCTTGCTGGTCAAAGTAGGGTGCAGTATCTTGCTGAAAAGTAAGCCAAGGATGGCTTGCCATGAAGGGCAACAAAATGCGTCATAGAATATTGTCCATGAAGAGCTGTGCTGTAAGGATGCCATGGATGACACACAAAGGTCTCGTGCTATGAAAAGAACCGCCAGCCACCAATGCCACCACGGACCATCACTCCTCGTCGGCAGGTAACAGTCAGGTTTGTATCCCACCAGTGTTCCCACTGCTATTTGGGGCATTTCCAGACATATTTTTGGTCTTGTATCTCATTAACTGGAGTAGAATTGTCTTTTGTGATTCCTACCTTGAACTAAGCCCCAATGACCAGTGAAGAAGTGCCCAGAGATGATTTGAACAGCAGTGGGTTACCAACCTGACTGTCACTTGCCATACAGCCCCTGAACCAGGATTGATGGTTTGGAGTGCCATATCAGTGCATAGCAACACCCCTGTGGTTGTCACCCACGCCACCTTGACAGTACGGCAGTATGTTGTTGATAACGTATGCCCTGTTTTGTTGCCCTTCGTGGCCAGGCACCCTGGTCTTACATTTCAGCAAGATAATCCCCGATGAACATGGCTAGTATTTCTACTCATTGTCTTCATATTTGCCGACCCATACCTTGCCCAGGAAGGTTGCTGGATCTTTCCCAACTGAGAACACGTGAAGCACTATTGGGAAAGCCCTTCAAGCAGCTCGAGATTTTGATGATCTTAACATGCCAACTGAACAGAATTTGGCATAGTATGCCTCAGGAGGACATAAAACTACTCTGTCTATTGATGACAAGCCAGGAAGTTCTTTTTCTTGAATAAATCATTTATTTTTTTCTCATATTGTAATCATTTAGTTGTCAGTACATGTACACCACATCTAGCAATTTCCATCCCATTCGGATAATTACTTAGTAGTACATATTGTTTTTATTTATTTTTCATAGAGTATACTAAGAGTTCACAGGAGACTAATGTCAGTGATATTAGGCATTCCTTCTTGTTGACTGGTGTGTCAGACATGTTCCCAGTTTACAAGCATATAAGTAATGGAAACAATACTGACAGAGGGGAGCTTCGGTATATGTTTTCCAGTGGCCGATTTCTCCTCCTGCCTAACCACCAAATATTACCTAAATTTGTGAACTGTTATTGCTGCAGTTACATTAATTTTAGTCAGTAACCAGCATTCAATATTGTACTTACTGATGACTTGGTGTACATACCTCACCAACTGTCCTACAGCTGACTTACTTGCTCGTAAAGTGATACACAATCTGCAGGTTGGAGTCGTACATCAATTCTGCTGGGTCCCTCAAATTTTGATGATGTGATAAATTAGAAAGGCATATGAGGGACTGGGAAAAGGGGGGGGGGGAGGTAAGGAAGGCATGACTGTATAATATTGCAATTATAATACTGCAGAAAAGTTCACCTATTGCCATGGAACAGTCACCCAGAAATCAAATGCCCAATATATATCTCCCTTTCCTCCCTTCCCCTCCCCTCCCCCTCACCTAACAATTAATTTGAGTGTACACTCAAAATTTTCATTTCCTTCAACAGATGACAAAGTTGCAGCAGTGATTCAAAGTGGACTCCATTAGTGAAGTATGTTACAAGCAGTGTGTCATCGAATTTGTCACTGTGAGATAGAAACTGTGGAGAATATTCACAAACATTTATGTGAAGTCTATGAAGCATCTGCAGTTGACATAGTTCATCAGAGCTCCATGATTTGCAGCAAGCAAGGAGACAATTCTCGGCATTCACACCAAACATGTTGCAGTGTGCTGATGTTCTGATTCGTGAGGTTTGACACTTTACAATTGTTCAGTTGGTACTGCTGCTGTCAATCAGCAAATGAAGTCTGGATGGAATTATCCACACTCTTGGATGCCCATATATGTGCAAGCTAGGTCCCTTTCTTTCTTACAGTTGAATACAAATCTTACCAAAAAAAGGTTTGTTCTGAGTTGCTGCAATGATTTGAAGCTGATGATAAGTCTTCTTGTCCCGGATTGTGACAGGTAATGGAACCTAGGTTCATCACTTTGAGTCTGAAGCAAAAAAGCAACCAATGGGATTGAGTCATTCTCCCTCTCAATATAAGAAAATATAAGTAATTGAAAGCATCTGCGCCCGTGAATAAGATCACGATGACTATATTTTAGGACTGTGAGGGTGTGATTCTGATTGATGTGATGCTAAGAGGCAGTACTACTATTTGGATGCATTCGTGAACACATTAACCAGTTTCAAGAAGCATTTCCTGCAACTTTGGTGCCATAACAACCCAGGGGATGTTTAAAGCCAACACAATAATGCTCATCCCCACACAAGTTAGGGGCTTGTGAACACATCACAAAATGGGGTTTGGCAGAGTTACTCCCTCCACCTTACATCCTACATCAAGCTCCTCAGACTTCCACTTGTTTGTGCCACTAAATGATAGTATTTGAGGAAGACACATTGAGGGTGATGAGGAGGTGATTTGTGTAGTGAAGAAATGGCTTTCTGACCAGAACAAGGACTGATACGGGCAGGGTATACAAGCCATTATCTCACTACAGCACGCCCATAGACATGGAAGGAGATTTTGTGGGAAAATAGCATTTCATAGGTGTAATTTTCATTGTGTATAGTAAATAATTGTTGAAGAAAGACTTGTGGAGCATTACATTCTGAGTGACTCTTGTACAATGGTACAAACAGAGCTTATCATAAATTTTGATTACATATTTTCACCAAGTTTATGAATAGCAGTAGCACGTACTCCTTATTTGTGTACGTATATGTTCTTTTCTATATTAAAATGTAATGCTACCTAAAGTTGCTATGTTAAATTTTTAAGTATGGATTTGCAAAATGATCGAAGAAAGAAAGTAACATGTTGGAAATGATCTCCATGAATTCTGTGGTGTTACAGTGTGTATTGTTTTAGTATTAACAACTGCAAATATAAAAGATAGGCTTATAATACTGTTTTCTCATTTTTCATATTATGGTATTTGTTACTAAATGAAGACCTTTCCTAGAAGTCACCTAATTTTAATTGGAGAAATGGAAGAAAAGAAATTATTATGGATCCAGTTAACAATGATGGGCAGAAATGCAAAGTGTCATAGTGTCAGTGAATATGATGTAGCTAGACTCTGTACACATGATTCTTGTTTCTCATGCAAAATAGTTTGCTGTTACTTGTATGCACAGCACTTTACAATAGACTGAGCCTGACAGTTCCTTGAAGAAACTGTATATGTAAAATACAACTTATTTTGTTTGCTTATGTAAATGCAGTGTGATACTCATATAACACAAACAGTGAAAATATTAGTACTAGTGGTGCCAAATGCAACAGAGGTGATGCAAGTGACATTCAGGAATGTATGTCTGTTGAATGATCCCTAATGATTGACAAATCATGTGACTAGTTGCATTTGCCATGGTACAGCTTTTCACCGTTTGTCTTGTTATGTGCTATACACTTCTGTGTGGTTACATATTCCTTCCATTGTGGAGGTTGTGACAGTTACTATAATTTGTTTAAAGTCTGAATTGTTTTTCTACCATATTTTCCCAGTATGTCAATGTAAAGCTTAAAATTTTAAATATCAGTCTTTTGTAGCATGCATTCATTAGCGGTGATATTTAGAATTAATAATTAATGTTCAGTTCTTATTAACAAAATATTTAAAATGTGCCTCTCACTGCCTTAGTATTATCAAGCAAAGTGCCATGATGATGAAATTGTTGCAGGATGCCTTTAGCCTTCTTGCATATTCAAATCCATGGAATAGCCCTGTTGGCTGGCAGTTGGATCCTGTTCAGAGGGAGACTGTATGTTCTCTCCTTAACTCTGCAATTCTAGGTAAGATAGTATAACCAGAAACTGGTTTGTTAAGGTTCTCCATTTTACATATACTCAGGTATTTATCTAATTCAAAATGAAAGCCACAATGACTGGCAATATTTTAGATGGAAAAAGAGTGCCTGCTTACTACCTGCTTAAATGTGAACATCTTGATACAGGGTTAACAAAACCTCAAATAAAAAAAAATATACATTTTAATGTACGGTACAGAACTTCTACTTAAGAAGTTTCAAAAACAGTACAGGAGAGCTGAGCAGGAAAAGTGTCAAATGTACAGATATGAAAGGGGGGAAAAAAAAGTCACGCTAAACATTTAATGAGGAAAGACAGGAGATGCAGGAAAGCTCATGGAAATTGGAAGGTAATTATAAGCCATTTCCAGTGTGTATTTCACCTCATAATCTAGGGTTTGAAGCGACTTTTCAGTCCTTTGAATGTACTTTCCAATTCGAAAGTTACTTCCAATTCTCTGCGTCCTTTGCCTCATATGAACCAAGGTTTGTAACCACATCACTTTCTGCACGATATCTCAACACACTACTCTCTCTTCATGTATGTTGTTGCTCTGTACCTTTGGAATTATTTACAAGATCCAAATGCCAGAGGTCCACTTGTCTTATAAATTTGTGCTTTTGTCTGCACACCCTCCAATTCTTTCTCTCCTAGCAGCAGGTAGCTGAGAGCTCACACTTGCTTTGAAACTTAAGCATCTGTAATAATAAATAACATTGTAGAAATTGCATAGTTTCTTCCAAAGAATTGATCAATATAAAGTTCTCGGATTTTCTGGTGAGTGAGGTTGTGAAAACCTTTGCCGGATGATGATGGCAGTGAGAGTAATTGAAACGTCATGTGTATTTGGCAACCTCACCCAGCCAGCAACTTCAGAAATATGTATTAGAATTGATTTCTAATTACCAACAGGTATTTTGTTTCATGACATCATCAGTATTCCATGTAATGAACACCCCACCCTGTAACATATTGTAGGCACCTTGTTTTAATATGCAATTATTAAATTATCTCATTTGTATGCCATTTGCTGTGAGACCATCACGGGGCTTAGAACCAGATGCCTGCATAAGAGTCGTAGTACGGATGGCAGTGTGTCAAAGGTATTTTGAACTGTGGAACCATGGCCATTGTTTATTTGCTCTCTGGTGACAGATTTGCTCAGCTATTTGATTAATATTAGAAGTTAGGATATGTGTTCCCTGTGATTTCACTAAATCAGCATTGGAATTGCAGTATCATTTTGTGTATTTCTTACAATTCTCTCTGAGTGGGATACTTAGTCATATTACTTTAATGAAAAGAGGTATTATGGTAACTGTTATAAGTAACATTGTCACGCACACAGATATTCATTGTTTCCATTTGCTAGAAAAATTGTCAAAGGATATGATGAATTTGTGTGGGTGTAGTGTGCCAATATCTGTCTTTCCTTCCCAAGGAGGGACCAGTAGTTCTAAAAGCTAGGATTATTTTCTCTCTCTCTCTCTCTCTCTCTCTCTCTCTCTCTCTCTCTCTCTGTGTGTGTGTGTGTGTGTGTGTGTGTGTGTGTGTGTGTGTGTGTGTGTGTGTGTGTGTGTGTGTTGTGTCAGCAGTGATCAACTTTTGTATCCTCTTCAGGGTTATAATATCTATTCTTGGGATTACATGGCTTAAAATCCTATAAAGTGCTCTTTTGTTCATGATCTTTACTTTATTATGGACCACAGTCATCCAGAAGATATGAAAGTGCAATATATCATCTCTCAGTTCATATTACACAGAAATCTGCATGTACATGTCATCTGTGTATATAAATCGGATGTCTTGTCACAAAATGACAAGGATGTGTGATTTATATACTGGGTGTTCGGAAATTCCCATTACAAACTTCTAGGACTTGGAGAGAAGAGTGAGTACATAGTATTTTGAGTAGGAACCCATGTCCATTCTACAGTGATTTCAAGTCGAATGTTTAACTTGTCCACTTCTACTTGAGGAACTGATTTAAGCATGCCGCAGTACAATTAATATGTAACAGTTCGAAAGGAAAAATAATGAAATGTTCATTTATCACTTAAGCACATTTGTTTGTATTAACACTTAAACTTTATGTGTTTACATTATTCCCAAACATAAAAGAACCCAGCATACTGTACGTACAGAACAGTACAGATGTATTAAAACAGCTGCTCAATGTGGCGACCACAGCGTTGTTACAGACATCGTATTTGTGAAGCATTTTCTGGTACATACCCTCTATCTCCTTGGTGTCTCCTCAATTTCTAGTGCTGTGGCCAGAACTCGTGCCAACAGATTTTCCTCTGTCTCTACAGGAGTTTTGTAAATTAACATTGCATACAAGCCCACAATAATATCCATAGGAGCTAAATCCAGTGATAATGGCGGCAACGCGGTTGGAGCACTTCAGCCTATCCATCTTCCACAATACTGTATGTTAAGATGCCTCAAAACTGCATGTATTTAGTGGCATAGCATCCAGGAATGAGTCCAATACATTTATTTTAGGAAGATCAAGTATGCAGGACCAGTTAGCTTAAGTGGAAGGTGGTATGGCCCAATCACGTGACCATCCAGTATACCTACTCACAGGTTAGTACCGAACTTGTACTGAAATTCCTGAACAGGCCTGGCTGTTTTGCAAATTCAGAACACAGCCCCTAGTGAACTCACTTTCATCTGTGAACAGAAATAATCTGGAAACAGGGATGTGACAATGCAACAGTGTAGGAACCATTCACAGTAGGTAACACATTGTGGAAAATCTGTGGACCCACAGCGTGGACCCTTTGTAAGTGGTAAAGGTGTTCTCCCACAGAATGTCCTGGGTGGTATTGTGGCTAATACCCACTGCACATGCAATTGTTTTAAGTACTCATTGAAGGGTTCTCTTCAACCTGATGCAGTACATCTTCAAATTCGAGTATGTGCCATGGAGCACCAGCCGTGCCTCATGATGAAAATACCTGTTTCTCAGAGCCACTGTGTAATGTGGGCAAAGAGTTGGTGTGATGCTGTGCTATATTGCAGAAAACGTTTGTAACAGAGCCGACTAGCAGCTTTTCCGTTAATCTAACCCTTGCCATACACAAGGAGCACGTCTGTATGTTCCAAAATCGTGTACTGAACCTTGTTTACTGTATCGGAGACATACAGGCATTGAGTAGGTCTTGCAGCAAGGTGGACATTAAGTGACATCAGGTGTCCGTCTGACATAGTACACTTCATCCTGCCTACCCTATTGCGTACCAGGTCAAGCAACTCTGAGACTTTTTTCTCTTTCCCACAACAGATGTGGATGTATTACATATCTCAGCTAAAATCTTCATAGAATGGAAATAGTAAATTTCTGGACATGGGTTTGTATTCAAAATATTATGTACTTGCTCCCCTGTCCTAATCTTAAAAATTTGTAATAGGAATTTCTGAACACCATGTATATAGATACCAAATAATGTATATATGTTGGTGACGGGTATATGCAGATTTGTGCTTGAAATTTTCTCAAGGATGAAGTATTACACTCGAAACAGGCTCCAAAGCTGAAATAGCAATAGTTGACTTACTAAACATGATTACTGTCAAATAGTGAACATATTGTCATTATGGGGGATAGGTAAGGGAAGTTCCCTTTTTTGTTTCATGCTTGAACTTCTCCTCTCATTTGTTCCCATTGGGAACATTCGTGTACACACATACATACACAATGCTTACCTCATGCCCTGCATTATGCTAGCATTTGAGAATGTAATATTTGTCCATACTGCCTAACAAATGAGATAACTGTCATTCTATATTTACTCAAATTTCATGGTCCCATCCCAGATTTTCAAGAAACATTGGAGTAAAACATTCTGCCTTGTTTCCACTTCCATTCATTTGTCAAAAAATTCACGTCAGCATGAGATTGTGGCTCTTCGGCTGCTTTCTCTGCCATAACGACCCTTCATATGCTGTGGAAAGAACTGGTATCTGGTAAGCAGAATGAATGTCTGTTAATATATGAAACAGTTATTTTCAAGAACTGTTATTCATGTGCCTATCCAATGATAATATTTTAGAAGTGTTCTTGTTCATCAGTCTGTAATATGACTTTTGCTGGCAGGTACAGTTGCCATTCGTAGTAAGTGGAATACTTTGTGAAAAGTGTGGTAAATAGAAAGTGACACTCACATGTAGACATTATCACACAATCACCCCCATACTTAGATACTTAGACTTGTCTTCTTTGCTAGCAGAATCACAAGGAGATGTAAAATCTGCTGATGTAAATTTTACATGATGTATTGCTACTCACTATATAGCGGAAATGCCGAGTCGCAGTTAGGCACAATAAAAGGACAGTCAAGAAAGTAAGTGTGTGTGTGTGTGTGTGTGTGTGTGTGTGTGTGTGTGTGTGTGTGTGTTTGGGGGGGGGGGGGGGGGTGTAATTTAGAAGAAGGCCTTTCTGCCCAAAAGCTTATTTGTTTGACGGTCTTTTTTTTGTACCCATCTGCAACTCGGTATCTCCACTGTACAGTGGGAAGCAATCTGTTCTTTTCTCAGCATTGTCATTATTCCATTCTGGATTTTCCATTCTTTAATATGATGTATTATGTACAAGTACCACATTAATCTTAATGGTTTTGTGTTGCTTTTCAGAATCGAGCAATCTTCCTCGTCGGCCACCACTGGAAGTAGCATTGGCACATGCACGTGAGCTCGTTCGCCTTATGTCGAGGTCTGGACTCGGATCCTGTGCTTTCGCCAATGTGGATGACCTGTTGCGTCATTGATCTCCTTGTCATTTGCACTGTTGTTTTTAGTCCTGCCCTTCAAACTTCCCCTCCATGTGTGGAGAAGCTGCCATGGCAGCTGTATGTGCTACAGTTGTTAGGAATTTAGTGCCACAACTAGGGTGTTGTTTTACTATGCTAGTGAGAAGTGGATCAGCAAGCATTTTATTGGTTTCTAATGTATGTGTGTCTCTAATGAAGAACTATTGTCAGATTAAGTTGGAAGATTTTTTTTTTCTTTTTGTATGATGTAAGAATCACTGGCATCTGTTTATTTTCGTGGTCTTGAAAAGCTTGTGTCAGAACCTATCAGTTGAAGAAAGTGGTTTAGAAATGGATTGAATGTCAGAGAATCTTTGACTGAATTCATGTTTAATTATTTTCTTCGCTCATCTGAATTGTCTCACTTGTGGACAATCCTTTGGACATATTTTACCAAAAATTAAATTTTGCAAATGTTGAACATGTTGATGCGTAACAGTGAAGTTCGTATAAAATTTGAACTTCGTGTGTCTTACAGTGCTTGTAAGATATTTTTACAACAGCTTTGCTCCTACCTGAATTAAATATGGATGTTGTATCTGGAAGCTCAAGAAGATAACCAAGGAAGATAATTCACCAAAATGTATAGTGATCATGATCCTGCACTGCACCCTTTTGTGGGCCCTGTTACTGAGCTGGTACGATTGGCTTTGTGGTTGTTAAGGAGTAACATTGTGACATTTTAGTGCAATATGGATAAAAATCTTTCTTCAGCTTGGTAATGTCTGTTGTGTAGTTAGACGAAGGGTGCTGTGCATGTACACAGTTTTCCGAAGATGTTGATTGTTTCCAAATATCAGGTTTCCCTCAGTGGAACATATTGGGCTGTTCCTTTGATATTCTGCACGAGAACTGTAGATAGTGGAAGAACTGGAGCCATCATGGTGGGGACTACTACATATTTTTAAATGTGTGTTTCAAGAGCTGTGTTGAACATTTTCTATATTTTGTTACGTGTGATTATTGAAGTTGTGTCTGCTATTGAATTGTCATTGTAAACATTTGAAAAAGAATCATCTTTTTTTGATTTGGTACTTTGATAAAGAAATTTTTAAGGTAAATATTAAAAATAGTACAACTTTATTTTATAATTCATCAGTGATTCATTAAATTCTTTCCTTTTTATGTTGTTGTTATATGTGTGTGCGCATGAATGGATCTAAACATTCTCCATTTTTATAGTGGTAACTTACAGAAATATTTAAGAAGTGATTCTTTTGCCATGATGTACAGTTGGATCATTAAAAAAAACTACACTGAAACTCTGTTTTTCTACGAATCTGTGACAACTTAAAGTTTATTATTCATTCTAAATCAGACTATGTCATCTCATAAAAGTGCAAAGTAAGACATAGTGAAGCAATAGTGGCTATATTTTTGAATATGTGATACTCCTAGGGTTTGCTGATTGTGACAAAGCTGATTACATAATGAGTGTATGCAGAAGTTTTGCAGTTCCTTTACCACAACAAGTTTGACGTGAGTGAGTATTCACAATTTAGAAGAAATGTTTGTGTGCATTGACCATGAAATCCTTATAAGGTGTTACTGAATAAACAATGCTGCAAATGCTGTATTTGTTATAGAGCAGCTAGTGTTATAACAAAGTTGGCCTCACTCTATAGTTTCAAATCTTTGCACACATTGGCATCCAAATATAGGAATAAATGAGCTGCTTCAAGTCTTGGCATGATATATCTATAATTACACATTTTATCAGAATTTTAGTAATTCATTGATATGCCAAAAAATTTTGATTTGTAAATGGTTGTTCTGCTAATGATGGAGAGAAATTTAAACCAAAACACACAGAGAAAAGGTAGAAAATGTACTCTGGGCATAAGGTTTTTGTGGTTAAATTTCAAAATAAGAAAAATGATTGTGTGCTGTCAGTAACATGTCACAGAGCTATGATAAGAACAGAAATGAATGTCTTTTCCAGTCTGCCTCAAAGCTGAAGTTCTGGTTTTGTTTGTAGTTTTCTCAATCCTAATCTTCACCATGAATCCTTGGCTTATTAGTGATTGGAATTGATATTAAGAAAGATAATATAAACAGTAACAGTATACAGCTTGCCCAATTAGGTATTGATCACAGATTATTCACCTGTCAATAATGCGGTTTCTGTGATATGCCTATTGTCTTGTTTCATATTACTCATGCATTTTTACCAGGCTCACTAATTTTCATTAAAAAGGCATACAACAGATTTAGATAAAAGCTCCAGGCAGCAGTGGTTAAGCATTAAGCCTGTGTGTCCCAGTGATATACTTTAGCTAAAGGAAAAAAAAAGAAACAAATTCGTCAACCACTATGTCGTCTTGTTTAATGGACCTGCATCTCACCACAAGAGAAAGTATCTGCTCCTTTTAAAGTTTTAATTAAGAAGGAACACAATGATTAATACACTGTGTATCACTGTCATTAACCATTGTACTTTTCATTTAATTTCTGCAGATTCCAGTACTGGCATTGGATGGTTTAGTAATGAGTTCTTAAATAAATATGCACTATTTAGATGTGATTTCTTCAGCTTTTAATGCTGAGTATAGGTTTCCAGTAGGAACTGTCATACATTATGTAGAGTATGCTTTTAAAATAAGTAATGCACTGAGGAAAATGCAAATGCTGTTGGTAAAGTCACATGACTTGGAACTGGACTGAAATGCAGAACATGAGCTACATTCTAGAAAAATGAGACTTTCTTTTACTTTGTGATACAATAATAAAAATGAAACCAAATAAAATGTTAAAAAAATACTTACCATTTGGTTTTGTAATAACAATAACATTGAAATAGGAATACACAAAGTTAAAAGAAATAAGAAAAATCTGCAACATATAAATTTTTCTTGACCATGGTTCTTCACCATGTTTGATTTTGCTGTTTTCATATTAATGTTTTTGATCACACCTTGGAGAATAGTGTTTAGTTCATCAACTACATTACATATGGAGTTGTATTCAGAACAATGGTTTAAAACCCTGCCTGCCAGTACAATTTTGTTCTGTTTTCCATAAATTGAATAAGGCAAATGTCAGAATGGTTTCTTTGAATAGACAAGAGATTTCCTGCATCCTTAAATGTAAGAAATAAAGTTAGTTCAAGAGTATTGAAAAGTAAAGAACTAATAAACTCAAAAGACCTACTTGAAAACCAAATGGGGTACAGTTCTGTTTGAGTTACTATACACTTGCCTACCTCCAAGGTAAGAACCACATCACCCAGTGGTTAGGATTAAGGTTAAAAGAGGATCTAGACCTCCGAGCTACTTGACAGTTTTCACATATTCAAAGTATTATAAGGTGTGAACACACACACACACACACACACACACACACACACACACACACACACACACACGTACACACGTGAACCATTTGTAACACAAAGAATATTGAGTCTATATTCAGTTCCTTGCCAAGTTCTTTGTAACATTTCCTCTGTTATTGTTGCAATCACATTAGTGATATGATGTTGCAACATAGAAATGTTGTCCACTTTGGTCGCATACACCTGGTCCTTCATGAATCCCCACATGAATAAATTGAACGGCTTAATGTTGGGTGAACATGGTGGCCAGGCAATGGGTCCTCTGTGTCCGATCCAACGACTGGGAAATTTCCTATCCAGGAACTTGCGAACAGCTGTTGACCAATCCGGCGGAGCTCCATCTTGTTGAAAAGTGATGTTGGGTTGCAAGTCTTGTATTTGAGTGTATACAAACTGCTCCAACATGTCCAGATACACTGACCCATTCACTGTTTGTTCTGCAAAGAAGAATGGTCCAACAATCCTGTCATGCATTAGCCCACACCAGAAGTTTAGTTTAAGGCTATCACGAACATGTTCAATGACAATGTGTGGATTTTGCGACTCCCAAATCTGAGCATTATGCCTATTAACCCTTCCTGATAGAGGGAAGGTTGCCTCGTCTGAGAATAAACATCTTTCCAGGAAGCTGGCATCCATATCAATACGCTGCTGCATATCCACAGCAAATTGTTGTTGGTGTGGTTTGTCATATGGTGTCAATGTTGCAGAATTTGCTCTTTGTAAGCACACATACGAAGACACTGATGAACTAATATACACAATGCACTGTTGATTGAGGTACATCAAGTTACCTAGATGCTTGACGAATTGACTTACGTGGGCTTCTGAGAAACATTTGTCTGATGCCCTCCACTGTCTCTTCTGAAACTCCATAACATGCACTGCGAGAATGTTTCAGAACACTTCCTGTTGCCAGAAACATCCTATAACATTCCTTAATTTTTTTGACGTCAGGTAGATCACATTCATACACATGAAGATATTTTCTTTGCACAGTAATCGGAGATTTTGTTTCTGCAAACCTTGCTACTGCTTGCACGCACTGCTGTGGAATTGCCATTTTCACTTCATGCTGTGGCTGTTTTGCGTATCATCAACATGGACAAATGCCATGAATATGGATGATATGATACTCTGTGGTATTCTGCGGTTTGAATTCACTCTGATATTTAGCAGTTGCATTGATTTGATTTTGTAAATGTTACTGACAATATTATACACATGTATAATGCAATATTCATACTACAACTTCTCCCGGATAATTATTTTGTTTAAATTGCACAAGAATCCCACCTGACGTAGTGTAATAATGTTGACTGTAAGTTGTGTTCATATCACTAAAATTACAGATCGTACATCAGAGCTTTTATAATTTTTGTCTTTGATGGATTTAATTATTCTTAGCAAATTGATCATGAAAAGGAACCACATAATACTACCCGCACACAACACTGACGTATGCTACCAGAAATACTTTTCTCCGTGATTCGTGCGTAGTTTAATTTTGGCCTCATATATCAGCAATCAAATCTTGTTCAACAATAAATACCATCAGCACTGTTCTTAGAAGATGCAGTCTGATTCAGTTAATTTTTTTTTTAATAGAGTTCGGTACCACCGGTGCACATTTATTTCTTACACATCGGAATATTGTTCGCAGTTTCAAGTAATTTAAATTTGCCGCTGAGATAAAAGTTAAGATGGCGGCCAACAAAAGATAGAGGATTTCTTTTTTATCTAAGATTTTCCTTTGCTCAATAAATGATCAATCATTTAAATTGATGCCACCAAAAAAAATTATTAATACTGTTTTGCAAATTAGTTCAACACAAACCCTTGATATTTCGACCAGAATTACAGACAAAGTTGCTATATAATTGCAACTAACAATGGTTGCACTTCTTGCAGCTATGATAAAACAAGTAATACGAAATTATAATTAAAAGAGGAAGTGATTTTTCAATAATTAATCATATATAGTTTTAACACATTTGGCTCTATTTGTTTTTTACCAGCAAATGAACATAAAACTACAATAATTTTATGTTAAATGTTTTTCATTCAACAGACCTCAAATCGATTCGCGTCTCGCGTCAGCGAGGTACATCAGAAGAAGACGACAAAAGGGTACAAAACAAAAGAAAAGAATGACATACATTAACAAAGAATGTGAGACAAATATTGTGTCTGTTTTACATAATTACCATCTGTTTAAGAAATAATTACATAATTGAATGAATATTATTGAGTTACGTAATTTTCCACACGTTTGTGTTTCACTCGTAATAAAAATATATATATATATATCGTGGATGTTGTAATGCGACCATGCTGCACTCTGGCGACAATACTTGACACTTCTGATGCAGGAATATAAATTCTTTGAAGTGCTCTATAATGTGGTGCATATTTCATTGTCGTATCTACTGTGGTTTTTCTCTCCTGGGTCTTTGAAATCAGGGAGGTTTGAGTGGGACACCCTTGTATTCTGTGCAAGGAATTTTTGTAAATGAAATGTTCTGAGATGACCTAAACTTCATTGGTGAAAATTGTTACCATTCCAAGAACTTACTTTAATAGCTTACTTATTGCCTGTGTAAGAAAGATTTGAATAATAATTTTCAGTCTCATTGGGTACTTGAACCCTAAAATCTTTTTAGCCACTTCCAGGTCAGTTTTAACTACTGTTTCTCCGTGCATGAATATTTGGTGGAATCAGAAGTCACCATAAACTTTATTTCATGTTTTGTGTACTCTTCTTTGTTGTGACTCTGAAAATGCATAAATGATTATTTGTACATACAAATTGCTTGGCCAGCTTCACAGAGGGGCCACTACACATTCTGATAACAGCACATACATGTGTGAATTTTAGTTCTGTGATCATGTTGATGGCTCAGTATTGAGCTGCTTGATTCGGGAGAATGGTGTGCTTGGAGTTTTTATTTTAACCTTACTTTAACCTTATCTGCAATATAAACTGTTAGCATTCAAGTTAAATATGAATTGGCTTATGCTGTACTTAACAATTTTTTCCACTTTTCTCTCATTCAGTTTTACAACCACAATGTGTCAGTTGCAGCTGACTACTAAAAGGCTGCCAAAAATGAGTAAAAAAAAATTTGTTTTAAGTTGACATCTGACTAACCATTTGTATAGGTTTTAATAATTCATATCACAATTTCAACCAACAGAACTTGAAATGGGTTACAGTATTTTGAATTTCAGACTGTCTGTAACTATTGTGTCTTATCTTTCGACAATTAACTGACAAGGCCTAAGATACTTCAGAAAAGGCTCACCAAGCTACTAAGCATTCTTAACTGCCTCAGCAGCCATATGTCAGATAAGTTTACTGCAAATTTTGCAAAGCATTTGTTAGAGCCATTGTTTACAGTGGCAGTGTACTTGTGGATTAAAAAGCATGTCCTCTCTCAAGGTGCTAAACACTCTATGACTGGTGATAAGTGCCATTTGGATTGATGCCGATTCTTAGCTGTACGTTTTAACGAAATCGTCGTAATGAATGGAATTGATTTGAAATTTCGTTAAAGAAGAATAATAAATTTTATCTTTTGCTTTTAAGTTAATTTTCTTTCGTGCGAACTTTGTTGTAGAACCACTCTCTTATTTTCGTGTGGTAATAAAAATTTTTACTTACTTAATTATTACGTACATTTAAAGGAAAAATAATATTTACGTGAACTCATATGAACTGGTTAAGAATATTAGGTTGAGAATTGAGTCCTTTAAATCATTCGGCCTTGGCATACACTTTCCAGATGCAGTGGGTTTTTTGTTAAATATTTTTACTGAATTTTATCCCGGCACTAGCCATAGAACACAAGATTACCTCTATTAGCAGAAAATGTTTTAATTATTGCCAAGCCGACATTTATCACTGATCAAACCTACTTCATTACACATTTAAGATATTTTGAAAGAACCAAACTGTTTAAATTTCAATGTTAACTAACATTAGCTATCCGCCTACGAATGCACAAACGTATAATTAATTCAAATTTTATCAGCCACAGGATCACTGAAAAAGAAGAACAATTTCTTAATTCACTATTGATTTTTATGCATCTGTTCCCGATTTACGGGTTTGATAATTTTTTAAATATTTTGCCGCTGCTATTGTTGGTCGCGGCACAGCCCAGCAACACCGCTAAAAAAAAATGCTGAAAAATTCTTAAAGAAATTTTATAGATGACGTGGGCAAGCTAATTTACATAAATAATTCACACTTTTGATAAACTCTAATATATTTAGATCAAACAACAATACAACTCACATTAATTCGTAACGCATCGTCTAATGGCGGCTAAGTCCAGACAGAGACAAAAGAAGTCTACCCATTCGTAAAAAACTCTTTCACAGTGTCCTACCGCAATGACTTCTGAACAGAGAAGACCAAAGAATACATAATGCATTGTGCTTAAATAGTATTGCTGACTATTAACATTTCTTTGCAAATTGACGATATTATTCTCTTCTGACATTTTATATATCTATGCTATCGCAAATACTGACACATTTTACAATCACATAATAAATACAGAAAAATTCCTATCCTAAATACAGAGAAATATTACAACCAAAAAATATAAGGAGAATAACAAATGTCTTTTACACCACATTCAGTAATATTTTTGTTCAATAATTACGATATATACAACTTGCCCAGAGCGGCGTATATGGTACAAATAAACTCTTTTTTTTTTTAATATAACGTGAGTTTGCCAGGGAACGTTACAACATTGATCCATGCAAACTACTTTGGATATGGTAAGCCAAAGATACGATAGAAGATCACCTAGATGATCTCAAACTAAATTGAAGCTTTATAGAATACAAAAAGACTTTACTCCAGGTTACATGTTTTCAATGAATTTTCTCAGATTTTTGATGATGTACCATGTTTGTATTGTTATATACCCCCCATTAACTGGATGATAAAGTTGCTGAAAGGTTCAAAGAAAACTTGAGTCTCATTTGAAACAGGTACATCTCTGATACAAATTGTAGTAGGTGGTGATTTCAGTCTACTCTTCATGTTGTTGTTGTGGTCTTCAGTCCTGAGACTGGTTTGATGCAGCTCTCCATGCTACTATATCCTGTGCAAGCTACTTCATCTCCCAGTACCTTCTACAACCTACATCCTTCTGAATCTGTTTAGTGTATTCATCTCTTGGTCTCCCTCTACGATTTTTACCCTCTACGCTGCCCTCCAATACTAAATTGGTGATCCCTTGATGCCTCAGAACATGTCCTACCAACTGATCCCTTCTTCTAATCAAGTTGTACCACAAACTTCTCTTCTCCCCAATCCTATTCAATACCTCCTCATTAGTTATGTGATCTACCCATCTGATCGTCAGCATTCTTCTGTAGTACCACATTTTGAAAGCTTCTATTCTCTTCTTGTCCAAACTATTTATCGTCCATGTTTCACTTCCATACATGGCTACACTCCATACTAATACTTGCAGAAACGACTTCCTGACACTTAAATCTATACTCTATGTTAACAAATTTCTCTTCTTCAGAAACTCTTTCCTTGCCATTGCCAGTCTACATTTTATATCTTCTCTACTTCGACCTTCATCAGTTATTTTGCTCTCCAAATAGCAAAACTCTTTTACTACTTTAAGTGTCTCATTTCCTAATCTAATTCCATCAGCATCACCCGACTTAATTCGGCTACATTCCATATCCTTGTTTTGCTTTTGTTGATGTTCATCTTATATCCTCCTTTCAAGACACTGTCCGTTCCGTTCAACTGCTCTTCCAAGTCCTTTGCTGTCTCTGACAGAATTACAATGTCAACAGTGAACCACAAAGTTTTTATTTCTTCTCCATGGATTTTAATACCTACTCCGAATTTTTCTTTTGTTTCCTTCACTGCTTGCTCCATATACAGATTGAATAACATCATGGACAGGCTACAACCCTGTCTCACTCCCTTCCCAACCACTGCTTCCCTTATGTGTCCCTCTACTCTTATAACTGCTATCTGGTTTCTGTACAAATTGTAAATAGCCTTTCGCTCCCTATATTTTACCCTTCCCCCTTCAGAATTTGAAAGAGAGTATTCCAGTCAACATTGTCAAAAACTTTCTCTAAGTCTACAAATGCTAGAAATGTAGGTTTGCCTTTCCTTACTCTAGCTTCTAAGGTAAGTCGTAGGGTCAGTATTGCCTCACGTGTTCCAATATTTCTACGGAATTGAAACTGATCTTCCCCGAGGTCGGCTTCTACTAGTTTTTCCATTTTCCTGTAAGGAATTCGTGTTTCATATGTTGGCAAAAGTACGTGTTTGAAGCAGGTGGTAGGCTTTAAAACATCATCTGAAATCTTGCTAAATGCTTTCCCCAAAAATTATTTTGAAAAATTGATTAAGGTGCTAACTCCAAGTATAAATGGTTTGTGAAAACATATTGATCCCTTAACTCTGAGCAAATAAGGAGCATCATGACAGATACAGGGATTAATGACAACAAGGTTGATGTAGTGAGACTGAAAACCATAACGTCTAGATCCACCAAAAATAAACACAACATATATCTATTTGAAAAGGCAGATAAAAAATTTGCTTGGCATCTTCCTAAGAGACACGCCCACTTCTTCCAAACTGTGTAACCATAGACCAGATGTGGTTTAAATTCAAAGAAATAGCACTGATGGCAATTGAGAGATTTATACCAAATAAATTAAGAGATGGAACTGATACCATCCTCCCCCACAAAGTAGGTAAAAAAAAAATATGCAAGGTTGGTTATATTTTACAGAAGCTTAAAATTTAGTGCATACTTCAATGCAAGGTGATTTTAATAGTCTCCACAATGAAACACTGCTGCCCTGAAATCTGGCAGGTAATCAAAAGAGATTCTGGTTGTATATAAAACACATCAGCAGCAAGACACAACCAGTTCCTTCTTGCACAATGACAGGACCAGTAAAACGTGGTTTTCCAAAATTACATCACCAACAATGACAAAGTAAATCTTCAAGAATTCAAATTGAGAACAGCTGCCAACATAACTACCTTTCGATATTCTCAGTGTAATGAAGCAGTTTAATAAGTTGACTGCCATGTGACCACTGGCGACCACAGCAGAACTGCTTGCCTGATTGTGTGTGCCTAGTCTGGCCTTGTGGTGAAATATCCATCAGTAAGCATGTGGCAGGCAATGTGTTAAATCAGTTCATAAAGGAAGATCTTCCAGTCAAACCTATACCAGTTAGATTACTTTCAAATTATATTGATATAATTGCTCCATACTTAGCAATCATATAAAACTGCTCGCTTTATAAAAGATTGTACCTAAAGACTGAAAAGTTGCCCAGGTCACACCAGTACTCAAGAAAGGAAATAGAAGTAATCCACTGAATTACTGGCCCATATAACTGGTGTCGATTTGCAGTAGGATTTTGAACATATACTGTATTCAGAGATTATGAATACCTTGAAGAAAATGATCTATTGACAAAGTCAGCAGAGATTCAGAAAATAATGCTTGTGTGCAATCCAAGTAGCTCTTTATTCTCATGAAGAAATGAGTGTATTGGCAGGTGATCTCTGACTGAATCCATATCTGTAGAAGGCTTTTGATACCATTCCTCATGAGGGCCATCTAATCAAATTGCATGCTTAATTGTGTGGCTGGATTCATGATTTCCTGTTCAAAAAATCACAGTTTGTAGTAACTGACAGAAAGTCATAACGTAAGACAGAAGTGATCTCTAGCATTCCCCAAGGAAGCATTATAGGTCGTCTGCTGTTCATCTCTCTTAGGTTGTTAGCAGTTGATGTCACCATTTAACATCTAGTAAAGTCATCAGAAGATCAAAACCAGTGGCAAAAAGAATTACACTAGATACCTGTATGGTGCAAGAAGTGGTAATTGACGATAAATAATAAAAAGTACGAGATAATTCACGTGAGTGTGGATCCATTAAATTTTGGTTACGTGATAAATCACACAAATCTAAAGGCTGTAAATTGAACTAAATACCTAGGGATTACAATTACTAATAACTTAAACTGGGACGAGCATGTAGATAATGATGTGAGTAAGGTGAACCAAAGGTGTCATTTTATCAGCAGAACACTTAGAAGATGCAACAAATCCACTAAAGCATCTGCGTAAACTAGGCTTGGCTGTCCTCTGATAGAGCGTTGCTGTGTGGCACGTGACCCTTACCATATAGGATTAATGGAGGATATCGAAAAGTTCAAAGAAGAGCAGCTTGTTTTGTACTATCACAAAACAGAGGAGAGAATGTCATGGATGACATGTGAGCTGGGATGGCAATCATTAAATATCTATCAAGCCTCAAATACCTCACCAATTGTGTTTCCCTTCCTGTCCCTCTCCAGCTTTCTAAACAGCCACAACACCAACCACTGTTCCTCTCTATCAAACCAAGCTTGACCAACCTTCGTAATATCACCCAGCCTTCACTAATGCCTCACAAAGCAATGATCACAAGAACCAGCCACTACAGTACAATGTTCTCAACCTCTTATTTTCAATCAGTTTTTCTTTCTCATCCCATCCTGTAAGTCTCCCGGGTTTCTGGATGACTTTACGAAACTCTCCCCATTTCCTAAACCCCACCAGCCCTTTTCCTTCATCCTTCCCTTTCAACCCTTCTGCCAGAAGAAGGAGCCACTGGCTCTGCTAGCTTGTGCATTTCCTTAGTCTTTATATATTTTTGTGTATGTTCTGTTGCCGCTTGGTGAGTAGATTTTTTATTTGTCCAATTAGTAATCAGCTTGTGGTGTTGCAGTTCTTCTTATTTCTATGCCTGGTATGAAATTTTGTTGAAGAATTCTGGCTTATGCAAGATACGTTTGGAGTTATGCTTTACCCAGACATGTTTCAGCACTTTTAGTGCCATCTTCAGTGGGTTACTTTATTTCCTGTCTGTAAAAATGTTATTACATATTAACATTTAGAGAAAACATTTGGTACAAAATATTTACATCTGTGAATGAAGTGATAGTTGTCAAATATTATACATGGTTTATTTACAGTTCACAGTTGAGATATTGATTACTGGACTGATGAATTTCGTGTTGTTTATTACAATATGTCAGGAGTTCTGTTTTTATAGCTTATTTGGAAAAAGAATGGATGTAAGCATTAGTTTATGTAGCTTACAGGAAGCTGTTGACTGTTTATATTGGTAGCTGTAAGTCTGCTATACAGTCTACAACTTGACATTTGCAAAGAGCAAAACATAATATTTATTTTTGTTTGTTACGCATTTCCAAATGAAAAATGAGTATGTATCACGTTATTGTTAAATTTACTTATGGCTTTGATGTTGTGGTGTTTGCCTTGTTTGTTTGTGGTATGGTAACATGCAGATTTCTACCACTTTTGTCATTTCACATGCATTTTCTCCGATGTTTCAAACTTACGCAGACTGAGTGAGGCACACAGATTTGAATATGTGTGTGTGTGTGTGTGTGTGTGTGTGTGTGTGTGTGTGTGTGTGTGTGTGTGCGTGCAAGTTCAAAAATTGCCTGTGAAATGACAAAAGTGGTAGAAATTGGCACATTACCACACCACAAACGAAAGAGACAAACACCACAACATCAAAGCCATAAGTAAAATGCAAAATAATACGATAAATACTCATTTTTCGTTTGGAAATGTGTAACGAACAAAAGTAAAAATCACTTACTGCTCTTCGCAGATGACAAGTTATAGATTGTACAGCAGACCTACAACTACCAACATAAACATTCAATATCTTCATGTAAGATACGTAAAGTAATGCACACATCCACCTTTTTTCCAAATAAGCTATAAAACCAGAACTCCAGACATACTGTAATAAAATACATACATTGTACCAGGCCAGTAATACATATCATATATCAACTTTGAACTGGAAACAAATCATGTATAATATTAGGCAACAATCACTTCATTCACAGACGTAAATATTTTGTACCACATGTTTTCTCTAAATGTTAATATTTAATAACATTTTACAGAAACAAAATAAAGTAACCCACTGAAGATAGCACAAAAAGTGTTGAAATATGTCTGGGTAAAATAGAACTCCAAAGATGCCTTGCATAAGGCAGACTTCCTCATCCAACTGTCCAGTCATATTTTCAAAAACTGATAATTTTGGTCACACACACACACACAAACCATTTCAGGTCATACGGAACTTTGCTGCTACAGTGAAGACACGTGTATGGAACCAGTTGATAGATAGGTTGTATTGATAAGTACTGTTTTGGGCTACAAAATGTGACCACCCTGTGGGAATGACCGGCACCTTCTTCTTTATAATTGACAATACAGCTTTGACCACATTGTTGTTTTAACTGTAGAGCAGTCCAATAGGTGTTGTATATGTCATGACTAGGGCTAGGATTTTTATGACCTAATATAGGCCAAAAAATATGCTGTTATGATTAAAAAATTACGAAAATATACACAATAACATAAAAATATGACCTAACAGTATTTAAATGTGGTAAAATTCTTATTGTAAAATAAATTAGTCTATCAGATCATGATAATGGACTATTTAATTAAGAAAAAAATGCACTTGAGAAACAAGCTCAACTATGGAATTTGATGATGTAGTATACTTTTTAGTTTCACTTCTGCTATCTGCTTTACTATTTGCACCTCCGATTGCTCCAAAGCAGTTACTGTGGCAGGAATAAATCCAAAATTTGTGAAAGCTTGCCTGAAATTTCAGGATTAGACATTAATTCTTGGGCCAGTTGAACTGAAGTGGCTTCACTGCTATCGAATGACTGTCTGCTTGTGTCTGTGTATGTGCGGATGGATATGTGTGTGTGTGCGAGTGTATACCTGTCCTTTTTTCCCCCTAAGGTGGGTCTTTCCGCTCCCGGGATTGGAATGACTCCTTACCCTCTCCCTTAAAACCCACATCCTTTCGTCTTTCCCTCTCCTTCCCTCTTTCCTGATGAAGCAACCATTGGTTGCGAAAGCTAGAATTTTGTGTTTGTTTGTGTTTCTATCGACCTGCCAGCACTTTCGTATGGTAAGTCACATCATCTTTGTTTTTAAATATATTTTTCCTGCGTGGAATGTTTCCCTATTATATTCATGTATTTAAGGTTTTAATTTGACTCACCCTCATAGTGAAACGAGAGACGTGACAACCATCCACAGAACAAGACAACATCTCTATTGAACTAAATGGAAGGGCTATAAATGCATTTATTAATCATTTCATAAATATAGTAGGAAGCATAGGAACAAACAGTTAAAGAGCAAAATCACAGCAGTATGGCGAAATTGTAACTTTCATGAAATTCAGTTGTATGAAAGTATCACCAACTTCTCCTTCTGGGATTAAGAAAATTCTACATTCTCTCAAAAATAGAAGCTTATCTTGTTTTGGTGGTGTTTCCATTAGAACACTACAAATTTGTTCCCTGTTATAAGCCCAGTCTTATCTGAAATACGTAATTCATCACTAACTCAGACCATTTTTCCGTAGAGACTGAAATATGTCATTGTCAAACCCCTCTTTAAGAAAGGTAATAAGTGAGATGTCAATAACTACACACCTGTTTCACTGCTGACACCACTCTCCAAAAATTTTGAGATGATGATGTATTCTAGAATCGTTTCTTATGTTAGAAGCAGTAGTAATCTTAGCAAATCAGAGTTTGGATTTCTAAAGGGTTATTCTACTGAGAATGCCATTTACACATTCACGCACCAGATAATAATAAAATAACTGAATAATAAAATAGCTCTGGTTGGTATCTGCTCTGACCTCTCTAAGGCACTTGACTGTGTGAATCACAGTATTCTCATAGATAAATTGATATCTTATCTAACCCAAAGAATGCAGAGAGTTGTACTAGTAATTCAAGAAATACAGCCCATAGACATAACTCTGGCTGAGCACTAATAACGTTTGGGGTTCCCCAAGGTTCAGTCTTAGGACCACAGTTGTTTCTCATGTAAACGATCTTTCATCTAGTATACAAGAAGCAGAATTAGTTCTTTTCGCAGATGACACTAGTACTATAATCAATCCGAACATATGTACAGAAACAGAAGAAAATGTCAACAAAGTTCTTAAAAGTATCATTGACTGCTTTTCTGCGAATAGTCTTCACCCTCAATTTTGAAATGACACAACGTTTTCAGTTCTGCAGATGTAGAGGTACTACACCAATGATAAGTGTAACTCATGGCGAGGAAATAGTAAATAGGGTGGAAACTTCAAAATTCTTAGAGGTCGATACTGATGAGATTTTAGATTGGGGGGGGGGGGGGGGGATAAAAATAAATCGGAAGTCCTAAAACAACTTAGTTCAGCCACATCTGCACTTAGAATCATTGCAAATTGGTAAGTTGACATATTTTCATTCGATGATGTCATATGGAATAATGTTCTAGGGTAACTCACCTGCAAGGAAGGAAATCTTTATTGCGCAAAAATGTTCTGTAAGAATAATATATGGTGCTCACCCACCATCAGTTTGTAGACATCTGCTTAAGGAGTTCAGCATTCTGACTTCTGCTTCACAGTATATTTAAATAATGGAAAATCCAGGATGGAATGTAACTATTATGAGAAGGAAATTGGCTGCATGTGCATGAGTTGTTATGAGAAGGAAAGTTGTTGCCTCTCTCTCTCTCTCTCTCTCTCTCTCTCTCTCTGTCTCTCTCTCTCTCTCTCTCTCTCTCTCTCTCTCTCTCTCTCTCTCTCTCCCTCCCTCTCTCTCTGTGTGTGTGTGTGTGTGTGTGTGTGTCTATTGTTGACAAAGGCAAGTAACCAAAAGATTTAGTTGTGAAAGTGTTTTTGTTGTGTCTATCTGCAACTCAGCATCTCTGCTGTACAGCGAGTAGCAACTTTCCTTCTCATAATATCACAGTATATTTATTCCTCATGGAGTGTGTTGTAAAAAATCCACTACAGTTCAAAAGGAATGATAAGGTATATAATTACAATACCAATATTAAAGGCAAAATTGCAGAAAAAGTCAATGCAAAAGATATATGTTATGATGGAGAATTTTGCAAACAGTGTAAAGATTTTGATAAAAGAAGAAATTGTGAGTACAAGACAAAAGACGCCAAATCCACAGCAAAGACCCAACGCCACAAAGAGGGAAACTGAAAATAAGTTTCACATGAAAGAAGACGAAACACCTACAACACATGACATGACACAATAACAACAAACAGAAATGAATATAAATGAAGAACAATGGACTGAAGTTGTAGAAAAGAGAGACGACCAGCTAAGCAACATGAGACACTGACTGGTTTTGGACCATGAGATGCAAATCTACAAGCTGCAGACACGATGGGCTAGCTTATGTAGGACGGCTCAAATCTGAGAAACACAGGATTTAGTAAAGCATTTCCTCAATAAGAAAGGAATCAAAGAAACTGTGAAGAGCTGGGAAACAACAATAATATGAAATCCCTTAAAGTAGGCACTCCCTTTCACAACGTAGAGTTGGTGAATAAAGCTGAATTCTTGCCAGCAGGAATCATTGTCAGATGCTTTCGTTTTCCCTTCTATAAGACACAAGAGCACTGCCCAAAAAATGCAAAGACCTAGGAGCAGTAGGAACCTTAAAAGATCCTCATGTGGAATGTAGGTCTAACAAGTGCAATGAACATAGCTCCAAGAGACTTTCCGCAGGGATCTGACACAACAATCCTAACAAAAACATTTTTAACTGAAAAGTGGCCACACCCAGAATTTTACTGCAATCATCTCCATGCAAAACAAGGCAAGAGAAGAAGACCCAGTGGAGCAATCAATGACTGTCTTCATGAAACTGGAATTAACACCAACAATAAAATGGTTCGACACAGAGTGTTACAGGCTAAGAAAAAATGTACTTGAAGTCTACATCAACTATAACAGTGCACAGAGCACACTACACTCCTCAGGACATACACTGAAAAACAATATAGCTATAAGAAAGCTCTAAAAGAAAAGAAGAGTAAAGGGAGATCAACTCTGACTGCAATAGAACTTCTGCTGAAGAGCGTATGGGAAACCCTTGAGGACGGAGGAAAGTCATGCCTGGTATTTATGGGCTTCACAAAAGTCTTTGATTTTATAAACAGAAAATTAGTGACAAAAAAACTAGAGCAAACCATAAGAGAAAACAACACATGGACATGAATCATAAGCACAATATTGTGATGGGACAAAATAAGGATTTCTGACAAACTCTCCCTGTCAGAGCCAATACTCCAATCAAATGGAATACTTCAGGAAGACCCATTGAGTTCTCTGTTATTTATCCTAATCTCATATGCATGTGCAGATGATGTAATAGGCACAAAGGACATTGCAAAGTTATAGCAAGCAATAAACAATATGGAATATTGGTGCATCAAACATGACTTCGAAATAAATGTGGCAGAAACAGGAATAATGGTGCTCCAAAATGGAGAAAGAGCACTGCACCAGACGAGGTCTTCATACAGGAGAGAAAATTGAAAATTATACCAGACTTCAAGTACCTCGGGGTCACAATAAACAATGCAAAATGTTTCACAGGACATGTAACAGAGAAAGCAATGCAAGCAATAATGGCAATTCATAAAATAGAATACATTAAATAAAAGAAAATATATAAATGTTCAGAATGTAACCTTATGCACAAATTAATTTGCTATGTCAGTGTAAACTGACTTGTTCCACATCATTATGCTGTATCGTGCAAAATGAGCCACAGAACATGTAGCTAACCAACTTCTGTATGTAGTGTATTTATAATCAGACTGCAATCAATTTTTGTACATGAATGTCACTGAACAATTCCATTACAAAATATTACTCTCTTTATCAACAATTATCATATCTATGTGGCCTGAAAAAATTTCCTTGCTTTCATGGCATGCATTATGTAATATCATTAGGACAATACTTACAGATTGTTAGTATGGATAAGATTTCATCTTTTATTTAAAAAACTCTTCCATTAAATTCAAGTGCTGACTGTGAGTCTACAATGTACCAGGTTTGACCCATCTTTTAGAAAGACACAAAAAAGCTTCCAGTGACAACACTCATGAGTTTCCCTCTTCAAATATCTTTTAACTAGAAAAAGATTTTTAGTAAATATATTTTGTTAAATGGAATACTTGATATCAGTCATAAAATATTACTTCTGCTTTCAAAGAAAATATCATTTATATCTAAATATTCACATTGGGTTACAACTCATTATTTATGGAAGAAATGTCATACTGATTGGCAAAAGAAACAAGAGAAAAGTATAATTCAGATACTGCAACAAGAGAAGCATGATGATTGGAAATACGTGGATGGAAAAAAAAGACACAAAGCTGATACTGTTGGAGAAGTTTGGCTGAAATTGTTCTCATCAACAGAAAAAGGATAGCAACAATGATAAGGCAAAAGGGTAAAAATATGAAAGGAGAGGGTTCAAAAATACAGCTCAGTAACATCCAATGGAAACCATCCATCAATAAAAATTCACAACGCAGACTGGGAGAATGGGCAACTGTGCATAGGTTAACTCCGTATGCTTCCAGAGAAAATATAACAATGAACATAAGTATGTTTATTCATACATAGAAAAAACATGAATGTAGGACTTGACATATACAATGATGAATGCTCAGCAAATGATTCTGAGACTGGAATAAAAAACTGATTCAATATGTACCATCTTGCAAACATACTTGAATTTATTTATTTATTTATTTTTAACTAAGACTGGCAGATAATAAAATAATTCACAAGACAAAAAATGTATACATCTAAATCATTATTCTTTCCAATGGAAGAGAGACAGAGTGGATAGAAGGAGATAACACTGATAGAGTGAGAGGATTAGCACAGGAAATGAGGAACAAACAGTGCTACAACAGCCTGAGGCTTTGTGCTTAGTGATCGAATAATATACTAATGAATGTATATTCCTTTGAGTCATTCGTTTACGTCCTTATACAAAGTTGACACATTGCAGACAGAATAATGAAAATATTAGTAATTACATCTGTGTTCATAAATCTGACAGTTTGTAAATGTATATTTCAATATTTGATTAATACAGGGAAGTGTTAAATTCTTTTTTCAATGAAGACCTTCTTCTTTCAACTTCAAATTCCTAAGAATCATCTCTACCCTTGTGCTTGTATTGTTTCAGAGAAATAATATTCCTAAAGCAAAGAAGTCTCCCCGATTTCAGATAAATCTAGGAATGTAGATTTTCCAAAATTTCAAATTGAATGAAGTATATTTCGAAAAACTTTATTAGTTCAGCAGATAGAATTCTAGAGTTTTCATTTAACTAGTATATAAACTCCAATTTAAACATTGTTGTAGTTTTGACTGTACCATCTTTTTCATATTTAGCCCAGACAGTGAAGACTGAAAAAGGTCAAACAGGGGGAAAAAGCTCGTGTAGTTGAAAATTTTTGTACAGTTGTAGAAGAGAAGGCGATTAACAACATAATAAAAATGAATGGGAGTATCGAGGAACCACTACATTCAATAAAACTAAACTTTTATGGAGATACAAAAACATCCCATCTCCAACAGTTATGCTGAATTTCCATTTTACTTCTTACTTTTTTGTTAAAACGAATGTAGGGGGAAGAATGCCAGTGCACTGTAGACAATCTTGATACATTTTCTTGGCATTAAACTAAAATCTAAGCAATGAACACATGGGCTTTCTCATATATTATAATAAAAAAGCATCATTCATTACTTAACTCATACTTTATAGCTAATAAGCACAAAAATACAAAAAATTCCTATTTTTCATTGTATTTTGCATTATACTCCACATATGGTTAATTCTTTCACACTTGTTGGCCAGTTGTATATGTCAGAGTAGAAATTATGGATGATTTCTTCTTTTGGTAGGAATGGTAGAAATCACCTGAGGGCATGCATTTTCTTTCCATTTCTAGACATGTGGTCTCGATAAGCCTGAGTTACTGGGCTTGGTGGAATTACGCATGTATCTGACAGTTGATATGTGTGCTCTTTTGGTCCATCAGTGAATGGCCTATCTTTAACAATACCAAGACGTTCATGTGAATAGCAGGATTGCATGAAATGTGTTACATGAAAGTGCTGCTTGTTATTTCTTTGTGTAGTCCTTCCTTGAGTTTCAATGGGAATAGCATTCTTTTGGCAGAAATTTGGCCACCATTCCTTAAAATTTAGCATCTCTTCTGTTTCTGTATTTTCACTTTAAAATTTGTCTCTTTGATGGACTCTGTTATCAGTTATGCACGTTTTTTGAGAAAATATATCCTATCCACCTTTCTGATTTTCCTTTTTACCATGCTGAAATCTCTTATCACAGAAGATAAGAATGGCCTCTTACTGAAAAGTACTGGCGATGAATTAAACTCTTTCATATGTCGCAAGCACTGAGGCATTTAGCGTTATATAATTGAAAACAAATGAACAGACTTTGTGAGGGCCTTTTCATGTTATTCCTTCATGATAAGAGGTAGAACCTTGCTCTTCACCTACATAAGAGATGAACATTTAAGGCATTTATCAAAAGCTAATGCAAATAAAACATGTCTTGTATCTGAGGCAACTGCAAGTGCTGTATAAAATCAAACGAGGGGCCTGCAGTGGCAGAATAGTTTGTTTTCTCTTTAACTGCTTGTAATTTCCTGAAGATTTTATCAGCACATCTCTTGTGCACTATTAACCCAGTTATTGCTGCCCTTCTAGCAACATCATTCAGTGATGGTCTTTTGATTTTTACATCGAGCTCTTCACATGCGCAGCACATGCCCACTTGTGGTTGACCAAATTTTAAGTTAATGTCCATAGAGAATTTTCAAATAAAATTGATTGTCAACATTGCTGGCAACTTAAAATTTTGAGAGGCTCCATATTTATTTGTTTATTTGTTGGTCCAAGAATCAGTTTCATACATTGTTTGTACATGTGATACAGGACAGTGGTGGACCTAGTTAGTTTACAATACAGTAGTCATTTTGACTACATTGTTGACATAATAAAAATGCATAAAACCCGGTCCACACGCAACGATCTGTCTGCGCAGACATCGGCGCAGATGTCTGTACATGCAAAAGATCGCTGCAAATGTGGTGTGTTCACACGACACAAACCCCAATCTACCACTCGCCCGCCATCTGTCGGTGTAGAAAAGAAATATCAGTGGCAAGCGACTACGCTCCCCGTAAACGTCAAAAATTCAATTCAGTTATTTTGAAATACAGAAATGGAGGAAGTTCTGTTGTGGTCTGTGTTCGCAACTTGTGTTGCAAAAACATTCAGACCAACCGCAGGAAACAGAGAAAGCGGTCAAAATAGTGTAGACAGTGGCTGCTAAAGCGAAAGCAGTTTTCTCACGTACATTTACTGCGAGAGTTGCTGGGCGAACATGTTTTGTTTTACATTACCTCGTGTTCCATTTCCTGGCACATTGACACTCCAATTTCATTTTCAATTCTGCTCCTGCTTGGTCTTGGCGTTTCTAGATCACTAAGAAAGCCAAGCAGATCAAAATACCGTAACGTTGGCTGGTATACTTCATCTACTCTTACACCAGATCTTCTAGATTTCTGAACTTTGGATAACTCTTTTCGGTAAACAGTTCGCTGATAGACTTAATTTACTCGACTTCCCTTCATGAACTCATCCTTCAGGACAGCGTAAATAGCTTCACATGTGTTGGGTATTATTTTACTCAACGCTTGTTTCGATATTGCAGTTGAAAATTCAAAATCCTTGTAGCTCCTTCCTGTTGCTAGGAATCTTAATGTTACCACCAGCCGTTCATGAGGAGAAATTGCCCTTCTCATACAAGTATTTTTTCTCATAATATGAGGGGTTACAAGCTTTAAGAGATAATTATAAGTTTCGACATCCATCCGCAAATAATTTCGCCAGTTCGCAACGAATTTATTTATTTATTTTTTATTACCGTTTCTCTGTTTGCCGAGGCGTCAACTGCCCGCAATTTTTCAATTGGAGCATTGTCTGCTGCTGTCTTTTTGTCTCGGTCACTATATTCTTTACTTTTAATCTTCCACAAACTTTTTTTTTGTTTGTTTTTTTTTATTGTATTTCAATTCCCCATCGGGGCGGGCTGGCAGCAGCATATGCGCTGCTCTTCAGCCGAAAGACATAGAACAAACAATAGAAGACAGTGAAAAATGTACAAAGGAGAGAATATGGTGAACATAGATATAAAAAAGGGGAACATCATGGAAGGCAATAGGCAAAAAAAGGGGCGACTGCAAAATGGAGATGAAAAACTGTGAAAAAGTAGTGTCTTCCACAAACATCGGTGGTATCTATATATTTCAATGACTTCACTTACAAACTCTCGAGAACACCGACGAGTATCAGCCATTTTAATGCCCTGTGCGCACAAATACAAATACTAGACTGAGCAAACAGCTGTTTCGCGCCAGATTTGGGGCGATCTCCTGTCCACACGCTCCAACTTGTCTGCGCAGATGTGGTTTGAACCCACAGATTTGAGAGATTTCGCTCAAACCTCCAACTCCAACTTCCAGGTTTGCACACACCTCAGGTTGGTGCAAATCTTCTGTCCACACGCAACGATCTGTCTGCGCAAATGTGATGTGCGCAGACAGATCGTTGCGTGTAGACGGGCCTTAATAAAGTAGGTTGGTGCACTACATTGCTTCTACATGTGATAATAGCTATTATTAAGTGAGGTGACATGATAAGCACAATGTAAAAAATATTACGAATTGACAGTTTACGAAATTTGGTAAATGAGGTTTACTTATTATGATGTTCCATAAACTCAGGCAAAGAATAGAAGCAGTGGTCAAGCAAGAACTGTTTTAACTTTATTTTAAATGCGTTTAATGTTGGTATGCATTTTAGGTAACAAGGCATATGGTTATGTAACATAGCTCCAGAATGATACACTCCTCTTTTGCATAAGTTTGTATTTACTTTGTTCCTGTGTAGGTTTATCTTCTGTCTAGTTTCTGATGTATGTATATCATAATTGTGTTTGAAAGATGCTCCCTTTTGTGAAAATTAGTATTTCGTATATATACAAGCAAGGCAGTGGCAACATTTTCAGAGTTTTAAAAAGGGGTTTACAGGAATCCTTATATTTAGCTTTTTTATCACCATGATAATCTTTTTCTGTATTTTAAATGTTATTCTGTACATAAGTAGCGACTGTATACTGCAATGATACGTTGTCAGCACTGATGAGCAACTTGTATTTTGAGCATATGCTAGTGTATCAGTCTCTTATTTAAATTGTTTAAGTGTACCTCCCACTTCAGATCTGCCTGAACATGTACACGTAGAAATTTTGTATGACTCACCTTCAACACATTTTTTCCTTTGATAGTGAAAACAGGGTTTGCTGGATGGAGGTTTTGTGTGGTATGAAAGTTAACTGCCACAGTTTTTTCAGAATTTATGATGAGCCTATTGGTCTTGAACCAGTGTGTTAAGGTTAACTGTTACTGGAGCCTCCTGCATATTTTCCTCGTTCTGTGATTTAATTAGAATATTAGTGTCATTTGCAAACAGTACAGTGGTTCCCTCATGTATTTTACTAGCCAAGTCATTTACATTCAGCAGAAATAGAACAGGTCCTAGAACTGACCCTTGTGGAACTCCATACTTGATTTATCTGCTCATCTTTTGTGCATGTGGGATTTATCTTTAGTTTATGTTATACAATGGCTGCATAACAACACAGAAAATGCCAGAACACGTGAGATTTCTCTATATCATGATTGACCTATATGTTTAAGTACAAATCATAGCTGAATCAATTTTGTCAAAAAATGGATATATGAGGTTTCACAATATTCCCATCCAAATATTAAATTGTGTGTACCACATCTAATTATAGCTGAATTAAACTATAAATTAGGTAATGGGGTGGAAGTTGGACACCAGATTGTGATCATAGACTTCCGTCCTTCATAGGCCTGCAAACGCAAGAGCAAGCAGATAAGTGCCCTCACTCTCTACCCCACTACATCATATAAAGCAATTACAGGGTGTTTCACAAACTTCTACTGATTCTTCCACTGCTCCCCTTACGAATCAGTGGTGACACAGCGCACACACACACACACACACACACACACACACACACACACACACACACACACACACCTAGGGTGTTTATTAACCGGAATACGGGTATGAGTTACTAATAATACAAGCACATATGAACAGATTCTATGTAAATCTCTGCACACCATTTTACATCACTAGAGGGAAGATTAATTATTAGTAATCCTGTACCACAGCTATAGTGTTCTTCTGGGAAAGGTGACTGCCCCCACCACAAATGTAACTCACTTTTCAATTTATGGAGAGATGACAAGTCCCCAACATTTCATGTCCAGTTCTCTTATGTGAGTAGACAAAACTTCATTGAGCTTGTATGTATAAATAGTGGAGTTATTTTGAGCTTATTAACCAAGTACTCATATGCAGTTGTTATGTGAGGTTTAAGGAGAATGCATTCCTATAAACAATGACTAAGATGTGGCCAATATTGCCACCAATGCTGGGCCAATACACATGCTGGCGAGCCAAAACTTTCATACGGGATATACCCCAGTGCCTGCGGTGTAGCAAACTGAGCACCTGAAGCCACAAATCCGGAGGGATGACCACCTGATGGGCATCTGACTCCATGGCCAACAGAAGGACCTCATCGACGATGGAGAGCCTGTGGAATACGTGGCGCCAGGCTCTGAAATCGGACTGCATCTGACGAGTAAAATAGGAGGGCCACCCATGGACCACATAGTGGAGAATTTGCTGCAAGATAGGGTCTTGGTGGGTAGTCGCCCCAATGTGAGGAGCCATAGGAGGTAGACCGTCCAGCACACCCCGGTGGTCGAAATCAATATGAAAGCAGAGGACCTCCTGTTGGTCAAAGGTAGGATTGGGGCCTGCTGGAAGATGTGACAAAGTGTATGCATTAGCATGGTGGGTGGTGATCTTATACTGGATGGTGTAAGTGTAATTTCATAAAAACATTGCCCAGCACTGGAGACGTTGAGCCATCCACTCTGGAAGGTGAGAATGGGGTCCGAAAAGCATAACCAAGGGTTTATGGTCAATCAGGAGGGTGAACTTTGCCCCAAAGAGATAGGTGTGAAATTTCTGGATGGCGAACATGATCACCAGGGCCTCCTTTTCAATCTGGGAGTAGTTTCGTTGTGCTGGGGTCAACGTCTTAGAGGCATAAGCGATGGGCTGTTTGGAGCCATCAGCATCCCAGTGCACGAGGATGGCTCCAGTGCCATATGCCAATGCATCAGCCACCACAACCAAGGGGCAGTCCAGAGAGAAGGGAGTAAGGCAAGGGGCAGACTTCAGAATTGCCTTTAAATGGAGGAAAGCCGGGTCACAGACAGGAAGGGGCCTGGCCCGGAAAAAGTGAGGTGATGTGCACCTGAAAATCGGAAGCACATTCAAGATCCATTGCATACAACGAGACAAAAGTGAAGCACAGGTCGTCCAAGTCCTGAAAAGAAACAGCCGTGGAAACGACCTTAACTTTGTCGGAAATTGATTAACCAAAAAGTTGAAATGCATCCAGGCCAAAAATATTCAAAGCCTACGGATGGTCGGCGACAAAGACAGTAAGGAGCTGGGGAACATGCTTGTACGTCGCCTGGACAACGAACTGCCCACGAATGGGAATGGAACCATCTCCGTATGCGACCAAAGGGCGAGAGGGAAGTGACAACTCGGGAGAGCCCAGCCGGGTATATGTCGCAATATTAATCAGGAAGACGGTGGCCCCAGTGTCGACCTGAAAACTGGCATCCTCAGTGAAAAGGTGGAGCGTGAGGAAAAGCTTTCACACTGAGAGGTCATCCTGTGGCATGACCGATTGCAGAGCATGGACAGTATCTTGAGGTCCAGAAGGGGCAGGACTGGAGTGAGTCGAACGACTACGACAAACCAATCGGAGGTGGCCCTCCCTGTTACACAGTGTGCACTTTTTCCAGCAGTGGGGACAATCAGCTCGAGAATGTGCACTTCAGCGCCACAGTATGGACCTAAGGATCGAGAGCCAGCTGAACCACCACATCCCGGATCAGGGAGTCTGCATACGAAGCGTTACACTGCTGATTGGTGCATGTAAAATTGCATTGACGGCTGAGACCCTGCAGGTCCGTGTCCCTGGAACGATACGATTGACCAGGCTGTTTATGGTACTGGTGGAACTCCAGCTGAGAGGCAACCACATGGTAGTGTTGGGAATAATAGTTTGTCAGCAAAAGGCATATCTCCTGGAAAGAGAGAGCCACAGGATTGGGCAACGGTGCCAACTTGCGGAGAAGAAAGAACATGTCTAGGTAGGTCCAAGACAAAAACAATGACAGCTGCAAGAAGTCGTCTGTGACTTGAAAAGCCGTGAAACATTGTTTCAGCTGATGTAAGTAGGTCTCTCAGTCCTCTTTAGCGTCATTAAAGGGTTGGAATGACTGCAGACGTGGGAAAGCATCAGACACTCGAGGACCAGGAAGCTGTTGTGGTAACACGTCCCGGGCATCAACTTTGTCCAATAGTAACTGCAGCGACTGTTGTAGGATGTCTAACTGGAGCTGCTGCTGCTGCATCAGCTGCCGCTGTTGCTCCAGAAGACAGGCCAACTTCGCTTCCATGCTAACAACTACCACCGTTTACCTCATCACCAAAAAGCGTGGCGGGACCAAACAAAGAGCGGCTTGCGAACAAACAAATGAACGAAATGGACGGACATGAAACAACGATGGATGATCAAGAGAGACCTCACAACAACAACATGCAAGAAGCAACAGGGCAACAGAGACAACCAAACGAACCCAAGATGTCCACTAGTAATGAAAACAAAGAATGGTAAACACGTCTTTTGTCGAGGCAATATGTCAAGACGCACACTACGATTGGACTCACTGGATGAGCGAGAGGCAGGCGCTTAAATACACGATCGGGGGCGCCGCTATTCGCTGCTGGGACCACGTTTTCCACTGTGGTGCCCTCACACTAAATGCGGGCCAGGAGGCGTGCACTGCCACGGCTTACGGCACGATGGTGCAGAGACCTCTAGGGCTCTTCGACGTCCATGACGTCTGGTGCGGATTCAAATTCCACGGCGCGCGGTACCAGACTAGTGTTGAACAAACCTGATGAAGTTCTCTTGTTAAATCTAAATTTGACATATTCTGAATACGAGGTTGGTTTTTTAAGTAAGGGCCGTTTTTATTTTTTAAAAAAGATACAAATACTTTTCCAAACAAAACTTTTATTTTCTGATTCTACACACTTTTACCTATTTTTCTACATAGTTGCCTTGTTTATTTAAGCACTTGTCATACCGTACAACAAAGTTTTTAATTCCCTCTTCAAAGAATTCGGCCGCCTGCTCTGACAGCCAAGAGTTCACGGCCGCTTTCACTTCATCGTCACCATTGAAGCGCTACCCGCCAAGATGGTGTTTCAGGTACCGGAAAAGGTGAAAATCGCTAGGAACAAGGTCGGGGCTGTATGGTGCATGGTCCAAAACTTCCCAGCCAAAAGAATCAATCAAATCCCGAGTCTTTTGAGAGGTGTGAGGCCTAGCGTTATCGTGCAGGTGCAAAACTCCTTTTGTCAGCATGCCACGCCTTTTGTTTTGAATTGCTCTGCGGAGCTTCTTTAGAGTTGCACAGTAGGCATCTGAGTTGATTGTCGTTCCTCTTGGCATAAAGTCCACTAGCAAAACACCGCGCCGGTCCCAGAACATAGTTGCCATAATCTTGCACTTTGACAGCGTCTGTTTGGCTTTGACCTTGACGGGTGAGGTTGTGTGTCGCCATTCCATCGATTGTCGCTTGCTTTCAGGAGTGATATGGGATACCCATGTTTCATCTCCAGTGACAATTTGACTCAACATGTCATCCCCTTCTTCCTCGTAATGAATCAAAAAGTCTAATGAAGTGGCAAATCTCTTCCCTTTGTGGTCCTCTGTGAGGAGTCTGGGTACCCACCGAGAACACAGTTTCTTAAAGTTTAGGTTTTCAGACATAATTTTGTACAAAACCTATCTTGAAACTTGTGGAAATTCCAAACAAAGCGTGGAAATTGTGAATCTTCTGTCCTCACGAATCTTTGTTTCGACTGCAGCCACCAAATCATCAGTGATCACAGAAGGCCGGCCTGAGCATTCTTCGTCATGGACGTTTTGATGGCGAGTTTTAAAGTCTCTAACCCATTGATGCACTTTACCTTCACTCATTGCATTCAGGCCGTAAACTTCTGTTAACTGACGATGAATTTCTGCAGCTGATAGGCTTCTCGCGGTCAAAAAACGTATCACTGACCATATCTCACACGCGGCGGGCGATTCAATAATCGTAAACATTATAAAGTAGCACAGATGCGTACACGTCAGCTACAGAGCTGCAACTTGCAGCAGTGTGAACGGGAAGGATGCCGGCAAGTGGCACGGTGGCTTGTTGCGGCATCCGCGCGAACTATTACTTAAAAAGCAACCCTCGTATTTTTCAGTTCATGTAAAAGTTCATCAAAGTTGGAATGGTATGTTGCTCTGTTCAAAAATTTATTCAGATATTTAGAAACCAAAAGTAACCTCACTCCTCTATCTCTTTTTGAAACAATTACACGGGGATTATTACGCTGCACAATCCAATTAAAGGGTCACATTTTCAAAATTCTGTAACTGACTTACATTATTATGTGTAAGTTCAAAATTTGGATCAAAGATGCCTATGGCTCCCCGCTGTAATGGTGCAAAAGTGTGGCACCCTGCGATGACACCCTTGGGCTCAACGTCACTTCAGACAGCAAGGTATTAACAGATGCACAAAAAAAAAGGACAGAGTGAAGAAGCTCATGTGACATGTAAGGTAGGTTAATGATGTCACACTGGCACCGAATTTCACTACAATTCTGTCCAGTGCCACCATGAAGGTGTCACACAATGGAATGGTAATCACTCTCCTGCTTACCCACATTTCACCCTTTCTTTTGAAGCCGCTGCAATGGAGGTCAAAATGGTGGCACCCAATGTTGAAATACCATGGTTTTATGGGTGTCCTGGAAAAGATTTGATACAAACTGCCACTCAGAATTGATACAAAATTGTTCCGGCATAACATCAAGTGCCGGCACATTGGCCTAGAACATAACAGCAGTGAAGGCTGTGAGACGATGCCAGCCAATAGTATGCTGATTAGGTCTGCATCATGACAGGAGCGTCCCCTTAGATGAAGAGAATGTAAGCGCAGCTGCAGCTAGCCAAGGGTGCACTAGAAGAGCCGCACTAGAAGATGAGCCATGTTCTAAACAATTTAGCCATGACTTTGTGTTCTATGTTAATTGCTTGCACGGAAATTGTATATATCAAAGGACATTGATTATTTGCATGTCGCCAATTGCTTATGACACCTCTTTATAAAAAGGCAAAGTCAAGTATTGTCAATTTAATTTAGTGTAATAAACTCCATTAATAAGATCTGCTTGAATGTTGTCTAGCTATCCAAGAAAACAGCTTCCTAGGCACCCTATATTAGACGAGTGGGCGGGACATCACATTGTCAACGACTTATAAGAACCCAGTGCCTGGCAGCCTTGAAACTTTCTTTTGTGTTTTGTGGGCACCTTCATTCTCTCTTCTTTACTTTGCAGGGGCGTTAACTTGCTTTCGCTGTCTCTTTTGCTAATCAGTGTTTTCAGGTGAGCATTGCAGAAATTTTCTTTGCTTTTGTACTTATTTTTCTTGCTTGCCTTGTCTGTTTCTTGTAGTTGTCTCTTCCAACATGCTCACCCCACCTATCTCACCCCTGCTCAGGTGTCATAGCTGCCAGCATTAGATGCACAGCTAATGCAGATGTTTCAGTTCCAGACTCAGCAAATATCTACACACGGTGCAGCAGTTACTGGCCAACACTGCGTGCCTGATGGAACAAACACCACCCACAGCTATACCACCTTTTTGCCAGTTTTGTGAACAAGAAGAGGAATGGCTCGAGTGGTTGCAACAGTCTGAAGCCCACATCATTGCTCACAACATTCTAGGTACTGTGAAAAGTTATTACTTTCTCTAAATGGTAGGAAGTATAGTGTTCTGGCTCATAAACAAACTTTTCCCTAACGCCACTCCAAGTGAACTTTCGTTTGAACAGGTTGTAGATTTGCTAACTCACTATTATGACCAACAAGTGAATGTGGTAGCAGCTAGGTATCAATTCTTTAATTGTAAAAAAAAAAACAGTCAGAACAAACTTATTGTGAGTGGGTAACAGGTTTGCCGGGTATGATGAGGAAACGCAAATTCAGATGTGCCTGTGCTGTTTTATATTCAGATGTTATGTTGCGTGATGTGATCATGTACAGCCCAATTGATGTCAAACTCAGAGTACAGATGTTGAAACAGGTAGTGCAAATACTGGATCAGTACAATTCAGGTGCCGATAAATTTGAGCAGCCTCGCACTCGCCACACCACATAAACAACCCTCCATGCCGCGTAAGCAGCTCACTAAACAGGCAGCTACACAGGAAAACAGAATTAAGTCTTGCCTTCACTGTTGTTCACAACACAAACGCCAAGATTGCCCCTTCCGACAAGCTCAGTGTTACGCTTGTGGTAGGAAAGGACATGTACAATCTGTATGTTTGCAACAGAACAAACATAAGCATTTGGCCCACTCACAAAAATCTAGTCACAAGGCCCATGTCATTAATACAATATATTCAAAGTCTGCAACAGGCAGCGTGCAGTTTCTTCAGTGATATGTGAGTCCAACAAACTTTTTGTTCATTTACTTATTTGTGGGAAACATGGGCAATTTCAGTTTGACACAGGTGCCTCTGTCACATTGCCAAATCGTCACACATCTGAACTGTTAGGTTCCACATGCCTGTCTAAAACTAGCATGCAGCTGATGGCTTATAATCCAAAAGACATTCCTGTTCTCAGAAAATGTATTTTGCCTGCCATGTATCACTCACATACAAGAACAGTGGCTTTTACAGTGCTACAATCACGCGATTGTGACAACATAGTTGGTCTTGATTTGTTTGGCTGTAATATTCAGGACAATGGATTGTCAATGTCTGCATTCCATGCAAAAGACAGTGTGGCTAGCTTGCTAAAAGAATTCCCAGAACCCTTTTCTGAAGGTTTAGGCAAGGCTAACAATTTTGTTGCACATATTACTCTGAATGACAATATGCTCAACCAAAATTTGGCCAAGCCAGAGCTTTTCCCATTGCTACTGAACTCAAAGAATTGTAAGAAATAGAAGCTAGTCAATGGGCAAGTCCACTGGTTTTGCTCCCCAAACCTTAAGGTCGCGCATTCACCTCTGTGTTGATTTTAAGTCTATGGTCAACCTACAGACTCTGATTGATACTTATCCATTGCTACGCCCAGAGGATCTCATGGACAGATTAGGTGCAAGAGACTACTTTTCAAAACCTGATTTGTGCAACGCATGTCTTCAAATACGGCTAGATGAAGAATCTCAAAAAGTGTGTGTCATGAATACACATTTTAGCTTGTTTAAGTATTATCATTTGTCTTTTGGGAGTGCCTTCACACCTGCCATTTTCCAATGGTATTTGGAACAGCTGACTGCAAAAGTACCAAACTGTTCAAACTATTTGGATGATGTGATTCTTCAGTTTCTCCCCGGCGTATTTGTTGCTCGAACAGTCCACGCGTGTACTGCCGGTTTATAGTGTCCAACGGGCACAATATTTCGGCGATCAGACATGTCGCCATCGTCAGGTGCGCTGACGAACTGAGCTCCTGAGGGCGGGCGGCCGATTTAAATCCCCTCCCCCCGTGGGCCGCTCTCTTCACCATCCATGCCCACGCGCCGGCGGTCGCGAAGATGTGGGCGTCGGAATCTGTCGTAGCGTCGATGTGCTTGCTACGTCCACCCTGGTCACCAGTTCGTACTTCTTGCTGAGAGCTTCTTATTTACATTCAATGCTGGGTCCCAAGCCTTGCTGAGATTATAGCTGCAATCTCGGTTGATAAGATCTTCCCTGGTGAAAATTTAGATAGCCTCCTTTATAACACTGTCCCAATATTTAGAGGTCTGAGCCAGGATCTTGGTATGCTCATAATCCATCTCGTGTTTCTCGGACAAACAGTGCTCTGCTACCACCGACTTATTTGGATATTTCAGCCGAATGTGCCTTTGATGTTCTCAGCAGTGATCTTCAATGGTGCGTTCTGTTTGTCCAATATAAGTCTTCCCACACTCACAGGGAATTTGGTATATGCCGGCCTTTCTCAAATCAAAGTCATCTTTCACACTTTCCAGTAATGCCCATGTTTTATTGGGCAGGCAAAAGACGGTTTGAACTCGGTGTTTCTTTAATATACAGCCGATTTTCCCCGATAGTGCGCCATTGTACGGAATAAAGGCAGTGGCTATCTCTTCTTCCGTGACTTCATCCGTCTCCACAGGTTGTGCTGTGGTGGTGGGATGGGGAGCGTGTCTAATCTGCCATTCCGAGTACCCGTTTTTTCCGGAACACGGTTTTGAGGTGTTCCAATTCCTGGGGCAGATTCTCTGCGTCGGAGATGCTGCATGCCCTGTGTACTAGTGTTTTTAGTACTCCATTCCTCTGAGAAGGGTGGTGGCAGCTGTCTGCATGCAGGTACAGGTCAGTGTGCGTTTTCTTCCTGTACACACTGTGGCTCAGGGTACCATCAGCTCTTCTCTTGACCATGATGTCCAGGAATCGTAATCTTCCTTCTGCTTCGGTCTCCATAGTGAATTTGATGTTTGGATGTATGGAGTTTATGTGTGTAAGGAAATCCAGGAGCTTGTCCCTACCATGGGGCCAGAGGACAAATGTGTCATCGACATAACGAAAGAAACAAGTAGGTTTCCAATTGGATGACGCCAAGGCTTCCTCCTCAAAGTACTCCATGTACAAATTCGCGACCACTGGCGAGAGTGGGCTGCCCATTGTGACTCCACCCATTTCCTCATAGTATTCGCCATTAACCAGAAAATACGTTGAGGTCAAGACATGCCTAAAGAGTTCGGTGGTCTTTTCGTCAAATTTCTGCCCAATAAGCTCGACTGGCTCTCGTAGAGGCACCCTGGTGAATAGTGAAACCACGTCGAAGCTCACTAGGATATCAGTGTCTTTCAGTCTGAAGTTGTTGAGACGTTTCACGAAATCCACGGAATTACGGATATGGTGAGGGCATTTACCTACATAGGGGCTAAGTAATTCAGCCAGATATTATGCCAGCAAGTAAGTAGGTGCCCTATGTTGCTGACAATCAGTTGCATAGGTACCCCACTCAACCAGGATTGTGGCTACAATCTCAGCAAGGCTTGGGACCCGGCATTGAATGTAATTAAGAAGACTCTCAGCAAGAAGTACGAACTGGCGACCAGGGCAGGCATAGGAAGCACATTGACGCTATGACGGAGTCCGACACCCACGTCTTCGCGACCGCCGGCACACGGATGCAGATGGCGAAGAGAGCGGCCCACGGGGGAGGGGATTTAAATTGGCCGCCTGCCCTCAGGAGCTCAGTTCGTCAGCGCACCTGACGATGGCGACATGTCTGATCGCCGAAATACTGTGTCCGTTGGACACTATGAATCGGCAGTATACCTGTGGACTGTTTGAGTATTTGGATGATATTGCCATAGCAGGTCGTACACCTGAACTTATTGCAAATTTGCATGCTTTGTTTTGTTATTATCTGATGCAGGATTAAAGTGTAGACTGGACAAGTGTGATTTTTTCAGACCTGAGTTGTAGTATCCTGGTCACATCATAAACAGTCAGGGTGTATATCCTCTTCAGTTGCATTTGTTAGCCATATGAGATTTGCCAGCTCTTAGCAATGTCACAGAAATGGTATCAGTTTTAGGGAAAAAGAACTATTATATTTGGCTCATACTGAATGCTGCATAACTCGCAGCTTCTTTGCATCATTTGCATCGCAAAAATGGCCCCTTTCTTTGGACAGATGAGTGCCAAGTAGCTTTTCAATAACTGAAAGATGCATTGCTCAGTGATTGATACTTAGTTCACTTTGATCCTGACAAACCAGTTGTATTGCATTTTGACATGTCCTCTTACAGAACCAGTGCAGTGCTTTCACACATTTTTGGTGATAAAGACAGGCCTATTGCTTTTGCAGAAGAAGTGTTGTCTAAAGCTCAGTGTAACTATTCGCAGATTGAGAAAGAAGCTTTTGTTGTGTATGGTGTCACCATATTCCACCACTATTTGTATGGCAGAAAATTCTGCTTGATAACAGATCACAAGCCTTTGCAGTTCTCGTTTCATCCAATGAAACCGGTTCCAGTATGAACTGCCCAGCAATTGCAAAGATGGTCTTTGTTGTTGTCTCAATACTGGTACGAGATTGTGTATTGTCCAACAGCTCAACATGGTAGTGCGGATGCACTTTCACGTCTTCTGATTGGCCCTGATACAGACTTTGACACTTCTGCAGCATCTTGTTGTCACATCAATGCTCAGGATTCAGAATTGCTTCAATCTTTTACGTTGAATGCACTGAACAATAGGAAAATTGCACAGGCCACAGAATCTGATTCAAATTTGAACATTTTGCTAAAATACATTCGCACATCTTGGCCTTGATTTTTGGATAGCATAAAGAACTGTGTAGTGCAGTGACACTTTGCATGTTGGCATAGCCTTGCTGTACATAACGGAGTGATTCTTGTTCAAAATGACAGTGGACAGTCACATGTGTTGATCCCTAAAGCTTTGTGAAAAGAAGTGTTGCAGTTACTTCACCAAGGACACTGGGGGATTGTTCGTAGAAACAGTTGGCATGTACTTTGCTGGATACGGACACCCAAATAGAACAGATGTCACAGTGTCACACATTTGTGGAAAATCAGTCCTCTCCACCACAAAAATTCTCTGCTTGGCCTAAGTCGCAATCACAATGGAAACGTATGCACATAGACTGTGCCAGACCTTTTTGAAACACTTGTCGGTTGATTGTGGTTGACTCGTATAGCAAGTTTCCTTTTGTTATTCCAGTGAGCTTGACAACATCACATAGCGCAATTCAGGTGTTGTCCTCTTTTTTTGCCTTGAAGGTTTACCTGAAGTCATAGTGATGAACAATGGACTTCAGTTCTGTGAATGAAATGGCATATGGCATCTAACTAGTGCACCATTCCATCCACAGTCAAATGGTGAAGCAGGACTGTTCGCACCCACGAGATGGACCATCACAGGTGGAACTGCTTCATGGCCACTGCCAACGGACATTGCTCCACTCTCTTCAGCATCCAGCACCAAAGGAAGACCACAGGTATCACTTGTGCCACATGGTATTGTCTTTTATGGAGTTTTTAGCAGCAGCAGATGGCGGGCGCGAGGCGAGATCGCCCATCGACTTGGTGCTTGCATGTATCTCATTACAGGTCCAGATGGGATGCAGCGCCAACATCACAATCACCTTCGCCACTGTCATGTGCATGATGATTTTTCTGTGTCTTTTCCCCCAGATTCATGGATCCCGAGGACAGCGCGGCCACAGAGCCGCCAGAGGGTGTCATCATGACACCTCAGGATGACCCCTTGGAGACGGAGCCTTCACCTCCTCCACCTCCTCTCATCCTACCAATGGAGCTGGATCTGCCCACACCACAGCAGCCGATGCTTTCTTCATCTTGTTATTGGCCTCTGGAGGTGGACACATACCCTTCTGGTTGTTTTCTGGGGGACGCTTCCACTAGAGCGAAGGGCGGATGGCAGGGTACGATTGGAAGCTTGATGTCCCCTGCAGCCACAGCTTCCGGTCCAGCACAGCATCCACCCTCCAGCCCCCCCCCCCCCCCCCCCCCCCACTGTTGTCGCACTCCCTATATGATAACGGTCCATCACTTTGGGGGTGAGGAATGTTCCGGCATAACATCAACTGCTGGCACTTCGGCCTGGAACGTAACAGCAGAGAAGGCTGTGAGACAACGTCAGCCAATAGTATGCTGACCAGGACTGCACCAAGACAGGAGTGGCCCCTGGATAGAGAGAATATAAGTGCCGCTGCAGCTAGTTGTGGGTGCACTAGAAGAGTCACACTAGAAGATGAGCCATGATCCAAATGATTTAGCTGTGACTTGTGTTCTATATTAATTGCTACCATAGAAATTGTATATATTGAAGGACATTGATTATTTGCATGTCACCAATAGCTTGTGGCACTTCTTTGTAAAAAGGAAAGTTAAGTATTGTCAATTTAATTTAGTGTAATAAGCTCCATTAATAAGATTTGCTTTAATGTTGTCTAGCTATCCAAGTAAACAGCTTCTTAGGCACCCTATATTAGACAAGTGGGCAGGAAACCACAAAAAAGGCTTCAGCAGGTGGCATTAAGGGCATCAGTGAAATCACGCCTTTCCTTGGGCCATTGATTCACATACATTTCGTGGTTCAAAATGACATTTCTCAGTGTGATGAACAATAGGACGACATCCGTGTCAATCTTTGACACTTCTGACACCCCTCGACATTCCGACTCCTTTGTAAGGGCACTGTGGGGCCACATCTCCACTGAATGTGATTGCACCACTTTGTAGTGCAACACAACTGCAATTTTTGCTCTTGTGTACAGGTTCAAACCACTGGGACCATTCAAAATCATTTGACAAAATTTGAACCTGATCTTAAGTAGCAAAGGGTCTTTATGCTTTTCAGCCCTCCTGTTTCACATCTTCCTGTGATGTGATAGTGGAGCTGTGCAACATTGACACACTTATGAATAAAATGGCAAAGGCTCCATCTAAGATTCTCCAGTTCAGCAGCACCCGCTAGCATTTATTGAGTGTTCTAAAAATGTTCCATTGCAGAGAAAACGTATGAAGCAGTTCTAGATGCCTGCAGATAGGCAACTGTCATCAGAGAAGTATCGAGTGATTGCCTGCCTGGAGCCACGCAGTTTTGACCTCCATCATGGAGTCATCAAAGTTGGACAGAATTCTGGTGAAATCTGGTGCCAGTGTGATGGCATTAACCTACCTTACATGTTACATGAACTTCTGAGCTCTGTCCCTTTTTTTCACATCTGTTAACACCTTGCTGTCTGAAGTGTCATTGAGCCTGAGGGTGATATCGCAGAATGCCACACTTTTGCACCATTACAGTGGAGGGCTGTAGGCATCTTTGATCCAAATTTCAAACTTATACATTGTAATGGGAGTCAATTATGGGGTTTTGAAAAACTGTTGCTTTAATTGTGTTGCCCAGTGACTGTCCACTATCATTTTGAACAAGAATCACTCCGTTATGTACAGCAAGGCTATGCCAACATGCAAAGTATCAGTGCACTACAATGTTCAAATTTGAATCAGCTTCTGTGGCCTGTGCAATTTTCCTATTGTTCAGTCTATTCAGCATAAAAGATTGAAGCAATTCAGAATCCTGAGCATTGATGTGACAACAAGATGCTGCAGAAGTGTCAAAATTTTCTGCCATACAAATAGTGGTGGAATATGGTGACACCATACACAACAGCAAAAGCTTCTTTCTCAATCTGTGAATAGTTACACTGAGCTTTAGACAACACTTCCGCTGCAAAAGCAATAGGCCTGTTTTTATCACCAAAAATGTGTGAAAGCACTGCACCGATTCTGTAAGAGGAAGTGTCAAAAAGCAATACAACTGGTTTGTCAGGATCAAATTGAACTAAGCATCAATCACTGAGCAATGCATCTTTAAGTTATTGAAAAGCTACTTGGCACTCATCTGTCCAAAGAAAAGGGCCTTTTTTGCGATGCAAACAATGCAAAGGAGCTGCGAGTTATGCAGCATTCAGTATGAGCCAAATATAATAGTTGTTTTCCCCTAAAACTGACACCATTTCTGTGAGATTGCGAGGAACTGGCAAGTCTCATATGGCTAACAAATGCGACTGAAGAGGATGTACACCTTGACTGTTTATGACGTGACCAGGATACTACAACTCAGGTTTGAAAAAATCACACTTCTCTCAATAATGACACACACTTCCATTTTCTGCAACTCCTCAATGGCAGCTCATTTGGCTATAGGTACTGCACTCTGTTTTATGAAAAATGGCTGATGTGGTTTTAAGTGTAATGTGTACTAGTATTCATTTCTGGTGTATCCCTTTCTACAAGTCCTCACACTTTCGAAAATTTTATTCTTATAATTTTATCTTTATAAGTTACGTTTGATTAATAAAATTGGTACAAAGACATTCCCCACTTGGTGCTGTTGCAGAGCTTTTGTTCTCTCCGGTCACTCACCTTTCCTATTGAAGTCATCCCCACAACAAAGTCCTCACTGAGATCATATATAATTAAACATCCATGTGCCTATAAAGCACTTGCTTTCCCATGAACCAATCTGTCATTCAATAAACAGGCTACAACTTTCATCACTTTTATCAGAAATAACATCATGTAATATGTCATCAATTTCTTTAAAACTATGAGCTCCAGATTTACTACTATTTTTATTTTCTTTCTTTGTATGACACATTTTCATTACACTAACACAAACATCATGTATGGATCTGATATTCTATCATTATTACCATTTTCATTAATAATCTATTAACCTAACTACTCTCTTTTGTTTGACACTGCTCTTCTCTATGGTACTTACCTTTGAGTTGTTCAATAATAATGTATTTAATCTCATGCCAATAATCTGGATACAAAGTCACACACTGATAATCATTTCACTGGAGTTCTCATCTTTACTGGTAACACCACTATTTAGCCACAAATCATAAATAAATAATTCACCTTTTCCCATTTTGGCAGGTAACCTGTCTTCACTGACTAGTTTGGTAACTGAAATATTTTTGTCATCTACACATAGTCTTTCACAAGAAATCAAATCACTGTTATTTACCTGTAAGGTGTGGCTGCTCAAATTGATACATGACCAAACTGGCTGTAATTATTTGTCAAAACTGGCAGCACTAGTGCCTTCTCAAGTAGCTCCCATTGCCTGAATACTGTGTGCTTCACTACAGATATGACTGGTCTGTTGTGGAGATATGCGCTGACTACTCAGTTTGACGCATGCGCCTGTTCACATTTTGTTTCAACAATGCATGTCTTTGGTTATCAACATAACTTAGTAAGTAGTACAAATCTAATTTAGAATGTAAAATGCACTTATTTTCTTTTTGGGACATTTATTCTACTGTTACAGCTTTCTGAATACCAACAATCAAATTGATACACTGTGCCTGATTGCATTATTTTATAGGAATTTTTGCTGGGATGTATTAGATCATGGCAGGCTACAGCAAGATGTATAGCCTCAACACAAATCATGCTGAAGAAATCCGAAAGATGTTTTTCAAAGAGGATGGTAATGAGATTCAAGAGGATTTTGAAGATGAAGTAGACACAGATTGTGATGACATAGTTGAAGTTCTGCAGAAAAATTCATAAACAGAAGAAGATGAATGTGACTTTGATGAAATACTTAACAGAAATCACCATTACTGTATTGTAAGGAAGAAAGGGACAAAATGGAATAAAGTTCCACCATCTCAGAGTGTACATTTCATGGCCAACAATATTATTCAAAAGCTACCTGGGCCTGTAGGTGTGGTGAAGGCAGCTACAATGCCTTTTGAATGCTGGAATTGATTCATAGTTGATGACATTTGGTCTATAATAGTTTTGCATACAAATCAGTATACTGAAAGCCCTCATTGGTCTCTTATTTTTAGCTGGTTTAATAAAAATAACAGACAAAGCTTAGAGGATCTGTGGTGAACTGAAGCAGACGGTACCAAAAAAATTTGCCTTATAATGTACATAAAACATTTCAAATTCATTTTGTGGCACCTTAGATTTGACAATCGTCTTACTCGTAATGAAAGGAGACAATTAGACAAGATAGCAGCAGTTTAGAAAATATTTTATACATTTGTGCAGAACTGCCAGAAATCCCACGCCCTCAGTTTCTTGGACCACGACCTCACATCCCAAAAGGTTTAACAGCAGCTAAGATATATGCTGTTGTGAATTCCCAAGTATCTTACCTACATAATTTTGAAATATATGGTGGGCTGCAATGAGGATTACACCACATAAACAATAAACCTTGAGATGTTACTCTGCAACTGTCTACACCCACTTATCAGTCAGGTGGAAATGTGATGACAGACAACTGGTTTATTAGTACTAGCTTGACAGAAGAGTTAGAAAGAAAAAATCTTTATTTTGCTTGGATGATGAAGAAAAGCAAGTGTGAGAGTCCAGTGGAATTTGCTACCAATAAAGGAAGGGCTGTCTACAGTTCATTTTTTGGCTCGAAGAAAGGCTGCACTCCAGTTTCCTATATTTCTAAAAATGGGAAGTGTGTGATTCTGCCATTAGTTTTGCATGAAGATAAAACAATAGAAGCTGACACTGGAGATAAACAGAAGCCATCCTTTGTAACATATTATAATAGCACTGAAGGTGGAGTCGACACTATGGATAAGTTGACTGCTTCATACAGTGTTACAAGAAATGAATGCCATTTGCTCATGGTTATATTGTTTACAATGATGAACATAAGTAGAATCAATGCACAAGTAATTTATTATGGCAGCAATGAGATTAGTATCAGAAGAAAAGGATTCCTGAAACAGCTATATCAAGCACTATTTCTACTTCTCTTGGTTCGAAGAAGCTTGGCCACCTCAGCACTTCACAGGGATCTTCAAGTGAAGCTAAAACTTTATAAGGCAATGTGTGTAGAAGGGGCAAAAAATGAAAGCAGTAATTGAGAAAAATGAATTGTAGCTTTTTGCTCTGACTGTGGTAAAATTCCTGATATGTTACCATTGTCCAAAAGTGATTGTAAAACAATTGAATGAGTAACATTATCTTTGTTGTTGGGCTCTAATGTTATCTTTGCCTTTTTGTAAAGATATTTGTCATTTATAATGAGTTCCATTAGTGAAATTTAATAAAGAAGCAAGTTAAAAAGTAAAGTTACCATTTATTACCACACTCCAACATTGACAATAACAAAACTGAATGACTAATATTTCTATTGTTGTTATGCACTCATGTCTTCTTGATCTTTCTTTAAAGATATTTTCTATTTATAATGTGTTTTGATAATGAAATTTAATAAATAAACATGTGAATAAGTGATGTGATCAATCTGATACACTGCACTCAATCTTGTTGTGAAAAAAACCATACTTGACAGAAGGTTAATATTACTCAGTTCTATAATAACATCTTTGGACATCTCCACAACATGTTTAAAATCACTAATATCTTCAACCATTCCCAGTGTTTCTAATTCCTCCTTAAAACAAACAAAATACTTCTCTTTTTCATCATATACTGTTAAATCACCATAACCATCACTCTTCCGAGGATCACAAACATCAGCAACATGTCCTTCCCTACTCTCTCAATATTACTTGTACACCCAATTACATACATTTAAATAATTTTCAATTAACAAAGTGTTCACATCTTTCTTACCTGGATCCTTCATCAGATTTTCAGCTGCTACATCATCATACGAATCAGTTACCTGCTTATTTTCTGACAAATGACAAGTCTCTACCCGATCATAAAATCCTATTAAGTTAATTACTTCTTCATTCTCTTTGCCAATGCCTTCGTGTTCATTTTCTTTACCTGCTTCATCAGTTTCAAAGACTGATATACTTCTTTTTCAACAGACATTATATTGATAGAACAGTACACATCCTTAAAATAATTACTAACTACTTCACATGAATGTTTGTGTTGTGCATTTTACTCTTGCTCCATTCATTATGTATGTATGTATGTATGTATGTATGTATTATACCATTTGTGGCTTCAATCTTGTGGACTGACAATGGAGTGCATGCGAGTTTCTTTAAATATTTTTTCAATTTTCTGAATAGTTATGTCTTGTCTCCTTCTGTCATTGTGTCCATTCCAACTTCTATTTCTAGTGCCAAAGTCTCCAGTCCCACTTCTGTTCTAACCATTTCCCAACTGTAACTTGGAGGAAAATTATTATCCTTATAGTTATTGTAGTCCCTTGAATAAAAGTTGGTGCCATTGTAATTATTGTGTTCACTTCTGTGGTGATTAGAATTTCCCCAATTGTGATTACCTTCCCCTTGCATATGACTGTGATTGTTGTAATGTTGTCTGCCCATTTTTTTCCATAATTATATTTTCCATAATTCTATCTAGCTGGAATTTTTTATAAACTTAATTTTCATGCGTTCACTGACATTAGCTCCACAGTTGTCTTTTCAATGTTGTAAAAATTGAGTTGGGTGCAAACTACCCTGAATTGAAATTTTTTTTCATTGGAGTGTTACATCACGTAATACCAGCATTACTGGCAAGGTTTCTATTAATTGCATCATTACTAAGCTCATAAAATTTCTTGGTAATTAAAGAAATACTACATACGTTAACAGCAGTATCTAAATTATCTTTTAAAATGTTCCTGACCTGAGGCCACAAATTGAAATGGCCCTCCTCTCTAACACTGAATAAACAAACAGAAAAATAAAATTCAAAGCAAGTGTACTTTTTTAGCTTACTTTGCTAAGTATCTACGTCTACATCTATACACTGCAAATGACTGTGAGATGCATGGCAGAGGGTATGTCCCACTGTCCCAGTTACTAGGGTTTCTTCCTGTTCCTGTATGGAGCACAGGAAGAATGATTTTTTTAATGCCTCTGTGTATGCACTAATTAATCATATCCTCACAATCATTGTGTGAGCAATATGTAGAGGGTTGTTGTATATCCCTAGAGTAATCATTTAAAGCCAGTTCTTGAAACTATGTTAACAGACTTTCTCGAGATAGTTCACATCTGTCTTCAAGTGTCTGCCATTTCGATTCCTTCAGCATCTCTGTGATGCTCTCCCCTGGTTTAATCAAACCTTTGACCATTTGTGCTGCCCTTCTCTGTATATGTTCAATATCCCCTGTTAGTCATATCTGGTATGAATCACACACACTTGAGCAATATTCTAGGATGGGTCGCATGAGTCATTTATAAGCAGTCTCTTTAGTAGACTGATTGCACTTCCCCGGTATTCTACCAATAAAACGAAGTATACCACCTACTTTACCCATGACTGAACATATGTATCATTAGATTTCATATCCCTACAAGTGTTACACCCAGGTATTTGTATGAGTTGGCCAGTTACAACAGTGACTCACTGATATTATAGTCATTATTATTATTATTATTATTATTTTCAATTATTCCCATTTAAGAGAGCGTTTGAACTTGAATTCCTTTATGATGATTGTTTGTGTTTTTTCTGAGCCCAAATTTTCTTCATGTGTTCACTGTGTTGTTTCTTTCGCTCCGCTGTCCATTTGCATCCTGGTCTCTTCTGTGTTGTGGTGTCAAATTTATGATTTTTGATGATGTTCCTGAATTCAGTTCTGTTTTCTGCATCGTTTACTGTTATTTGTGCTTGTCTGAGGTCCTCTTCAACTTCTTTTATCCATTTTGTTTTTCCCCTGCCTGAGTTGATGACTTTAAGAATTCGCTTTGAAATTCTGTTTTCATTCATCCTGTGGATATGTCCGTAGAACTGCATTCTTCTTTTCCTTACTGTATCTGTAATCTTGTCTGTGTATTTATATAATTCTGATGTTGGTCTCTTCTTCCAGATTCCTTGCTCTTGTATCGGGCCAAAAATTTTCCTGAGAATTTTCCTTTCTTGTTTCTCTATTTCTTTGATTCTAGTTTGCCCACCTATTTGTGTTGTTTCAGATGCATACAGTGCCTCCGGAAGTACGACAGTGTTGTAGTGCCTCAATTTTGCGTTAGTGGATATGGACTTTTTGTTATAATAGTTCCACGTGAGTTTATATGCTTTCTGTAATTTTTTTATTCTTTCCTCATTGGCCTTTAGGTTGATCCCTGATGGCTGAATGATTTCTCCCAGGTATTTAAAATGTGGTACTTGTATGATTTTCCCATGGGTTGTCACAATAGGCAATTTGTCTTGTGGCACTCTTTCTATGTACTGGGTTTTCTCATATGAGATTTGCAGGCCAGTTCTTTGTGCAATTTCGTGTAACTTCTCTATGGCGTTAGTGGCTTCTTTTCTATTATTTGTGAGGATTGCAAGGTCATCTGCAAAAGCTAAACACTTCACATTATAGTTATTATTATATATATATAGATATTATAGTCATAGACTACTACAATTTTTCATTTTGAGAAGTCCACAGTTTTATATTTTGGGAACATTTAAAACAAGTTGACAGACTAATGTGGACAATAGCTGCAACTAGGAAGGAGGGGGTAGATTACAACATCTGAGTTTTGAATTTACACAGTCATACTCAGTCTATGAGTTATGATGATGACATACATGAAACACGCATACAGCATGCTAATAAATTTTGCAGCATGACAGCTAATGTCAGTCTTTGACAGCTCACTTGAAGATGTCTAGCAGCTGACAGATGAAACATTGGGAATGGTGCTAAATGTAATGCTCTCCTGAAACAACATTGATTATTGAGTTCACTAGAAAAATTTTTAAGGCTCAAAAGTATCAGCTTACCTGCGAAGTTACTAGGTTACATTTATCTGGTGTAAGCACAAAAGGCATAAAGCAATATAGAGATAGTTTATTTTTAATACAGTGGACAGAATTAAGTGTCTATGATTTGATTGTCATTTGTTAATGTATACCTTGACACATACTACATCCGTGAAGGTTCTTATTTTTATGGGATCTACAGAACATATTGAATGAATGAATGAATGAATTAGGTATAATGTTCAACTCTTCATTTATCTGCCTATCTGCAGATCAATATATGCACTTGTTGAATGGATAAAACTGAGGGTTTTAGATATGGGAGTGTATTATCATTGGGTTGCTCTGAAACGAATTTGGGTAATGCTGTTATCCTTGCAGTACTTGGTAACCTACATTAGTGACTTCATATTAATATTGATCAACTATGAGTAATTAATCTTTGTGCAGAATACAGAGAAATGCAAATGCAAATAATTTTAAGTATGAGGAAGGTACAAGAATGTGTAATGTGACTTTTGATACACTAATTGTCTGGTGCTGAAATTTCATAAGGACACTTATTATCACAGATCTGTAAATTTATACCCTGGAATTTTTTCTTAATCATTTTAGGTGATACTAACGTTTTTTGTTATGTGAAGTTCATCTCTCTGTCACATAAAGTTTTTCACAAAGTAATGATGAAGATCCAGAAAATTCCTACAAAATGTGGTATATGCAGTGCTGTCCCCCTGCATGTTTTGCCACCATGTTTACATATATGTTTTGTGGGCCAGCTATGGGCCCTGCCTCACCTAGGAGGTTATTTGGGCACTAACTTACATCTGCACAGTCACATGTACATCTGATACTGTTCATGTATCCTTCCGCAGGTGCACACTTAAATCCATGCTCTGTCCAGGGAGAGTCAGTTACATTCCGAGCCCCGAGCAAGCAACAGCCACTTCAAGTCTCTGCTACAAGTCTCTGCTATGGACCATGCCTGCCACTGCCACTTTCACTGCCCATTAAAATGCCAATTCACCATCATTGTGAGCTAGGTGCTATGCTGTGCTTCCACCAGCTGCTCTGAGAGCACCACTCCGTAGTATTTGTTGTGACTGCCCATGAGCTCACTTGCCTCATGGGACTGTGTCATTATGGCACCTTGCTGCCCACTAATTGACTGCCTACAAACCTCCAGTCTTATCAGTAGGTTGCCTACAAGCTCCTAGTCTTGCAGGATCATCTCATCTCAGCACTTACTACTCATCAGCAGACTGCCTACAACTTCCCAGCCTCATTGGGCTGTGTCACAATAAATCTTCTCTGTTACTCAAGACAGCATGGTTCTCAAGTTGTTTAACATTATTCTCAGAAGTTGTTTAGTTTGGATCTTTCAATGAACAGTTATTGCAAAGTGTATGTTTCATTTCAGCGAGTCTCACTCCTCTGAAAAAGAGTACTTAAAAAGTATTGTAAAATAAGGCACTTCTAACATTACAATGAAGTGTTACTTTCTTCAGGACTAAAAATAAATCTTAATGTCTGTTTTCGTCCCTCCCCAAATCCTTGTTCCATTTTCTTCTATACACTGCCTGACGATGGTCCCTGAGCAGTATCCAGCAGTGGTCAGCTATCATGCTGACATCCTGTCAGTCCTGGTATTTATGTTCCATTTCTTTCATGTCTTGATGGAACCTTTCTCCCTGTTTCTCAATCATAGCACCTAGATTTTCTGGAAAAAGCTGATATGGGGGTCCAGAAAGTGTAGCGTCAAGCATAATGAGGTGTCCAATACTTTGAAGTTGACCTGCATGTTTCTTACTATATTCTGGTAATAAAGATCTTTGCAACTGTCAAGAAACTTGCTGACAACTTGTTTGAAGGATATCCAAGATTACTTTAAAATTAATTGATGTTGTCTTCAAATATTTCATCTCTCATTAACTTACATATGTTATAAGTATTTGTGTTTTGCACAACTGTCTCATTTGCATAGGATACAGGGGTACTTGACACAGTCACTCTGTCCACCAAGGATCACAAAGAATAAGATGAGCATCCCTGCCTAATTGAATACCCAGTTCTTGTCAGAATTAAATAATGTTGGGTGTCACCAATATTCAAATCATTGGATGGGTAACAACCTGTGTACACCACGTGCAGTTGGAAGCTTTCCTTTTGCCTTTATAGCAAGGGGAAGCAGGTATGGAGGCATAAGGCCCTGAGCTCAGTCTCTGTGCCAATGTCCTGGATTAAATTCCAAAGCGGTAAGAGAATTATGATTCATTACAATCAAGTATTAAATCATTCATGGTTTGGTCTGCCCAAAGACATATGTTATTAATCACTCATTTGGCAAATTATCTGATTACTTAGGATCAAAGTAACAATGTTCATTGGGGATAAGCTTACCTGAGAAATATTCAGCATACATTGTTAGTGTACATAAATAAGTTTTGTCCTATGATACTCTCAGTGCCACCATTTAAATATTAAGATGGCTATAGCACATGACTAACAGCTGCTTAATGTATGTGGAAGTGCACCAGCTTCCATCAAAGCATGATTCCTGTTAATTTTGTACCATTTTGAAGTCTTTGTAAATCAGTAATAAATTCTTTTAATGCAGCTCTCAAATTGTTGATGCTTTGTAAAGTTAATGAAAATTATCTTATTGGGAAAGTAATGTGCTTTCCATTTGCACATATAACTGTTTTATCTAGACCAACATTATGAAAGTAATGACAATTTCATTATATTTATGTTTGCACAAAACATTTTCACATTATGACAAATATTCAGGTCTTTCCTGCTAACTGGGGAAGTCAGTGTTGTATAGGGACATGCCCCTCTACCATTACTTTTCCTCAATGGAGGTAGTTGATACCAAAATTAATTATAAATTTTTAAACAGGTTAATATTATCTCAACTGTTTTTCGAAAAGAACTACATATGATTTTGTACATGATGTATTATATTTCAGGCTAAAACATATAAAAAGAAATTACTTTATTTTCCATTGTTACAATCAATATGTGCTGGCTTTGAATATACAGTTAAAATAACTTTACATACACAAACCCATTGCACTTATCTGCACTTAAAAGATACACTTAAACACACAATTTTTTTACTTTGTGAGGGAAAAATGCCATTGTGTGCAAAGAACAGAAAAACCATTCCAGTTAGATGGCTGAACCTGCCTTTGGAGTCTCCCAGCCCACCATGTCATATGACTTTACTTTTTTATGTAGAGTATTTTCAGATCCTCACAAATGGTCCACTCATGATCTTGTAATTAAGCTTGTGTAGAATAAAGGCTAAAGCATCACACTTCTCTTTCAAATGTACTGAGTATCCAACAGGTATGGTAGCACATTTCTTTCTGTAGAGTATGACCGCTTTGACACTTATTTTTGAATAATTAATGATGAGTCTTAGTCTTTCATGTCATGCTAATTTCTAAGCATTTGCTTCAAATCAGGAACATCAGATCAATATGCAAGATCATGCATCATCATAATAAAGGTAAGGAAAGACATATTTTTTCTCTTTCTGAACCAAGAGAAATAAGTTCCAAAAGCCAACATGTTCTTCTCCTGCAGCCTAGAGGCTAAAGCTGTGCAGCATCTTTTAAGAGTGACAGGTCTCTGGTCAAACCATTCAGTTGGGACTATGAAAACGATTGTGGCTCAAGGCAGTCCTTGATTTCACAGTCTTCATCAGGACTTGTGTGTGTCTTGTTCCCTGAAAGTGGGAGCACATCATCAAGACTATTAGAAAGCAACAGTACAGGAATATTAGATCCACAAGGCACAAGATGCAACAAAGATTCACTGTTCAGACAACAGATTTCCTTTTTGGTTTTAAAGTTGTCTCCCTGCACGTTATAGGAACAAATGTAACAGTCATCACTGTGATTTTAAGATTCCCTCAAGACTATCGGCCCAGCAAAAAATGGAAAGATTTCACCTTGTGCTTAGATCACAAGTGGAGTACTTCCTCACAACTTGAACACTCTCAATATGGGGCCCATGACTATTTCTGATCACCAGCTTCTATGGTAAAGTATGCAAAATACACTTCTTTGCCAAAGTCTGAGATTGTCTGCTGAATGAAATCCTGCCCCCTCAGAAAACCTTTATGTATATTTATTTCTGAGTTTCTTAGACAATTCTGAGAAAATAAAGTAGCATAAGTACAGTTCAGAAATTGAAAGTAATTCTAGAAAACTACAAGCAGCACTTAACAACAGGTGCTTTTCAGTTGTTTGCTTGCAGGGCTGCACTAATGGATGTGCTTGTAGGCTGACCAGCTATAGACAGCATGCCACACCAGTAGAGATGCTCATATACATACTGATGACATGTGCTGCCAACAACAAATCCAACATGGTTCTTGAGTCAACAGGTAGAACCAGGAAATTACAGGAAGTAAACAATAATAAAACATTGTAATCTACCCCTCCCTCACATCTTTTGTTGATTGTCACTGACTTCATAATTAACTCTTTCATTAAGCTTAAAGAGGAGTAAGATTTACAATAAACTCTTTACTTATCTTCTTTTCTCATAGTTGGCTCCATTCATTCACACATTTTAACCCCTCCATCGACCCGTTTTTTAGCTCTGAAACTTGATTACTAAGTTGGTCCATTTGATCTTTGACACTGTCCATCTTACTACTGTTTTCAGTTCTTATTTCAGTTAACTGATCATTAACTGCGCTAAATTTGCTATTGTTATCTGTCTTCATTTCCTCTAGTTTTGCCAAATTAACTGCAAAATATCAGTTTTTACTGTTTCTTTGCTGACTACAATTTCATTCAGTTCAAACATGTCCTGATTGGGTCCTGCAGCTTTCACTTCTACATCACTACTACCCTTGTCTCTCTTCATTTTGTTAACAAACACACAAGTCTACAAACAAATTAATTTCACATATAGTTTGTTCTTATCTTTCCTTTTTTATGTCTCTGGTTGAAGTTGTAAAGTCTTCATTCATTCAATCCAGTCCATCATTGTTGGTAGTACATCATCACTGTTGTTGTAATTTACTTTTTTGGGTAGATCTCAGTCTTCTTTCTTCACTTGATTGGAAATCCATTCATACATAAATTGCAAATGACACAAATCATTCTCCCTTCTTCTTCTGCAACAGACAAAATTTCATTATCAATCATTTGATCCCGGATAACGCCGCCACTTGTAATCTACCCCTCCCTCATATCTTCTGTTGATTGAGACTGACTTCATAATTAACTCCTTTAATAAGCTTTGAGAGGAGTAAGTTATACAATAAACTTATCTTTTTTCCTCATAGTTGGCTCCAGTTCTTCATGTCTAGGGGCTGATTCTTGAAACTGAAATTTTTGACATTATAGGTTGTCATGCTTCCAATTGATGCAATAACTTCTGAAGAATTGCCTGGGCAGTAATATCTGCTTTTATGTTGATTTTATTCTCTCACCTTTTCTATATCACACTGTCTTTACAATTTCAACTTCAACAAAACCAAAAATTACATTGTTATTGCCAAAAATAAAATAATGTCCAATCACATCAGAAGCATGCCCACTATTAATCCACTGTATGGTACTAACACTATTCCAAAGAGTTTACAAATTTTCTTGACAAATGACTTTCTATAAATTTCTATACCATTATTATATAAATAAATCCAGGAATAAATTTAATAATTAGAATCAATTTGCATAATTAATAACAGAAATTTTAAGTGTGCTGAATATTTTGTAATTTCAAATGTTTTTTAAAAGAAAAGTTATTTTAACTGTATGTTCAAAGCCAGCACATATTGATTGTAACAATGGAAAATAAAGTAATTTCTTTTTATATGTTTTAGCCTGAAATATAATACATCATGTACAAAATCATGTGTAGTTCTTTTCGAAAAACAGTTGAGATAATATTAACCTGTTTAAAAATTTATAATTAATTTTGGTATCAACTACCTCCATTGAGGAAAAGTAATGGTAGAGGGGCATGTCCCTATACAACACTGACTTCCCCAGTTAGCAGGAAAGACCTGAATATTTGTCATAATGTGAAAATGTTTTGTGCAAACATAAATATAATGAAATTGTCATTACTTTCATAATGTTGGTCTAGATAAAACAGTTATATGTGCAAATGGAAAGCACATTACTTTCCCAATAAGATAATTTTCATTAACTTTACAAAGCATCAACAATTTGAGAGCTGCATTAAAAGAATTTATTACTGATTTACAAAGACTTCAAAATGGTACAAAATTAACAGGAATCATGCTTTGATGGAAGCTGGTGCACTTCCACATACATTAAACAGCTGTTAGTCATGTGCTATAGCCATCTTAATATTTAAATGGTGGCACTGAGAGTATCATAGGACAAAACTTATTTATGTACACTAACAATGTATGCTGAATATTTCTCAGGTAAGCTTATCCCCAATGAACATTGCTACTTTGATCCTAAGTAATCAGATAATTTGCCAAATGAGTGATTAATAACATATGTCTTTGGGCAGACCAAACCATGAATGTTTAATACTTGATTGTAATGATTCATAATTGTCTTACCACTTGCTTTTACTAAATGAATTCTTTCTTTACTTTAGATGAATTGCCTTGAAAGATAGCTCTTTAAGGTAATAAGAAGTGAAAGTATACAAAACAAGCCAAAGTGAGATTCTTGATTAATTTATCTCCAGCTAATTTAGGGAAATGAGTTTTACACATTCTGTTTTATTTAGTGTATCATCAATCATGTCTGTTTCCAGTACCAGCAATTAAGTGTTATTTTTACAAAATTGTGCAATATGTTTCTTCTTATGAGACAGAATTGGTGACCAGTAGTTACCTACAAGAGGTGAAATAGTTATTACTGCTGATAGGCCTATATAAAAGTGCAAACACTATTTTAGCGTCTGGAATTATTAGTGCCTTCTTTGGAAAGAGGAAGTTACGGACTGGAAAAGGTTAAAAGAGAAAGGCAGATCATTCAGACCCCAAACTGAGAGAGACCTACCTGCGAGGATGAGACGAGACAAAGATGAAGGGGGAGCATATTAAACTTTTGTAGTCCTATTGTCATCAGTTGCATATAATAATACGGTATGTTGATAATTATTACTTTGAGACCAAAAACAAACAAACACAACACATCCAACATATCCAAAATGCAGGAAAACTCACAAGCCCCAAACCCACTAATATACATAACACGCATACACAGTGATAACCCCACACAGGAAAGAAGTACATGGTTCACTATGACTTGCACATGTCATTTAACACACAGATGGGAAAACATAGCAGAAACTCCAAATAGCATGTAAATGTTATTGTCATATAACCACTCTCCCACAAGCCGTGCATTATGAACAGGTGCTCGATCATGTTGAAAGATGCAATCACCATCCCCGAATTTCTATTCAACAGTGGGAAGCAAAAAAGTGCTTAAAACATCAATGTAGGCCTGTGCGGTAACAGTGCCATGCAAAACATTAAGGGGTGCAAGGCTCCTCCATGAAAACATGACCACACCATAACACCAATGCCTCCAAATTTTACTGTTGGCACTACACATGCTGGCAGATGACGTTTACCGGGCATTCACCGTACCCACATCCTTCCATCAAATCACCACATTGTGTACCATGGTTCATCGCTCCAAACAACATTTTTCCACTGTTCAATCATCCAATGTTTACACTCCTTGCACCAAGTGAGATGTTGTTTGGCATTTACCAGCATGACGTGTGGTTTATGAGCAGCCGCTCAACCCTGAAATCAAACTTTTCTCACCTCCTGGCTAACTATCATAGTACTTACAGTGGATCCTGATGCAGTTTGGAATTTCTGTGTAATGGTCTGGATAGATGTCTGCCTATTACACCTTACCATCCTCTCCAACTGTTGACGGTCTCTGTCACTCAACAGACTAGGTCAGCCTGTACGCTTTTGTGCTGTACGTGTCCCTTTGTATTTCCACTTCACTATCACATCATAAACAGTGGACCTAGAGATCTTTAGGAGTTTGGAAATCTCACATTTCGTGGAGTGCCACATTCTGCTCTCTCACAATGTCTAATGACTACAGAGGTCGCTGATAAATGGAGTACCTTGCAGTAGGCGGCAGCACAATGCACCTAATATGACAAACATATATTTTTTGGGGTGTTTGGGTACTTTTGATCACATAGTGTAAGTCTTTTGGGCAATATGCTATGAGTCATTGATTGATTGCAAAGATAGCTTAACAATAATCCTATCATATGATATTGCAGTGCCTGTGTTATTCAGAAATACAATGCAGTGTTCCTTTGGATACACACACATGTCTAAAAGAACAAGCACTGCAGCAACTACAGCTGAAAATTTTTGCTGGACTGGGGCTCAAACCTAGATTTCCTGCTTATTGTAAGTGGCCACCTTACCAGTGGGCTGTCACAGTTTGATTCATGGCCAGACTCAAACTTCCGTATGTCATCAACCACGTGTCTACTACCTACAGTCAGACACCCATTATGTCCTTGCACATCTGAAGGAACATTGCATCATACTTCTGAGCAATACAGGCAATGCAATATTGTATTTATCCAGCAACACTGAGCAAGTGAATTTCAATTAAAATGTCTCATCGGTAATGGGATAGGCAAAATGGATGCACAAGTGCAGGTTGCAGACACATGGTTGACGTCTTATGGAAATTAAGTCTCGCCGTGAAGCATGTGTGGATAGCCTAATTGTAAAGTGATCAGACGGGATAAGTGGGAAATTCACGTTCAAGTGCATTATTCCATTTTACAGCTTATGGTTGTCCACATTTGCAATTGAGAATACATTGAATGTATTTGGTAATAACTGTAATAATCACAGTGCCTTTTTGATTGGACATGCACACATGTCCAAAGGAAAACTGCATTGTATTTCTGAATAACACAGGCACTGCAATATTGTATCTGTCCATCAACAATGGCCAAGTGACATTGAATTAAAATATCTCCCCTGTACTGGTATATACAGGGTGATTATAATTAAATTCAAAACAATGTAGAAATAACACCACTGGTCGGAATGATGTCAAATGCAACAGAATATTATTGGAGAAGGGGGAAAATGTATGGCAGAAGAAAAAAAAAGTAGAGTGCAACTTGATCAATAGATGGCACCGTGTGTGTCAGAATACGTAAATGAAAACACCTGTCATGCACATGACCCACTGATGTTTGTACAAACACGCTTGCTATATGGCTTTTCCTCCTTTCATGTCTGTGACATTCACCATGACTATCTCAATGCAGGATTGTGCTCTGCTTGTAAAGCTGTAGTACAAGAATGATGACTGTGCACATGTCGCTCTGCAGAAGTTCCGGACACTAAAGGGTTTGAAAAAGGCATTGGTCCATTGACCGCCGTAAGTCTGGAGAAAATGATTCAGAAATTCGAAAAGATGGGTTCTTTTGGCGTGCAACCTGATAGAGGGAGGAAACAAATTGCTTCGATGTCAGTGAAAGCAGTAGCCACAGCAGTCCAGGAGGTATGCAAACATGTAGTGCATGGAGAATTGCCCGAACACTGGACATAACCGTGAGCACGGTGCATAAAATCCTATGAAACATCCTTCTTTGCTATCCATTCAAAATCACCCATGTGCACGAGTTGCTTCCTGTTGACCTATTAGAAAGAGAGACATTTGTTTTAGAGTTTCTTGCTCACATGGAAGTGGACAGTAATTGTCCGTGGAAGATTTTGTGGACAGACAAAGCCCACTTCCATCTGACAGGATATGTCAATACACAGAATTGTTGAGTATGGGAAATGGAAAATCCACACTCACATAAACCAGTACCACTTCATCCTGAAAAGGTGACTGTGTGGTGCGGGCTTACAGCATCACTTATCATAGAGCCATATTTTTTCGAAGAGACAGATGCTTCCTGTCCTGTTGCCTGTACCATCACTGGTAAGCACCATGAGTGTCTTTTGCGCAACCAAGTCATTCCAGCTCTCCAACAGCATGGACATGTCGATGGGAACATTTTTATGCAAGATGGCACTTATCTGCATATTGCAAATCCAGTTATGCAGCTGTTAGAATTATCAGCCACCACTGCCCTACAGCCTGGCCATCCCAATTACGTGATATTAATCCATCTAACTTCTGGCTGTGGGGCTATCAGAAAGATGTTGTGTGCCAGTGTTCTGATTGCAAATGTAGCTGCGTTGAAGGCACTCATTGCGCAACAAATTCTGAACGTGACCCTGGAAACACTTCACTCAGTTGTGGAACATGCTGTTTTCAAATTACAACTTGTGGCAGAAAATGGTGGACGGCATATTGTACATGTTTTGCGCCAGTCACATAGAAATTAATAATCCAATTTGATTCTGATTGATGCTTTTTATGTGGGTTTTGGCCTCAGGACAATTAAAAACTGATTTTTCCCACCCGATGTGATATGACCTTGCCGTGGTGGATAGGCTTACATAACTAGCAGTATCACACCTGTACACCCACGCACACTGAGTAGTACAGTTTGTTTAACATCAAACATACACCCTAGGCATTGTTGTATGATTCATTTGTCATTTGTAGTCAACCACTATTAAATTATGATGCTTACAGCACCATCTATTGCTAAATCTTCTAACTATTTATTTTTCTTCTACCATAGGTTTTCCCCCTTCTCTGATTATATTACATTGCAATTTGGCATCATTCTGACCAGTGGCATTATTTCTAGAGTGGTTTAGAAGCTTAACTTTAATTATACCAGAGAAGGAAAGTTGCTACTCACCATATAACAGAGATGCTGAGTTGCGATAGGCACAATAAAAAGATTCACACAATTAAAGTTTCCGGCCATTAAGGCCTTTGTCAGCAGTAGACCTACATACATACATGCACAAACACGCACTCACATAAACGCAACTTGCACACACATCTGCAGTCTCAGAGAGCTGAGACCACACTGCGAACAGCAGCACCAGTGCATGATGGGAGTAGCGACTGGGTGGGAGTAAGGAGGAGGCTGGGGCAGGGAGGGGGAGGGATAGTATGGTGGGAATGGCGGACAGTCAAGTGTTGCACTTTAGACGGAGGGCAGGAGGGAAGGTGCGGAAGGGGGAGGGGGTTATGACTGTTTACAGCCTGTGTCATATGGATCCTTCCCACCAACACCAGCTTTTCTGAATTGCGCAGGTGGGAACTTTCACTTCAACCCATCCTGCATCCCTGTAACCCTCCTGGCCTCAACCTTCATTAGGCACTGTCCTCACTCATCCAGCCCCTCCCTGTTCCCATTCCAGCACTACACAGCCGTCATTTCACCGCCACACCCAGCCTTTTAATTTTTTATTTCTCTCCTTTCCGCTACTTACCCCCCCCCCCCCCCCCCCCCCACCGTCCCCTCCTCTCCGCACCTTCTCTCCTGCCCTCCATCTAAATTGCAACACTTCACTGTCCACCACTTCCACTATACTATCCCTCCCCTTCCCCGCCCCAGCCTCCTCCTTACCCCCACCCAGTCGCCACACCCATCATGCACTGGTGCTGCTGTTCGCAGTGTGGTTTCAGCTATCTGAGACTGCAGATGTGTGTGCAAGTTGCGTTTATGTGTGTGTGTGTGTGTGTGTGTGTGTGTGTGTGTGTGTGTGTGTGTGTGTGTGTGTGTGCTACTGCTGACAAAGGCCTTAATGGCCAAAAGTTTTAATTGTGTGAATCTTTTTATTGTGCCTATCGCGACTCAGCATCTCTGCTATATGGTGAGTAGCAACTTTCCTTCTCTGGTATTGTTACATTCCATCCTGAATTTTCCAATATTTGATTTTTAACTTTAATTATAACCACCCTGGATGTATGAATGTATGAGTGCAGTCTGTAGACACATGACTGATGACATACAGAAGTTTGTCTGGCCAAGAGTTGATCTCGCATAGCCTAATAGTAAGGCAACTGCTCACGATCAGTGGGAAGCCCAGGTTTTCAACCCCTCATCCAGCACAAATTTTCACTGTCATCATTCCATTGTACAGATGATGATTCTCCATATTCACAACTGTGAGTACATTTAATGTAATCCTATCAAGTCAGTACAAGATTTTAATATTCTGCTTGAACATTATGAAGTACCTCGAAGAAAGCGATTTACTGACATATAGTCAGCACGGATTCAGAAGATATCGTTCTTGTGAAACACAACTAGCTCTTTATGCTCATGAAGTAATGAGTGCTATCGACAGAGGATGTCAAATCGACTTCATATTTTTAGATTTTCAGAAGGCTTTCAACACCGTTCCTCACAAGCGTCTTCTAACCAGACTGCATCCCTATGGAATATCGCCTCCGTTGTGTGATGGGATTGATGATTCCCTGTCAGAAAGGTCACAGTTCGTAGTAATAGGAAAGTCATTGAGTAAAACAGAAGTAATATCTGGCGTTCCCCAAGGAAGTGTTATAGGCCCTCTATTGTTCCTGATCTATATTAACGACACAGGAGACAATCTGAGTAGCCATCTTAGATTGTCTGCAGATGATGCTGTCATTTACCATCTTGTAAAGTCATCAGATGATCAAAACGACTTGCAAAATGATTTAGATAAGATATCTGTATGGTGCAAAAAGTGGCAATTGACACTGAATGAGGAAAAATATGAAGTCATTCACATGAGTGTTAAAAGAAATCAGCTAAATTTTGATTACGCGACAAGTCACACAAATCTGAAGGCTGTAAATTCAACTAAATACTTCAGGATTACAATTACAAATAACCTAAATTGGAACGATCACATAGATAATATTGTGGGTAGAGCAAATCAAAGACTGCGATCCATTGGCAGAACACTTAGAAGGCGCAACAGGTCTGCTAAAGAGAGTGCTTACACCAAGCTTGTCTGCCCTATTCTGGAGTATTGCTGTGCGGTGTGGGATCCGCATCAGATGGGACTGACAGATGACATCGAAAAAGTACAAAGAAGGGCAGCTCATTTCATATTATCGCAAAATAGAGGAGATAGTGTCACAGACATGATACGTGAATTGGAGTGGCAATAATTAAAACAAAGACATTTTTCATTGCAATGGGATTTTTCATGAAATTTCACTCACCAGTTTTCTCCTCCGATTGTGGAAACATTCGGTTGATCCTGTGGTAAAATACTTTTCTTCTACAATCTGTACCTAAGTGGTCAATACTTTATTGTTAACATTTTCCTGACAAAAAAAGTAAAGTACCAAGAAGACAAAAGCAAAACGAGGATAATGAAATGTAGTCGAATTAAGTCGGGTGATGCTGAGGGAATTAGATTAGGAAATGAGACACTTTAAGTAGTAAAGGAGTTTTGCTATTTGGGGAGCAAAATAACTGATGGTGGTCAAAGTAGAGAGGATATAAAATGTAGACTGGTAATGGCAAGAAAAGCGTTTCTGAAGAAGAGAAATTTGTTAACATCGAGTATAGATTCAAGGGTCAGGAAGTCGTTTCTGAAAGTATTTGTATGGAGTGTAGCCATGTATGGAAGTGAAACATGGACGATAAGTAGTTTGGACAAGAAGAGAATAGAAGCTTTCGAAATGTGGTGTTACAGAAGAATGCTGAAGATTAGATGGGTAGATCACATAACTAATGAGGAGGTATTGAATAGAATTGGGGAGAAGAGGAGTTTGTGGCACAACTTGACAAGAAGAAGGGACCGGTTGGTAGGACATGTTCTGAGGCATCAAGGGATCACAAATTTAGCATTGGAGGGCAGTGTGGAGGGTAAAAATCATAGAGGGAGACCAAGAGATGAATACACTAAGCAGATTCAGAAGGACCTAGGTTGCAGTAAGTACGTGGAGATGAAGAAGCTTCCACAGGATAGAGTAGCATGGAGAGCTGCATCAAACCAGTCTCAGGACTGAAGACCACAACAACAACAACCAAGAAGACAGTTAGATGTCAATGTATCTTTGTATTCATACATACAATTAACGAGTATATGTAAGGGGCATGAACAGCATCAGATGATGAGTGCTCACTGTAAAGGACATGGAGGTGCTGTGTACTCTTGTGAGACAGTGTTATCAGTGGCTGACAGTGTTGGAAAGGGACCTCATTGTGGGTCTCCATTTGACCAGCTGCTTGAATTGTGCATTATCCACATTAGTGGGATATTTGGATGTGACAGTGGCTCAACATTGGACTGCATGCCAACATGAAGGCAGGCACACTCATTGTCAAGGTTCCAGTTGACAACATCTGACCATCACATGGGAGGATCACCATATTGTGCACAAAGAAAACTGTAACTTCTCCATATCTGTACCTGTGAGCACTAGTAATGAACTTCCTGCAACATTCTGTGTTATCCTGCACTAGTGGTCAGAGACTGGCAAACTAGGGGATTACTATCCCATGTGTAGACACTGTTAACACCAAGCACAAATGGCTGTGTTTGTAGTGGTGCTGTGACTGATAAGTTGGGATGCTGATGAATGGCATCAAATAGTGTTCAGCAACGAATTGTGGTTCTGTACTAGCCTCCATGGCCAACATTGGTGATTGTGGCGGCAATGTGGGGAGAGGCCCATTCTTCCCATGTCCAACCATTACTTAGTCAAAGTTGCTAAGATTGTGGAGTCACATGAACTTACAGCAGCAGTAGCAGAGGCTATAGTGACCAACAATTGGCAGGTGCAAAGTTAGACATGTATGGTAAACAGCACTTGGCAACCTGTGGGGTATGCTGGTGTCCTCACTCTCTGCTGAGCCACTGTGCTGATGTTGTTCATAATATGAGGGCAGTGACATTACAGTGCTTTCAATCTTCGTTCATGTCAGGCTCAGTGGGTTTGACTCACAGCACACTAATACTTGCTGAAAAAAATTTCTGGGGTCTTGGCGTCACTCTTCTGCCACACCTGTTTCTGCTCAGTGGGCATATTGGCAGTCCTGCCCAGTTGTCACTAGGTGTATATTTGATGGGACTACCCACACATGGATGCCATGTGTGTGGTATGCCTCATGGTAAGCTATTTGGCAATGGTTTGTGACAGTTATCAAGCCATGGGATGGTTATTAGAGGCCTCAGTGTTTTCTCACAACCTGGAGGCTGCCCTCAACACCCCACAATCATTGCCCCAGCATAACTCTGCTTACATTGGTAGTGGATGAGTGACCAATTGAGTTTCAGGTAGCCGTGGGAGCAATTGTCAGCCTAATTAACTTAGATACAAACTGCCCTGCGCTGCAGTGGCTACTACAAAAAATTTTGTCTTATAGTAATCCACATATTTCTTTGATGGCTCGAGTCTCCACCTCTGCACATTACAAGAATGTGGGATGGTTACTTACATTGATAGGGGTTAATTCACTGTTGGTGCAAAATATTTTTGAGTTAGATCCTTTTTCTGTTTATGGTTTCCAGATAGTTGACAAAGTACATTTATTATCTTATGAGAGGCCCCTTTCAAGACTTGGACTCTTTGCTATGGTTGTATGATCAGCTGTTTGAGAATAGCCAAGTCAGGCAGAAAATTTCAAGGTGCACTTTTCTTTAAGCCAAAAGCAATACTTAAATTGTGTCATCCCTGTCCCATTTCCTCTGCAATGTGTGACAAGGCCATGGCTGAGCTTTAGCATTAGCAGGACATTGGCATTGTTTTTGTTATGTCATTGAATCAGTGGGCCACCCCTTTGATGGTGATTCAGGAACCAAATGGCACTGTACACCTGTGTGGAAATTTGAAATAGACAATCAAGATTTAGTGTGTCACAGACTCATTCCCAATTCCTTGGCTGGAGGAGCTGTTGGTGAACTTGTCAGGGTGCCAGTATTTTTCATGCATTGACTTGTGTGATGCATATGTGTAGCCACTGTTAGATGCCACCTCGTGAAGCTTTTAGTGGTCAAGATTAATCACATACCATTTGCAATTTCACGTGTATCATAAATTTGTTAACAAAATTTGGAGCAGTTGATTCAGGACATTCCCCTGTGTTAAAATACCTCAGTGACATATGGGTCACAGGCTCCATGCAATAGGAGCATTTATCAAAGCTGCAGGTGGTTTTCCAATGCCTTCTGGTGAACTGCCTTCTTTGAAAACTGAAAAAAATTAGCTTTTTCCCCAGAGGTAAATTTTTTGGCACATATGCATAGCAAACAAGGCCTTGTCATTACAGAATAGCATGTCAATACCAAGTCAACCTGCTAGTGCCCAAGATCGTGAAGGAACTCCAGCCCTTTCTGGGCTAAGTTTGTTCCCCAGGCCATGTGTGTCTCCCATTCTCTTAACCAGCTTTGCCAAAATTTTGTCAAATTTGTGTGGTCTGTGAGCTTTCAATGGGATTTTTAGTCTCTCTGGTCTTAGTTTGGCTTCCTTTACACGGGGTAAACAGTTAACTGCTAATGAGACCCACTAGTTATTGGTGTGGTGACATCAAATCAGAAGCCAGATGGCAGCAAGTAGCTCATCACTTACATGTCCATGGTGATTGTTGTAGCACAATATAACTGCTTGAAGATGGTAAAAAGGGGCACTGACTGTCACTCTCACCATTAAAATATTTCTTTTTTTTGTTTTGTTTTTTGTATGAAACAAAGTTTCTACTCATTACTCATCAAAAGCCTCTGATACCCTTATTTGACCCTTGTTCTAGATACCAGATGGGCCCGCCCACTGGTTGCAGAACTGGGCCCTCTTTCTCAGTAATTATTGCTATGAAATTGAGGTGGCTGTATCGCAGAAATGTGCAAACAGCAGAACTGTGGTCACAGCTGACACAAGCAAACAGTGCTGGGCATTTGCCAGCAGGCACGTGCAGGTTTACCATTATGCCAAATTTTGAAAATGTCTTGCGCAAGACAAATCAGGTGGTTGGTGCGAGCTGGATGATGCAATGCGACACATGCCTCCAATCTTTCTCACCATGGACCATGTGGTTTGGTTAATGTGACTCCCCACAAATCTGTACACAAAGTTTTGGTCATTTGTTCATTTTGCGGTGTCTTTCATACATCCACAAAACATATGTTGCTCCAGTGGTCACGCTGGAAACCGACCATTTGGAGACATGATCTTCGTTTCACGTGATTCATATGGTTGTGCAACGTGATTATCATCGGAGTGTGTGCCCTCCAGCATTGGTGAATCAGCCAGACCACCAGTGCAATACACCAGTCCCGACATTAAAGATAAGGTTTTGGTTATAACATGTTCCAAGGTATGGATAAATAAATGTATGTCAATGACAAAACAGCTCTCATCAGTTCCCATCATATTCCTGTCACCAAGCGTCTTCCTTGGGGAGAGTGCGTGAGTGTAGCAGTAAGCCAGTACACTCCACATTCTGACCATCACCTCCCTCTTGTTGCCCAAAGTTGATTTATTAATTTCTGAAGTAAGTTAGTAATTTGGGTGGCTGGTCACAGACTTGCCATGCTGAGATAGTGATACACTGCAGTGATGACAGTGATGGTCAAATTTAAATTACCAGTTTTATTAATAATACTCATCTTTTTCATTGCTCTTCTTTGTAGTGATGTGAAGGCTCAATATTCATTTCCTTTCTTTGGTTCAACTTTTTATGATCATCTAGAGAATGACTGGGTTGCTTCTTCGAAAATTATGTGAAAACTGGTGGACTTTCCGGGGAATTACACATATATATTCAGTCATTTCGCTTCACAATACAAATCAATAAAACACAAATAACTTGTTCTCCATCCTCACACTTCAAAATTGTACAACCAACTGAATAAATAAGGAAGATTAACTTCCAACAACATGCAGCTAAGAAATTATTGTCATACATCAATCTATTAATGCAAAATCACCTTCGGGACATATGTGTCATTCATAAAATATAAATAATTGTTTGCCATTTTTGAGAAGTCCATACTCATCATTGAAATTACATTGAGTGTTTATAAAAGTTGACATTTAAACATTTTTCATACCTATGTAGTAGTGGATATTTGGTTTTTATGTTTTCATTATGGTATTGAGTGTTTCATATGATCTAAGATTGGGTAGTACATTTATCTCACCATGACTGGATTTATTACAATGTCAGGACTGTAGGCAGTGATAACACATGTCCTCCCTTCACTGGTGATTCCAACATGATCTGAAGCTAAGGCACGGTGAGGAACGTTCGTTGGTATGAGCGATATGGAACTGTGAGTGGATTGGATATATCCTTCTTTGTCTGTGTGTGTATGTGTGATTTGCTTGTGAACCTTCTAGTATTTTTTGTGACTTTTTTTGTCAAGTGTTGTGTTATTTCCATTGTGTGCTTTGCTCTTGTATTAAAACTTGTATTTAAAACAAGATGGTGGATTTAGAAGAAGTACAAAACTCTATGGAAGACCTGCTTCAGTGCAGCCAAGGGCTGGAGAGTGAGTTACAGGTGCAGTTTGCATGCACAGACTCCGCACACCCACAGATACAAGGTGACACACGGGAGACGGATGGTTTTTAATGAAATAGTACTCAGCCAACTTTAAAATTAATGCATGTTTATTTACACAACATCAAAGCTAACTTTAAAATTAATGCATGTTTATTTACACAACATCAAAGCTCATTATTTGCCATTGTAGTTCACAAAGTTATTTGTAAAAAATAATGTCATCAAGGTGATGTCCATCATTTCGAATGCAGGACTCAAGTCTGTTCTCACAAACCTAAAATCTCTGCAGGGACAGCAGCAATTTCTTGAATGTTTGCATTCTTTGACTCATCCAAATTTTGTGGTTTGTGTCTATAGACACAGTTCTTAAGGTACCCCCCACAGAAAAAAGTCATTGACAAGTCAGGAGACCTGGGAGGCCAAGGAACATTGCCAAAATGTGAGATAATTGGGCCAGGAAACACGTGTCTAAGAACTGTCATTGAAGTGTTCGCGGAGTGTGATGTTGCCCCATCCTGCTGGAACCAAACGCGTTTTAAAGGGATTCGTCGTCTTCTTAGTTCTGGTTTCAAGAATGTTTCAAGCATACGAATGTAACGAACCGAATTAACAGTAACTGTGGCCCCGTTCTCTTAAAAAAAAAATAAGGTTCAATGATGACAACAGAGCCAAGAGCACAACAGACTGTTATTTTTCTGAGTGTAGAGGATGCTAGTGGATAAGGTGTGGATGCTCTGGAGTCCAGTAACATAGGTTTTGCTTATTCACGGTCCCGTTTAAATGAAAATGAGCTTCATCGCACATCAATAAAATTTCATTTTCATTCGATCCCAAAATCACTTGCATTCTGTAAGCAAAGTCTTCTCATACAGCAAAATCATTTTCCTTAAGTTGTTGGACAATGAGCATTTTTAGGGATGGAATTTTAATTCTTTATGCAAAATTCATCTAACTGATTCACAATTGATTTGTAACTCACTAGCATGACATCTAGCTGACCATCCTGGCCTTCTGACTACCCGCTTGCCTTACTCTTCTAACATCTTCTGGTGTCGTTACTCTGCGTCTCGGGCCAGGATGCTTCTTATCTAGTATGTTTCCACTTGATCGGAAGTTTTCCACCCATATGAGGATTGTGTTATGGCTCGGAACAGCTCCATGTCAACCGACATTAAACCGCGCATGAAACAATCGCTGCATAGCAATAATGGACTCACTTTTCACGAAACTGTCATAGACAAACACTCGACGTTGCAAGTCCCACTGCTCCATTGTGACTGAGTAAATGAAATGGCATCTTGTGTGGATCAGAACTATCCCCACCACGACCACCTCCCACTACCGTGCCCTCAGTACTACACAGTTCAAAATCGTCTGTCTCCCATGTGTCACCCTGTAGCTAAGGAAAATGTCAGCACGCTAAGCCCCACCACACCAGTGCCTCCTACTGTTGCTGGATAAGTGGCAAGCACTGGACAGTTGTTAGTCAGGCTGCCTCCCTTTTGGCCTCAAGACCTAGTCATATGGTTCAACCAAGTGGAGGTAGTCTTCATAAGTAACAATGTAACCTGCAATCTTGCAAAATTTGGGCACATAGTGAGCCAGCTTGACCAAAACTATACAGCCAAAGTATGGGAGATAATCGCCACCCTGCTGCTGCATTCCTCTTATAAATGACTGAAGGAAGAACTGATCCATCAGATCTTGTTGTTTGAGGAACAATGAGTGCACCAATTGCTGCACCAAGAGGAATGTAGTGGCAGTAGGCCTGCTCAGTTCCTGTGCCACTTGTGGAGTGTCACGCAATCCAACATGGTACCAGACTCACTGTTACACACTATCTGGGTGTGCAGCAACCCCACTCAGGTGAAGGTGGTAATATCAGCTCAGAGTTACAGCTGGATGGAGCTGCGAACTTGGCCAACTAGGTGCACAATGTACTGATGACAGCACCTAGCACTCTGGCCGTAACAGCTTATGACTCCGTTCCCCCATCTCCATGTTGGCTCATACTTGGACAAACAGGTGGCAGCTCTCACCACACAGGTCAACTGGTTGGCACATTCACAGGCAGAGGGCAGCAGGCACCATAGCAGCAGCTGAGCCAGCCACCACAAAACCAGCTCACAGAACTGCCAATGCAGCTCCAACCATTCTAACAGTACTCCAGTAACAGCAGAGCAGCTGCCGAGTGACTTCTGGTACCGCGCACACTTCAAAACAACAAAGTGTCATCCTCCCTGCGTGCACCAAAATGCCAACTGCAACCAGACCTAGATGCACCCACCTGCAATTCAGTATCCAGGTGTCTCTTCATAACAGAGTGGATGGGCAGTGTAGGGTACTTCATTGACATGGATTCAGACCTCTTGATATTCCCCCATTCTAAGCTAAGAGACCACAAGCAGACAGAGACACACACTCTCTCTCTGCAGTGAACAGTTCATCCATTAAAACTTATGGCACAAGCAACTGCAATTAGATCTCGGACTATGCCACACATTCTCATGGACACTTACTACGGCCGACATCAATGAACTGATCCTGGGGGATGGACTTTCGCAATCACTACAGGCTGCTAGCTGACACCACAAACAGTCAGTTCACTGATGCAACAGCAAATTTAAAGACAGCAGGATAGTGCCAGAGGTTTTTTTTCTACAGCATAAAACCTGTGAAGTGTCCTGGACCCTATATTGACATTCTGGAAAAATTTCCTGAACTCAGCCACCCAGCTAGCACACTGCAGGACATCAAATATTCAACAGTGCACCACATAATAGCTATGCCTGGTCCACCCACATTGTGCCACCCACATTGACTTGCAGCTGGAAGATCCATGTTAGCAAAGGATGAGCTCAATGCCATGCTGTGGCAAGCTGTTGTTTGGTCATCAATCAGCCCATGGCCATTTGCACTGCATTTAGTTCCAAAAATGAAAATTGTGGCGCCCATGTGGGGACTATTGCACCTTTTATTCATGAAGTGTACCAGATCAATATTTAATGTTGCACCTTCAAGATTTTAGCCACACCTTGGCAGGCCATGTGATATTTAGTAGGATTGACTGTGAAAAGGCATACAAACAAATTCCAGTGGCACCCAAAGACATTCAGAAACCGGCTACCGTTACACCGTTTGGGCTTTTCGAAAGTATGTTTATGATGTTCAGTCTTTGGAATGCTTCCCAGACTTGGCAACAGTTCCTGGATGGCATCTTGTGAGGCTTGCCATGTTGTTTCGTTTATGTCGATAACATCCTGGTGTTCACAAAGTCATCCGAGCTCCACTGCCACCACCTAACAACCGTCTTTCAGCGCCTGAGTGAAGCCAAAATCATTATCAACCCTGTGAAGTGCACATCCAGTGTGACAGAAATAGAGTTCCTTGGTCACTTAATCATTCCCACTGGATCAAAGCCACTGTCACAGAAAGTACAAGCGATTCTGAAGATGCTGTACCTGCAGACGCACAATTACACTGTTACCTCACCGTGTTGAACTTTTATCGCCGCCATCTGCTCAACGCTGTCGCCGTGCAAGAACCTATGACTAAAGCACTACATGGTTGAACTTCAAAAGAGAAGACTCCTGTGTAGTGGACAGATGCCCTGGAGCAGAGCTTCATGGAGTCAAATTAGAATCTTGCAGAAGCGATTCTCCTCACACACCCTGTACATGACATGGACTTAGCCATAGTGGTGGATGAAGCCTGACCACCATCAGCATGGCACTACAGCAGCATGTTGGTGGGAGCTGGCAGCTGTTTGGTTTTTTCTTGAAGAAGCTATCAGAATCACAACACTGTTGGAGCACTTACGACTGGGAGTTGTCTGTGGCATAAGCAACAATGAAATACTTCTGCCCACTGGTAGAAGCCTGACAATTTGTCATTTTCACTGACCGTAAGCCAATAAGGTCAAAAAGCATGAGCCCACAAGGGTGCCCAATGGACAAAGCAGTTTATACCCAACACCTACTTTGCTTTTTTTGATAACATACTACAATAACCACTTAATGCCTCGCTTATGTCGCATGCTGTTTGATGCCAGATGGTAGCTTGTGGTTTTGTGTAATCGGACACCACTCAGTCTGATGATATGCGTGAACAATGCACAGTCAAACTGGCGGCTGCAGTCTGTTGTCATGTGACTGTGGCATCTGACGCTTGCCACCTATGTATCGACAAAGGAGGTGATGGTAGTCTCATTGGTGATGTCCATGATGGGTGTCATCTCTGGCCAACGAGTGAAGTGGTCCACTATAGTTAGTGAACACCACTTGCGTTGGGAGAGAGGGAATGGGTCGACAAGGCCCACGTGGACATGTGAAAATTGGTGTGTCATATCAGGAAAGGTGCCCACAGGTGTGTGTGTGTGTGTGTGTGTGTGTGTGTGTGTGTGTGTGTGTGTGTGTCTGTGTGCCTTCTGACTTTGGCATGCAGTGCAAGTGCTTTTCCATTCAAGGCAGTACTTCTGAAGCCTGGACCAGATATAATGTGCAGACACAAGTGGTTGCATTTGTGTTGGTGCCAGGCTGTGATAGTCCATGGATTCGATCAAAGGCTCTGTGCCAGGATGTCTCTGGAAGGAACAGTCTCTGTGTATTGGTGGAAATGTCACACCAGAACTTCCTTGTAGAGTCAACGACAGGCACTAGTTCCAGTTACACACTGCTAGAGCTGTCATGGTGAAAACTGTGCAGTTATTCATCACTCTCCTGTACTTGGGCGACATTCTCAAAGTTTCACAAGCTGCAACATGTCCTTAGACTGTGAAATAGGGCTCGTGCAGGTATAGCTCCCATGACTACTGATGCAGAGCTGATGGAGTTTGTGCAGACATCCTCCTTCCCCCAGTCACCAATGGAGAAGGCCTCAAGCCCACCAGAGCCAGTGGACCAACTGTTACCATAGCCTCCTCAATCTTCTGACCCTCTGGCAGAGCCAGCTGGATCAACATTTTTCCCTATAGTGGTTGACCAGTTGCCAGGAAATGTCACACCATCTCTAGATTTGCTTAGGAGACCATGTCGCAAACCTAGCCATTTTTGCCCTGTGTGGCTCCTTCAGGAGGGAAGGATTTAGTATTCTCACCAGCAGATATTGAAACAGATGCAGATGAGTTGGCACAGGTATCTCATCATAAAAGTGCGAGACACTACCTCAGAGGGTGTGTGTGAGGCATTGCACGGGCAGAGCCACTGACCCAGGTGTTTACCTTCCGGTGGCAATAGGCATGACCCAGCAGATCTTACAAGAGTATCAGCTACCTCATATCTGGCCTTCACTTTGTGCCATGATCTGTTTTTCTATGTGCTTACTTACTCATTTGCTCATGCTGGTCACACTGCATTTGCTCCGTGCTCATCTGTAGATTGACTCACATGTTGAGTTACATTTCCTCTTGTTAGTTTCAGCTCCACAGGCTTGTAAATGAGCTATCTTTGGCTAGTATAGTAATATTTCGTGCCAACAGTGGTGTTATTGCTGCAGATACAAAAGATTGTTTATTATCGGCAGTAATTTTTTCTACCACAGTGAGGAAGTAGCGGTTTCAGTGTGTCATCGTTTCAGTCACACCTATTAACTGGAAACTCAGTTTCATTTGCCTCATTGTTTTTATTTATTAGTTGTTTCATTATAGTCCAGACTGTTTTTTCTTCATCCTTGGAGGCAGATTGGAGGCTGCGTAGCATTTTTGGTAAGGCGTCTGTAACTCTTGGTAGCCACTTTGCCAATGAATTATGTAGAAATTTCTTATCCTGGCACAAGGTACTTTATTACCACGTGTTATCCATCCACTGTCCTTGGTTGTCTTTAATTTCACCCTGACAGGACTTCAAAGTGCTGAAGGAATATAATTGAGAAAAAGTTCATTTTCATCAATACTGTCTCTTTTGAAAATACTTTCCAAAGGTTCTTCTTGTAAGTTATCTGTAAACACTATGTCTGACTGATAAGTGGTGTTTCCTTTAGCCGCTTTTTTCGGTTGTGACGTGAACTTAAATGTTTGTTATGTTTTATTGTCATGATTTGATCATGTAGTCAGATAAATCATTTACTATCATTTTTACATCCAGTCTCTGAAGCTATTGGGCTCTTGTCAATTGAAAAATTTTCTACAGTTCTTGTTGGGAACTTTACTGAGGAAAATAATTCAAAGCTGGACATCAGTAACTCTTAAATGTCATCAGTATGAAAGTATAATATCTAAGATAATTGAGTATTGTATGCAACAACAGTTTAGCCAGTATTTTGAACACAATAACGTACTCAGTTCTGCACAATATGTCTTAAGATCTGGCCTCTCTGCTATTAAAGCAGTTGAAGACATTATAGTAGACGTGTACAGCTGCTTTAATAATAAGACAGTTAGTTTTGCAATACTACTTGAACTGAGTAAAGCCTTCAGCATAGCTTCCCTTGACATACTAATTAAAAAGCTGCTCCACTATGGAATAAGAAAGAATGCTCTTGACTTACTGCAGTCTTACATAAGAGACAGGAAGCAGCTTGTATGTGCACACATTCAAAAATCCAATTTTCTATCAGTCACAATAGGAGTACTTTGGAAATCAGTTCTTGGTCTCTTTTTTATTGGTTATACATATGAATTATCTGCCCACAATACTGTCTTGTGAAACAGTGATCTGTGCAGATGATACTACACTAGTTGCACAATATACCAGCCAGGAGGAGCTACAACTTAATGCAGCAACAGCAATAGGCATATGTAATACATGGTTTAAAGGCAAGACATTGGAGGTAAATGATAAAAGAACTGAAGATATATTGGTCAGCTTAAAAACATCAGTTAAATCTGTATGGTGTGCTGTAACCTGTTAATCTGGCATAGTGATGTGTAACCCTATGTCTACCAAACTGCTCCAAGCAAATGCCAGAATGGTTCCTTTGAAAGGACATGGATGAGTTCCTTCCCCATTCTTGACACAATCCAGGCTTGTGCTCCATCTCTAATGACCTTGATGTCATTTGGTTGTTAAACATAATATTCCTGTCCTATGTCTACCTTTCTGACGATGCTCGTGAACAATTAAAACAATATAATGATTTAATAAATAGGAGAATGCAACTCTCATGTGGTATTTTCATGTATTTTGCATGTGGTGAGTCATATCCAAGGACAATGCTTGTCTTTGATGTGAGACAACAATTGCAGTAACTTTGCAAGAGGAAGTACCTTTGGGGCATTAGGCTGGTATTACACTATCAAATTTCTTTGTCAAAGATGTGATCAAATATTCCGTCAAATATATTTGACAAAGATCTTTGATGTAGCGCTAGAAGGGGTATTACACTGTCATCATATTTTTCGTCAACGTTCAAGATGGCTGACAACAACAACTTGGTATTAAACGCAGCAGTTGCATGTACCACAACTGCACTGTGTGCACATGCGGAAGAGAAGCGGGGGGGAAAAAAAGGAAACATACCTGGGTGAAGCCGTGGGTTTTATGATGACATGATAAAAGCATTCAACAAAACTTGTTACATGAGCTTATAGTGGAGGACGTCAAGTCGTACATCAATTACTTAAGAATGGATGAGCATAATTTCTGTATGTGCTCAGTGAAGTGTATCCTCATACCACAAAGCACAATATTCACTTAAGAACTGCTACATCTGCAGAAGACAGGCTCACTGTAACACTCCGATTCCTTGCTACAGGAGAGGGTTAGGTTAGGTTAGGTCAGATCAGGTCTCCAATCTTCTTAATCTATTTTCGTATTAAGGGTGGCTCACGTTGTAAAGCACCTCATCAGCTTCATACATCTCTATTAATTTTGTAGTCATCGGCACAGACCAATTGTATTTACCGGCAATGTTTATAAAAACACTACAGATGACAGAACGCTACAGCGATGCTAGTGCTCCATGTGGTAACATGTCACATTGCAGTGAACAGAAGACAAGCGACTTCTTTGATCAAATCTACAGCGAGGCCCTTGATTTGATCAAATATTGGACGACATTTGACAAAGTTCCCTATTACACCATCAAATATCTTTGACAAAGATTTTTGACAAAGAAATTTGATAGTGTAATACCGGCCTTAGTGCATGCTCCATGGATCGTCATTTCAGGTCAGAGTAGTGTGTAGAACCTGGAGTGTGAGCCACAGATGACAATGTTAAATCAAATGAAGGGAACAAAATAACATTTGAAACATATTCATTCTCTTGGAATTGTCAAATAGACTTCTTCACTCTTGTGTTAGATCTGGAGAGAATAGAAACTAAATATCCATGCATTAAGAAAGTTTTACTGAGAAGAGTTAACTGTGGTGTTCTCAAAGAATATATGGAAAATGTCTCTGCAGAAACTCTTTGTGTTTATTTTGAAGAACTGGATATTCTATTAAGCAACATGAATTCCTGTAATATTCCTGATTGTAGCATCCAAAGGAGAAGTCCACAAAACTTACACAGCCATGGTCAAGTACTACAGCTGAGCCATATGATGTTCAACAACTATTGCTCTGCTGTACATCAAAACTACGAGAAAAATAATAACTGAGGTACTCAATGTACAGAAACATCCTGGAGCCAGGACCCAGCACAATTACTGACAGATAAGACACAAACTGATGCATGATGATGGTGATAATAATAATAATAATAATAATAATAATAATAATAATAATAAAATGGAATTATTCAAGAAGATCTAAGATTTGTATTCAGAAATTTATTGGAAAATATGGCTTTCATCCTAGACAACAGAGTAAACAACAGAACATCAAGAAGAAGTACATATCTAAGTACACACACTGAATGTGAAACATTAAAAGGAAATATTTTGCTGATGAGTGACAACTATAGCTACTCATTAAAGATAAATTGCAGAAGATTATTAAGTCCATGAGGTGGAAGACTGGTGGCTGACAATACTAAGAACAATGACTTTATTCAGTGGATCCCAGTGACTGTGCAGTAACTAGCAGTATCGATGGCAGTTGTTCAAGAACATATAACAGTCTGGCCACACTGAGCACAGTGATATGGCTAGTTGTCATCATCTCAACATAGCAAGCTGTTAAGCTAAGTATGGTGAGCTGCGCCAAAGCCAAATTAATGGAAACCTTTTATATGAAAGTTCAGTGTAGTTGAAGCTGATTTGCTTTTATAAAAAGTTTCCAATGAACTCAGCAACACTTTGACAAACCAGGCTGGGGAAAAGTTGTCGTGAACTTGTTGCTGTTCTAATTGTATGTCAGTGCTGGCTAGAAGAATGGAGGAGCATCTTAAAGAATTTTTGATCAGCTTTAGTTAATGAGTGAGGCAGTTTTCCCTAATAGATATAGCTGATGATATGATAAGTAAAACCAATGGCAACTTAAGGCTTAAGGTGCTAAACTAAATGGAAAGATAGATCCACTAGATATCACTGATGTTGACTTAAAAGCAGACATAAAGACTCAGGGTGATGTATCAAATGCAATCATAGACCCTCATGGTGCAAAAGTTGATCTAGCTGTTGCTGAGACACATACACTCCATTTACATGGGGCTTCCAAAACTGGATTTCATAACCTAATTTCCAGATATTGCTTCTGGGTGGTCATATAAACATTTCAAAATCAATTCAGGAAATCTGCTTCTAGTTGCTGGTTTTCCAATTCCGCAATCATTTTTTGCGTCTGTTTTGAAATCTGCTTGGATTATCAAGTTACATCTTCTTTTCAGAATATTCGGTTAATATGAATTTATTGTGCAGTGAAGGAGAAGCAGAAATATTAGACTGGGCATGACGCTATCTACTTGCAATATTTAATTGAAGACAGTGACAGATTTACATATAGGCCCACTAGGAATTTTACGGGGGTCCGGCAATTTTTGCTCTGTACTCATTTTACCTTTAACATTTTAAAATAACTGCACTTACAAACGACGAAATTTGTTAATATTGTTAAACAACTTGCTAGTTTAAATAGGCCTTAGGAACGAAATTCGACAATACAAGCTCGGAAATATACATAGTTTACTTGGTGACTGAATGGAAATTTAACATTGGGTTTCTGTCTCGTATCATCTTCATGATTGTTCAAAATATTCTTAAGTAAGCTGTGATTCGAGAATGTTGTTGGCTTCTACCTAAACCTACCATATTTTCCCAGTGAAAATACCGAGATCCCTGAGAAGCTGTGATAAACTAATCAGCAGTTCCTTAAATACTGTAACATGTGTGGGCCTCAGTATGTAAAACCCGACTCTACTTAAATTTCTTGTAGAAATTATGCGGAAGTATCGCGTCAACCCTCCATTACTGTACCGGTAATTAATGTGAAAACTCTGTGGTCTTCAGTATCTGAGCTTTGATTTAATGACACTAGTTTAACAAAACATGTTGATACTGTGAATGTTTTAAACACATTTACACGAAGAGAACATAAGCAGAATATCTAATAATGTGTGAAATACAATTCATAACAGTTTAAAAATTTTGTTTATTTACTTAGCTACTTTTTTCTTTTTCTTTTTTAAAAAAAGAAGGAACCAACTACCAACTTTTGTTTGTCTCTTTATTGCGCCGCAGCCTACACGATATCAAAGTTCCCACTCTGTGCAAATGAATAGTACGTGGCATTGCAAATTTTATATTAAAATTCTTAACTAAGCTTTTTTTTTCTTCGAGGAACGGTTATTTTTATTTTATGCTGGCACAAAAGTTGCATTTGCGTGTAGGCTTAACAGCAGTGCTCACACAACTGACAACACACATCAACTGCCAACAATACTACATAAACTTTGTAGTCTGTCTTCTCTGCCCACAGAAACCGCTAAAATGTTACAAAAGTAATTGGGATAAGAGTCGATCCAGCACACCTCACTGCAAGAAATTGCAAAAATTATTTGCTTTTTAAATTAGAAAAACAGTGTCAAGAATATTCAGAACATATTTGCGCCTCGGCTAAAATTCCGGCTATGCGGGAAACAGAAGCCAAAAAAGGGACTGTCCCGTTTTCTTTATGAGACAAATTCCTGCCGGCAGGTGTGCTTTTATTGTTGACTGACAACAGAGAAACTGACAACAATTAAAGTAAATTATTCTGCATTGTCGTTCTCTCATAGCACAGTTACGTCGAGTAATCTGAGATGGTCAGTTCATCGCTCCGTGTTTAAAGGAAAGATCTTTGTGCTCGTGTGCCGGGTTTAAAGTAAGAAGCTTTGTGCACATGTCTGGCGTAGCATGATTGGAACTGAATACAGACTTTCTTTCCTTCCTTTTACAATTTTTTTCTTTTGTTTTGACTGTTGGTTGACAATTTTGTAAGTGCCTTAACACGAATGACCGTAAAAAATGCAAACGGGCAAAATTAAGTGGGGTGGCATTTCAGAAATTATCAAAGGAAAGGTGAGAACGAGAAGCCGATGTTCTAAAAACGCTTGGAAGAGTGGAAAAACTTTTCGCAAAAAATGTTGCTGGTTCGACTTCGAGTCCAAGTAGTACGGATGATATTTCTGGCAGAGCAGCTTTTGTAAAGGAAGTAAATACAGACAAAACAAAAGTTAAGCATAAAGGAAAGCAAATTGTTCTGGTTTCAAGTTTCACAAAAAACTTAAGTGTCGAGCCAGACATTGCAAAAAGAAATAACCTCGTTAGTGACGGTCCTAAAGAATGGTGTGTCAATGAATCAACAATCGAAATTTTCTTACAACGTGACATTAATCAAAATTGTAACGGTGATTTTTCTAATTCAAGAAGATCAATAGGGAACAAAACCAGATATTTGAACAAAAATGTATCTTACAGTAAACTTTTAAATGGTGAATCAACTTTGCATGATTTTCTAGTTTACTCCTGTAGCACCGGTGCTTTTTTTGTGCCCCATATAAATTGTTCGAAGGACTGGAAAAATATCTCTAATATTTTATCTCATCATGAGAATTCACTTGAACACAAAAATTCTGAGTTATCACTCTTAACAAGAAAAAAAGTCACTTGGAATAAATCTACATGGATACTCTGCAATTCACATTTAAGTACCTGGCGGAGGGTTCATCGAACCACCTTCACAGTTCTCTATTATTCCAATCTCGTATAGCGCGCGGAAAGAACGAACACCTGTGTCTTCCCGTACGAGCTCTGATTTCCCTTATTTTATCGTGGTGATCGCGTCTCCCTATGTAGGTCGGTGTCAACAAAATATTTTCGCTTTCGAAGGAGAAAGTTGGTGATTGTAATTTCGTGAAAATATTCTGTCGCAAAACACATTATCAAAAACACATTGGTCAGCAAGAGAGGAAGCGTGTGAAAGTCCATATGAAAACTGAGAGGGCTTTATCAATGCCCTCACACATATTGCCAATAATACGTCTGAAAAACCACTTGTGCGTAATGAGGCTTCAGTTTTATTGAATCAACTCAGCAGACTAGAAACAGTATTCATGATGACAGTTTGGAAGGGCATACTCCAGAGATTTAATAGTGTAAATCTGAAATTGCAAAGTGTAAATATTGATACTAAAATAGTGCATGAACTATATGAATCACTTGTAGGATTGGCCAGCTGGTGTGGCCGAGCGGTTCTAGGCGCTTCAGTCAGGAACCGCGTGACCTCTACGGTCGCAGGTTCGGATCCTGCCTTGGGCATGGATGTGTGTGCTGTCCTTAGGTTAGTTAGGTTTAAGTAGTTCTAAATTCTAGGGGACTGATGACCTCACATGTTACGTCCCATACTGCTCAGAGCAATTTAAACTTGTAGGATTTATTGCATCTATTCGTGGCATCTTCAACTATTATGAAAATAAATCTATGGAGTTTGTGACTGATATAGACTGTGAATGCACCTATAAAAGATCACGAAAACGCAAACTTCATAATGAGAAAAAGCGGAGTCTGAAGAAGTTTTTCTGACTGGAAAAATTTAGAGTTGAAACGTTTCTCCCAGTACTCTACAACTTGTATGCCGAATTAGTGAGGAGGAAGGAAAGCTATAGAACACTGGTGGACTCCTTCATAGTTTTCAGTAACCTTAAGAACTGTTCACCTGACGATATTGCTGAATGTGCAGCAAAACTCGAAGCGCCATATGACACAGATTTAGAGCCTTACTTCCCTAGTGAATGTGTACATTTCGTGGAACGTTTGAAATCTTCTGAGAGTAGTGGTATACCAGTCGAAATGAGTAAATTTTTACGAAAAGAGAAATTACAGTCCGTGTTTCCGAATGTTGATAATGCTCTTAGAATATTTCTATGTATGAGACTTACAAAATGTTCAGCAGAACACTCGTTTTCGGCTCTTAAAAGACTAAAATCGTACCAGTACCTATGTTCTACGTTGTCTGAGGAGAGGTTGAACGACATGCCCATTCTTCACATCGAAGCAGACCTCCTAACTGATAACTGCCTGAACTATGAAGATATGATCAACGACTTTTCTGCCGCCAAAGCCAGACGCAAACTTTGCTGACTGGTGAGGTTGTTTACTTATTCATACCGGTAGACTATTAGTTTTAAAAATTTAAGATTGTTATGTGATTTTTATTATAACTTAGAGTACATTCATTGGATTTACAAACTACATATTAATTGTTTATTTTGCAATTGCCGATGGCAGAAGGCGGAACTAAACCTCATTTACGTGCAGACGTGACCGAAGGCGCCCGATAATATTAAACAATACCCGGAATGACCCAGGCCGCTCGGCGCTGTACAGTCAAGTCATACCCATACTGTGGTATATTACAACTGATGCGTATTCTTGGCGTCTGCTGAAATGTATAGTTATCGCGGAAATACACGTTATCGGAGAGTACACTCAAATGAAAAAGTGTTAACAATGTAGTTCAGTTCTGTAGATAAATACGTAAAAGCTTTGCTAATACCGTTAGAAAGAGCTATGGTGAGAGCAGTAGCTGTAGTACAAAACTGTTCAGCCCGTACATGGATTAAAGGTATTGTGTACATTTATTATGCAGCATGTAGCTACACAGACCGTAATGCTTTACACGTTAACTATTAAATTACAAAACAAATTTGATTTTTCCACACTAGTCTGTAAAATTATGTAATAGCAAATCCAGTTCTGTATTTGTTCGTCTGTATTTAGTTATTAGTTCGTGCACCGAAATCTCTTATTTCATTTTCATTTCTTACACTTACTTATAGATTCACGTATTAATACCAAATGTATTTGTTTTACCTGCTACACATTCAAGTTATTAGATCGTAAAACGACAGTTCAATTTCGAACGCATCTCTGTAAAAGTACGTATTGATTTCTAATACGTATGTCAGGTTCGCTTCAATTTTTAAATTGTAACACAACTTTTTATTTTCATTTTCAACGGTATCGTGTAAAAGAACGGGTCATTCCATGTAAATGCAGCGCACCTCTCAACCTGACCCCTCAGATTTCTTTCAAATTTGGTGCATTCAGTGACCCAGATAAGAGATGCCAAAATACACTACTGGCCATTAAAATTGCTACACCACGAAGATGACATGCTACAATCGCGAAATTTAACCGAGAGGAAGGAGATGCTCTGATATGCAAATGACTAGCTTTTCAGAGCATTCACACAAGGTTGGCACCGGTGGCAACACCTACAACGTGCTGACATGAGGAAAGTTTCCAACCGATTTCTCATACACAAACAGCAGTTGACCTGCGTTGCCTGGTGAAACGTTGTTGTGACGCCTCGTGTAAGGAGGAGAAATGCGTACCATCATGTTTCCGACTCTGATAAAGGTCGGATTGTAGCCTATCGTGATTGCAGTTTATCGTATCGCAACATTGCTGCTCGCGTTGGTCGAGATCCGATGATTGTTAGTAGAATATGGAATCGGTGGGTTCAGGAGGGTAATACGGAACACTGTGCTGGATCCCAACGGCCTCGTATCACTAGCAGTTGAGATGTCAGGCATCTCATCCGCATGGCTGTAACGAATCGTGCAGCCACGTCTCGATCCCTGAGTCAACAGATGGGGATGTTTACAAGACAACAACCATCTGCCCGAACAGTTCGACGACGTTTGCAGCAGCATGGGCTATCAGCTCGGAGACCATGGCTGCGGTTACCGTTGACGCTGCATCACAGACAGGAGCGCCTGCGATGGTGTACTCAATGATGAACCTGGGTGCACGAAAGGCAAAACGTCATTTTTTCGGATGAATGCAGGTTCTCTTTACAGCATCATGATGGTTGCATCCGTGTTTGATGAGATCGCGGTGAACGCACATTGGAAGTGTGTATTCATCATCGCCATACCGGTGTATCACCCGGCGTGATGGTATGGGGTGCCATTGGTTACACGTCTCGGTCACCTCTTGTTCGCTTTGACGGCACTTTGAACAATGGACGTTACATTTCAGATGTGTTACAACCCGTGGCTCTACCCTTCATTCGATCCCTGCGAAACCCTACATTTCAGCAGGATAATGCACGACTGCATATTGCAGGGGCTGTACGGGCCTTTCTGGATACAGAAAATGTTCGACTGCTACCCTGGCCAGCACGTTCTCCAGATCTCTCACCAACTGAAAACGTCTGGGCAATGGTGGCCGAGCAACTGGCTCGTCACAATACACCAGTCGCTACTCTTGATGAATGGTGGTATCGTGTTGAAGCTGCAAGGGTAGCAGTACTTGTACATGCCATCCAAGCTTTGTTTGACTCTTTGCCCAGGCATATTATGGCCAGAGGTGGTTGTTCTGGGTACTGATTTCTCAGGATCGATGCACCCAAATTGCGTGAAAATGTAATCACATCTCAGTTCTAGTATAATATGCAGATGTGTATTACAACTGTGAAGAAAGTTACAGGTTTGGAAAGTTTGGAATTTGTGCTGAATTTACTTGCATATGTCACCATATAAATGACTATAATTCTGGTTCTTATTCAGTTACAGCAATGAAAATGGTACCATTGGAAAGCTAACAAATATACCTTTACATTGATACACCATATGGCAGGTTTCTGAGACTTTTCATACTAAAGGTATTGACCGTGTCAATTTTTTTGAAAAAAAAATACATTTAATAGCTCCAGTATGTTACAATAAATATGGCAAATATCAAAATGGCACACCAAAGGCATCATGCACAAAAAATTATTTTGTCAACTTAAGTACACCATCAACATGAAGTAAGCAGCTATGTACCCAGTTTTTTCTGTAACACCAGCCAGTAGCAGTTACTTTTATTCAGACCTGTTCTTTAATATTTCTAGCTGTGGACAGCCAATGAGAGACACTTTTATTTCAACCAATCAACATTAGCCTGTTTTAATGAACAGCCAATCAGAGAGATTTTTATTTCAACCAATCAACATTAGCCTGTTTTAGTGAACAGTCAACCAGAGAGACTCTTATTTCAACTAGTCACCATTAGTCCACTGACCTTTATATATTATGTAAATTTTGTTTTGTACATTTTATGGCTGTGGCTTGTTTAACAAAGTGCAGTGTAAATGTGTTGTAAAGTAATATTTAGTAAAAAATGAATTTCAAGTCAAAATTGTATTGTTGCAATCCGTTTAGGGAACAAGGTCATGCAAGAGTGCAGAAGAATTTAAGGAATGTTCAGGAGTGTATGATAAACAAATATCCTAATGTATTGTTAGGCAGAAAAATTTGCAGTAAATGTCGAAAAAAAAAATTTGCAAAACCCAACAATCACTGCAGATGTTACCTCAGTTGTGCCAGGTTCTTCCAGAGAAGATTTAAGTGAAGATGAAGAAGCATCAGATCTGGACTCGATGCTTTAAATAGTAGCCTTCAGTATTTAGGTGAATCTCTTATGAAGATAAAGGGGCTTCAGAGTGAGAAAAAGTACCCAAAGCGAAAACTGAAAAAAATAGCCTCTGTGTTGGAGCATACTTATGTGGCACAACTGGAAAAAAGAGGGGGGAAATGGAGAAAGTGAAGTTATCACCCAGCTGAAAGATAAGCTTCACAATTCAGACCGTATGTGTGACAAAACACAAATTCTAACTGTACTTCCAATGAGTTGGAATATAAGGAAAACGACGAAACAATTTTCTGCTTCAGATTACATGGTACAGAGAGCAAAACAGTTAGTAGCAGAACATAGTATATTAGTGAGCCTAAATCCAAAGCCAGGTAAGACAATATATCAGAAAACTGTTCAGTGTGTGCATGATTTTTACTGTGATCATGATGTGAGCCTTATGATGCCAGGAAGAAAAGACTTTGTGTCTGTGAAAGAAATGGAATTACAGTACATAAACAAAAGCAGCTAGTGTTGCACAACCTTAAGGAACTGTATGCATATTTCAAAGATAAATACCTAGATATAAATATTGGATTCTCCAAATTTTGTGAGTTGCGGCCAAAGCACTGTGTTCTTGCCAATGCCATTGGAACCCATGCTGTTTGTGTGTGTGTCTTGCACCAGAATTTCGAGTTAATGATTGGAGGTTGAAAACTTAAAGCACTAACAAAGAGTGAAGAATACACATTACCATCATACAAGCACTGTGTAGCATTTGTTACATGAAATCCTGCACTACCAGCATGTTTCTTATGTTCATGCCCATATGGTGCAGGCGTGACAAGACTAACTGATTAGCTGTATGGTCTGTTTGGTAATAACTGCATTGACAAAATTGCATATAAGTGTCGGCTAACTACAGACAGGGTAGTTCTAGAGGCTATAACAAAGTCAACAGATGATCTCATTTAGGTGTTTGCATCGAGATTACAACAGCTCCTACCGCACTCATTTATTCCCAGCAGCAGTCACATTTCTGTAAAATCACCAAAGAAGGTCTCACAGTAAATGAGTTTCTTGTTCTTTGTGACATTGTAGAAAATTACTCCTTCACCATTCAGGATGAGGTACAAGGATTCCACTGGAATAGCTCGCAGGCTACAACTCAGCCATTTGTAGCTTACTACAGAGACTCAAGCACTAATGAAATAGGACGTGTATCATACATGGAAATATCTGACTGCCTTCAGCATGATACAATGTGTGTTTATTCTTTCGAGACAAATTTCATCAATTTCTTAAAATGTCAGTTTTAAAATCCAAAGCACATTTATTACTTTTCAGATGGATGTGCTGCCCAATATAAAAACATAAGAACTTCATGAATCTGTCCTACCATCAAGAAGATTTTGATGTTACAGCAGAATGACATTTTTTTTGCTACAGCACATGGTAAAGGGGTAGCAAGGACTGTAAAGAGATTAGCAAGACTTGCCAGCCTCAAGCAACCTTACAAAAATCATATTTTGACATCACAACAGTTGTTTGAGTGGTGCAAGAAAAATATTCCTTCATGTGTCTTCCATTATACATCGGTTTCCCTTCATAATGAAGATAAGGCCAAGCTGAAACAACATTCCAAAAATACAAGGACAATTCCAGGTACCCATAAGCTTCATTATGTAATACCTGTTAACAAAGATTTAGTAAAGGCAAAGACATATTCTGCTTCTTTAGTGAGTAGAGAAGAGTCAGTGATTGCTATGATGAATGAAATGCTGTTAAAAAATATACATGGATTTGTTGCCTGTATGTATGACAGTCATTGGTGGGTTGCATATGTCTTACAAACATGTGAAGAAACAGATGAAGTAAAGGTCAACATCTTGCATCCACATGGACCATCTCTGTCATTTGTGTTTCCTGCCAAACCAGATACCTGTGTTATCAGAAAATGTAACATTATCACAAGAGTGGATCCAATGACACCAACTGGAGGGACATACAATTTCCCTGCATCAGATCCGGCGAACATTAACAATTTAGTTGGAGAACTGTGAGGAGAGATCAAATAACTTTTCATTGCCTTTTAATTACAACTGTAATGTAAATAATTCATAATACCACTATAATAATGTAAACCATATTTTTGTACAATATTAGTTATGGATTGTACTTTATTATATTTTATGTTTCATATATGTGTGTTGCCTTCTTCATTTGGTAGTGTATTGATGCTGACGAAATAATTTTTTGTGCCATCTTGATATTTACCATATTTGTAGTAACAAACTGGAGCAATTAAGTATACTTTTTTCAAAAAAATTGAAAATGTGGTATTTTGAGATATTCAGGGTCAAAAGTCAAGGTCAATAACGTTTAGTATGAAAATTCTCAGAATGTAGCACATCAATGTAAAGGTCTATTCGTTAGCTGTCCAATGGTACCATTTTCATTGGTGTAACTGAATTAGAACCAGAATTACAGTCATTTATGTTTAGACATGCGCATGTAAATTTTGCACTAATTCCAAACTTTACAGACCTTTTACTTTCTTCACAGTTGTAACACGCACCTATAAATTGGTATTTTTCCATCTCTTATCTGGGTCATTGAATGCACCAAATTTGAAAGACATCTGAGATGGTCAGGTTGAAAATGTTACTTCACTGCGTTGAATTGACATGGAATGACCCGAACATATTAAAAGTGAATACATAAAAAAAAATTGGTTGTCTCCTACACGCTCTGCTGAAGTTTTAGGCCATAAAAGACAAGTTATTTTACTTGTGTTCGTTTCTGTTGTCTTTCAACAGAACAATGTATTAATACAATGTAGTTTTATGTTTGTTTTATCTGCTGTCGTACACCAAGTACAGTTCAGGAACCATATTACATTTTGATTGAGTGCGACTAGACCGCTGACGTGTCCTTCAGAACAACGAATAACAGAGTATGGAAACAGCTCACAGTGCTCCCACGCAAAAACAGCAATTGTTAAGTGACTGGGTAATAGTTATTATTTAAAACATGTTTTTTTTGGGGGGGGGGGGGGGCATATAGTATGGTGTGCCTAGCGGAGCAAAATTTTTAAATCCGCCACTGACTGAAAAGAAATGACGATTGTGTTGACTGAGTCAGAAACTGGAACAGTTGTTTTCCAGATGCCATATTTAACTGGGCTAGCAAATCTGTTTCAGACCTTAACATGTAAACACAACAGCAAAAAATGATTTCTGAAATTTGTTTCTCATCTTTTGGAAGATGTCACATGCAAATGTAGTGATGCTAAGTTAGATATGTCTAATAGCACAGTAGTGACTCACGTCAAGAAAAACTAGAAATAAGTAGAAAGTTCTTACAATTATAATCAACCATCATAAATATAAAATGGGGGATTTGTATTCTGACACAGGTGAACAGTATGATTTCATTATAAATCCAGTAAAAGAGTATTCTGTCAAGTTAAATACAGATTCGAAACTGATTTTCTACCGTGGTGTCAGACTTGAGATTTCACAGCAGAACACAAATTCAGACGAAATAGAAAATTTGCTTTCCATTTTAATAACATCACAGGAATACAGTAATGATTTATCTTGACAAAAGATTCAACCAGGTATTGAGTTATCTTTTGACATGCCTCTTTCGTCAGGTACCACAGTTGAACAATCTGTCTGGAAGAGACATTGTAAATTTAGTACAGAGTTATTACTGAATTGGCAAAACAAATATATAAATGATTTTTTGTAACAGTTCAGAACTAAATGCAATCAATATGGTTATCCATTTTGGAATTACTGGTGAAAAGAAAAGAACAAGATTCAGTTGCACTTTTAAGTTAAAGCTGTAGGCAAAAATAATGATGAATTTAAATATTTTTGTAGAATCAAGAATAAATGAAATGGAGGAAGAATGAATGAAACAGAAGGCAGGTGGCCTCAGGGCTGTATTAAGTAAAGGATGTAGGTAGGTTGACTTCTGTGTCCAGAGACTGTTATTGGTATAAACTGTTCAATGTTACTGGCACAAAGTGGCTATAGTTAATATGATGTGACCTCAGGGCATTCACATTCTTTGTGAATTTTGTATAGTGGCTCCTATAAGGACCCTAGTTGATTGCTGTATTTCTTCACATTTCATTTTATATAAAAGTCTTCCTCTTCTACTATCCCTATGTGCTTCAAACTACACTTCCTTGTACTATCCTTAACTGTAGTATTATGGAAATTTGATCACTGGATGTACACTAAAATCTGTCATTTTCCATGTGAGTAATATTATAACATTTAACTTAAATTGAGCAAACATTTTCTTTTGTTAACAGTTCTACTGCTGCCAATCAATAGATAAGACAAGCATCTTACTGTCATCTTTTGGACAATGTTTGTTCACTTAATGATGACTAGCAGCAAAAGGCTCTTCCCACACAGCTATTATAATGTTTCTGAACTATAATAGAGCCACTCAAGACATTACTCCTTGTTTGTACTTTCTAAAAAAGTTTCATATCATTATTTATACCCTCTTAAAAGAAATGCATATCATTACTATACAATATGGAGAATTTTACATTGTATTTTAAATAAGTCCTTAAGTTATATGTGTATCCAGTAATGTATTATAGTGTGTACTACAGCATAAGGTCATTTTTCAGATGTTAGCAACACCATACTGATGAGAGAAAGATTAAGAATGTGCAAGGTATGGTACTTGAATCAGAACATCCATATTACTAGGCGGATGACCCAGAACCTAGAACCTGGTACCAATGCCTGTGTAATGTCTCCCAGGGGCAATAAAAATGTTATTTTTTTATATTTTGTGTGATTATTGACCGAATTTAAAAATTTGAATGCTATCATAACATATTCACTAAGAGATAGAAGCATATTTTAAAAGTATTATGCAGTAAGACAGATACAGTTAGACACTGTGTGTTTGTCTTCAGGCAGCATGACAGGTGACTCAGAAATACCCATATTTTATTCATTCATTATTTGAGACTGATAACACTTAGTGATATCCAACAACTTTATACATAATTTCAAAGCTTTCCAACAACCTTTATACATAATTTCAAAACTTTTTCTCACTGACACCCCCACAAAATGGTGAAAGGATCAGACATGACATTTTAAATTATTACTACCAACTCCATTCACAACAAAGTTTGCAGACAGTATCTTCATATACCACTGAATGTAAATGCAAAATTACATTATTGTATGACATCTTGTTCAGGAGATATGATGTCACAAATATTGAGAAGTATGAAAATCTTGGTTTTGCTTAAAATGGAGTACAAGACTATTCACCCAGTGTTTTATAATGTGAGCACTTAGAGAATTTCAACAAAATTCAAGTATACCTTCAAACCTTTTCTAAACTTTTTCTGACTTACTAGCTTAATGTCAAATATTTAACACGTTAACTCATTTTTAAGACACTTGAACAGCCTCCATGCCAACATAAAATTTACATGGAAGTAGAAAAGAACAAGATGTGCTGGTTACAAGGGATGGTGAAAACCTGGAACACTGCCTGTATCGAATTATAACACACATGGATCAGTACGTGCAGAGACTGTCAAATCACCATCTGAGCCAGAAAAGAGTCATGATTAATACACTTGTAATGTGAGAAAGATGAATATGTGAGCTACAGCACCTCATATGTGTGATGCAACACCTGGAAAGTGTTCTGAGGAGCAGTGGTTACTCCTCCAGTTACATAGGAAGTGTAACAGAGTTGAACAGTCAGAGAATTGACACATAGGAAAAAGAAATGTCAGGTATTGTCTTTCTGCCATACATTCCCAGAGTTACAGACTAAATCAGCTGCATATTGTGCAAACATGGCATAAAGGCTATTTATAAACTGACAAAGAAGATCAAAGAGTGTCTCAGATCAACAAAGGAGAAAAGGGACCCACTTGCAATGTTGGGAATATACTACACACTATGCACATGCGGAAAAGCTTTTGATGGAAATACTGGATGGCCAGTCAATACCAGTAGCACAGAACTCAAATGGCATTGCAGGTAGGGGCAGGTGGAAAAATTTACTGTGGCAGAGCATGCGCTGTGTGAAGCCGACCACATTTGTTGATACGGAAGTTCTGGCTGTAGAGAAGAGCTATCAGAGCCACTTGTTTATAGTAGCTGTATAAATACACAAACATGGGAATAACTTCAACAACAAAGAAGATTATAGATTCCTGTGCTGCAACGAACTACTGTTGCAGGTAGCAAGAGGAGAACTGCAATGGAAATGACCACAGAAAAGCCCTTGGATGTTGATGCACCAGCTACACATAATCTGTGGCTGTGGGATTGACTCTGCTCCATCATTAGCAATGGAGGGTGAAGCTTCGACAATTCCAGCCACTCATAAAATCATCGAACATCAGCCGAAGAACCCGAGACAGAAGCCAACATACTGTTTGTCAACCTGATATAAGTTTTATAATGAATAATTAAGTGGTATTAAAACCTAACTACAAAAAGATACTTTTACGTCATGTATAACAATTACTGGATAAGGTAGTGTAAAAATATAAACGTAAGATAAACCAGGCAACCAGGTGCATCCTTATTGTAAAGTAGGAACAAGTTTGTCTCAAAATTATGAAGATAGAGAGTAAATAGAGGTATGAACAGGAAGTTGCACTCTGATGTTAGTAGTTCTCAAATAAACAGGATAGGTGTGGAAGGAAGACCTACACCTGTGTTGAGGAAGTGAGAACTTATAGATAGGGGCACCTTATCTGTGAAATATGAAGAATTGAATATGGTAGGTCTTTCTGAGGAAATCTGTGTTATAAATGGTTTCTACAGAGTAAGAATATCAAAATTTTGAGGTTTAGTCCTATGTTGTTTGAAATAGAAACTTATCTTTATATAAGTGTGGCGTAGAGCGCCATAAAAATCGATATTTGTTCTGTGCGTTAAGTGTGCTATCTTTGAGGAGAGGGCTTTGGAGAGCATGTTGGACGCTAACGGCAGTTAGCCTCCGGACTTGTATCTGTGTAGACGCTAAGTGTGAATAAATCTGTATATGAGAGAATTCTAGTTGTTTACCTACAACTATACCATATTCCCTTACTGGTGACTCCGTTTTTGTGTAATACGCATCCGAGTTACCGCCTGAAGATTATTTATGCGCCTATCGCGATCGCGAGGGCCTTTGTTCAGCTCCAGACAATGGCCTTTCAGCATTCACCACCATCCGGATTCCAGCAACATCTCTCCAGCACTCCTGCCGTCGTAGTGGACATGCCGCAAGAATCTTCGGAATCCTTTAGCCAGAACATGCAGTGGAATTCATCGAGTGCTGCCAGTTTCTTCCAACCGCCAACGGTCGTGGACTCTGGCTTTGTTAGCCTGGACCTTCCCACGTGTTCTCCGCAGAGTGTTGTTCGGAACATTTCTACTCCTGTGTCGAACACACAATTCAATACAGTTTGTGGCGTCGAGCGAGGTTTTGCTACTTTGGAAAATCCAGTAGTAAATTCAAACTCGAATCAGTTCCCGCCACGTGTGTATCCTTCTGCGCCGGCTAGTCAACAGGTGTTCAACGCTCGCCAAACAGCAAATTTCACACCGAGTGTGCATCCTAGTGGACGTGTGTGGGATCCTTGTGTTGCTTCTAATCAGGTCAACAATTCTGTGCTGGATAGTAATTACTCTGACATCTACAACCAGCCCCACCACTCACGGTCGAGTGAATACTGTGTGCATAACGGACATTCACCGGCATACTTAAGCACTTGTGGCTTCTCTCCGAGCTACCACGTCAATGAGAATGCACATTTTGACTACGATCCTCACACCGTTTGAGTGTCCGTCGCTTCTCAGCCCCCCCCCCGGCGTCAAGTGAATTTCACGATCCCCGCATTACGGGACGCCAATAATCCGGACTCGCAATCTTCTGCATGCTCTACTTCCGTCCGAAGTAATAGGCGCATCTCCGCAGAGACTGCAGTGCCGAATCTGCCGAAATTACCAGACTTCAAAACCGCTCACCAGGAGTTCTGGTTTAACCTGGTTGAGCAAACATTCAATGTCTGTGCTTTGGACGACGACGCACGCTTCGCCTGCCTCATGAACCATCTTCACGACCGCATTGATTTAATTTATGATCTGGTCGAAGCACCCCCCCCTAGCAGGGAAGTATGCTGTGGCGGAACAAATGATACTGGAGCGCGTCTCTAAAACCAGGAGAGGAAATGTGCGACAGCTCATCTACGAAGAGCGTCTCGGCGACAGGTCTCCGTCCCAGCTGTGGCGGTGCATCCGTCTCCTCGTCGATGAGCAAGTTATGCCTGATGACATGCTCGCAGAAATCTGGACTGAAAAGCTGCCTTTGCCTGTCCAGACTGCAATCTCTGCGTATGAAGATAGGCCAGTAAATGACGTTTACGCGCCGCCGACAGAGCATACTCCGCCTGGCAACGTGAGCTCCGTGCACTGCATTCTGGATGTGACCGCGCGAAGACGCTTTCTGACGCCATGCCCTTGTCTGGTGCTGCTGATAACAAGTTTTTTAAACTAGCCGCCCTGCCTGCACCTTCAACTCCTCGCAATGACAGTGCATTGGCCTCTGTGGAAGACTCTGGGGCACATACTCTGTCACCTAGCAACTACCCACAAGGGCACAGGCCCGCCCAACCTTACTGTTTCTTCCACGCGAGATTCGGGGAACAAGGTCGCAAATGCCAGTCACCGTGTTCTTACCCAAGCTCCAACTGCAGGTAGGCTATGGTGCCACCTCCTGCGATGTAAACAACGGGCACCATCCCACGTTGCACTCCGTTTTGGACAATAACAGTAAGTGTGGTCGAGTCTATGTTCGCGATTTACGATCAGGTGTATGTTTTCTGGTAGACACTGGCGCAGACGTCTCTTTGCTGCCGGTTCGCCTAGCAACCAATAAAGTGCAACCACGCAAAACAGTACTTCGTGCAGTGAACTTGTCTACCCTACAGTGTTCGGGTTCCACTTTGTATACAGTGAAACTTTCGCCAGAGTGCAAGCTGGAGTGGACGTTTCTAGTGTCAACAATTGAAGAACCTATTCTCGGAATTGATTTCCTCAAGCACTATCAGTTGTCACTAGATTTTGTGCAAAATACTGTGTTTTACCCCTCCCTTAACAAACATATTCCTTTCGCTTCGCCGAGTGACAGTTCGGGTAACACCAAACATGTGTGCTGTGCTAATAAGTGTGTAAACCTATCCTTGGAGCTGCGATCTTGGACAAACAAGTGGCTAGTGGAGTGCGCCAAGTCTTCTAAGCTGCGGATGGAACGTATGGAAATGCTGCTGCATCTCCGCGACACACCACGAGTTGGCCTCCACACAACAACGTCTCGCGGCACTACAAGCAGACGACTCGTCAGCTACAGACAAGGTCAGTCCATGCCAATCTGGTGTTCCCGCGCCCTCGCACGTTAACGACAATGTTGTGAACTCTGTAAACTGTGTCAGCACCCCCTTTTGTAATGATAGGGTATGCCCGAGTGCTCATGCTCCTTGCATTAACTTGCCAAGCTTGTGGCAATGAACTACGGCCATCTGCTGTCCGGCCACGCCCACTCGTGCCTACAGCGCTCGTAGCGGCACGGCCCGCTACCAAGAACCAGTGTACCAACCTCGCCCATGTTAACACGTGTGCGGCCTTTACGCAGCCTACGAGCGGGTGGCACACCTGTACTTCCGTGCCCTCAGCGCCACAGCTTGGCCCGTCCGCCACTGCCTGCTCCGCTTCACGGACATCTGACTATCGTGCCGCGCCACGTATTGCAGTAGTCACTAACGGCACAGTTCATCGGTTACGTCTAACCGATGGGCTGCCCATATCGCAACGTCCACACCACCTCAAGCCGGAATTGATGAAAATTGCAAAAGAACAATTGGACGATCTGTTACAAAAGGGAATAATTGAACCTTCTTCCGGTTGCTGGGCTAGTCCTATACTGTTTGACCAAAAGAAAGACCGTACTTGGCGTATGGTTGGAGACTATAGGCGTTTAAATGCCCGCACCATCATTGATAAATATCCGGTCCCACACGTCGCAGACTTCAATCATGCGCTCACAGGTGCAAAGTACTTCTCTGTTTTGGACTGTAAGCATGCATTTCATCAGATTCCTATGGCTCCGGAGGACATTGAAAAGACTGCCATAACCACTCCCTTTGGGCTGTTCCAATACAAATTTATGCCATTTGGGTTGAAAAATGCATCCCAGATGTGGCAGCGTTTCATCAATCTAACTTTATCCCATCTAGACTTTTGTTTAGTATATATGGACAACATATTGGTTTTTGCTTCTACTTTAGAACAGAGTGAGGAGCGTGTTCAAGTTGTGACAGATATTTTAGCAGCCGCTGGTATTGAACTGAACAATAAAAAGACTCAATTGCACCAGTCAACCGTCACATTCCTAAGTTATGTTGTGTCATCGGACGGTCTGACACCACCACAGGACAAGATCAAGCTTGTTCTCGAGATGCTACGTCCTCAGACCTACAGGGAATTACGCAGGTTCATCGGAACAGTTAATTATTACCGGAAACATTTGCCAGCCGCTTCTGCGGTGCAGGCTCTTCTCACAGATGCTCTCGCTGGCCTGCAAACTTCTGCTACCCGCCAGGTACCATGGACACTAGACATGGACAAGGCATTTAATGAACTCAAACAGCTGTTGGCCTCCGCTGTCACTATTGCTCACCCACGGGCGGACGCCACGATGTTTATCACTACTGACGCTAGTGACAATGCTATCGGCGCAGTACTGAGTCAGACATACAACGATGTTACGACCCCCCTGCAGTTTTTCTCAAAAAAGCTAAACAACACGCAGAAGAAATACTCAGCATTCGACAGAGAACTACTTGCAGTTTACGAGGCCATAAGACACTTCAGAACTGATGTTGAGGGACGAGATTTCTATGTGCTCACTGATCACAAGCCATTGGTTCCTGCCATAAAAAATCCTGCGGCTGATCTGCCCCCATGACGCTTTCGTCACATCGATTACATCTTGCAATTTACAAATGACATTCGCTACATCCGGGGAGCGGACAATGTGGTCGCTGATTTTCTCTCGCGTGTTGGTGCTGTCACAACCTTAATTGACTTAACGGACCTACCTCGGTTGCAATCGGCAGACCCCAATACCATGCAGTTAATTTCAGACCACAGCTCCTCTCTCCAACCGGTACACTCTACTTTCCCTGGCATATCTGACTTAGTGAGGTGTGATGAATCGACTGGTACGTTGCGGCCATTCATTCCTAAGCCCCTTCAACGCCAGGTCTTTGACAAACTACACACATTAGCACACCCTGGTGTCAAAGCCTCCACCTGTCTGGTAGCTGAACGGTTTGTCTAGAGAAACATGCGCCGTGACTGTCAGTCTTGGGCAAGGGCATGCATGGTGTGTCAACAGAACAAAGTTTCCAGGCACACTTCTCCACCCCTTGGCTGTTTTGCCCAACCTCTAGGCCTGTTTCACCATGTTCATGTCGACCTCGTAGGCCCTTTGCCCCCCTCCGAGGGTTTCCATTACTTGTTTACAGCTATTGACAGGATGACTCGGTGGGCTGAGGCTGTGCCTATTCAGAACATTATCTCTGAGACAGCAAGTCGAGCATTCTTAGATTCGTGGATCTCTAGATTTGGCTCACCTGTTTACCTCACCACTGACCAGGGGCGACAATTCGAGTCTCCAGTTTTCTCTGACTTATGTAAAATGTGTGGTATTGTCAAAATTCATACTTCTGCATACCACCCCCAAAGCAATGGGCTTGTCGAGCGATGGCATCGCACCCTGAAGTCTGCCCTGCGTTGCCATGACTCACTATGGACAGAGGCACTGCCCTTCGTGCTTCTTGGCCTTCGTGCGAAGTTCAAGGAAGACCTCAAGGGGTCCGTAGCCGAGTTTGTATATGGCCAACCTCTGGTTTTGCCTGGAGAATTAGTCATTCTGACCCCACTTCCACGGCCCTCTGAACTCCCTTCACTTCTCGAAAGGGTGCGCTTGCACTGCAGCACAATTCAGCCTCCACCTCCGGCTGCTCATACGCCTCCGCGCGTGTACGTACCGTGCACGCTAGACTCTTGTGAGTACGTGTTTCTCAGAGACGACTCAGTCAAAGCCCCGCTTCAGTCGCCCTACACAGGTCCTTGCAAGGTCGTCAAACGCTCTGAGAATGACATGGATCTCCTTATAAAAGACTCTGTAACCACGGTCTCACTCAACCGAGTGAAACCAGCTTTCATTGAGCCTCAGGTGAACCTCCGTGATTCTGCCCCTATTTCTCCCACTCCTGCTTCGAGCGGCCATCCATCTTCCCACACCATGCATTTGGGTATTGATTTTCCACAGCGTGTTTCTCTGCCGAGCACTGCTCCTTCTCCGCGTTCATCTAATTCGAGTGGCCAATCTTTTCGGGGCTTCACTCCTCACAGCCCTCGCAGTCGAACTGCCAACCACTCGGATTCTACCATTGTGTTACAATCTTCGTGTGACAGCTCTTTGTCACGCCGTTCAACCCACGCTGGCTCCTCATTGCCTTTGGTCACGCTCCCACGTCTGTCAGCTGATCGCCCGAGGTTGTCTCCTGCACAGTCTAGAGCACCTGCCACCCCCCTCTTAGCAGATGCTTCCCCCTGCCATGGCTTTCCCACACCTCCCTGCCTCCCTACCATTGCTCGTACAGGTGCCATCCAAGAATTCACAACACATGTGCACCCTGATGACATACATAAATTATCTGTTGTTGTAGATGGCGATACAGTGTGTGTGTGGTACTCACGTGTGACAATATTGAGGAAGGAAGTGCAGAATCTCGTGTGGTGCGCCGCTTTAAATTGAGCAGAAGTGCTGCGTGTGGCAATTTGCATGCCTTTGTTAGGCCTTCTGGCAAGGTGATTCTCCGCCTGCCAGCTGATGAAGTGCTACACCTTCACTCCAGGACGGGACGTCATCTTCAGCCGCCGGCGTCGCTTGCTGACTTCACCGTCGACGTACCGGGCTTCACCCCCCGGTCTCCTACCAGTCGACCACTTCCGCCTGACGCACAAGAACTGTGCGTTACTTTCCTAACTTCTCACCCCCTCCCATTCACAAGGACGTACTCCATACTGTGCGAGGGGGGGGGGGGGGGGGGGGGGGGGGCTATGTGGCGTAGAGCGCCATAAAAATCGATATTTGTTCTGTGCGTAAGTGTGCTATCTTTGAGGAGAGGGCTTTGGAGAGCATGTTGGACGCTAACGGCAGTTAGCCTCCGGACTTGTATCCGTGTAGACGCTAAGTGTGAATAAATCTGTATATGAGAGAATTCTAGTTGTTTACCTACAACTATACCATATTCCCTCATAAGTATCTTTATATAAGTAAAGTCTCGTCCACCAGAGGACATGCGAGAATTCGGCTGTGACCTCTCCCGGCGGAACAACAACAACAACAACTCAGGCAGCATGGGCATGCCTAGCAGACAGTTCCCGGTCTACACTATGTGAAGTGCGACGGAAAACCTGAATCGTATTACTACACAATTGGCGACGAGTAGGGTCGTTCTTTCGCGTGTTGCGTCGTTGCTCCGGTTTTGCAGCTTATCCACAGCATGGAGGATTTAGTGCGGGTTTTGGTTGAGCAGCAGACGAAGCTCATGGCAACCATGAAACAAGTGCTTCCGGTGTTGCTCTCCACGCAGTCTGCTCCAGCGCCGTTCTCTCCTCCCTTTCCCCCGTATGACGAGACGGCGGAGGATTGGGATGCATATGAACATCGCCTTCTGCAGCATTTCCAGCGTTTCATGTTGCCGATGCGGAGGTATGTCGTGCTCTTTCCTTGTCTTGGATATCTCCCTCGCTGTATCAAGTTTTGCGGCAGCTAGCGCCGTTGCAGGAACCCTCGTCCTTGTCTTTGGACGCATTGTGTTCATTGCTGTCTTCATATTATCGCCGCCGCACGCATGTTGTGGCGGCTAGGGTCGAGTTCTATCAATGCAAGAAACAGCCCCATCAGTCTTACCGGGCGTGGGCCGCTACCCTGCACGGTCTTAGTCGCAAGTGTCATTTTGTCACGGAGCAGTCGCGAGAGTCGTATGCCCACGTTATGGTGCGTGACGTCATTGTTCGTTCGGCCCCTGAAAGGGAGGTCCGGCAACGGCCCTGCAGTTGGAAGACCCTTCCCTTGAGGAAGTCCTGTCCATTGCTCAATCGTATGAAGTCTCTCACGCCGCCGGTCAACAGTTGGAAGTGTGGTGCGACGTCGCGGCGGTTCAGGGCGTCGCGGCCGCGTCCACTGCGTCCGGGATGGACGGCGTGCGAGCGGTACAATCCGGCCGTTACGGCCGCTCCCGCACGGCGCGTAAACAGAGTTCCGGCCGCCGGCCCCTGTTACCGTCCTGTGCGTCGTGCTATATACATCATGATCGGTCGGAGTGCCCCCAGCGTTGGGCCGTTTGTCGGAAATGTAATAAAAAAGGACACATTGCTAAAGTTTGCCGCTCAGCCTCAAAAGAATCGAAGGAAGCAGTTACAAAGGACATGGACGTTGACATTCAGGAAGTTTTATCGGGCCAGGCTCCCAACGCATCGCCACACAAACTCTTTATTGAGGTGTCGGTTCGGTCGCGCCGATTACAACTGTAAGTAGATACGGGCGCGGCTGTTTCCTTGTTGAATACACAATCTTACTCCGACCTTAGGTCGCCCCCGTTGGCGCCAGTTTACCGGCGTCTCCGCGGTTATGGTAAACAGTTCATTCCCCTACTGGGTCAATTCACTACCGACGTTACTTGCAAATCAGTCACTCGGCCTCTTTCTTTTATTGTCAGTGATGCGAGCTCCGCTAACCTATTTGGATTGGATGCCTTTCAAGCTTTGGGTTTTTCTATGGCCGACACCATACAGTTGGTCTCCGATGATGTTCCCTATCAGTCATTGGAATCTTTGATCTCTGACTTTAAGGATATCTTTGAGGAGGGCCTGGGGCTTGTTTCAGACTTTGAAGCTCATTTAACGTTGCAGGCGTTGACTCGCCCGCGTTTTCTACGTGTGAGGCAGATCCTCTTGGCTCTCCGCCCACAGGTAAAAGCAGAGCTAGACCGGCTGCAAGCCCTCGGGGTCGTTCTTCCCATTTCTTCTAGTGAGTGGGCTTCGCCCTCGTTATTGTCTGGAAACCCTCGGGAAAATTACGTCTTTGTGACGATTTCAAGGCCACCATTAATTCCCAATTGGTGGTGGACACCTATCCCTTGCCACATTCTGATGAATTTTTCTCTGCCGTGGCGGAAGGCCAATATTTTTCGAAGATCGATCTTTCGGAGGCTTATCAGATACCACTTGATGAGAACTCCAAACGGCTGGCGGTCGTAAACACCCCATTTGGCCTTTACCAATACCAGTGGTTGGCCTTCGGAATATCTAGTGCCCCGGCGATATTCCAGTGTTATCTTGAGCACGTCACATCAACAATCCCTCTTTCTATTAATTACCTGGACGACATAATTGTCACAGGCCGCAGCACGAAGGAACACTTGCACAACCTTCGAACCCTCTTTTTCAAATTCATGTCCAGGGCCTGCGTTGCAACCTGCGTAAGTCGAACTTCTTCCAACCGTCCATTGAGGATGTGGGCTACACCATCCCTTGGCACAGCGTCCAGCCACTAAGAAGTCTGGTCCAAGGTATCGTTGACCTTCCGCAGCCTGCTTCGCTGAAGGAGTTACAAGCTTTTTTAGGCAAGATTGCCTATTACCACCGGTTCATTCCCAGGGCTTCCACCATAGCTCGCCCCCTGAACTGCCATCTGTGCAAGGGTGTTCCTTTTGATTGGTCGCCGGCATGCGAGCGAGTGTTCACCTTGTTGAAGGGCCTCCTCACGTCAGTGCCTTGTTTGGCTACTTTTGACCCCAATAAGCCGTTGGTCCTAGCTACAGATGCTTCGCAGTATGGGGTTGGGGGTGGTCCTGGCCCATCACAACGCGGACGGCTCCAAGCAACCACTGGCGTTTGCGTCTAAAACATAGTAATTTACACAATGCACAGACCAGTTTGCCGACACCGAAAAGTGTCAAAGGCTTTAGGTCGAAGATTATGCAGTACGTTTGTAACAACTAACGTGCATTCAATGTGCTTGTGTCGCAGTTGTTTACATTTCTAACAGATCACTGGAAAATATTACGAATAGTGACTTGAGAAGCGTTACTTTCAAAGTAAATTTCCACGCAAGATGATGTATGTTATGTGTGAGAATGCGCAGTGAATTTCTTAAATCACAGGGCGTTATAACTCTCATTCAAAACGTACCGGTAACACTTGAGGATCAGCCATTTGAAAAATTTCGGGCCCAGAAGATAAAGCCATTTATGCCACTATTTAAAATTTTACCGCACATTTGTATTTGATATGACTTAACATGTAACACACGTTAAAAAAAGACCGAGCTTCAAGTTAGTTTTCATATTTAACGTTGTTCTTTCATAGACAAAAAATTATGCAATCGATGGCAAAAAGTATAATTGACCTTCAAAAAAAGTGAATAATATGTTACTGGGCAATGTCACAAGTCTCTTCATGCCAGAGCACTTCGACTTTTCTGTAGTATAGAAAAGACGATGTGTTCTGGCATGCACAGCAATACCAGTTCGCTTCTATTCTACTTTTTTGCCGGTGAATTGGATCTTCGTCTCCGAACAGCTCTAACGTTCGCTACTACTTCTTTCTAACTAATCCTATAAATGGACAACAGATGGCAGCACCAGTCACGCGACAGGTAGCGGGACATCCGTACCTTGCTCTCGTACGAAATTAGTCCAGTTTTAGAGCGAAAACCTGTGTCAAGTGCAGCTACTGTATTCCCCACTCTAAAATTTGCTTTCAGTAAGGACAAGTATGTCTTTTACCTCTTCCATTCCTCATTTTTCTGATTTTATTATTTTTTATTTAAATACAAAAGCTTGCTGTTTAATCGTTGTTAAAGATCTTTAATTACTGTCTTTCGTTTTAGAATAATAAGATTTTTTCCGTAAAATATTTTGTGCATTTTTACAGTCCTTTCTTTTTGGATTTTCGTGTTGCTAAATTTTAGCTCCGGTCTTTATTTTAATACTTAATTTCTTAAATTAGGTTTATTTTTCAAATATTTTTTAATCACGAAAGTTATTGTTTGAAATGTATATTTAAACATCTGTGGGAGTTAGCACTTTAAAATAAATAACGCTATCATATTCATTTGTTTTAAAAACATTTTATTAAAGAAACATTTTAATTATTATTAGACAATACAACAAATAAAACAAATAATTTAGAAGGAAGTACCATGTTTAACAACAAATACTGTAATTTAGGAATTGACCTTGGAGAATAACTCACTTGGAGCTGTCTGCGAGAGCATTGATTCGTTCTGTAATAGATTCTCGCTCTATCTGAGCGTTTTGAATGGTCCCCTCAAGTTTTGCCTTCTTCTATTTAAGCTGTCTTATTTCTGCGTCAACAATCTTCCTTTTAGTCAGATGATCCTTTTTCCTGGATGACTCGTCGTTTTGATTTTTGAGGTCTTCAGCATATCGATCTCGTGAGTTTCTTACAGAGTGTATAAGGGACTTTGTTATAGGCACTCCTTGGACTCCGCCGTGTGTCTTGACGGCGTCGTACACCAGTCTTCTGCTCACTACAGATTGTTCCCTCATATTCTCGAAGAGGCACTCTTTGTTCACCGAGAATCCTCGCTCCGCAGCTGCTTGACCGTGTGACAAAGTGAGCGCGATTTCCAATGCCTTCTGCAGCCCGTGGCACGTTGCATTCTGGTTCTTGAGACATTTCATCCAGAACTCATCCAGCCATTGCTCCTTTTTGTTGAATGTTTCGAATTTTGTTTTGCAGTTCTTCTTTACAACAGAAGCGTATTGCGCTTCTGCTTTATCGGCACATACACCGTTCATCCAATTGCTCTCCACCAAAATCTGTAGAAAGGAATGAAATCGTTTGGGACTAGCCTCACTGCACGCTATTGTGGGATCAAAGCAGCTTACAGCTTTTGTCAACCTAAAGTGTAAGGGAGATTTCTACATTAACTTTGACACAAGCTTGATCATTCCTCTTCTGCATTCGCTCTAGAACTTAGCGATTTCAAGGGCTGTGAGAGACCTGCACTTTCTGAATTCATTCTTGACGGTGAACCCAATCTTGACGTGGTTCACACCCAAAAGATTGAATTCTTTGTCCAAATTAACTGACGGCGAGATCTTCGTCGGCTGGTCAAATCGTGTCATCGTTGTCTCCATTATCTCTGTCAAAGCAGAGTGGAGGAACGGTGCTAGCGGCCAATCGGATTGGAAATCCTTTAGGAAAGGTGTCAAGTCTCCAGCAAGACTCCTGAAAAAGGCAATTTTCGCACCAATTAGCTTGTCCTTGAGGTGATCCTCCACTACTCTGTAGCTAGAACATTTTGGTTTGTTTTTTTCTTCCAGTTTTCCAACAAATATTCGCAGAAACGGAAGCATTACTACAGCTCGCTCAGCAACTTCCACATTCTCCAGCCATTGGAGCGTGCAAAACTTTAAGGGAAACAGTTTCGATTCCGTTGTCGAAATATACAGAGCTCTTCTGGCAGAGACACCCTTAAAAAGATTGTACAAGGCACGTAAAAACTGAATTATCATCCACTGTGTTTCTTGAATTGTGGACTTGAAGGCGCCGTCAACAAAGTGAAGCCCACACGTTCCAATTTCCAGTAAAACGGTGTCTACTCCTTCAATTTCTTTCAAAAAATTTTTAAGTTCCCTTAAGAACGCGAAGTTGACGTTAGGGCAGTGCATTGATACTTGTAAAAGTTTTTTCATTGCTTCGCCGGGAATTTCTTTCTTGAAGGATTCGAGTAGATTTAGCTGCCGTCGAACTGCCTAGAAAAGCTGATGCGTAGTAACGGGTGCACTCTAGATTTTTTTACATGTCCCAATAACGCACTAAAATGTCCATCTGGATTCTTTTGCACACCTTGTTCAAGGATTCGTCAAAACAAACAACAATCCTTGATGCGTTTACGAGGTCAGATTTAATTTCAGACTCAAAGAAGGGAGCTAGTCCATATTGCACGATATAACCGATTTTCTCCTTTTGTAAACGCATGCTCTTGGCCACTTCACTGTCGGGGAACATTGCGGGGGAAAGCAACACGTCGTTCGCAGAACTACGCAGTGACTTGTGTGAAATGATGCACTCCAAACACCACAGTATTTCCACCTTTGTTACTTCGTCCTTTATTGCCATCCGATCAATTCCTCTCAGTTTATCCACGGGTTTTGACATTGCAGTGACATCCTTCTGCAGAGGCGCAACAACTCCAGCGGCCAACGCCACTGTTGTTGACCCAGCTGAATCCGCAGATGTGGTAGTGGAAGTAGAATCTGTCTGCTGGGTTGAAGTGGTCGCTGCCAGTCGGGTGTAGACATACAAACTTGCTGTGCTTCTGATGGCAGTTGCTTTCGTGACGTGCTTCTTGGATTTTGTCATGTGACTTGTAAGAGCCGATCTTCCCATAGTACGGATGTTAATGAGGGTCCCTGGACATAATCCACATTTAGCACTATAAAGGTCTGTAGGTACTTTCACCAACCAGTCCTTGAATGCTGGATCTGAAAGCCAGCTATCTTGAAAACCAATCGACATGGCGCAGTCGCAGTGGTTGTTGGTGGGCAACCTTTATTGGAGAAAGAAGAACGGTGGATGTAAATAAGGCTGCGCCATAATGAAATATGACACAATGAGTGTTACCTACCTTGTCAGTTTATAAAATTTTGCCCCGCACGTGCGCAGAACTGAATTCAACAGGTGAGCCGAGCACACTGACTACTGACAGACTGTGTGATTTGAAAATCGAACGAGGCACGTTTGACAACACTGTCTCTGCCAAGCAACAATCGGCGTTAATTACGATATTATTAGTAGCGCTGCGTTTGTTGACCCTTTAAGAAACTATGAATGACAAGACATATCAACCAGTCTTCCTCCAGTAACCTGTTGCAAGTTTCTAGCTAATTTTACATGTTTAGTACAGCACCTCAATTATAAAGACGAAAGATATTTAGGCCACCGCGCTCATCAACCAAAGTTCTAGCTTATTCCTTACCATGAGGCTTCTCCTCTCTCTCTCTCTCTCTCTCTCTCTCTCTCTCTCTCTCTCTCTCTCTCTCTGTCGGCTGCTATTGGTTGCTTGCTCTCGTCTCCCATCCACGATTACTAAGTTATGAAGTCTGCCGGTTACGAACGACCTGGCCTCCCAGTTACTTTACAGCTGAGGCGCTCTACTGTGTGTAAAATTTCGGAAGTGCTTCAGGACTTGGTGGACCTTCTGTTGTACATACACCGATTTTAATTTAAAGTCTAGATTCTGTAGCAGCGAACATGTTGATTTACTTGTAGAGGAATGATTTACCCGCTTAATTTTAAAATATGAGTTTACTTGACATCCAGTACATTGATAATGTCGTTTTTTATGTATCCCTCCGTACCTAGAAACGTAATAAACCCTGTTCAGCTGTTATTGTTGTCTTCACGTTATGTTTTCTTGCTGTTCTGTGACGTACTTGCAAGCCCCATCTCCATATTTTTCTGCTAATCAAGTCCGCAGTAAAGGAAACACTCTGGATGATAATTCAGTTTGTACATGCCCTGTAAAACCTATTTAAGAATTTCCATTCCAGACTAGCTCTGTATATTTGGACCATTGAATCGGAACGTTTGTCCTTGAAGATTTGTGTGATCCGATGGCTGGAGAACTTTGATGTTGCAGAGTGCACTCTAGTAACTGCTTCTGTATTTGCCAATATTTGTTGCAAAGATAGAGCACAAAAATAACCCGAAACGTGCTAGCTGCACGATAGTCTATGATCATCTGAAGAACATGCTACTCGGCTCAATAAACTCGTATTTCAAGACTCTTGCTCCAGACTTTTCTTGGCTCTGAGCACTATGGGACTTAACAACTATGGTCATCAGTCCCCTAGAACTTAGAACTACTTAAACCTAACTAACCTAAGGACATCACACAACACCCAGCCATCACGAGGCAGAGAAAATCCCTGACCCCGCTGGGAATCGAACCCGGGAACCCGGGCGTGGGAAGCGAGAACGCTACCGCACGACCACGAGATGCAGGCAGACTTTTCTTCTTTAATTATTGACCAACTTACGTAATGTTTTCTTTACTACTTATTTGCCAGCTAGTATTTTCCTGTAATACTGTCTCGACGTTTTCTTTTCTCTTTACATATACCAAGTTACAGTTTTTGGCATTGAATGTATAAACGGCAATTGTTTTATTTGTATTTAATCACGGTAACAGCGGCTGTATTATTACGGCGTTTCATGGTATTGGGATTTTGAACAGGCATGTAACGATGTTAGCTACTGAAAGCGATGGCTCGTCTTTCGTGTGATAGATTGCTGGCTTGGTCATCTCACCTCGCCTCCTCAGCTCGCAGCGATGTCTCTTCCCACTTCATCCAGTCATTGGATCACTTTGCATTGACCAGCTGACGCTATGGTGACTCCTATTCTGTCCCATCCTTCATTGCCACTCCAGTCCGTCAGGCAGAACGCAGAATGCTCTCAATTATAAAATATACTTTTTTGCGTCTTTGCCTTGTTCTTTCTATCTAGATGGAGGTGGCGACAAGCTCTTGTTTCATGGTCATGTATTAGGCTGTTTGTGTTGTACATGTTGAGATTTTTCTTAACGAACATTATGTTCTGAAAGATACTCACAAGAAACAGTTAGAATTCCTAGCTTTCTAAATAATTCTAGACAGTGGGCCCTGTTGTTGCTTTTTGTTATTATCCTTATGGCTCTTTTTTGTACTTTGAACACAGTTTGTTTGTTACTGGCACTTGTTCCCAAAACATGATCCCATAGCTGAGGACTGAGTGTAGATATCCGTAATATGTTATTTTAAGACAGGTATTATTGCATACCGGTGCAACGATTCTAAGAGCATAGCATGCTGTGGATAATTTCTTTGCCAAAATGTTGACATGGTTTGTCCATTTCAGTTGGTTGTCTACATTCATCCCTAAGAATTTGGTACTTGTTACACATTCTAATTCATTATTATTAACTTTTATTCTAGTGGCATTGTGTTTTTTGTTCAATTGGAAGTTAATATAGTTAGTTTTCTTTACATTTAGGGTTACTTTATTTTTTAATGACCAGTTGTGGATATCATTGAGAGCCTCGTTTGCTCTTTCTGACAGTTGTGTTAGATTTTCACCTGTTATTACTATGTTGCTGTCATCAGCAAAAAGTATTTTTTCGCCATGTCTGATACTTTGTGGGAAGTCGTTAATGTATATAAGAAACAATATTGGGCCTAATACACTTCCCTGTGGGACGCCTTTATTCACATTTTCTGGGTCAGATGGGTGTTTTATAAGGGAATTGTTTGAAACTTGTGATATCTCAACTCGTTGTTGTACAGTATATTCAGAGTTTCGAATAAAAACAATGTAAAAGTTGATGCATCACTCGTCGAGAAAACATGACACCGACTACAGCTAAGTATAAACTTCACTTTGTAATGGTTCTCCTAAATCGCTGCAGCTATGATCACGAAATAAAAACTAGTGTTATTGGAAAACGGCTTATGGAAAGTTTAGGGGTTTTATACTTCCGAGCGCTTTAGGAAACGAAATCCAGCGAAAAACAACGCGTTTTGGAAAGATCTTCGATTCGCATCGGCATTTGGATTGCATGTTTGCGTAATACGAAAGTATATGTATGAAACACATCAAATACAGCAGTTTAGTTTCCAAAGCATTCTTAGGTTCCTGCCTAACCACGCCCTTCGAGAAAAAGCAGCAAAACATTGTTAATGCCCAATATTATATGTGAAAGTTCAGCTTTTCGTGAAGATATAGTGTACTTACATTACTTTAACCCATTAACCTTTCGTCTTTGTATGGTCGTGCTACTTAACAATGATGCTGCTAGTGGTTGAGTACGTAACATGTATTATGCACTGATCGAGGCCCACGAGAAAGACAGGCCGCGGCGCGTACGTCACGAAGAACGACCCGAGCTCGCCTTGTTCCCGCAACTCAGCGGGCAAAATGCGTATTTAAATCTGTTAACTCGCAACCGGGCGCGTGCATACTAACGAGAATTTCGTCTTGTACTGGAATCCGTTATTATGAAATCTTACTGATTACTGTTCATACAACAAAATTTAAAATAAATTCCCAATAGAAATGGTATAACCGCTCGTTTACAGCATTTAGTCTCTTCTTCGTAACAGTTCTCCTTTCATAGAAGATGTGGTGCCTTACGCAACTGATAATCATTTTGGTATGATTTTAATTGCCAAATTAGAGCCTGTTAGTAGGCCTACGGACTTCCTATCATTGTAGGACTAATAATAGTGGATTCCAATAGTCGATGCAATTCTCGTTCGTACATACACATTTAGTTACGTTAACCGGTGTAGAAACGCACTTTGCTGAGTTGATCGAGCTCGGCCCACGTTCGTAACGTACGCACTGTGGCCTGTCTTTCTCATAGGCCTCGTGCTCTGAATAACTGCCGTCATTCGCTAGCGAGATCATGTGACATGAGCTCTGACTGGCTGACAAATGTGCATCACTCAACGCAATCTCTATTTTAAAGCTTCGGAAGCTACAGTGCTGTAACTTGTGGAATTTGTGTATATACTTTCGCAATACGAAAATAAAATCTGTCTGTATTGTCTCGCATCAAACATATTTCCAAACGCATTGTTTTTCCTGTTTCCTTAAGTGCTGGGACGTCCTCAGCCGGTATAAGACCTTCACTATTCAAAGGACTGATAGGTTTTACAGCCCGAGGGAAAGTATAGTGTTGCTTAACACGGATGTCTTTTCACCCGCTTTATACGTAACTTCATCCAGGAAAAATTGCATTTTCACCCGCTTTATATGTAATTTCATCCGGGAGAAATTGTGTTTTTAACCGGGAAATCCGGGAAAAATCCTAGAATTTTTTTTTCTTTTCCACGTAGACACCCTGTCCTGATATCGGACAATGGACCTCAGTTTATTTCGCAGACCTTCCACGATTTTTGTAGGCGCTTTGGTATTCGGCACGTTTGCTCTCCCCCCTTTCATCCACAATCGAATGGGGAAGCCGAGCGCATGGTTCGCACATTTAAGACGCAGATGAAAAAGAATGTGCACGAATTTCCTGCGGAGGAGGCGTTGACGTTTTTCCCCACGGCATATCGGACCACACCGATGGGTGAACGCAGCCCCACAGAGCTCCTTCACGGGCGCCAACCTAGGACTCTGCTGCACCTCCTCCGGCCTGGTCCTCGCCAGTCTTCGCAAAACAGGATACCCGGCTTTCCACCGGGTATGTCGGTCTGGGCACGTGGGTTTGGACGCAATCCACATTGGATACCAGCGGTGGTGCTGCACCGCTATGGCCGCCGGCTCTATACCTTGCAGGCGGGGGACTGGGAGGTACATCGTCACCAAAATCAGCTACGTCCACGTTTGGGCACCCACCCTCCGACCCCTCGGGCACCAGCTTCCCCACTGCCGGCAACTGTGTTGTTTTCTCATGGGACGCTACCCCCCCCCCCCCCCCCCCCTCCCACCTGTGACTCTGCCACACTGCAATGGTTCTCAGCCTTGGCGGCCTCCAGTAGCTCCAGCACCGGCATCGCCATCGTTTGAGATGCCCCGGCGAGAGCCGGACCCCCTCGCAGGCCCGGTTTCTCAGGAGGTTGGTTCACCTGTGGTCGTCCCTTCCCCATCGTCCCCGCCACTGGGTCTTGCCCCCTCCCGAGGTGGACCGGGATCCGGAGTTCGACAGCCTGTCACCTGTTCTGTCCCGGACTCTGGTGGTGGGATGACGGGGGCCTCTGCATGTGGGTAACTTCCAACCGTATTCGAAGGTTCCGGCTTGAGGGTTGGCAGATCCCCCGACTCCAGCCTTCCAATGGACGTGGAGGTCATCGCTACTGCACGACGCTCCACCTTCTGACGCAGTGGATCACAGTGGCTTCACTCTCCAAAGGAGGAGGAGTGCAGTAGCCACCAGAAAGATCATGGGAGGCGCACATTGGCACGGCACGTCACGGACGGTAGTTGCTGCAAATAAAGCCCCGTCCACCAGAGCGCAGAATTCAGCCGCGACCTCTGTCGGCGGAACAAGAACAACAACAGCTCAGGCAGCACAGGCCGTGCCCAGTTCAGTTCACATCGGGAATGCTTAGCAGACAGTTCCCGGTCTACACTATGTGAAGTGTGACAGAAAACGTGAATCGTGTTACTACAGTATCGACCCGCATTATCACATGCTCTACAGGGCAGCCTACACATCAGACCCCTCGTGGGCATTGGGGTAGGCAACCCACGATATGTAGATGTATTGCCTTCTCTGGCATACGCCGATCCATTCCCATCCTTCCGCAGACAACAAATTGTCATTTCTGAAGTGATGACTATTGGTACATCACAGCAAGTGCACTACATGGGTTCCAATTATACACCATGAGTGTGTCCCATGTTATGATATCATCAAATGTATGCCAGACTCTTAGAACAGGTATGTACCACTGTACTCATACAGTGTGAAATATCTACATGTTTCAATCCCCATTATACTTGCGCACAATTGCTACATTCATTATGTGTTTGGCAAGGACAACTTAGTACACTGTGCAATTAGGTTGAACGGTATCGATATGTCCCAACATCTGACTTGGACATGCTTCACAATTTCTCTGCCACAACACACTTGACACACACAGGTACCACATGCCAAGATGAAATCACGTCCCTTTAGGTCAAGTATGCCCTGTGCCAAATGAAAAAATGTTACATGCGCACGAATCTCCCAAGGACATGGAATGATGTCATGCACAGATGCAATCAGTTTCAGCAACACACAGAGCATTACAAAGCAGAGCATATGAATGTACGTGTAGAAACTCCTCCAAGGCCTCTGAACCAAAGTGGGCCAAATCTGACACACAAACTCCTTTCCCCTGTGACAAAGCAAGCTGAGATATTTTTCTTCCCCTCTTGTTTTGCAATCTGCCTCCTTAAAATCCATTTTTTCACTTTTAACTAATTACCGTTCATATAAATGAGCATAATCTGCATTTTGGTAAAAGAGAAAGATTGGCCCTCAGTTTTAAAGAATATAACACCAAGTCGAAATTTGTGGTTTGTTTTACGTATGTAATTGATTTTATAATTTATTATGATTATTAGTAGTTAATATCTTTTGTTATAGGGTGGAATCAGTAATTGTTTTGTAACTTAAATTTTATTGTTGACTTATAAACAAATATAAATTCTATAATAATTATAAACATTTGGAGGAACAGCTAATAGTATTCTTGAAGGATCTGTTTAGCTCTATTTGAAAACATGTTAGCAAAGCCAGCCCTTAATTAATTCCAAAGTAATTACCAGTTTTGTCAAAAGTATTGTCTGTATAACTATATCTGTTAATTTAATGATCTAAACAAATAATATGGCTTAACCCCTGTAGTAGAAGAAACTGTTAAAAAGACGGAATTTTTCTATATATGCTGTTAACTAATTCAATTAAGTGTCAATTGTAATTTCTGTAAATTAAACATCAAACAATGTGTAGTTTCAGTACCTATTGTGAAGACATATAAGGGACTGATTTTTGGTCCCAAGGCAGTCAGTGCACAGCTGAGTTTTAGACAAGAAACCTGTGTTGGTTAGAACAACAATGCATCAACTTAACTGTGAAATAAGTGTAACACATTTAGGCTGTGTGTTAAAATAATGACAGTGTCTGTTCAACACGTACCGCAAGATTCTACAAGACTTTTGAACTGTGTGGTCAGGTTTTTACTGCTCATAGATATTCAACAGTAAACTATTGTAGCAGTATGCTGATGTATGCCTGCAAACTATTAATGAGGCTTATCGAAAGTTAAACAGTAGTGCACTGGCCATATAACTGTGTATTATTTGGGGGTTGTCAACAGTGAAAGTAAAGAACTGTGAAACGCAAGTGATAAGGCAGGTGAATGTCACATATGGTGCCCTTTCAGGTTAGGAATATTGTATGTGGGCACAATAAACTAGGACTCGTGAACTTTGAATAGTGACCTCAAGAACAAACAAAGGAAGTGCAACAGCCAATCAGCACATGGGTTTCATGGCCACAGTAGGGCAGCAGTCAATCAGTGAGCGGGTTCTATGTAAGTAGCTACTGAGTGTACGAGCAGCCAGTCAGCACAGCCAACTGAAATAAACAAGATGCCCTGCCAAGAAAATTACAAGTTTCAGTAGCTGCACAGATGACAGAATCGAGATAACAACTGCAGCAGCAGCAGGAGGCGAGTGAATAAGAATAAGGTAATTTCATAGCAAAAGCCGTTTTATATTAAGTGATACATAATGAGTGGCTTTAATGAACATGACAATGTCATGGAGGAGAGTGGACAACAGGGGAGTGATATGCTTGAAAACAAAGGTGTAGAGGTTAAGTTTTTAAATGAACATAAAGATTTAATGGCGAATGGTTCTGTAGATGACAGTAGCTATAAATCAGGAATGAATGTAACTTTGAATGATGGGAATGAAAGTCCAATTGTAGATGGAATTATAAAAGCATCATATACATTGGTAATGTGAGCGAAGTGGACGAAAACAGTACCAAAGTGGATGAGATCGTTAAGGTTAAGGAGGAGGAATCTAGTAGTGAAAGTTAGCAAGGGCAAAAGTTTATGGCAGACAGAAAAGTGGAAGTGATGTTAAGGCAAATTATGAGCAGTATGTGTACGAGTGAAGACATTAGTAGGGTGTAAAATAGTATGAAAGAAGACATTAGAACTATTAAAACTGACATGACTAGCTTAAAAGATGAACTGAAGAAAGAAATTTAAAAAGGAAATTAAGGTAGTTTGCTCTAGTCTTTCAGAATTAAATAAGAAGTTTGAGGCAGTTGGGAAAGATTGTGATGAAAAGATAAAGAAAGTAGTACAGTATACCAATGAGAAGATAACAGTAATGAGTAATACATGTGTAGCAGAGAGAAAGAAACTTTGTAATGACTATAGTAGGGAGGTGGAGGCTTCCATAAAACTGTAAAAATGAAGTCAAAGCTGCCAGGAAATTTTGTGCTGGAAACAAGATTAAACTTGAGAACCAAATCGATCAGATTAAAAATGATTTAGAAACAGAGCTAGAAACAAAGTGTGCAGGAGTGGTAGAGTAAAAGCTGGTAAAAGTAAATAAAAATGAAGATTCAAAATTGGCTGAAATGGAGAAAAAGATGGAAGAGGTACAAAATCTAAAATATAGTGCAAGTAGTGTCCCAAACAGTCCTTCATTTGTTAGTTGTAAGAAATTTAATAATTTTGAACCATATGGGGAAGTACATCCACTGGATTTCATTAGAGAATTTAATGATTTGCCTGAAATATGGAATGACAAAGAGAAAAGTCATTTGTGAGAGGTTTTTTGAAAGGGGATACTTATGGATGGGCATCTCAGGTAGCTGATAGTTGTACCTTTTGCATACCTTTGAGAAAGCATTTTTAGATAAATATTGGTCCAAAGAGAAGCAGCAGAGAATTTTGAGTAAATTTTGGGGAGGAGAGAGATTTGACTCTAGGAAGGGTACTGTGAAATGTTTGTCAGGTTTGGATAAACAGACTGAAATATTTGGACAAAGAGCTAGGTAGTGGATAAATAATTATGAGTTTAGAAACTAAGTTACCTCAGAAAGTTAGAGAATTGCTTGTACCTACCCCTAGGGGTAATATTAGTGATTTCTTGAATTATGTTGATAAAGTGGAGAAGATGAAGCACTCAGTGGAAGATCGTAGCTAAGGAATTTTGATAACAATGATCCATCAGGGAGAGAATTTCAGGTAAACAGGATGAACAGGCCTAATTGTTGTAGAAATTCGAAGGACGGTTGGGTGGAGGATAGCCAGAATGGGCACGGAAATGGTAGAAAATCCAGTAAAAAAGAAAAAAAAAAAAGGAGGAGATGACTTTACTTCTGGATCAGACCAGATATGCTCCAGTTTTGGCTTGCAATAGAGCGGGTATTGATGAAGAGCCTTGTGTATATAAATGTGCTGTAATAACAGGTAAGGGTAATGTAAATGATAATAGTAAGATGAGCGTAATTTCTAATTCTAGTGAGATATTGAATGATGGTGTTGCTAGCAATGTTTATCCCATAAAAGGAGAGGAGAAACTTACTATACGGTGCATTGAACCAGAAGTAAGACCTACAGAACAAGTAGGGGATTCAACATTCTGTGTTGGATTCATTATGTGGTGATAATGCTTGCCCCAGCTGCTTGTCTCACTTTTCATGTTTCCTGAGACAGTCAATTTCTTTTCCTATCCTATAAGTGAATCAGACATTCCATCTTTGGCTTACATGTGACTTTATACAGCAGGATACTTTAGCATAGAAATATTTTAGAGAAGATTTCTCTAGTGTTAGCTGTATATATTATGTTGTGTTAGTGATAAGTAATGGAAGTTAAAGAATTTCTGTCAAACAAAGAGGTAAGGTAAATAGAAAATGAAAGGTGTCAGCCTGTGTGGAGGAAAAGGTGCAGATTATCTAAAAAATATAATTAACATCTGAAGTAATCAGCTCACTGGTGCAGCAGCAGAGGCAATATGCAGTATAAACCATGTTGAATACTATGCATTAACATTAATTGTGGTATAATTGGAGTGTTTGTGTCCAATGCCATCAGTATATTGAAATAACTACCTACCTATTGAAGTGTCTCATGGTACAGCCTTTTCTAACATTAAGGAATTACAACTTTAAACATAGTTGCCTGGAGTAATGTGTGGAAAGAATAAGGAAGAGTTGTTTGTATATCACCCTTCAGGCTAGAATCTCAGGCAATTTTATGGAATACAGTGAAATAATAGTTTTTCTAAGTGATAATTTGGCCTGATCAGACTGAGACTTAAGGTTGCCTTAGCATAAAGAGCTGTTACTGAGGAGTGTTTTTCAGTAGAATCAATTCTGCATTGGATAAACAGAGCAGGTGTTTATTTATTAAATAATGAAGTAATAATGAAATAATAAAATAATGAATAATGTTAGGGTCTTAATACTTAGGGTGCCTACAAAGATACTGTGACTTACCAAACGGAAAAGCACTGGTAGATAGACACAATAAAAAACACACAAACACACACACACAAATTTAAAGCTTTTGCAACCCAAGGTTACTTCATCAGGAAAGAGGGAAGGAGAGGGAAAGACAAAAGGATGTGGGTTTTAAGGGAGAAGTTAAGGAGTCATTCCAATCCTGGGAGCAGAAAGACTTACCTTAGGGGGAAAAAAGTACAGGTATGTGCGTGCGCGCACACACTCGCTCGCGCGCTCGCACACATCCAGACACAGGCAGACATATGTAAATGCAAAGAGGTTGGGCAGAGATGTCAGTCGAGGCAGAAGTACAGAGGCAAAGATGTTGTTGAATGACAGGTGATGTACGAGGGGCAGCAACTTGAAATTAGCAGAGGTTGAGGCCTGGTGGGTAATGGGAAGAGAGAATATATTGAAGGGCAAGTTCCCATCTCCAGAGTTCTGATAGGTTGGTGTCAGTGGGAAGTATCCAGATAACCCGGATGGTGTAACACTGTGCCAAGATGTGCTGGCCATGCACCAAGCCATGTTTAGCCACAGGGTGATCCTCATTACCAACAAACACTGTCTGTACCAAACTCTGGGTTGGCAGGCTTGGGTAACCAAGAAGGCTTCCTCTAAGTGACCCATGAATACGTTGGCGTATGATGGGGCCATCCTGGTACCCATGGTTGTTCCCTTTAATTGTTGGTATGTCTGGCCTTCAAAAGTGAAGAAGTTGTGAATGTACTCCACTAGTTAACTAGGTATGAAAGGTGAATAAAATAATGGAGCTGACAGACATGATTAATGAAAAAGATGACTGTATACAAACAAATGTGGCGCAACTGTATTGTTGATCTAATTTTGAACTAGGCAACATTGGGTATTGTTTATATGGTGCAATTCATGACACTGCTGCTGGGAATGAGAGATTAACAGAAAGAGCAATATTTACAAGTCGTATAACACTGCATTATTGGATCTATAGGTTATCTGAAAACTTCATTTGTGTTCTGAGGATTTATGAGCTTAAAGTGGTACATCTACATCTACATCTACATTTATACTCCACAAGCCACCCAATGGTGTGTGGCGGAGGGCACTTTACGTGCCACTGTCATTACCTCCCTTTCCTGTTCCAGTCGCGTATGGTTTGCAGGAAGAACGACTGTCTGAAAGCCTCCATGCGCGCTCTAATCACTCTATTTTTACATTCGTGATCTCCTCGGGAGGTATAGGTAGGGGGAAGCAATATATTTGATACCTCATCCAGAAACGCACCCTCTCGAAACCTGGACAGCAAGCTACACCGCGATGCAGAGCACCTCTCTTGCAGAGTCTGGCACTGGAGTTTGTTAAACATCTCCGTAACGCTATCACGGTTACCAAATAACCCTGTGACGAAATGCGCCGCTCTTCTTTGGATCTTCTCTATCTCCTCTGTCAACCCGATCTGGTATGGATCCCACACTGATGAGCAATACTCAAGTATAGGTCGAACGAGTGTTTTGTAAGCCACCTCGTTTGTTGATGGACTACATTTTCTAAGCACTCTCCCAATGAATCTCAACCTGGTACCCGCCTTCCCAACAATTAGTTTTATATGATCATCCCACTTCAAATTGTTCCGCACGCATACTCCCAGATATTTTACAGAAGTAACTGCTACCAGTGTTTGTTCCGCTATCATATAATCATACAATAAAGGATCCTTCTTTCTATGTATTCGCAATACATTACATTTGTCTATGTTAAGGGTCAGTTGCCACTCCCTGCACCAAGTGCCTATCTGGTGCAGATCTTCCTGCATTTCGCTACAATTTTCTAATGCTGCAACTTCTCTGTATACTACAGCATCATCCGCGAAAAGCTGCATGGAACTTCCGACACTGTCTACTAAGTCATTTATATATATTGTGAAAAGCAACGGTCCCATAACACTCCCCTGTGGCATGCCAGAGGTTACTTTAACGTCTGTAGATGTCTCTCCATTGATAACAACATGCTGTGTTCTGTTTGCTAAAAACTCTTCAATCCAGCCACACAGCTGGTCTGATATTCTGTAGGCTCTTACTTTGTTTATCAGGCGACAGTGCAGAACTGTATTGAACGCCTTCCGGAAGTCAAGAAAAATAGCATCTACCTGGGAGCCTGTATCTAATATTTTCTGGGTATCATGAACAAATAAAGCGAGCTGGGTCTCACACGATTCCTGTTTCCGGAATCCATGTTGATTCCTACATAGTAGATTCTGGGTTTCCAAAAACATCATGATACTCGAGCAAAAAACATGTTCTAAAATTCTACAACAGATCGACATCAGAGATATAGGTCTATAGTTTGCGCATCTGCTCGACGACCCTTCTTGAAGACTGGGACTACCTGTGCTCTTTTCCAATCATTTGGAACCTTCCGTTCCTCTAGAGACTTGCGGTACACGGCTGTTAGAAGGGGGGCAAGTTCTTTCGCGTACTCTGTGTGGAATCGAATTGGTATCCCGTCAGGTCCAGTGGACTTTCCTCTGTTGAGTGATTCCAGTTGCTTTTCTATTCCTTGGACACTTATTTCGATGTCAGCCATTTTTTCGTTTGTGCGAGGATTTAGAGAAGGAACTGCAGTGCGGTCTTCCTCTGTGAAACAGCTTTGGAAAAAGGTGTTTAGTATTTCAGCTTTACGTGTGTCATCCTCTGTTTCAATGCCATCATCATCCCGGAGTGTCTGGATATGCTGTTTCCAGCCACTTACGGAGTTAACGTAAGACCAGAACTTCCTAGGATTTTCTGTCAAGTCGGTACATAGAATTTTACTTTCGAATTCACTGAACACTTCACACATAGCCCTCCTTACGCTAACTTTGACATCGTTTAGCTTCTGTTTGTCTGAGAGGTTTTGGCTGTGTTTAAACTTGGAGTGAAGCTCTCTTTGCTTTCACAGTAGTTTCCTAACTTTGTTGTTGTACCACGGTGGGTTTTTCCCATTCCTCACAGTTTTACTCAGCACGTACCTGTCTAAAACGCATTTTACGATTGCCTTGAACTTTTTCCATAAACACTCAACATTGTCAGTGTTGGAACAGAAATTTTCATTTTGATCTGTTAGGTAGTCTGAAATCTGCCTTCTATTACTCTTGCTAAACAGATAAACCTTCCTCCCTTTTTTTATATTCCTATTAACTTCCATATTCAGGGATGCTGCAACGGCCTTATGATCACTGATTCCCTGTTCTGCACATACAGAGTCAAAAAGTTCGGATCTGTTTATTATCAGTAGGTCCAAGATGTTATCTCCACCAGTTGGTTCTCTGTTTAATTGCTCGAGGTAATTTTCGGATAGTGCACTCAGTATAATGTCACTCGATGCTCTGTCCCTACCACCCGTCCTAAACATCTGGGTGTCCCAGTCTATATCTGGTAAATTGAAATCTCCACCTAAGACTATAACATGCTGAGAAAATTTATGTGAAATGTATTCCAAATTTTCTCTCAGTTGTTCTGCCACTAATGCTGCTGAGGTGGGAGGTCAGTAAAAGGAGCCAATTATTAACCTAGCTCAGTTGTTGAGTGTAACCTCCACCCATAATAATTCACAGGAACTATCCACTTCTACTTCACTACAGGATAAACTACTACTAACAGTGACGAACACTCCACCACCGGTTGCATGCAATCTATCGTTTCTAAATACCGTCTGTACCTTTGTAAAAATTTCGGCAGAATTTATCTCTGGCTTCAGCCAGCTTTCTGTACCTGTAACGATTTCAGCTTTGGTGCTTTCTATCAGCGCTTGAAGTTCCGGTACTTTACCAACACAGCTTTGACAGTTTACAATTACAATACCGATTGCTGCTTGGTCCCCGCATGTCCTGACTTTGCCCCGCACCCGTTGAGGCTGTTGCCCTTTCTGTACTTGCCCAAGGCCATCTAACCTAAAAAACTGCCCAGCCCACGCCACACAACCCCTGCTACCCGTGTAGCCGCTTGGTGCGTGTAGTTACTAGAACAAAGAAAAGTAATTTTGATGATTAACTGATAACTTGTGCTAGACTGATGTGAATATTCTGACAGGGCAACTGTTTGGTACCATTTTGTGATTTTGTGAGGATTTAATTTTCTGGTTGAATGAGATAGTACTCATGGTTGAGTGGAGAAGTAGGGCAATGATTTGGTTCAAATTTCCGTCCCCTTAATTTTGATTTGAGTAATAATTAAGTTATGTGATGGTGACTCTATTCTTTTTTTTTAATGTAATGGTCAATAAATGTATGCTACTGCACCTCTTGAGTTTTTGCTATTTTACAAATGGGAAAGAAACAAAAGTCTTTAAAGTTTAAACAGTTTCTGACAGAGTTATGACTTAGAGTAATGTTTTGTAGTGTAATGTGCACTTGATTTTAAATTTTTGCTAGTCACCAGATTTTGTACTATAGTCAACTTTAGTGCTAATTATTGTAATGTTATGAGATCTATGTAATGTATTTATTTATGAAGTAATGACCATTATTTGCCATTAGTGTTAAACATTTTTCCCTTATATTTAGAAATAAAAGTGAGTGTACTAAAGTGGGGTATTTTGCCTAATTTTTTCATATACTGTGGCAGAGGAGAACCACCTCAAAGGGAACTGATCACAGGGCATTTCCTTACTGTCACTTGGAATTGTTGAAGGTGTGGACAACTTGGTGAGAGAGTGCGTTAAAGCTCATTAAAAGAGTGAAAGTGCTTGTGAAAAATACTAGAGATTGAGCAAGTGAAATTTTCTGTCTAAAAAGTGAACTGCAATGTGCAGCATAATTTAATTTATTGAAACCAATGAGGGTTTATTATCTGAAGCAAGACAGGAAATTAGAGGAAACATTCATGTGCTGTACCAGATGCATAAGCAAGCCACTAACCAAGGGGTAGAACAGAGCATGAACAGAGGTCATATCTGAAATGCAAAAAATTCTACAAAGCTGAACTACTTCTGGCAAAAAAGCAAGAAGTGGAAAACTATATAGAAAGGGCTCCCAATAAATGCAAGGCAATGTAGCAAATAATAAAACAAGAAAATACACAAAAATGCACAGAAACAGCTCTGCTTGAACCTGAGCAATCAAATAAGTACTTTTTAAACTCAGTTGAAGAAATAAGTAACAGTATTAAAGCAACAAATTCATCTGCAATGGACCTTGTTGGAACACCACTGCCTGTTAATCTGGTATTTCAATGGAGGGCTGTCACACCTGCTGATGTTATAAAAGCTGTATCCAAATTTTCAGGTTCCGCAAATATGGACTGTTATTGGTTCTCCAATAACATAATTAAAATGACAATACATTCAATTGCTAAACCATTAGCTCTTATTTCTAATAAATGTGTAGAATTTGGAGCTTTTCCGGATGAAATTACAGTATCAAAAGTTGTCCCAGTTTTTAAAAAAGGGGACAAACATTTTCCCATTTTACAGACCAGTCTCCATTGTTCCAATATTCTCAAAGATATTTGAGGCACTGATACACACACAAATAAGCAGCTTCTTTGAAAAACACAATATTCTTTGTAGCAATCAGTTTGGTTTCTGCAAGGATAAAAACACAACTGAGGCCATCTTGGAAATCATTGACCAAACCTTAACAGCTTTTGGAAACAGTAACATGGTATCACTGCTATTATGTGACCTAACCAAAGCTTTTGATTGCATTCCTGTTGATGCACTACTGGGGAAACTAGAGTTTTATGGGGTGAGAGGGAGAACTTAAGCTCTGATAAATTCTTATAATTCTTATTTAAGTAAACAAAAACAATTTGTTACAGTCAGAAATTTAAATTCTTCCATAATGGAAATCAGCACAGGTGTACCACAAGGGTCTATCCTTAGACCCTTCTTCTTCATTGTAGCTATTAATGATTTACCTAAAAACGTGGCCCACTCAGTTGTGTGTTATGCTGATGATACAACACTACTTACCACACATCAGAACATTTCAGATGTGAATAGCCTAACAAAAGAAACACTTGATAAGGCCGTGGACTGGTTTGCAGCCAATAAGCTCCCATGCAAGCCTGATAAAACCCAACAACTTCTAAAGGGAATATCAAATGAAGTAGGCAATAAGTCGGTAAAACTCTTAGGTGTTCACATGGACTCAAAACTCTATTGGGAGGAACATGTCAATCACATGTCAAAAAAATATCTCGGGTGGCATAGCTTATCTTGAAACTAAGGGAGGTAGTGAGCTTGGAGCACCTTATGGTGACATACTTTGGGCTATTCCAGTCACATATTTCATTTGGTCTGAATATATGGGGCACTCCCCTCACATCAAGAACATCTTAAAAAAAAAAAAAAAAAAAAGTCTTATGCACAATATGTAAAAGAGGTCATGGGGAGCACTGTCGTCCATTTTTTTCCAGACTCAGAATACTCACAATTATAAATTTATACACCTGTGTTTGTACTCTATATTAAAAATAATATTTCAGAATTTATTGCATGAACACAACACCAGGGCTAAGGGTAATTTAGACATACCACGCCACAGATTAGCAAGAATAGGAAGTTCCCACAAAGTAAACCCACTCAAAATGTTCAATAAACTGCCAATTCATGTTCAGTGTATGGACATAATTTTTTTTATATTAGGTGGTACAGCTGGGTGTCACATCATCCATTTTGTGACATTAAACAATTGTTTGAGATGTCTGAGGATTTAAAAGTTGTCTTTAGATAAACATATTATTGTGTGCTGTGGTTAATTGTGTGTAATTACATAGTGTATACAATAAACAATACAATACCATATTAAATTAGATTACAGTATAGCTTATTGCATTAACTTTTAGAAGCTATTGTGGTGTAATTTGGTACACTGCTTAAAATGTATTCTATAATGCACTGACGCTAGTTTATTTTATTATTCTGTATGTACTAGTACATCCTGTATAAGGAATCCAATGTTATTGTAAAATGATCTATGGTGAATAAAATTCTTGATTATTGTATCAAGTGATATGTATCTCAGAATGTAATCTTTGCTTACCCAAAACGGACATCGCTTGTGATGAAGATGTCTAATTTTTATTAAAAGTATAGCTTGTGCATATTTTGTGCCATTATGCAATACACTCTATGTAAATATTTTATATGGGGATTTTCATATGGTCCATTCACATAAGTATAAATTTGAAAAAAACATATGTACTGTAGTTTTGATAAGATTTTGTATGTAATATTTTTTTGTGTGTAGATTGTTAAACCCAATTTCTGGGGTCACTGAATTGCCCAGTTAGCTATTTGCAGTATCTGTCTGGTCAATCCACTGAAAGGGTTGATGTGACGTAGAAAGCTGGGATATTTTTAGTTCCCCTTTTGTTTTGCCATCTGCCTCCTTAAAATTCATTTTTTCACATTTAACTAATTATCATTAACATATGTGAGTATAATCTGCATTTTCATTTAAGAGAAAGGCTGGCCCTCAGTTTTAAAGACTATAGCACCTGGTCTAATTTTGTGCTTAGTTTTATGTATGTAGTTGATTTTCTAATTTACTTTGACAATTGCGAGTTAATATCTTTCGTTTTAGGGTGAAATCAGTAATTGTTTCATAACTTAAATTTTATTGTTGACTAATAAACATATATAAATTCTATAATAATTATAAACTTTTGGAACAACTAATAGTATTCTTAAAGGATCTTTTTGGCTCTATTCGAAAACATGTTAGCAAAGCCAGCCCGTAATTAATTCCAAAGTAATTACCAAAGTACTGTTTGTATAACTATATCTGTTAATTTAATGATTTGAAAAAACTAATACAGCTGAACCCTTGTAGCAGAAGAAGCTGTTAAAAAGACGGAATTTTTCTATATATGCTGTTAACACATTCAATTAAGTTTCATTTGTAATTTCTGTAAATTAATCATCAAACAATGTGTAGTTTCAGTACCTATTATTGTGAGGATATATAAGGGCCCAATTTTTGACCCCAAGACAGTCTGACCATGGCTGAGTTTTCGACAAGAAACATGTTGGTTAGAACAACAACAATGCTTCAACTTTCCATCTACATCATACGCCGCAATGGTGTGTGGCGGAGGGTACTTAACTGTGAAATAAGTGTAACACAATTAGGCCATGTGTTAAAACAATGACAGTGTCTATTCAGTACATACTGTAATATTCTGCAAGACTTGTGGACTGTGTAGTTAGGTTTTCACTGCTCATAAATATTTAATGGTGAACTATTGTAGCAGTATGCTAATATATGCTTGAAATTATTAATGAGGCTTATCGAAAGTTAAACAATAATGTGCTGGCCATATAACTACGTATTATTTGGGAGTTGTGAATAGTGAAAATAAAGAACTGTGAAACACAACTGTGCACCTGTTGGATACATTATTTGCTGTAGTCAGTGTTGAAATTCTACCCCCCATTTTTCAGACAGTATCACAATGCAGTACGCTGACACCGAGGACCATCAATGAAGAAATAAATTTGGTGAATGTCACAGCCCGGGAGGACCAACATAGGGGGGGCTTATAACACTATCTCCAATATTTACGGAAATACAGACATGCGTGTTTTTAAGCCCCTGCCATATAGGCTCCCTGCATGACAGGTGTGTTGTGTGGGAATAGTATTGACGTACCTCATTGACCAGCATTGCAGGGCAGCCTACATATTGGGGGCAAGAAATGCTTTTCCATCCCTCAACGTGTAGACTGCCTGACTCAATAGGAAGTTTGTGTTGGGGTAATATTGGCCTGTTTTATTTGCCTGCTCTGCATGACTTCTTTTGCAGGGGCTGCATATGCAGATAGACCCGCCAGGGGGAAGGATGAGATGGACAGGAGGAGATGGAAGGGGGAGGGACAGGAAAGGATGGCTAATGAGGGAAGAGGCGGGAGGGGATGGGTAAGGAGAGAGGAACCAGGAGGTATATACAGAGATGGAGGGGGTAGGAGGAGATGGGCAGAGAGAGAAGGGTGGAGGACATGTACAGAGAGAAGGGAGAATGAGATGGGCAGAGGGAGGGGAGAGGAGGAGATGGACCAAGAGAGGCATGCATTGTATGTATGAAACACATGCATATAGGTGAAGCTGTAGGGAAAAGTGAGTTCTTCTAAACCCCTGCATTGACTTCAACCAAATATGGCACAGAAACAGCAGGTCTCAAATTGCTAGCTGCAATGGGAGTGAAGATATGGTTTTTTTTTTTTTTTTTAGCTACTGGTGTGTAGGCTCCTGCACGACAGATCTGTTGTGTAGGAACAATATCAGCCTGCCAAATCAACCTGCTTTGCAGGGCAACCACCATGTCAGGGGCAAGAAATGGTTTTGTGTTTGAGTAGTATCACCCGGTCTTATCGACCTCCCTTGCATGACGGTTTGTATGTCAGGGGAAAATAAATGCTTTTCTATCCTCTGATTCAGTGTCTGCCCTGCATGACAGATGTGTTGTGGGAATAGTATCAGCACGCTTTGCTGAACTGTATTGTAGGGGTTACACATACCCATGTTTGTAGTTGGGAGAAGGTTTTGATGGATAGAGGAGGGAACGGAAAGAGAGAGGGGTAGAAGGATATTGTCAGAGAGAGCAGATGGAGGAAATGGACAGAGAGAGAGGAAGGAGTAGCTGAAGAGCCAGAGGGAGTGGGCAGGAGGAGATAGGCAGATAGAGGTTGCAAGATAATTGGCATAGATAAAGACATTTGTGTTGATAATTCAATAAGTACTCATTTTTGAAGACAGATGTCAATACTAATAAATGTGCCACCATTTGTTACGTGACAATAAAATAAAAATGACTCTGATTCATAGATTAGTTTGCTTTTGACAGCCACACTCAGGAAGCTGTACTATGTACCGTTTCTCTTTGTTGAGAAGGAAAAAGTGCAGTGTTGTTCACTGAGAGTGTTTTTGCTTTTGGATTGAAAAACATGAGAGATAAAAGTTAAATTGATACTTTTTGTGACAACCACTGATCTTCGATGACAAGACACAGTTATTGGTTTAACAAATGTAATGTCGTCAAACATCTGCTGAAGAGGAGTTCCCAGGACACCCGGCGGACCTAGTTAGGCAAGTAATCATTGAAAAAATCCATGATGTGCTTCAACTAATCATAGAATTAAAGAGTGTGGATAGTGTACCAGTAGTTGAGTTATGGCGCAAGTAGTTGGTAGTTACCTGTGTTGACATGAGATCTTGTGAAGTATATGTCAAGAAATTGTAATCCAGACTGTGAAACTAAACTGAAATGTGACATGAAGAAAATAAAGATGAAGGTTAGAAATTCAATATGCATTGTCAGCAACCAAGCTCATAACACCTACTCAACAATGACAATGAATAATATGAGCCATAATTTCGATGGAGATCTACAAGAACTAGGTAAGTATTATTTTAGTTATTTAAGTGTTATTACGAACTTCCTTCTCACTAAAATGGATGCACACACTTAGTGATAGAATCCTTAAAACTGTCCAGGAGAACAATTGATGACTTTTAACAGTAACAGAGGTAAGGCGTGTGAGGCCATATCTGACCCAATGATAATGAAAATTAATATATTACACGATTAGCTGACAATGACAAAATAGTCTGCTCAATGGATACCACAATTACAAGTTGAGCTCTCAAGTTTCAAGCTGTTTTTGGAGTAATTTGAGTGAGAACTGGACTTTTTGGTTCCAGTTGTTACCATCAGTGATTATCACACTAAACAGATTAGGCAGTAGCAACAGTTTGTTAAAAAGATGCAGCAAAAAAGCAGGGAAATGCGAATGCCACCAGCATTATTATTAAACCTGGCACTATTTTAAAACTGTTTAGCTGCATGGATGTTTTGCCAACACTATACAAAAGTGTGACAAAAAACTTTTTATTTGTGAAAGTACTCATGTATCCAACCACAGACATGAACTGGCATGACATCATGAATGAAAAAAAAAGGTAGCAGTCGTAGAAAAAATGGAGGGGGGAGTAGGAAAAAGGATGAACTATATGGATGAGAAAAGTTGAAAGAGAACAGAAGTGTAAATGGAGGAGTGGAGGTCAGCATTAATAATGATCAATCTTTATGAAGTAAAATCAAGAGGATGTGGTGAAAAAAATTTAGTGATGGTTAATCACCATGTAACTCCATTCTATGAATGTGTAGAACATATTATACAATATGATGCTATAATTTCCAGTGCATATACTCCATCCGTACCCATTTCTTCTGTGAGGAGATATGACAATTCATAATTTTTTACACCAATGAAAAAGGTCATTCAATTTATCAGTACTCCAAGACAAAGTTGGCATTAGTGTTCACAGCCCAAAATATCCAGAAGTTAGTGTTGCAGCATTATAGTAAATATTCAGCTTTCTTCGTCTGTTTTTATTGTTAATTCTTAAGATAATAGTACTTGGATGCACAGGATGTGTGCAGGCAAAGGAAGAGCTGGCTCCAGTTTGTGAACTTTGGGTATGGTCAGCAACTGCCAGACTGCTACCTTGGATTGTCGTGGTGGCAGAGAACTGACATGTCATGTGGGACACCACAGTTGTTGTTTCTGTTGATCTGCTACTGAGGCACATTGCAGCTTGCCTGATGCAGGGGATCCTCTCTCAATGAAAGGCGAGTAGCAGGTTTTAACATATTCACATTACTCAAGGCAGAGTGTCAATATCGATGCTGGCAGTCTGGCCTCGCCCATTATCTCTGGGGATGGACAGGAGGCCCATCCTTCAGCAGGATCTGTGCAGGCACACAGGACAGGGTTTTCTGTGCAGGCACACAGGACAGGGTTTGTCAATTATTGGGAGCTACAATGTTAGGCATGTTATGGAGCCCCACAGTGGAATACTGTCCAGGGCTGGAAAGATGTTCAATGTGCACTCAGTATGACTGTCATGGGGCCTCATCCAAAATGGGGAGAAGGCCTTGCCTGGGGCTATCGAGTGGGCAGGGTGCAGTCATCCTGAATTTGTGGCTCAATTTGGTACCAATAAAGTATGTTGCTTGGGGTCTGTGGGTGTCCTCAGTTCACACAGGCAACTGGCAGAAGTGGTAAAGACTGCTGGCCTTGCTCACAGGTTGCAACAGAACTGCCAGTTTGCAGTATTGTACCTGGAATTGATCAGTGTCCTTTGGTCTGGAGCTGAGCGGAAGTTCTCAATATCAGGCTCTGTCAGTTCTGTGATAGTCTTGGTTGCAGATTTCTGGACCTTCTTTATAGGGTGGAGGATTGTAGGACTCCCCTAAGTAGGTCAATGGTGTACTACACAAAGGAATTAGCTATTTGTTTCATGGAGGGCACATGAGATTTTTTTAGACTAGGCAGTAGTTTGAGGTCCTCTGAGGAATGCTCACCAGTTGCTATGCAGAGAGCAAAATCAGACCAAGTACAAAGTAAAGACACCTCAACTGTCAAAATTTTAAAAGTAAATTGTCAAAGTATTCATAAAATAGTTCCTGAATTTGCTCTCTCCAGGAAAGTTGTGGCGCTCAAATTATTCTCAGAACTTAGAGCTGGCTGAAACATAAAGTATAAAATATTTAACAAGGCATGAATCATGTACTGAAAAGACAGATTAGACAGCATACAAGGGGGAGTATTCTTTGCAATCAACAGAAATATTGTGTATATTGAGGTCAAAATTGAGTCTAACTTTTATGTTACCTGGCCACGAGTAACACACCTAGGTGAACTCAAGTTAACTATTGCATATTTTTACTGCCCACCTGATTCCAAAGTAAAAGTTCTAGAAACGTTAAAAAAAAGTCCATGTTTGGCAGCACGCAAATACCAAGACCATGCAATATTTTAGTCCGATCCACGAATTTTTTCAGTTAGCACAAGTCGAGGCACTGATGAAGATTGTGTTGTTGACAATTCCATCCAACAGTTGTGGGACATGTTCACATGCCTTCTGCTTCAGGAAAGTATATATGCTGCAAATTATGTCTCTCCCTTGCTTAAGTGGAATGTATCACTTACCACCACCATCAACCACAACAATTAGCAACAAATGGAATAAAAATTCACTAAACAATTCACTGCAATCACATTTAATGCTCCCATTACCTAAGGCATTCAGAGCAGAGCATTCAGAACCCTACTGGATGCTCATTGGCTGTTGGAGAATGTGCAACGTAGGTTTGCAGAACAAGCCTAAACTCAGCCACCAATGCTCATGAGTCCAGCTGTAGTTGAAGGCTACTTGAACATACTGAGCATAGAGTGGGACGTCTTCAGATTCATTGCATGTGGTACAGACCAACAGTCTTGTGAAGTATCTTTGAACACATGTTCTGAAAACTGTCTTGAGCAATTATTTCAATAACCCACACACAATGGAAATATTTTAGGCCTTGTAGCTACAACTAGGCCTGTCCTTATTATCTTTGTCAGTATAGAGACATAAATTAGTGACCATGATGTCATCTCAGTGGCAATAGTTACTAAAGTTAATAAATCAAGCATGATGGTTCGAAGAGGATTTGTGCTAAAAAGAGCAGATAAGCAGTTGTTAGCATCCCACTTGGATAATGAATGGACATCATTTATTTAGTCCTAGTATGATGGACATAGAGGAATTATGGCAAAGTTTAAAATGACTGTAAATCACATCTTGGAGAAGTAGGTGTTGAGTAAGTGAATTAAGGAGAGAGAATACCACTGAAGTTTAATAACAAAGTTTGGAAAATGCTGAAGAAGCAGGGACTGTGGCACTGCCGATTCAAAAAAGAACAAACAAATGACAACAGGTAAAAGATAGTAGAAGCTCCTGTGTCTGTAAGAAAACTGATGTGAAAAACGTGCAACAACTTCCACCATCCCACTTTAACAAAAGGTCTTGGCAAGAACTCTGGAAAATGCTGTCCTACATAAAATCATTGAGTTGAAGGCTTCTATCTATCTACTCATTGACCAGACTGGTACGCCAATAGAAGATAGAGAAGGAAAGCTGATATTTTAAATTTTGATTGAATGACTCACTCACACAGGAATATTGTAACAACATACCATCACTTGACCGATGTAGAGACCTCCATATGGAGGACATAGTAAGAGGGCATCCCTGGCATAGAGAAGCAATTGAAAGAATTGGTAACAAGTAAGTCAACAGGTTCAGTCGGAATCCCAATTCAGTTTTACAGAGAGTGGTCTGTGGCATTGGCCTCTTACTTAGCTTACATTTATCATGAATCTCTTGCCCAGAACAAAGTCTCATGCAGGTGTCTCCTGTATATAAGAAGAATAAAAGAATGGACCCACAAAATTTCAGACCAATATTCTTAGCTTCAGTTTGCTGCATACTTCTTTAACATATTCTGAATCTGAATATAATAAATTGAGATAAAGAAGATTCAGCAGTGATTTATAAAGCATTGTTCAGCTTGCACTTTTCTCACATAGTACCCTGTGGCCATGAATGAAGGGCAAAAGGTATCTTCCATATGACTAGATTTATGGAAAGAATTTGACCTGGTGTCCTATTGCAGACTGTAACCAAAGGTCCAAGCATACCGATTAGATTCCCAGATATGTAAGTGGCTCAAAGACCTCTTAAGTAATAGAACCAAGTATGTTGTCCTCAATGGTGAGTGCTCATCACAGACAAGGGTATTGTCAGAAGTACTCCAGGAAAGGGCCATTTGTAGTATCTATATACATAAATGATCTGATGGACAGGGTGAGCAGCAATCTGTGGCTGTTTGCTGATGATGCTGTGGTGTGCGGGAAGGTGTCATTGTTGAGTGATTGTAGGAGAATACAAGATGACTTAAATGAAATTTCTTGTTGTGATGAATGGTATCTTGGTCTAAATGTAAGTTAATGCAGATGAGTGCAAAAACAACCCTATAATTTTTTAATATAGCTGGTGTAGCTAGGCATAACATTGTGAAGTGATATGAAATGGAACAGACAGATAAGGACAGTAATAGGGAAGGCAAATGCTCAACTTCGGTGTATTGGAAGAATTTTAACCCATTCATGAAAACTGCTTGAGTATTTGGGATCCTCATCAGGTCAGTTTAAAGAAAGACATTGAATGTGGTTCATGGTGTGGGTTCCTGTAGTCATGTCCTAGTCCATGAACCATGGGTAACGTATGAGTGGCCAAGTAAGTGGTCCCGACAGTCGGGATACCAGTTACTTTGGAATAAGGCTGGGCATCTCGGACATATTCTGAGTCGTGGTCACCTTTGTGCTCATACTGCAAAGACTACCAAATCCACCGGTTAGTCCATCAGCCGTTAGGGGTAAAACCCAATGGGACTCGGGGCAAGTAAGGCTAGCAACCTGCTTCCCTGGTACTTTAAATATGATGCTGGCAACAATCAGAGCAAAATGCCTCGGACCTTTGGAGGTGACGGAGTCCCACCTCTAACTGACAAACCAGGGACTCCTAAGATACGACTTGGCAAACAAATGGTAATGAGATGGGGAGCTATTAATATCAATGGGGGCTACTCTGCGAAGAAGGTAGAGCTGGCAGAGGCTGCAAGTAAGATGGGGCTGGACGTTTTAGCTGTTAGTGACATTCGGGTAAGGGGTGAGAAAGAAGAGGTAGTGGGAGAATACAAGGTCTAACTGTCAGGAGTCACAGCAGGAATAGCACAATGGGGTGTAGGGCTTTACATCAGGAAAGAAATGGAACCCAGCGTAGTTGCAATAAGGTATGTAAACGAACGACTGATGTGGATAGATTTGACAGTGTCTAGCAAAAAAATTAGGATTGTGTCAGTATATTCGCATTGTGAAGGGACAGATCAAGATAAGATGGATAGTTTTTATGAGGCACTCAGTGATGTAGTTGTTAGAGTAAAGGACAAGGACAGTGTTCTGCTCATGGGTGATTTTAACGCCAGGATTGGAAATCGAACAGAAGGGTATGAAAAGGTTATAGGTAAATTTGGAGAGGATATGGAGGCCGACAGGAACGGGAAACAACTCTTGGATTTCTGTGCCAGTATGGGCTTAGTAATCACAAACTCCTTTTTTAAACAAGAACATTCACCGGTATACTTGCAAAGTAATATTTCAGAGCTAGATCAGAAATGTAAGGACTATGGTATGAAGATTAGCATCTCCAAAACGAAAGTAATGTCAGGTTATCCAAGAGACTCATGGATTCAGCAGTAGAGGGTAGGAGGAGTCAGGGCAGACCAAGGAGAAGATACCTGGATTCGGTTAAGAATGATTTTGAAGTAATAGGTTTAACATCAGAAGAGGCACCAATGTTAGCACTGAATAGGGGATCATGGAGGAACTGTATAAGGGGGACTATTCTCCAGACTGAAGGCTGAAAGACATAATCAGTCTTAAATGATGATGATGATGATGATGATGATGATGATGATTGAAGCAATTCAGAGGCAAGCTGCTAGAATTGTAACCAGTCGGTTCAATCAACGTGGCAGTATTATGGAGATGCTAAATGAATTCAAATGAGAATCTGTGGCATATAAGATGGCATTCTTTCATAAAACACTATTGAGAAAATTTAGAGAACCAGCATTTGAAGTTCACTATAGAACGATTCTACTGCCGCTATACGTACATGCATACATACACAGATACATACAAGTGGTGGCTTGCAGAGTACTTCTGTAGATGTACATACAGAATAATATAACCTAGTGACACACCTCAGCTTGGCATGGTATCTATGGCCAGATGGCTTGTCTGGACTCGGTAATTTGTTTAAGGGTTGCTGCATAGAGTTATGATTAAAATTCAGAGAACAACATTAGATAACTGAATATGAAATCCAAATTCTAGTACTGATCCTAGTTGTATAGAAAATCAACCAAATCTGCTGCATTTAGCCTTCAGAATAAGCCCTTAAAAGCTTTTAAACCAATTTTTAAGACATTGTCTATAATCTACTTACTTCTACACTGAATAAAAAAAATATTTTATTTACATTTTAATTGTGATAGAGTTGATATTTTCTATGCATTTAAAATATTCCTTTGTATACTATATGGAATAAAATGAAAACAAGGCAGATGGAAAAAAAGTAAACTGTTCATTATTTCAAAAGTTATCACCATAACTTTTGATATATTTATCCCACTGTGAGACAATATGATGATTGCCTTCATGGAAAAATGTTTGTGGTTGCCTATGGAACTACAACTGTACCCATGCCTTCACCTCTTTGTCAGAAGCAAAACAACAGCCACAAATGTATTTCTTCAGGAATTCAAAAATACCGAAATCGCATGGGAAGAGATACGGACTGTATGGAGGATGGGTAAGGCTTTCCCAGTGAAACTTTTCAGAATTGTCAAAACAAACTTGGCAACATATTGGCCAAAGGGAAGAAATTCGTTGCACATTACGATGACAAAGTATGTCCTTCCAGATGAAACCATATATCTGAATCCCACACAAAACTGAAAACAATGTCAGCAACAGAAGAAGAAAACATTATATTAACACTGAAAAACAAAAAGACACCCACTATCTATAATAATGAAGCAGTCTTTTGAACATATATGTTTCCCAGACATGGTGAAGTATGCCGAAGTAAAACTGCTGTTCAAAAAAGGATTAAGAGAGGATATGGGAAATTATCTTCCCATCGCTCTCTTCCAGTCCTGTTGCTGTCCAGATTCAAAATTTTATCAAAAAATGAGAGATTATTTAAAAAATAAGTTTGGCTTCCAGCATGGAAAAAGTACTATAGATACAATTAACAAGTTTGTTGGCAAGATTGGCACACCCATTAAGAATAAAGTTGCAGGGATCTATTGTGACATCACATAAGACTTTCACTCAGAAAATCATGCACTTCTTATCCAAAAACTTGACAGGTATGGAATTAGGGGTAGTGTTCTACGTTGACTTATTTCATAACTGTGCAATAGAAAACAAAGCTTCATTGCCCCTGCAAATGTTGCAAGTTATTCTTCAAAAAATGGAAGACAGTAGCACAAGGCGTCACTGAAGTTTCTATCCTAGGACTTATTTTTCTTCTACTTTACATTAATGACCTACCAGTCAAAATAAAGTCTTATCAGTTTTATTTGCAGCTGATACATCTGTATTAATTGAGAATCATTGGTCAGAAAATGTTCCTGTCTGCATCATCAATGCAATAAATCTTTTAGAAACATGGTTTCAGCTCAATGGATTAACCCTGAATCCCAAAAACCGTCATAGTTTCTGCCAGAACAATGACAAATGTGGGTCACCACTGTAGAATCTCTGTTTTCAACTCACAGAATCATCAATGATACAGCAAAATATTCCACATGACTGTGTAATATTGGACAACATGTTTCTATCATCAGTGACATAACCCTGTCACCACCTGTGTTTTGCAGGTTTGTAATGGCTAAAGCAGCCTTATTGCAAAAGTAACACAAATCACTTAAACAACATATCCACTAGACATTTTTCTCAGACCAGCTGAGTCAACAACTCCTTCACAGTTTTGGCACAATCTGCAAACCATTGTGAATCCAGAATTAATACCAGACTATCAGTGTTTAAATTATAAAATTGTAGATGCCAGAACACACCTCTTTAAACATACAATACCCCTCCCCAAAGCCTAAAAAAAGACATTTGTGCACCACCCCCAACACACACACACGCGCACACACACACAAAACTCACATAATTCCCCTACTCATTGCATCACATGGGTCACCCATTGTCATGTTCACTGGTACTGGTAATAGCAACAAATTATAGTAATGTTGTGACTTAATGCATGTGTACTACTTTAAATCTCCAGAGCTGACTTGTTCCAATGGATTAAAAGAAATTTCCAGGGAGCACAATGATGCGGCATACTTACTGAGCAAGACCAAACACATCTGATGAATCATGATGTGCCCTCCGCAGTTAAGTGCCTCCCAGCTATTCAAATGCAGTGTGTTCAGCTGATAATAATGGACCAGCCAATGCCACACAATACTCAGACAGCATGTTGGTGCTGGTTCCAAATGTATGCGAGCACCCAAATGCCACTCATAATCTCCAAAAGATGTCAGAGGACATGAAATTAAGAATGTACATCAAGGCACTATTTATGGAAATCAAATTAGTCTGCTTCATGCATCCACCCACAATGGCTGTCTCTACATGCTCGACATGAGCACTAACTGTCATTTTCTGGTTGACTCGGGCTTCTGAGATAAGCATGAACCCAAGCAAAGCTGTCAATCCTCACCTTCAGAGCCCTTGCTGAGGCTCAGGGCTGTGAAGCAGAGTCCTTAATGTCTTTGGTCCATGAATGTCAACAGTTGAAATACTCACTAGCCAAACAGCTGACTGTGACAAATCAGTTGTAAGCAGACCCCAGAATAGGTTGTCTAGCATTATAGGATGAAAATTAGTTGATGCATGAGACTTTGTGCAACTGGTGAAGCAAACTGGCTGAAGCAAACATCACAAAGATCTGTTCAGTTCCAACATTAATCACCATTCATCTCCCGATTCCAATCTTGTGGGCTTAATGGAAATCATGGAGAACTTACAAAATGGGATACACAACTTCAAAGATAGTACCAAGGGTGATAAGGAACTCAAATACTTGGATGAGTAGCTTATGTAAACTCTATTGGACTTGGGTGCAGTAGATACTAGAGGCAAAAAGGAAATGCAGTGTTTATGCAGAGAAGAAGTAAACACAATCCACAAAGGTGTCAAACAACTGGAATCATTAATGGTGATGCCAACTCTTCTTCATACCAATATTCTTCCAACATTAATGGAACACTTACAGATTAATGACAATGAACTCAGTGACATAATCCCCCGTGTGAGTGTGATTAGGGTTCTCAAATCCATACCACCCATGGAATTATAGGCGATACTGTGCACAGTATAGACAATACCAAAGGACAACCCATTTTTCACAAAGCATCCTAAATTACAGGGCACAAAAAGTGCAATAGACAGGTTACTAAAAAAGGGAATAGTATGTCCTTCCAATAGTCCATGTGCTTCCCCAATACACTTAGTCCTGAAGAAAGATGATTTGCATAGGATCTGAGTGGATTCCAGAGCACTGGCTGCATGGACTATACCTGATAAATATCCCATCCTAAACATACTGGACTTCTCTCATTTGTTAGCGGGTGCCTCAATCATTAGACTGCAAAAAAGCTTATTTATACATACATATGGCTAAACAGTCCATTTCAAAGATGGCTATAATTATGCCTTTTGGGTTGTTGAAGCTTTTGTACACGCAAACATGGCAGCACTTTATTGATTTTGTTCTTGGCAAACTTCCCTTGTGTTTACTTTACCTGAATGATGGGTTAATGTTTTCCACTTCATCTCAACAGCATGGGGAGCACTTCTGGGAGGACTTCACTACACTGAACAAATTAGGCTGTGGTGAACGAAGACAAATGTAACCTACGAGGGTGGTTCCATAAGTACCTGGCATGACCGAGAGATGGCAGTTGTTGTTGAAAAATGTCTCTGGATTAGAAAGTATATGATCTATGAAGCATATGTTTCAAGTCTGAAGACGCCACATTGTTTAGTATTTGTTTGGCAGCCATTAATAGTGAATGTTGTGAGTGAACTTGTGAAAATGGAGAAAATTGGTCATCGTTATGTGCTACAATTTTTTTTTCTTTTCTCTGCTTTGGGAGAGCCCGCTTCTTTGTTGGCAACAGTAAAATATTGGGTAGCTGAGTTTAAACAAGGCTGTATGAGCTGCCAAGACAAGCATCACAGTGGTTGACCAAATGAGGTGATGGCTCCAGAAATGGTGAAGTAAATCCACAAAGCGGTACTGGATGATCATTGACTGAAAGTGCACAAGCTAGCAGATGTAGTAGCCATTTCGAACAGTGTGGTACCTTGCACATTACCTGTAAATTTTGACATGTGAAAACTGTGTGCAAGGTTTGTGCTGCATTTGCTCACATCAAGCAAAAAGAGTTTTTGTGAAGATGTTTCAATTGAGTGTTTAGCGAAGTTTTGCAGCATCAAAGCTGATTTTTTGCTCTGTCTCTTAACCATGGATGAGACATGGGTCCACCACTTCACTCCCAAGACAAAAGAACAATCAAAACAATGGACACAAATTGGAGAATCGATTCCAAAGAAGGCAAAGACTGTTTCATCTGCAGACAAGATCATGGCATCAGTTTTTTGGGATGTGTGTGGGATGATTTTCATTCACTGCATTGAAAAAGGAGAAACTATCAATGGCGAGTATTATGTGAACTTATTGCAACTTCTGAGAAATTGAGAAAAAATGTCCGCATTTGGCCAAGAAGAAAGTGTTGTTTCTTCAGGACAATGCACCAGCTCACAAGTCCATTATTGCAATGGACAAAGTTAATGAATTTAAGTTTGAGTTGCTACCTCATGCACCATATTTGCCAGATTTAGCCCCCTTGGATTATTTTCTGTCCCCAAACTTGAAAAAATAGCTCAGTGGTCGAAGATTTTCAACAAATGAAGACATGGTGTCAGCAGTTAATGACTAGTTTGAGGAGTTGGACAGTTCTCATTATAAAAAGGCCATTGAACTGGTTGAACACTGCTGGGAAAAGTGTATAGAGCTGAAAGGAGATTATGTTGAAAAATTAATACATTTTTTTTTCCAAAATTTTTGTGTTTCCTTTGTTGGGTCGGGTACTTATGGGATCACCCTCATATATCAGCAATCAGTGACATTTTTGGCATGTTCAGCATCACAGGCTGGGAGCAGACTAATGGAAGAGAGAAGCAAGCTAATAAAATAGATGCCTCAGCCTACCACATTCCAAGAACTCAGAAAGTTATTCAGGATTATTAATTTTTACAGGTGACATATCCTGCAGTCTGCTAGAATCCAGGTGTCCTTAACCAATGCTTTGGCTGGCCAAAATACTAAGGGGAAACAGCGTTTACAACAGACAATGGAAATTCTACCTGCTTTCAAGCTCATTAAACAGTGTTTGCAAAGTACCATTACCCTGGCCTACCCCTCACCAAAGGCGCATTAATCCATTATGGTGGACACAAGTGAGACCAGTATAGGTGCAGTTTTGGAACAGACTGTTGACAGAATTCAACAACCTCTGTGGTTTTTTTCATGTAGGCTGACTGAGACACAACGGTTATGGTCAGCTTATGATTGTGAATTGTTGGTCCTATGTGAAGCAGCAAAATATTTCGGAGATGATATAGAGGGCTGCCCCCTCACAGTCTTTACAGAATGTCATTCATTAGTTGATGCAACACATAATCCAAGTTGGAGCAGTTCTCCCCATCGTTCCAGACACTTGGGCTACATTGCACAATTTGCTACCAATATCCATCACGTGAACTGAGCAGACAACATGGTCACAGATTACCTTTCACACATACAGGCTCATAGCACATTGACTGATTTTAGGAAAGTTGCTAAAGAGCAGGAACAGTTAACAGCATTCTTGGAGGAAAACAGCACTGGATTACAGCTGGAACACATTCAGATTCCTAACACTAACTTTTGTCTGTAGTGTGATACCTTTCAGGACAGACCACACCCTTCAGTTCTGGTCAAATTCTGCAAGTCCATCTTCAACAGTCTGCACAACCTATCACATCCAGCTATTCACCTCACCAGAAAATATATAGCCAAAGGCTTTGTTTGGCCAGATGTACAGACTGATTGCGGAAAGTGGACACGTGCCTGTCTTGCCTGCTTACACAACAAGACAGGCACTAGTCCACTGCATTGGCTTTTGTTAATATGCCGAGTGCTCATTCTGGATGCCTGTCATCTACTGCTACTGTTCTACAGTACAGTCTACCACCCACAAAGAGTCTACTGCATTGGCTTTTGCTAACATGTGGATTGCTCATTTTGGATGCCTGTTGTCAACTGCTACTGTTCCACACTACAGTCTACCAACCACAAAGCAACAGTTTTGTTGAACAGTGGCACTTAATGGTGATACAGATGTGTCATGTCCCACTCTGGATTGAAGCGTTACTGTCGATTCTAGCCAAAATATTGTATGGTGAATGCTTGACACTTCCTGCAGATTTCCTTCCGCCTTCATCGCCACTGGTGGCCTCAGAGTTACCATCATTAGAGGCCAAGGTTGGACATTATACAGCTCATGTTCATGCATTACCTCCCACATTCACAGCATATGGCAGATTGTCATGCAGAAGGAGTTCAATAACTGTACCTATGTCGTACTCTGTGATGGTACCAAATGAGTGGTCTTTCAACAAGGTTATTTTGCTCCTACAATGTGTTCTGCCATGGGCATCAATTTCTCTCTGTGTTGCTTAACGGCAGAACAACAATGGTCTTCACTCAGCACCTCATGTCAGCTTGGATGTTGTGGAAACAGGAAGAGGAAGATGATCTGTCACCATTACTGGAAGAATCCACATCAACATTCACCTCAGCTGAAATTAGTCTTCATTCCAACTGCTCTTACTTCAGTGAGGAATCCAATGTCCTGCCACTATCACCATCACCACATAACAACAACAGTGAACCTCTTCATTCTTGCTACCACCAGACACTCTATCATCTCCCCTTTTCTGCAAGAGTAAGTTTAGAATTAGCACCACTTCAACCTACTCTATCTCCTGTACTAGAGAGGGAGGAGAGGGGCACAGTTGATGACATAAAATAGTCAGGTCAATATGAACAAGTTAAATCAAACATTTAAAACATTATACAAGTGTATAGTGTATAATAAGTCACGGATGCAAAATACTAACGTGAATTCTTTACAGACAAATGGAAAAACTGGTAGAAGCTGACCTCGGGGAAGATCGGTTTGGATTCCGTGGAAATGTTGGAACACGTGAGGCAATACTGACCCTATAACTTATCTTAGAAGCTAGATTAAGGAAAGGATAACCTACATTTCTAGCATTTGTAGACTTAGAGAAAGCTTTTGACACTGTTGACTGGAATACCCTCTTTCAAACTCTGAAGTTGGCAGGGGTAAAATACAGGGAGCGAAAGGCTATTTACAATTTGTACAGAAACCAGATGGCAGTTATAAGAGTTGAGGGGCATGAAAGGGAAGCAGTGGTTGGGAAGGGAGTGAGACAGGGATGTAGCCTATTCCCAATGTTATTCAATCTGTATATTGAGCAAGCAGTAAAGGAAACAAAAGAAAAATTCGGAGTAGGTATTAAAATGCATGGAGAAGAAATAAAAACTTCGAGGTTTGCCAATGACATTGTAATTCTGTCAGAGACAGCAAAGGACTTGGAAGAGCAGTTGAATGGAATGGACAGTGTCATGAAAGGAGGATATAAGATGAACATCAACAAAAGCAAAACGAGGATAACGGAATGTAGTCGAATTAAGTCGGGTGATGCTGAGGGAATTAGATTAGGAAATGAGACACTTAAAGTAGTAAAGGAGTTTTGCTATCTGGGGAGCAAAATAACTGATGATGGTCGAAGTAGAGAGGATATAACATGTAGATTGGCAATGGCAAGGAAAGCGTTTCTGAAGAAGAGAAATTTGTTAACATTGAATATAGATTTAAGTATCAGGAAGTCGTTTCTGAAAGTATTTGTATGGAGTGTAGCCATGTATGGAAGTGAAACATGGACAATAACTAGTTTGGACAAGAAGAGAATAGAAGCTTTTGAAATGTGGTGCTACAGAAGAATGCTGAAGATTAGATGGGTAGATCATATAACTAATGAGGAGGTATTGAATAGAACTGGGGAGAAGAGAAGTTTGTGGCACAACTTGACTAGAGGAAGGGATAGGTTGGTAGGACATGTTCTGAGGCATCAAGGGATCACCAATTTAGTATTGGAGTGCAGCGTAGAGGGTGAAAATTGTAGAGGGAGACCAAGAGATGAATACACTAAACAGATTCAGAAGGATGTAGGTTGCAGTAGGTACTGGGAGATGAAGAAGCTTGCACAGGATAGAGTAGCATGGAGAGCTGCATCAAACCAGTCTCAGGACTGAAGACCACAACAACAACAACAACAACATGTGTAATGTCTTTCTCTTCTATCTTGTCTTTGTCGAGTGTGGTGTGTACTTACTGTGTTAATACCTGTTTAATTTTTACAGTAATAATTTATTGGTGTAACAATTATTGTTATTATACTGTAAATTTTTGACATGTCTCCTTTACACAAAACAAATGAATTTCAAATTTAAACAATGTTATGAATAAACCAATTCCTGTAATTATTCAGAAACTCTTGTCTTTTGCAAATAATTACAATAAAAAAATTAAATTATTGGAAATTTTAGAGATTTATTTATAACAATAATGGAAATTCCTGGATGGAAAAATATGTATAAAATATGGGCCTATAGGGGAATGGTCCGTAGCACACAGACATGCATAATAGGAAACAGTTAACGTTAGCTTTTGAGCTCTTGCATTTTCTCTAGAAGATGTTCACATGTTCATACACAGAATCACACTGACACCCAAATTCACATACCTGCTGCCATGGTGAGACTGACTGTTGATTATCAATTTCAGTTGCCAGGGCAGACAAAGATCTGGAGGGTGTGGAGAAGGATACATGAGGTGAGAAGAGGGTAGCAGGATAGTGCAGCAGGTCTTTTGACAGGTGGCTCAGTGGCTGCACAACAATATGGAAGGAGTTCTGAGGGCAGAGCATATAATTAGTGAATGGAGGGGAGGAAAGAAGAGGAAGGTGGAGATGAGGAGGGAGATGGAGGGGGGAGAGAGAAAGGGAGAAGGGTTGAAAAGGAAAGAGTGAGGGAAATGGAGGAGAGGGGGAGACAGGAAAAGTGGGGGGAGGGGGGATGGTGAGAGTAGCAGGAGAAAGCAGCATGCATTCCAGATGATAAAGGAGTTGCATGGACAGAAGAGAGAAGGGAGAGGTAGGGTAAGTTAGCATAAAACAGGTTAGTGGAGGCCCAGGCCGGGACACTCTGGAGAGACAATTCCCACCTGAACCTCTCCACTTCAGAGGGACCAGTGCTGGAAGGGAGCATCCAAATGACTTGCACAGTGAAGCAACTATTGAAGTCTTTTATGTTGTGGTGCACAGTATGTTTAGTAACTGGATGGTCCTGACTTCCCCCACTTTTCCTGTCTCCCCCTCTCCTCCATTTCCCTCACTCTTTCCTTTTCAACCCTTCTCCCTTTCTCTCTCCCCCCTCCATCTCCCTCCTCATCTCCACCTTCCTCTTCTTTCCTCCCCTCCAGCTTCTCTGAACCATACAGGTGGGATCCACCCCCAACCCCCCTTCCCACCCCAGCACATTCTGCATTCTCAAGTTCCCATGGCTCTAACCTCTGCCCAACACCTTCCCCCTGCCCGCGCCATTCATCACCTCCGCTTTGCTCCCCCTCTTCTCCTGTTGCCTCACCTTTTATCTTTTATATGGGCATTCTCTCTCTCTCTCTCTCTCTCTCTCTCTCTCTCTCTCTCTCTCTCTCTCTCTGTCCCCCTTCTTCCCTCCCTCTCCCTCTTCACTGCTTCCTAATTTGTGCCTTCTTTTCTTTCCTTCCATACCTTCAACCCCCCTCCCCCTCTCTATTTCTTATATGTGTTAAATGTTTTCTATTATATGTTTCTGTGCACCACACACCAATGCTCTATAGGTGGGGATTTATTCATTCATTCATCCAATGCATTCCGTTAATTACATTATGAAGGTGAGCCTTTAAGGATGTAGAATACATAAGTTATATGTTAACAGGAAGAAACAGTCCCTGCAAGCTACTTCTGTAAAGTGCCCTAAAACACATTATGGGTGCTAGTAATCTACTCATAATGATAATTGTGGGTGTGGACATATATCACTTTAGTTTCAAAGAAGGATTCTGGTAATTAGTTGTGCAAGTAACCTCTTACCTATGTGATTGTTCCACTCTTTTGAATGAGTCCTGAAGCTCTGCATTTATCTGGCCAACCAAATGCTTCACCCACAGTTTGTTATACAGGTCAAGGAGTGACACAACATTCACATTAGTGTGAGGAGCATTCCCCACATGTGCCTGATGTCATCTTTGTGTGGCTGAGATTATGGTATCAACTGGTCCTCTCACTTCCACTAATGACTACATGATTTTCCTTACCAATGCCTTTCCCCATGGAGCCCAATGCACAGTCAACATTGTTGTGACAGTGCCACGACATTTAACAGTGCCGCCACGACAGTACGCGCAAACGGCGATAGAGGCGCTCCGCAAATCAGCCGAGCGCGGGAGCGCCACCTAGCTACGAACGGCGCCAGCCGCATGTCACGGCACGGCAGTCGAATAAGAGATACTGAGTTGTTATCATGTAACGAGCTATTGTTTCTAAGTGAGTGTGTTTGAATATCCACGCAATTATCGGTGATTAAAGGTTATAACACTTTTTGGCGATGAGGATGGGATATTTTCACTGCGATGTGGATTTGTGTGTTCATGACGGGGCAGACATGGAACAGCTTATGCAAGCGCTCATTGAACAACAAACACAGCTGACGGCTGCTATTCAGGCACAACAAACACAACTGACGGCTGCTATTCAGGTGTTGTCAACGTCGTTTACTCATCGTCTGTCTTCCTCTTCTCCGCCTCCATTCCCTCCTTACGACAAGGCCGCTGAAGATTGGGAGGATTATGAGAAGCATTTGCGGCAACATTTCTTGGCTTTTGGCGTTGTCGACGCTCCTATGTGTAAATCGTTATTTCTATCTTGGATTTCCCCACGGATCTATCAGATGCTATCTCAGTTAGCCCCTCTGCGGGAACCTGCCTCCCTGTCCTTCCAAGAAATGTGTGACTTATTGTCTAACTATTACCGAAAAAACACCCACGTCATTGCTGCCCGCGTGGCGTTCTACCGGTGTCGTAAACAATCCCATCAATCTTACCGGGCTTGGGCGGCGGAACTACACGGTCTGAGTAGGAAATGTCAGTTTGTCACGGACACTCATCATGAGTCTTATGCTGATTCAATGGTTAGGGATGCTATTCTACAGCTTGCTCCTGATAAAGAAGTTCGGCAACGTGCCCTACAACTGCCAAACCCGTCGTTGTCGGAAGTTCTAAGCATCGCTCAATCCTTTGAAGTGTCTCACGCTGCTGGCACGCAAATAGACGCATGGTGTGATGTAGGCGCTGTACAGTCAACTTTCGACACGGACAATTTGCCTGTTTCACAGGAGAACGAAGATGTGGTGGTGGTTCACTCGCGTAAACAACATCGCGTTGGGCCGCAACGCTCGCAGCAAAAACAGCAACCACAGAAGCAGGTTCGTTCCACACTTCCTTCTTGTCCACGTTGTTTCGTACAGCATGACAGGACTGCATGTCCAAAATGTTGGGCCACGTGTAATTCATGTAGGAAAAAAGGCCACATTGCTTCTGTGTGTCAGTCCCCTAAAGTTCCTGTCGATGAGGACGAGGCATCGGACATGGATGTTAACTGTGTGCTTTCTCAAACAAATAAGTTGTTTGTTACTGTTCGTGTTCTGGATAAAGACATTCGCATGCAAGTGGACACTAGCTCTGCAGTAACTCTCATTAATTCTCGCACGTATTTGGAGTTGGGCTCCCCTCCCTTGACTCCAGTTACGCGAAATCTGAGAACTTATAATAAACAGAAGATTCCTATCATTCACCAGTTTGATGCTTCCACTGCCTACAAGTCTGTTGTTAGGCCCCTCACGTTTTATGTGGTGGATCATGCGGGCACTGAAAACCTGTTCGGTTATGATGCTTTCCGGTTGTTCGGGTTCTCCATTGATGATGATGTGCACCTCATATCTGAGGATATTCCGTATCAACAGCTGGATGAATTGTGTTCTGAATTTTCGTCCTTGTTCTCTGCTGGTCTGGGTCGTGCCAAGGATTTTGAAGCCCACATTACTCTTAAACCTACAGCTCGCCCTAAGTTTTTCCGGGCACGCCATATTCCGGTGGCGTTGCGTGCACCTGTCAAGGCTGAGATAGACAGGTTAACAGCTTCAGGGATTCTCCTTCCCGTTACCTCCAGCGAATGGGCATCACCAATCGTGGTGGTTTCTAAACCAAACGGGAGTCTGCGATTGTGTGGTGATTTTAAAGTCACTGTCAACGCTCAGAGCCTCATTGACACTTATCCTCTTCCCCGTCCTGAGGAGTTATTTGCCAAGCTCGCTGGGGGCCAGTTCTTTTCCAAACTTGACTTATCGGATGCTTCTTCCAAGGAATTTCTCGTCATCAACACTCCTTGTGGGTTGTATCAGTACCAGCGGTTACCATTTGGTGTCGCTAGCGCACCAGCCATTTTTCAGCGGTTTTTGGAACAGCTCGCAGCTTCCGTTCCCGGCTGCATAAACTATCTGGATGACATTGTTGTCACGGGGGCCTCCACTGGGGAACACCTTCGCAATTTGCGTTCACTGTTTCGGGTTTTGCATGCGACTGGGTTGAGGTGCAATCTGGACAAGTCACAGTTCTTCCAACCCTCCATTGTGTATCTTGGTTTCCACTTGTCCCGTGAGGTATACGTCCTCTACGTCAGCACGTTGTGGCCATTAAAGCTCTACCCCGGCCGTCTACGGTCAAAGAACTTCAGGCGTTTCTAGGCAAGATTGCTTATCATCACAAATTCATTCCATCCACGGCGGCGGTAGATCATCCTCTGCATCAGCTGTTATGCAAAAACGTCCCTTTCTGTTGGTCCGACGAGTGTGAGCAGGCTTTTGTCCACCTGAAGGCTCATTTGCAGTCAGCGCCTTGTCTTGTCACATTCCGTCCGGGTCAGCACTTGGTTCTGGCAACTGACGCATCGCAGTATGGCCTAGGGGCTGTTCTTGCCCATCGGTGTGAGGATGGGTCGGAACGACCCATCGCCTATGCTTCCAAGACCCTCAACGGTGTGCAACGGCGTTACTCTCAAATTGAAAAGGAGGCGCTCGCTATCATTTATGCTCTAAAAAAGTTCAGCGTTTTTTTGTATGGTTCTAAGTTTCACCTCATCACCGACCACAAGCCGCTGGTCTCTCTGTTCAGCCCATCGGCGTCGCTTCCGGATAAGGCAGCTCACCATCTGCAACATTGGGCCTTATACTTGTCTCGTTTTCACTATGAGATTCACTATCGCCCCACGGCCCAGCACGCCAACGCTGACGCATTGTCGTGATTGCCGATGGGCCCCGACTCGGTTTTCGATCGTGATGATGAGGAAGAATGTCGTGTGGTCGAGGGTTTTCCACTTACAGGTTCGCAGGTCGCGTCGGCTACTGCGAGGGAGCCGGTCCTGCGTCAGGTGATCGGTTTTGTTCAATGGGGTTGGCCGGACAGGACCAAGGGCCAGGCTTCAGACGCCCTTCGCAACTATCATGCCTTGCACCTTTGTCTGGCTGTTTGTGATGGTGTTGTTCTTCTAGTCACGGATGGCGCATCTCCACGGGTCATGGTGCCAGCCTCTCTTCACAAAGATGTTCTCAAACTGTTGCATTAAGGCCATTGGGGTATTTCTCGGACTAAGTCCCTGGCCCACAGGCACGTTTATTTGCCCGGTATTGATTCGCACATCGCCCACATGGTTGCTGCGTGTGGTCCGTGTGCTCAACAACTGGCTGCACTTCGTACAATGCCCTCTCCGTGGCCTGATCCGGCGCAGCCATGGGAACGGGTGCACGCTGACTTTGCCAGCCCCTTCCTCAGTACTTATTGGCTACTGTTGATTGATGCCTTCTCAAAGTTTCCGTTTGTTGTTCGATGTCCGTCGCCCACCACTGTGGTGATGACGCTGGCTTTGTCCAAAATCTTTGCGCTAGAAGGTCTTCCATCCACGATCGTCACGGACAATGGCCCTCAGTGCTCTTCGCAGGCCTTCCGTGGTTTTTGTACTGGACAAGGGATTCATCATGTTACAGCACCGCCCTTCCATCCGCAATCGAATGGGGAGGTCGAGCGTCTTGTCCGCACTTTCAAAAGCCAGATGAAAAAATTCCTTAGTGATTTTTCCACAGATGACGCTCTGCTGCAATTTCTGAGTTCTTATTGTTTCATGCCTCTGGGTGATCGCAGCCCTGGTGAACTCTTGCATGGCCGCCAACTGCGCACTCTACTGCACCTGCTTCACCCTGTCAGGCCTTGTGCTGTGTCCCCTAGTGCGGGAAAATACTTCGTGGGCGCCGACGTGTGGGCACGAGGGTATGGATCTCGCCCTAAATGGATTCCAGGGGTGGTCAAGGCTCTTCGCGGCCGCCAGCTTTGTGAAATACGTACGGACAACGGCATGGTTGTTTGCCATTACGACCAGATGCGCCCACGAGTGGTGGCCACGCCGGTGCCACCGCCCCTTCCTTCACCTCCTCCAGCCCGAGAAGCCAGTCCTGTCGCTGCTACCGATCTACCGTACGTGTTGATGCAGCCGACGTTGCTACCGTTTCCGCGGACGCCGGCACCGGCCCCAGTCACAACGCCGCCTTCTCCGGGACCCGTCTTGCTGGAGCACACCCCCAGGTCCACGACGCCTATGGATGCTGCTCCGGAGTTTTCACCCATCATCTTGTTCAGGAGGCACGTTCCACGCACGAGCTTCCATCCTGGACATTTTCGACCATACTCTCGTGTCTCTCCGCGGGATCTTCTTGGGGCCTCACAAGAGGCCACGGATGTCTCTGCACTGTCCATGTCTCCAAGGAAGTGAGTGGTTTTTTTCTTCAAGGGGGGAAAAGTGTTGTGACAGTGCCACGACATTTAACAGTGCCGCCACGACAGTACGCGCAAACGGCGATAGAGGTGCTCCGCAACTCGGCTGAGCGCGGGAGCGCCATCTAGCTACGAACGGCGCCGGCCGCATGTCACAGCACGGCAGTTGAATAAGAGATACTGAGTTGTTATCATGTAACAAGCTATTGTTTCTAAGTGAGTGTGTTTGAATATCCATGCAATTACTGGTGATTAAAGGTTATAACAAACATTTCTGCGTGATGCCCTGTGCTTAAAATTTCTAGTTACCTGGTGTTCACCATTCAGGAAGTTCTGTAGGACTTCAGACACCCCTGTCCCATGGCTGCTTCCTTGTAGAAGGATCACCTGGGTCTTTTAAGCATCTATGTACTGCTAGTCTTCACTTCCCCTTTTTCTCTGTCTTGTCAGTGTTCCTAAATTCCTTGGATTGTCTGCACACTTTAGTACAGTCTCCAAAGCAGTGAAGCTAGATTAAAGCTATCAGATGTGCACCATCTTTTGAAATTTTGAACATATTTAACGTCCATAGCAATAACTTTCACACAAAATCATTTGAATTCTTCAAGTGTACCAAAACTGTTCAAGTGTACCACAATTGTTCAAATATACCACAACTGTTCAAGTGTACCAAAAACAGGTCATTTATTAATTTCCACATTTGATTTTGGTTAGCATCCAACTAATGAAGAACTCATCCTGTGAGGCTTCAGCTGCCAGAGACTACAGTAATGTGGGTATCAGCTACTTTATGCATCTTTAATTAATCAACATCAAGTATCATCCTGAGCATTTCTTCAATGTTTTCAGCTGCAGTTGCAGTTTTGTTTGGAACATTCCCCATTCATTCATCCACATTTTGTGTTCTGTAAATCCCATCATTGAGGAGAGCTTTCAGGGATGAGTAATGAGTCAGGTTACACATTAACAGACAGAATGAGCCATTGAAAACTGTTTCCAGTAGCACCAATCTGCTACTGCATATTTCATCTATGCATGAACATGTGATTATTTGTCAAAGAATGTAACTATGTATGAAGGATTAGTAAAGAGTCCTATGAAATTAGGAACATAAGCAAGAATTTGAGTTCCACAGTGTCCAGACTGAAGATTTTCCCACAAATTACCCAATCCTAAACAAAGAGTTCAAGAAATAATGCATCAAAGGACAGGCATTAGTAGAAATTTGTGTGTCTATAACAACTTCCACTGACGTATCTTAGCAAAAGCTCTTGCCTAGAACTTCAGAAAATTCTGGCCCTACATAAAATCACTAAACAGGTTGGAGGCTTCTGTCCAGTCACTTGTTGACAAGTCTGGCAAAAGGAAAGCTGAAGTTTCAAATTTCATGCTTAAGAACTCATTCATGCAGGAGGTTCAAATAAACATACAGTCATTTAACCATTGCACCGACTCCCATATGGGACACATAGTAATAGCCATCCCTGGCATAGAGAAGTGACTGAAAGAATTGAAAACAAATAAGTCACCATGTCTGGATGGAATCTCAATTCAGTTTTATAGAGAGTATTCTACAGCACTGATCCCTTACTTAGCCTACCTTTATTGTTAATTTCTTGCACAACATAAAGTCCCAAGTGAATGGAAAACAATTCAGGTGACTTCTATATACAAGAAGGGTAAAAGAATGGACCAACAAATATCACTGATGAATATCCTTAACATTGGTATTCTGCAGAATTCTTAAATGTATTCTGAGTTCGAATACAATAAAATTCCTTGAGATAGGGAAGCTTCTGCCCACATATCAGCATGGATTTAGAAAGTATCACCCAAAAACTCAGGTTGCCCTTTCCTCATAAGTTATCTGCAAACAACTGAAAAAGGCAAAGAGTCAGATTCCATTTTGCTAGAATTCCGGAAAGTATTTTACATGGTGCCCCACTGCAGACTATTAATGAACTTCTGAACATAGAGATTAGGCTCCCAGATAAGTGAGTGGCTCAATGACTTCTTATTTAATAGAACCCACTATGTTGTCATTGATGGTGGGTGTTCATCAGAGACAAGGGTAATCAGGAGTCCCCTAGATAATTTTGATAGGTCCACTCTTATTCTCTGTTTACATAAATGATCTGACAGAAAGGGTGAGCAGCAACCTGCTGCTGTTTTGTGATGATGCTGTTAAGTATGAGAAAGCATCATCATTGAGTAACTATCAATCATAGCACATTGGAAGCTTCTCTATCTGTTATGTTTTTTACTCCTATGAATAACTAACTTTTTTCCATCTGTTTCCATTGTAGTTGCACACGTAATAAGTAATATGGACATAAATGTTTCACAATGTTACTCAGATAGTGTTCCAGTTAAATTTATAGTTCAGTTGGTTACATTTATCTTCCTGAATCCAATGATGCAATTACTTTCAGTAGAAGCTCAGTTAATTAAAAATTACAGCTAACTGAAATTTTGACTACAATAAGTAAATAGGAAACTTTTTGAGCTAATAGACACAATGCGAAGTGCTGTTACCATTCATTCTGTGGTGTCACCGCCAGACACCACACTTGCTAGGTGGTAGCCTTTAAATCGGCCGCGGTCCGGTAGTATACGTCAGACCCGCATGTCGCCACTATCAGTGATTGCAGACCGAGGGCCGCCACACGGCAGGTCTAGAGAGACGTCCTAGCACTCACCCGAGTTGTACAGCCGCCTTTGCTAGCAACGGTTCACTGACAAATTACACTCTCATTTGCCGAGACGATAGTTAGCATAGCCTTCAGCTATGTCATTTGCTACGACCTAGCAAGGCGCCATTATCAATTGCTATTTATCTTGTGAAGCATGTACCGTCAGACCGATGTTCACCAGTTGTGGATTAAAGTTAAGTATTCCAGCAGCTATGTACGTTATTGGCTATATTAATTACCTTGTCCAGTTCCAGACCTCACGCCAGCCTGTGTGATCTTAAACACGTGCCTTTCGGCTTCACCTCCTAGTGGCTTGGCTGTCTTGCCAAGTCACAACACATTCAAAAATAGATATTTCACTGTTTTTGTGCACATACTTTAAATTACTTGAAACTAATTAACTTCTGAGGTAACTGACATTGAAAGTTCAGGATTTCATAATTTTGATTTTCTAATTTTCCCTTAATGCTTACAAGATTCTGAACTTTAACACTGTGCTTTTGCTACAATATTTTTTCTTCTTCTGACTCCTGTCACTAGCCACTGGTCTGACACCTGTCACTAGTAAATTTGGAATATTTTAGAATTATCAGAGATTATTTTCAAGACACGGCACTCATTAAGCAAGTGGTTTTCAACAACAGAATCACAATCATATTGCATATACTTTTATAATTAACTAACCTCCAAAATTTTTCACAAACCAGATAACTGTAAGGTCTTATATTCTGTACAAAAAAAAGCGAAATCTAATCTACCCAATTTTCGAAACGTTAAGTAGTTTCATAATTTACATCACCCTCTTAGGCCTGTCTAAATAGCCACCTCTCCCCCAAAATCACAGTCTGCCATTATAATTAACTTGAACAATATCTATGTATCTAAAAGTCTGCAAATGGCAAGCAGTAATGTAAAATCATTATGTCAGTTTGTTTTAGAATGCAGCTTCAGGTATGAAACATGTAACACCTACATTGAAAGAAGTTGTGACCAGAAATCACAGGTTAACTACGTAGATCTGTATGGGAAGGTTTACCATAGCCATTCTGGTAGAGACAGTGTTAGTTAGTGACAATATTTTTTCACTGTGCAATCATATTTAATTGCGGTGTTTTTTTCTCCACCCTAAAAACTGTATGTTATTCTGGTGAAATTATTAAGCCACTCAATGTTGCGTTTGTTTTTGTGGTATTAAGTTGATAGTCTTTTGCCACACTAACTATTGTTTATTACTTTGTCAAGGGATGTTTACTGCACAAAAACATGACAGCAATAACATTACCAAAGTGCAGATGTAATTTTCCCTTACCTGCATACAACAGAGAATAGTGAAACCTGAAATGGCCATCATTCCCAAATACGTGACAAGTGGAAATAAAAGTGACTATTTCCAACATTATATACTGCATGTGCCACATTGTTTGAACTATCATTTTTGTCATTGATAGTCTCCAGCCAGTTACAATGATCTACAGAAGTGCCAGCAACCAAGAGCACCAAAGCAAGTAAAGTGAATTAGCTACTGTTACTATAGGTTATCTGTCTTGAGCTGACTGCAGTCTAATTAAAAAGAATTACACCAGACACATGTCTCACTTTTATTTACAAAGCATCTTCCATGGTTATTGATGTTTCTTTACATAATCTGCTCCTTCCCTTGTTGCTAGCAGTGGTTGGTGTCAACAGGCCTCATTTCACATCCACACTTGGCAGTTTTTGGCATTCTGCAAATTTTTCTTGCACTGCACTATTTACAATTGACTTTCTTAACTGTTTTTCATTCTGCACTGCCACAGAATTGGATTGCAGTCAGCTGAAGATGGTTAACCTATAGTAACAGATGTTAACAGTTGCTGCGGAAGATGGGCATGCAAACAAACATCTTACGAATTAGCTACATTTGGTGCCCTGCTGGGTGAGTGGTTGTTCCACCCTGGTGCAAATGCCAAGAACTCATTATTTTTAGAGATATTGTGTGGTGAAGTAAATGTTGAACAGGGAAATATTTACGTACTGCTGTAAAGTGACTGCTGAGCAGTGGAATGTATGAATGTATGACACAAACAAAATAGAATTGCATGTAGACTGTTAATTTTTGGAACAGTACAACATTTAGTGTTTGAAGTATGAAAAGAAATGGCTGCCACTGTAGAAACAAAACTTTGACTAATGGGATAATATGACTGCATAATTTCATCTCTGACACTGTCTTAGACAGCAGCCAATCAGCTCACAAGCTCAGCTGATGTCACACCCTGGAGCACAGCAGACAATAGGTAATCAGCATGGAGCAGATTTGTACATAAAGAGCACAGTGAGCTGAGTCAACACAGGCAGATGAGCGAGTTTTTAGTGGATGGCAGTATTAACAGCAGCAACATGTAAGTAAAAAAAAAACACAAGGTAAAGTGTTCCTGTTACTGAGTGTGATCAACTAATTTATCAAATTTAGTGATGAACAGGAAAATTATGAAGTGTTTAATTGTGAGGAACAGGTAGTAAACACAATTAAGATTTGTTGATGCACAGGATGTATGTACAGAAAGTGAACCTGGTGATGACAGTGGGGTAGAATTAGAAGATTCAACTTTTTATGATGAAAATATAATGAGTCAAACAATAGATGAAATGGCTTGGGCATCTCTAACAGAATTTGTAAATGCAGAAATGGTGAGAGAGATACAGGAATAGAATGATGAAATTGGTGGAAGAATTGTTTTCCTATGTGCATGGTTTAGGAGTAAAAACAGGCAGCTGCAGTTAAAACAATGCTTCTAAAATCTAGCAGGGAATGGCAGAGCTACTTAGAAACATGTATGGCTACCTGACTGTAGCACCAGGCCAGCACGAGCTATTACCGGTTGGAGATGGGTGTAAGCTATTACCTACTTCCTCAACAACCTGTGATACAAGACATATCAGGTACTAAGTTGAAAATAACAGATTTTTTGGTATATAATGAATAATTAAGGGGTGTAAAGGGAAATGCAGGGAAATGTCACACAGAAAATGGAACTCACATTGACCTAGCACTGGAGTTGGATCACTGGCAAGTGGTTGTAATAAGCGCTGAACTCAATTTTGGTCAGGTGGACCATACTGTACTGCTGCTGCAGTCAGGCAGTCTGTTAGTGGATGTAACTCACATCAAAGTTGTGCTGCAGTCGGGTGGACTGGGCAATGTAGTAGCTTGTAGCTCCCATTACCGTGAGATCTCTAATGATATTTAGTTACCTAACATTGTTCTCTAAGTTCTGAATCATAATTCTACACAGTGGCCCATAAACAAAATTACTCTTACAGCAGACAAGTCATCTTGCTGTGGATGTTTGCCTGCTACTCACGCGAAGTGAATGAAAGATTTTTACTTTGCTGGTATACAGACAGCTGATAAGTTTTGTGTACAAAGCTCCATAAATGCTTAATTTGAAGTATCAGATAAGAACAGCAGCTAAGTAACATACACAAAGGTGAACAGGCTTTTTCTTCAGGGTAGCTGTTTTTCTCCTGCACATACAGGTGGTGCACGAAATGTGTTACCGATTGTTTCTTTCACAATTTATGATGCACATTAGATATCCCACTGGGATCTCTACAGCAGTACCAGCAGAGCTTGGAAAAACAAATAGTTACAAAATGATGTGTAATTCACGATACTGCTGCTAGGAGACTAGTAAGCAGCAATGGCTGACAATGGAAGACTGATGACACAGCAACGATTGGCAATTGTGTTACTTTTTCATGAAACGAAAAGCCTTGTTGTGACTCAGAGGCATTTTCGACAACAGTTTAACACACGATGCGTCCATTGCAAGAAGACCATCCACAGGTTGTGCAATAAATTTGTACAGGAAGGAACAGTATTGGAAGCGAAGCGACCTTGGCCTAAGCCTGTTTGCTTGCCGGAGAATATTGAAGCGGTACGAGTTGCTGTACAGAGAAGTCCCACAAAATCGTATAGAAAGGCAGCAGTGCAACTGGGAATATCCAGAAGCTCTGTTCAACGCATTCTTAAAAGTGAGCTCCATATGTACCCATACAAGATGACCTGTGCACAGAAGCTCACTGAAGAACACAAGCAGCAGAGACTACTGTTTGCTCAGTGGGCAGAGGATAGGGAAGAAACTCTCAACAATGTTTGGTTTTCAGATGAGGCACATTTTCATTTAGACTGTGTGGTTAACAAACAAAATGTACGCTTTTGGGCCACTGAAAACCCACATGTGCTTCATGAATGACAACATTATGCTCCCAGGGTTACAGCGTGGGCAGAAATTTCCAGTCACAGACTTACTGGACCCTTCTTCTTTGAAGAAACTGCGAACAGCGAGTGTTATTTGAGCATACTTCACAATAGCTTCATTCCACAGCTTCTTGCTACTGCCTTACCCTTCAACACGCAGTGGTTCATGCAAGATGGAGTAAGACCACTTACTGCAAACACTGTGTTGGAGTTTTTACGCGAGCATTTCGATATGCGGATCATGTCACTCAGGTTTCCAGGTCACTTCAATGATGGACAAAATTGGCCCACCAATAGTCCAGACCTCAATCCATGTGACTTTTTTCTTTGGGGGTACCTAAAGGAAAAAAATTTCCCAAAACGTCCACGTGATTTAAGCTTGCAGTGAAATTATGGAAGACATGTGGCGTAGGGTAATCACTAACTTTAGTGTTTGTTTGAAGGAAGTTAGGAAACAAAATGGTGGACATATTGAGCATGTGCTGAGTTAGAACAAATCTCCATGGACGGCTCTTCATTGTAGTATATGTTCCTTTCAGACTGTATTGACAATAAAGTTTATATTCAAAAACAAAATGGTAACACATTTCGTGCGCCACCCTGTATACAAAGGGACTATAGAAAGTCAAGTTACATGTTATTGTGGCAGGCTAAGTAACATTTATTGAATTCTGCACTACACTTGAAAGTGATACACTTCCATGACACTATTTTTCAACATAGTCACCAAGTCTCTGTAAACAAAATGCAAAACATTCTACCAATCATTCACCTTCTCGACAATAGAAATCCAGTTCTTGTTCATGGAGCCATTCAAGAACTGCTATGTGAACATCCTCACCATCAGAAAGTTTCTTTCCCCAGATGTTCTTGCTCGATTGCCTGGACATTGATCTCTGTGGCTAATATCAATGGTCTTGCTTCCTTACTAGCATGACCCACATTTGTGCAACCTTCATCAAATTGTTGGTACCATGTCATTACGGCTAGATGCAACATTGCATTTGGTCCATGTAAAATCAGAATTGCATGGTGAACCTGTGTGCAATTTAGAAATTGTCGGTACCATTTCATTAATGGATGGATGCAACATTGCATTTGGTCCATGTACAACTAGAAGTTTCATTTAGATGTTTTGCCCACAAGAATCACACTGTCCTTTGCACCTCATCTTTGGTATACATTTCCTGTCACTATATCATTTCACTCTCACACTGTGTGATCCACCTGTCATCCATAACACAGCAGAACTGTGGTTGCAATAAAAGCAGAACATGTACTCTCTTCTGCCTGTAAACAGTAATTTCCAAATTTATCAGTATTAACAGATTGGTAAACATACAAAAGTAGCTTTCAGCAACTGCTTCTGCTTGTTAATTTATAACTTGACTCATTCCACATCCCTGAAGGTTCTCCTTCACAATGGGATTTATGAAACATAGTAAGTGCATGAACGAACAAATGACTGATTGAATGAACAATAAGTGTTATTGTGTGCCACAACCGTGACAACTGTTATTTTCTCAGTTGTAAACAATGGACCCACATCACATTATCTTCAAGACAAGTATGACCATAGTGAATGTAGCTGCTGTATTCATGGCCAATAAAACAGAAAAAGTAAACATCAACTAAACATTCCCAAACTAGGGATGAAAAAAAAAAATGGAATTCAATTGACATCCACACTATCTCTGTGTCCAGCTAAAATGGTGGAGAACTGCTCACTTCTAAGCTGGGAGGTTCCAGTCTACTCTCTGTTGCACTCTGCTTACCATTCTTTTTGTTCTATCTTTATTTTCATCTGAGGCCCTCATTATATCAATTTCATTTCCACTTTCATTCTGAAACATTTCTGCACTCATCATCAGCATCATCATCATCATCATCATCATCATCTTGGACAGTTTCCAGCCTCTGGCCCGGTCTGTGTAGGACATTGGAACATAGGCCTCTCCATTGTCTTCTGTCTTGCCACCATCTCTCCGCCTTCACCTTGGTCCAATCTTCTCCTTTCTTCTGGACGCATTCCTCTACTCCTTTCAGCCATCTGTCTCTCGGTCTTCCTCTTGGTCTCTTTCCTTCCAGTTTCATCTTGTGTATCTTCCTGGGTATCCTCTTCTCCTCCATTCTCTCAATGTGTCCATACCATCTCAGTCTTGATTTCTCTATCTCCTCCTGTAATGGTTCCACCTTCAATAACTCTCTGATCCTCTCATTTCTTAATCTGTCTATCTTTGTCACTCCAATACTGTTTCCATCTCACTAGCTTGTACTTTGCTTTTCTCTCTTCATTTCATAACCCAGGTTTCTGATGCATATGTCAGGATCAGGACATAGTATGACTGGTATATAACCTTTTTACTGATTTGGGGTACATCCTTGCTCCATATCAGGCTTTTGACACTCTTCCGAAATGCTTCTGCATCTCTCCTCCGCTCGTTTATTTCTCATTGTTTTTTCAATCTTCCTGTTTCAGGCTGATGGAAAAAATGACAGAGAAATAAATGAGTGGGGGAGAAAAACATTTCTGCACTCATAAACTACATAAAGTTGTGTCATTGCTATTTGAGCCTCTACACTTTTCTATAAGTGACATTTCTTCATTTCTTGTGATTTTATTAGTGAGTCTGGACTGAAAAGTATGGTAGTGATGTCGAAATGGTTGAAGAGAGAAGGAATCTGTCAAGGAAAAGATAGAAACAGGTGCTTGTGTATCAAGGTCAAATTACAAGGATGCAAATGGAAATTTACGGTACTGAATTTGAAGGTTTATGGTAGCATTACAGAATACACAAAGAATAATTCAATTGGTCCTAACTTCTTAACTTAAAGTACGTAAGGACAACCATATTTTCTTTAAGTTTCATTCTTATATTTACTTTAGAATAGAGTGAGTGAGTGAGTGAGTGAGTGAGAGAGAGAGAGAGAGAGAGAGAGAGAGAGAGAGAGAGAGAGGGAGAGGGTGAGGTGGCAGAGGCCACACTGTATATAAATTTGATTGATGACAGATTCAGTTAAAATACACAATCAATTTGCAAGTGCACCACATAATTTTCCAGTCCAAATTTCTTGGGAGAAAAAAAATAAAATACTGTTGTTTGTTCAGTTCAGTGTGACTGTTTTACCTTGACAAACAAAACTGTTCATTGTTGTAGCTCATGTGGATATCTGCAGATTATGCTGTAACAAAACCCTTTGTCCCACAGTCAATTTAAAGAGGCTTTGATTACCCTCCTACCAGGAGGTGATAATAAATGCACTTGGCTCACTGGCCAGGTGTAAGCTTTTTAATTGGATGTCGCTTTGGTAACTTTCTTGTACCTAACATACCCCACTTGTCCAGCTGTCGTAAGGGGACCTACAGCTTAGCATGGAATCTGAACCACGTGTCTTTCCTGGTGACTCCTCACATTGCTGACAGGTGAAGAAGCTTAGATTAAAGGCAAATTGAAAATTTTCATGATCTGGCTGGGATTCGATGCCATGACCTCTCACTTTCCAAGCATGCGGTTTACTGATACACCACCAAGCCTGACTACGAGGTGGTTACTTGTGAGCATACCTCTCCCATCCCTCCAGCAGGAAGTGCACAGCCATGTCACATACCCTATTTGATTCCAAAGCATGAGTCAGAATCATGCAAAGCCTAAGCCCCAAGGTGCAAACACTGCATACACTAGAAAAAAAGTTAAGATGAAACTAGGAAGTTTCTGAAAGTGAAGATAATGTTATAACATAATGAATAAATTACCTTCCTTCTTTTATAAACTTCCTCTTTTCAACACCTTGCAATGTATAATTCCGATAAGAAAGTGTTGTAAGTCATGCGTAATCTCTGAGTTAACAAAGAAGATACCAGAGCCAGTTTAATACTGATTCAGATGCATCTAATTGGTAATCTGCAGACTCATGTAATCTAATGTAGTGGTACTTAAAATTGTGTGAGATATGGTTTAAAATCAAGCTGAATATGATCACCCAAACCAATTCAAGGTTCAGATTTAGTATTACATACTGCTACATTAAAGCTACATTGATAATATTGATACATGGTTGAAATTATTCAGATGACTGGTGATAGAACAGTGTTTCCTGTAGGTATTCTGGTCTTTTTTCCCACTTAATGTCCACTGAAATTGGTGAAAATACAATTCAAGTAAGCCATATGCTCTGGCTGCTACTGCTGTATAATCCAGATTGCTCATTCTGTATGTGTGCAAAATTTCCCACTTGCTGAAAATACTTTATGTAATCTTTAACCTGTGGCTGTGAGTGTTTAATAAAGAAGCTTTTATAGCGGAATAGTCATCAAAATAATAAAATATCAACCATTACAATGGAACCACACTTTTGCTGATTCAAAAATTCATTGAATTTTACAATAGTATGTTAAAATTGCCACAACTTTTTGGAAATATGGAAAAATAATGATTATATTCATTTATCAATGAAATTATTTTAATTTTGTTATTTGCCTGCCATAATTCGTTGTATTTCTAATGAGTTCCAGCAGTACAGAACTGTACACAACATTGTTACCTGATGGTAATTTTATGCTTGGATGCCATTTCAAACAAACCTGCAGTGTGCTTAATGCTTGTGGATGGTTCTATTAAATCAACAACGGAAACCCATTTTACTCTTTCAGCTTTTATTCATATGCTACCCCACGAAGCATGTACTCATAAATGTACTTTACACAAACTGAATTTTATTAAAAAGTGTGTAGCAAAAATCTATTTTCTGTATGGTGTTCTGTTACATATGTGCCATGAGATCATGTTACAGACTAAACTCTCATATCTGCTCCCAACTTAGATGGAATCAGAATACAAATGAGTGGAAACAGTGACTAATTTTAAATAATTTTGCACTGCAGGAACAGTGTTCCACTTTCAGACACTCATTTTTAGAGAATACCAAACCATTAAAAAACATTCCATCAAACATGTTGCACCCAGATCAACACTTTTTCTCTGAACATACTATGAGTTTTCCACAAGACATGTTCAGTAAATGATGAAAGCTATTCATACTTACTGTCACTGAAAAATTAAAGTGGGTTAATATTGAAAATAGTGTCTTCTTTCTATCAGTGAATAGAATTCTTACAAGGCAAATTAAAATTATTGCAAATCAGAACTATATTAAATGTTAAATTTATTAACTAAATATTTCTTAAGATTATTAATCCAGTAATCATTTAGAACATACATACCTATAAATACATCTTATATGCACCAGTATTATATGATGTCATAAACAAATTAAAATGAAACCTGAAATCCATATCCTTCATTTTATAAAATATAACTCTGTAGATAAAACAATAGAATATGGACACAAATTTCCACTGAATGAATATTTTCTGTTCTGTCATGTATGTGTAATCACTGACGAAAAATAGAGTCTATTAATCACTTCAAATTAAACATAACTCTCATGAACTACCTCACCATTTATACATCTTTTTTTATTTCATTTCCACTTAGATGTGTCTCATGTTTCCTAGCAAAAACTGACAAACACCTATCTTCACACAATTCAAATGTAAATTCTTGAGTTTGTATGAAGGACTGAGAAAATATTCTTTCACAGAAATCATATAGGTGCATTTAGAAAAACATTAACACAAAAAATATAAAAAGAAGTAACTGGGTGACAAAAAGTTAAGCCAAACATAAAAATAAGAACTTCCAACTAAAAAGAAATGACTAAGAACAGTAAGTGCAGAAAACAATGGTGAATAGGAAACTATGCTGGATTAAATGTCATTATTTGCCACATAATTTGAACTAATTTCAGAATATTGGCTGTGCTTAATATGCATGATAACAGGGTCATCTGTATTGAAGAACACTATTTTGGTGCATGATGAACAGGAGGATGTGCCAGCAGCAAGAAATATGATGAAGAAATGTTGAACAGTAGAGGAAAGCCATTGGAATCATGATCACTTAGTTATGCAAGAATTTCTGTATTGTCACAAGATCTTAACTATGTATTATTTTTATTCTCATCAAAATGAATAAATGGAACCTGCAAATACAAACTCCTGCTGTCACAATGATCATCTTTAATGCTGACAGAAGCTTTTTCAGTCCACTTTTTGGGACTCATAACTACAAAGATACTACCATTTCTTTGTCCAGTAAATCAAAAGTGTCCATCATGTACAAAGTTCTGGTCTAAAAGATTATAACATGCAAACAATAACAGGCACCAGCATTCCACATCATAATGCAGACTGCAGGTGATGATGAATGAAAGATGTTACAAAAGAAATTTCACTCTATGAAATGTCAGTAAACATAACAACATCTGCAACCAGTACAAAATTAACTGCTTCTCTGATTTCTTGTTAAATCTGCAGGAAGCTCATGAAATTATAAATTTCATTTGGTTTTTAATTTAGTCTTTGGTACAACACAAAACTACAGCAAAATGACTAACCATAAATGAAGAAGCAAACAATTGTGACAATGAAGAAATTTATGAAAGGTGATATCCATGGAAATAATTATCTACAATTATTACATTCCTTTTCTGAATCTGAACTCATGTTTCACTCCTCTTCCATTTACAACATGGAAACATATTTGGCAATTAATATAGAATTTCTTCTAAGTTTTTAGAAAAAAACTGCACAAACTTTTCTGTTATGTGCAATAAACTGGCAGGCATGACAAACCTCATTTAAAATATGGATGGGATGATGTATTGTGGCAGTCACACAGCAAATGTCTCACACAATTATTTTTGGTAATTCACAAATATGATTTCTGGATATGACACTATGTGTTAGATGCTGCCTTAAAACTGAAATGGTTAGAAGAGTAAAGCAAATAACATTAATGCCAACAACAAAATTTAGAGAAGAGAAACATGATTTTGTTTTATTTTGCACTTCAAGGGTGATTCAAAGCATCTTGTGATGTTAAGAACAAATGAACAAATATTTAGCAAGTGAATGATATATCATAAATGGTGAATGAATGATAATGGCAATAAAAATGAAATACCAAGAAACTATACATAATCACAGACATGATGATCCTTGGGAAGGTGTATATATTTATATATATATTTATATCTTACTCAAAATGCATTTCATATTTCATAATACACACATTTCTAAGGGTGGTCCCATTCCCACCTTCATCAAACAAGACAGAAAGGTACACATAAACAGTCCACTGATCCAATGTCCACTGATTCACTGACAATGTCAATGTGGTAACCTACCACAATATTAAGAACATATTAGGTCCTGAAATATACTGGAGAAAAACATTGACAACCAAACTCCATTTTTGTTGATTGGTGGCAGTTTCCACTGTCAATCATGTTGTGAGACCTGAGCTGGTAAGTGTGGCCTCTGATATGTAATGGCCAATCCCGGAGATTTGCAATGTTTTGTTGCCCAGTTTCTATGGAAAGAGCTCACTCTGAGAACAATTCTACATCAAACTGCTTCTTATTCTTCACAGAGAAACACACAAATCCTCTAGCTTTAATAAATTTATATGTATGTGAGCCTACTAGTTGAACATGAACATATTACCATAGTAATAATTATTTTCAATAATATTATTTATTGTTATTTATTATTTATCCCAACTAAGCAACAATGTTATAACTGCATTTACCATTATATACAGTATTCCACAGTATTACTTAATAATATTTGGTATATGTGATCAAATCAAGATATCAAATTTCTTTTTGTACGACCCAAAAAATTTGACTTTCAAAGAGATTTATGATTCCCTCCCCCCTTTTAATCATCAGTGCACATAGTACCATATATTGCGCATAGTTGAAATTCACATTAACAGCACAATTATGGGACTCAGCAGATATATTGTAGGCACTTCTCTGTTACAGTAGCATCAATCACAAATTTTAAGATCCACATGAAAGCATAATTTTTCATGCTGGTCATATAACAATTCTTTTGTTTTTTTATTTTGGTTGTAAAATAAATACAAAAAATGATTATCTTCCTTTGATCACAATGAAGCAAATATTTTTCCACACTGATCAGGAATACATCTGTATATAATATTTAGTCTGTTTATTTAAAAATTCGACTGTACAGGGCCATGGGATGAAGACACATTTTAGCGAATGAGAAATTGCCAACGCACAAAGCAGAAGTTCTTATGAAACACTGATTCTTTGTCCACTTTGGACTACACAATTCACCCATCTCTACTCTCACTTTTCGCCAAGTAACAGGTGATGACAATATCACACAGGAATTAGTAAACAAATAAATTATGGAAGCTTCACGAAGAAACGATTTGCAAAAAATTGAGAAATAAAATCATAAGGTGAATTCAACACTACTGACTAGATTCACAATAACAAATGACTTAGGTATTCATAAAAGTTACACAATACACAAATGTTCCCTATTTCTGCTGTTTGCTTGTGAAATGTGCAACAGAATGTAATAGGATCTGCACTTGACTACCTCTGGGAATGTCTTGACTAGGTCTGCTACTATAAATGCAAGTAACACTTGGACAAAGGTCTCCAAGGTTCACTCTTCAGCACCTGTTCTTCCTTTTCAATTTCTTTATGTATATACCATATATATATTAGTAATATTCAAATGTGTGTGTGTATGTGTGTGTGTATTTGTGTCCGTGTGCATATATCATCTCTATTTATACTTTAGAAATCATTCATTTTCAACACTTACATAATAAAATAAATGAAAAAGTTATAAATAACAAATTAAGTCTATAGACAGAACTACACAGTACCTATACTGACTCATCAGCACATTTCCAAAAGCTAAAATATTTCAGTATCAAGTGAGTCATATCATTTCTTATTTGCCAACAAAGTTGTATTTCCAAAATTTACATCCAACTTAGTTATGGGAAAGCATTTAACATTACAGAATTGATTTCCCTCCTGTGTGTCTTATTCCTAAACAGTTATCAGCAGTGATGTTTCGTCATCATATGTGTAGTCCTAATAACTTCTGTACACATCATTACAACTTCAGATAACATTTAATTTTTCCACAGAAAATTGCAAATATTTTTCTTCATGGAGAGGATACTTAGGAAAGCGGACTGTGCAACACCTGAAGCAGCTCAAGTTGTGTGCAGCCAGTAAGGCAAGGCAAATATAAAAACAATATGATGCACTTATGTGCTAAAACTTAAACAAGTATGTACTACTCATTTACAAAATGTGTGATAATAGATTTAAATGAACACGTGTTGGCACTTTGATGTCCCTGCGATCGACCCAATTGTTATTTTTTTGTTTGTTTTCATATTTTCTGGTGTGATAAATAAGAGTTGATGAGCAATAATGAAAAAGAGACTAACATGCACTACAGTAGATAATGTAAAACAAGATATTGGTGGAGCGAGTTTACATTAAAACATTTATACTTTTAAATGTACAATTCATCCTCTCTTGCTTTTAGAAGTGTCGTCTCTGTGATAAGGAATAGCCTCCTGTCTGTTGCCGGGCGGAGTGTCTCTACGATCACCCACCACATATTAACAAACACAATGGAACAGAAACGGAATGCACACATCGTCTGCAGTGTAGATGACAGTGCCGCTCAGTAAAGGCCACACCCGCGGAGATTGTTAGCGATGATGACATCGGTGACTGCGTCAAACACAAACTGAATGTTGTTGGTGTCAGTGGCACATGTCATGTGGCAGTAGATTTCTTTTGTGGTGGATTTGTTTTTCGCCTCAAATTGAGCTTGGATGTAAGCTGCTGCTTCACCGTACTCCTGTGCTCCTGAAACATATGCACGAGAACCAGAGTGAAGAATTGGATTCATATTACTTATATCAAAATCTAATACTTGTGCTGAGTAATTATCATAACAAGTTAAACTCAAAATGTGAATTTTAGTATCTGGCAGACAGATGTTAATTCTGTAATAAGTTTTATAAAACGGTAGCTGAAATCAATCTAGCAGTGGCCCAAACAACGTGAAAATAAAAAGGAATTGTAATGTTCTCTTAATTCCTTTCTTGCATTGGTACACCTTATCCATTTATTTATCATCAATAGCAAATACAACACTCAAGTGCAAAATTATTTCTTAATTATTAAATGTAATTTACATACATTAACTTCAAAATGTGAGGCATTGACAGAATCTATCACTATATAAAATGTAGGGTGTAGGGCACAATTTCTTATTATATGCCCCATTAGCTCACTGTATTGTTGTATGTGCACTTTATTGCTTTGACACATTTCTTTTCCGAATCACTGAAAATTTTATATACAATTACTGCAAATTGCTTGTACAAGTTGCGATTTTTGTGTTCTTAGTCATTAGTTGTCTGTCTTGTCCTGGCACTGCTTACCAGTGTCATGTTGGTATACATGTCTTCTTATTTTGTGAGAAATTAGGATGATACTTTTTTTTAATTTACCAGAAAGATAAGTAAAGTTTATGACTGTACACAACTTTCACAATTTCTGAGATAGAGGACAAAAATCATCATGAGTTGAGATGGGATGAGGCAACACTAAATATAAGTTCAACAGTGGGAGGTCTCCACACAGAAAATTCAACTGGGTGTAGAGAGAATGGAGAAAAACTTAAAAGGAATTGTAAGAGTAAATTGTTATGTGTCAATGTTTATTGAATCACTAGATTGGAAGTTAAGAACATTTAAATCGTATGAGCATGTGGTTAGTAGAGACCAATTCCCTAATTTCAGAGAAGTGAAATTATTTTTCTAGAAAGTTTAAAGAAGTTCAGGTAGAAGCTAATCAAAATTTTGTGGGAGGGAGTACTGTAAGAGAAGCTGCAGCAGATGATGCCCATCACTAATTCACACGGTAATAACAAATGTGAATTAAATTCGGTCACAAAAAAAGTTAGCATGTCTCAGTAGTACATGGGGGGGGGGGGGGGGGGGGGGGTGAGAAGAAGGATGGAAGATTAGTTTTAATGTCCTGTCGACGTCAAGGTTGTAAATGATGGAGCACTAGCTCATATTGTTTCAAGGATGGAGATGGAAATTGGTTGTGTCCTTTCAAAGGAACCATTCCAGCATTTGCCTGGAGTGACTTAGGGAAATCATGGAAAAGCTAAATCTGGATGGTTGGATGTGGATTTGACAGTTGTCCTCATGAAAGCAAGTCTACTGTGCTGTGTTGCTTGATGTACAAAATGCAGTAAATGCTAATGAGCAAAAGATGAATGATAGTGTAAAAGAATCAAAAATTGTACTTGTCAGGTTTATAAGATCTGTGCACAAATTAATGCTGCACAAAACTGCAAGATTAAGGTGATATTACAGGAAGTCATTATGATGTAAGATTAAAGTAATAAACATAAAGCAGTTGATAACTCATAGGTCGCAAAATTATGAGGCACATAAATGAAGTAAAAAGTATGGACACAAAGGTTTCAAATCTGTGATAGAGGAATTAAAATTGTGTGTCAGGGGATGCACAGCAGCAATTTCATGTATAATATAAAATCAGACATAAATTACAAGGTTCCCAGATCAAACCACAGGCTGACAAAATTTTGTATATGACTAAATAGATAATTAATTAGATGTAGATGTGATGTCAGAAAGTTTTAATGTTTCATGTTAATAGAAACTACTGAAAATAATAATGAAATTGCCAGATAAACTCATATCAGAAGTAACATTGGTACCAGAATTTGCTTATGGAAATAGCTATAGGTCAAGAACAGGTTTTGATTGACTTGGAGGTCACAGCACATATGTACAGTTGTGTAGCTATGTTTGTGGTACTTGGAAAAAGTTGGAAGTTCTGATTGGCAGTGGAAATACAGGGTGAGCACAAAGTCTTGATCTGATTATAAAAAATTATAACAGGATAACTGTTTGACATAAGAAGTTACATTTGATGCCATTACATAGGTTGTTGTTACTAGATGTTGTGACCAATAGATGGTGCTAGTTCTCCACCACATTGATGCCGTCTGTTAGGTCACGTTAGTTGCTGGCGAAATGGCATCGAAGCAGGAGAAAGTGCAGCGTGTGCTTTGGTTTCATGAAACGAAATCACCCATCAGTGTTCAACATAAACTTTGGGCTTCTTATGGATGCAGCCCTCCTGACGTTAAATCAATAAAGCGATGGTATACAATGTTTAACGAAATAGGCAGTGTTGAAGATCATCCTCGAAGTGGCAGGCCTCGTGCGAGTGATGCAACTGTTGATCATGTTCAGCAATCATTTCAGTGGAGTCCATCTAAATCAACTTATCAAGCATCACATGAACTTCAAATACCGCAAGCAAGTGTGATGAAGATTCTTCATGAAAGGCTTAGGTTGCATGCTTACAAAGTGCAAAGTGTGCAGGCCTTGGAAACGAATGATTTGCTGACACATGCTGAATGGGCAACTGAGATTCTCAACAGGATTGATTGCACTAATGATTCCTTAAATTGCATATGCTTTACCGATGAATCCACCTTTCATGTCAGTGGAATGGTAAATAGGCATAATGTCTGTATATGAGGTTCAGAGTCTCCACATGCTACTGTACAACTACAGCGAGACAGCAAAATAGTGAATTTTAGGTGTGGCCTCATGCATAACAAGGTTTATGGACCATTTTTATTTGAAGAAAAATCTATTACAGCTAACATTTACTTAGACGTTTTGCAACACTTCATTGCCCCACAGTTAGAAGAATATCAACCATGGATAATTTTCCAGCAAGATGGAGCACCTCTCCACTGGGCTTTGATAGTGTGTAATTTCCTGGATGAAACATTCCCAGATCATTGGATTGGAAGGAACTGTCCGACACCCTGGCCACCCCGCTCTCCAGACATTATGCCCCTTGACTTTTTTTTCTGGGGCTATATCAAGGACAGAGTCTTCGTCACACCAGTTGCTGACATGGACGAACTGAAGGCTAGGATACAATAGGATACAAACTGCTGTGGGTACTGTGACAGAACACATGTTACGAAACACCTGGTGGGAAGTGGTATACCGTGTCGACATTCTCCGAGCTACCAAGGGAGCACATGTCGAAGTTTACTAACGTAAGTGGTCTTAAAAAAAAGACTTCGTGCTTACCCTGTATATGAAAAACAAAATTGGTGGTAAGTTAAAAAAGATAATAGTTGCAGTCTGTTTAAAAATGCAATAAAAACTGTAAATGAATGAGGCAAATTAATATGATGGGAAAATTTTACTGCTAAGAGATGTTGCCCGTTTTTAACAGATTAAAAATTACAAACACATTCTTTCAGAAAAAGGGACATTCATAAATTTACAGAGTCAGCAAGGGGATACAGGTCTACCATAGATCGTATAATAATCAATAACAAACTAGAGGGGGTAGTAAGAAGGACCAAACTTTTTAGAGGATACTATGTGAGGTCTGGTCATTTTATAGTAATATTCCTAGTAGACATATTCACAATATGGAAGCAGAATAGTAAGATACCCAAAGAAAAAACAAATGAAGTTTACAGAGTACACTGATGGGAAAAAAATCACATCTAGGAGGAGTTGTGCAACACAAATGAAAGTTTGTAGACATGTTTCCACTTCTGAAAGATGATGTCTATTAAAATTTCATGTCAAAAAACAAAGATGATGTGACTTACCAAACAAAAGCGCTGGCAGGTTGATGGACACACAAACAAACACAAACATACACACAAAATTCAAGCTTTTGCAACCAACGGTTGCTTCATCAGGAAAGAGGGAAGGAGAGGGAAATACGAAAGGATGTGGGTTTTAAGGGAGAGGGTAAGGAGACATTCCAATCCTGGGAGCAGAAAGGCTTACCTTAGGGGGAAAAAAGGACAGGTATACACTTGCACACACACACATATCCATCCGCACATACACAGACACAATCAGACATTTGTAAAGGCATGATTTCACATTTGCAATGGCTTATCTTGGGCTTACATTAAAACCTGTGGTCTTGCAATGTTAATCATTTAAATATCTTACCTCGAGAAATGTATTCACGAAATTTCCTTATTCTACATTAATTATTTTTTGGTTTTGCAATCTTTTTCTGTCAGTGTATATGTGCTTCAAAGGCAAAGTCGGAAATCTGTGTCAAGGAAGACTAAAGAGATATCTGCAGAAACAAATATTATGGAAAAGAGTCCTCAAAATCTTGACATCCGAACTTGAAATAAGCATAAAGCTCAAACATAATGATTACCTCAATTATCCTAACAACCTGAGATGATGTCCGTGGAAGACTAGCAGCAGGCAATAAGACAGTTAAAATGCTTAATGAAGCAGACAGGGAAACAATACAGATGAATAACAACAATAGCACTGGGTTGAACATTACAAATCTCTTTGGTATACAGATGACAAGATAAAAACTAAGAAAATGGAATACACTGGTTTATGAAGTGTGGCATAGGAGAGGTGAAGGAGGCTATGACTGCATTGAAAAACAGAAAAGCTGGCCGCTGAGGCCGAGTGGTTCTAGGCGCTTCAGTCTGGAACTGCGCGACCACTACGGTCACAGGTTTGAATCCTACCTCCGGCATGGATGTGTGTGCTGTCCTTAAGGAAGTTATATTTAAGTAGTTCTAAGTTCTAGGGGACTGATGACCTCAGATGTTAAGTCCCGTAGTGCTCAGAGCCATTTGAACCATTTTTTGAAAAACAGAAAAGCTACAGGCATGGACGGCATCAACGATGAACTCCTAAAAATATGGTTGACTCTTTCTCTATCCGAGACTGTTAAATCTGTTCATTATGTGTTGAAAATAAGTGTCATGGCAACAAGCAGAAGTTGTATCTCTGTTTAAAAAGGAGATAGAAGTAACAGCCAGAATTTTAGAGGAATTAACTTACTGGACACGGCATATAATGCTTATATTAGGATCCAGAATATCAAATTACAAATAATATCAGAGTGCTGATTAAGTGAAGTGCAAATGAGTTTCCACAGAGAATGATTGACAACAGATGCAGTAGTTGTGATGAAAGAACATCATTGAAAGATATACAGTATTTAATTGAGTGACTCACTTAGCATTTGTTGAGCAGAAAAGGTTCTTTGATAAAGTTAATACAGAAAAACTGTGGAACATAATGAAGAAAAGCAGTTATCCTCTTTATCAGATATGCACCTTAAGAAGTTTATACAAAAACACAACAATTACATTAGATACAAATGGAGAGCTAGGAGCACCTTTCAATACTAAGAGAGAAGTCAGACAAGGACACAGCATTCCTCTTTTATAGTGTGTGATCCCATAAGAACAAAAATAATTGGGGATATGTAGTAGCAGAACAAGCCAGCATTTTAATTATCTAGGGCAGGGTAGTCAACCTTTTTTAGCTACTGCCACTTTTGTATGTCTGTTAGCAGTAAAATTTTCTAAGTGCCCACTGGTTCCACAGCTCTGGTAATTTAAAAAGTAGGGAAGTACCTATATTTTATAAAATGTATACAGCAGAAATTCTGCAAGTTAAGGCATATAACAGAGATATACAGAAGAAGGAAGCAAAATTTGGAAAAATGGTGGGAACAATGAACTGGTACTTTAGAATCACATAAGATATTAAAAAAAATAAAAAAATAAAAAAAACATGGCAATGCTAGGAAAGACTTAACATGTTCAATACAAGAAATAAAACTGAAGATAACAGAAGAAAATGGAGTGAACATACTGACAGAGTGAACAATAACACACTACAGTACAAAGTCATAAATTTTAATCGAGTAGATCAAAAAAGTCTGGGAAGGTATAGGATGACATGGGCACTGCAAAGTCAAATGCCTAACACTGCAAAGAATTTTACTGTAGTAACCCACTGGAACACAGGAGTAGCTAGAGATACTGTTCTGAGCACATGCGTAGGGGGAAGGGGGTCACATCCCCCTCCCATTAAAAGATTGTGACCACTGACCCCCAACCCCTGCCAGGACTGTACCCTGGACCCACGACACAGCTAATGTTTGTGAGGTACGACAGTTTAATAATGATGAAGTATTGACTGGAGGGGGGGGGGGGGGGGGGCAGGGGGGGTAATAGATGAGGAGGATTAATAGCCAGATAGCTTTGAAACAAAAGTGCCATCTTTGGTTAGTGGAGACTTATTAGGTGCTGAAGTGAGTTTCTGAGGTACTGCATTTGCATCAGTTTGTTGGCAAACGCCATTGAGAAGTACCAACAGACACCGTGAATATGCACTGCAGAATTATATGGCAGCGAGAATGAACTGCAGTCATTGAAAAGTACCAATAGGCATTGAGAACACAAAAAGGGAAGCATATACTACTGAGACTGCATTGCAATAACTTAGTGCCCAAATGTAAGTCAAGAGAAAACTGAGAGAAGAGTCCCAAAGATCTGCATGAGTTATGTGTCATAGCAGCAGATGTCAGTTCAGTACTGACAGGGTCAAAGAAAAATGATGAAAACCTCATGGACCAAAAATAAAAAAGCTTGTGAGAAGATGCCAGAAAAAGCTGATAGGTGAATGACACACACAGGAAAAAATATTGAGAGTGAGAGCTGACACTCTTCTGAAAATCACAAATTATCTGACAGAAAAAGAAAAGAAATGGTTGAGTAGTTTGTACTGTATAATGAGCCATGTTTCCTTGAAGCCACTATTACATCAAACACATTTGTGCAAGAAGTTGCAAGAAAAATAAAAGGATTCAGTGCAAGAAATATGAGGGGTTATTTCTAAGCATAAACGCCTATTTTAATGAATGGGAGACCAATTTTCTGTACTGAGAGAGCAGTGTTGAAGCTTATACTAATTTCTTATCTAATGGGATGACTGTGGGACATCTTATTTTATAAAAGCGATGGATGAACATGTCGTAAGTTGATGAATGCAATGTGACAAAGAAAATTTATGCATAATGAAAAGTGGAAGGGTTTATCACAGGCAAAATGGATTCATAAAGAATTAAAAAAAAGTAAAAAGTTCAAAAAATATTGTGGGCACAGAAACAGCCATTTTGATAAGCTGAAAGAAGTGAAAGTACTGTATTAGCAATATTACTTGTGCATACCAGCAAGAAAGAATGATTATGTTATTTATTTTATTTCCTCTATAATGTGCTCTGTTATTTATATTTCCATTGTGCAGTGGTACCTTTAATTAAGTGTATATACACTGACCAGTCATGTAATGTGATCATCTGTCAAAGCTCAAATAACTATCTTTTTCAGCATGGACCACTGCAAGACATGCTGGAAGAGAGTTAGTGAGGTTCTCACAGGGAAGTGGAGCCACGCTAATTCCAGTACCTCGGTCAGCTGCGCTATGTTTCTCTGTTGAGAATCCATGGCATGAACAGCCCAATTGAAGTAGTCCCACAGATTCTCGAAGGGTTTAAATCTGGGTTGTTTGGTGGTCAGGGAAGTAGAGTAAACTCATCCTAGAGCTATTTGAATCATGCACATACACTGTGAGCTGTGTGACACATTGCATTGTCCTGCTGGTAGATGCCATCGTGCTGAGGAAAAATAAACTGCATGCACGGGTGGATGCGGTCTCCCAGGATAGATGCATAATTGTGTTGGCTCATTGTGCCTTCCTGAATGACAAAATTTAGCAGGGAATGCCACATGAACATTCCAATGACAATCCCTCCTCCGGCTGGATCCTTTGCTTTCAGACGTTTCATGCAGTATATGCCAATGGCTGTCTATCAAATGGACCATAAAATGTGATTCAACTGAAAAAGCTACCTGTCACCAATCAATGGGCGTCCAGTTTAGGTATTGGTATGCAAATTCCATTCTTCATCATTGATGAACAGCAATTAGTATGGGTGCATGAAACAGACACATGCCTGTATGCAGCAATATTTGCTGAATGATTACTAAGGAGAAACTGTTGGTAGCCCCTTGGTGCACTTGGACAGTCAGCTGCTCAACAGCTACACATCTATTCACTCAACCACATCTCAGCGGCTGTCGTTCAACCCTGTCACCTACAGCCTTGGTGCATCACAGTTGCCTGGGCACCGGTGTTGGACAGTGCCATCCTGCCATGCACATTATACTTTAACCACAGTGGCTTGTGAACAGTTTGCAAACTTAGTCACTTTGAAAATGCTTCCACCCTTGGTCTGGAAGCCAATGATCATACCCTTTTGGATATCAGATAAATCATTCCATTTCCACATTACTGATTATGACCGCACTGTTTTTCGTGTCCCCTGACACATTTTATGTACCCTCCACTGCTAGTATTGCCATCTTCCATGCCATTGGTTATTGCACATTAACACTTAATATAGAAAGTGGTCACTTTAATGTGACTGGACCATATATGTGTGTGAGGTGAAAATGCTGCCAAAAACAAATTTGAATAATTCCACTATGATTTTGTTGTATGTGGAGCAACAGAAAAAAATAAGGTGATCTATACACTTTCCACAAATGTATAATTTCATGAAAGGGTACCCTACATCTATTTCTAAACATGTTGTGTACTCATATGTGCATAATTTTCATAAGTTAACTGGGTAATCAGTTTTTGTATTATTGTCTGTGTAAACACACAGTTTTGTTTCACACTCTTATTCACATGGGTGGATAAGACAATGAACACACTAAAAAATCTAATGTTAGGAAGATACTAATCAGTACTTATGTTGTAAATAACTTATAGTCAATTTGGGACAAATTAAGTGCAAAAATAGGTAAATGATGGTAATATGTGTGGATACTGTAAGGCAATATGAAGTTTATTTTCAGACTGATGTAATAAAATTTTGGTGTAGTAAATAAAGTATGATGTAAGTCAACAGCTGTGTAGTGTGTCGCTCAGGGTTCACAGACGAAATACTGAGAAAGTTACTGCTGCAGGGGGGCCTCCAAGTGCAACTGTAGCATCTGGGCAGTCCAGGCACGGAACCAGTGTGTGTCTTTGCCTCTAGGTCAAAGCAAAATTTGCACAGTAAACAGACTAGAAAAACAGACATGACAAATGGATGACTAAACAAAACATGGAGTTTTGAGAGCATCAACAAATTAAACATTTATCAAGATAATGCAGGAATGGTTTTAGAGAGGAACATTCTTGGCAAGTATGAGTTTGATTTAGTGTAGAAAAAGAAGGTGTCATGCAGCTGTAATTTGATTGGTGAGGTGAACATTTAGAACTGGGCAGTGAGAAGTATGAACATTCCCATAGCAAATTTTGAAGACTAATAGAAAGGAGACACTCCTAGTATAGAACTCTTCACTGCTACAGCTCATGTGACGGAGATATGGCATATGGCTTTGACCATGTTTTTAAGTGATTACAATCAGTAGGAGAGTCACTGCCTCTTAACGCCAGAGGCCAGTCACCATTTGTGGAGGCTCCTTTCCTTCCAGGATACAGCATTCACATCATGCCAATGACCAGCACTGTGTACAAACTAATCAATGACAAGCAATACAGTTCTACAATCACCTGTCGGTATCACATTTGTCTCAAGCACTAAACAAAATCATAGGAAAGTGACACTAAGGAATTTAATAATACTATGACCATGATATTGTTTCCTTCTTGGATGGTAGTGTGTGATGGAGAAATATTTATTGTGCCAGAAACAGTTTTGTAAAAGGGTAATTGCAATTAAACACTTAAAATATTGTGTGAAAGTAAAAGCAATGTCCTGTATTTATATTATTGCAACTGCCACGCTTCATCCTTTTATTTGTTTTTAATTGTAAATGCTCACTCAAGGTTAAAAATTATTTCAAAATTAATAATTTTAATTTACTTCAGTTAATTTCAGAAAGTGGGACCTTAACAAAATCCACCACTACAACATATTGTATCCATCTAGGCAGTGACAAGCTTATTTTGTACATTAAATATACCAGGATTATGTATACTTCACATTTAAATTAAATATTTGAAAGATTTCCACTGTAGACACTCTTGTAAGACAAACACAATAGTAAATTATTGTTACTGTCACACTTATTAAAGTGACACATTAACAAAATATTGATAAGCCCAGTAGTAACTACACTGCTAGGCTGATTTTTATTTATTTAATTTATCTTTTTAGCACCCATATTATCAGATTCAGGATACTGGACATGTCAAATTACAAAACATTTTATAATGTTATATACTCACATCATGTACAAAAAACTTATCATTCTTATCAACCCATCTTTGTAATCAAAACATTATTCTACTTAATTAGATTATAAAATTATATAAGTACATACAGATAAAATAAAAGATAGAATTTTGATCAATTTTACTATAACTATTAAATACTAGTACTTTAGTTAAATAGGCATAGTAACATATAGCACAACAGTTTGGCCATAAGTAGATACATACATTGATGAATGAAGTTTAGTTTTATCTGGGAATACTTTAATAATTATGAATTTTTGTTTACAGAGATTATGATGCAGACCTTCAGATTTGAGTAAAATTCCAGGTATTCATTAATGCTGTAGAAGCTGTTGTTTATTAGTAGATTTTTTAATGTATTAATTTTTTATGTTATCAGGCAAAACACTGTACAGAATTTTTGATTTGTAAACAACACTGGCCTGATGTATTGATTTTCTGTGCACATCCCTATGATAGTCATCCCTGTTCCTTGTTTTGATAATTGTGGATCTCAATATTAAAAAAAGATGAAATTTTACATATTTTAATGAAGCAGATACTTTAAATATAAATATAGATGGTATAAGGCCATGATTTTTAATTCCTTAAAAATACATATATGTGATTCTCTGTAAGTAGCATCACTTATTAATCTTACAGATTTCTTTTGAAGTTTAAAAGACTGTTTTGCAAAAGATGTGTTTCCCCAGAATACTATACCATACCTCAGTAAACTATGCATGTATGCATAATAAGCAATTAACACTGTTTTGGTACTGTAGCAATCTTTAAGCATTCTTAATGTGTAACTGCACTTGCTCAATTTTTTGTTAAGCATTTCTACATGTTTTTTTTCCATCTGAGATGCTCATCCACCCATAATCCTAAAAATGTTATGTGATCGTTTTCCTGAATTTGGCTATTCAATAATGTGAATTTTACATTGATCCTATTTTTTCCTTATATGGTTGAAGGTCATCCATACAGTTTTCTAGTCGTTGACAACCAGACAGTTATCTTTAAACCAATTTTCAGTCACTTCTGTTTTGTCAATTTTTTTGCTGCATCTCTTAATCATTCTTCCCTTTTATACAGAAGCTGGTATCATCAGCAAATAATATAGTATCAGCTGTTGAAAATTGTTGTGGTAGGTCATCAATAAAAACCAAGAACAACAATGGTCCCAATACCGAGCCCTGAGGCACCCAATAATTAACTGTTTTATATTCAGAATGGTATACATCACCATCCCAAGAAATTGGCACTCTTTGTTTCTTATTAGTTAAATATGACTTGAACCTCTTGTAGGAAACACCACGGGCACCATAATTATATAGTTTTGACAGTAGTAGATTATGATTTTTAAGATAAGTCACATTGGAAAGGTCCTAAAACAACCCACAGATCAGTTCCATGTCCTCAATAGCTTTGTAAACAAGTATTAGGCAAGTGAAAAGAGTCGTTTGCATTGATTTGCCTTTTCTGAAACCACTCTGTGCATTTATAAAATTTTTATTTTTGTTTAGGAAGTCTAGCAATCTATCATGCATTATTTTTTCAATTATTTTCGAAAATACATGCAATAATGATAGTCTGAAATTTTTAATGTCAAACTTGTCACCACTTTTATAAACTGGTATTATTATTGACTGCTTAAGTTTACTTGGAAACACACTAGTTTCAAGGGAGCCATTGATTACATCTACAAGTTGAGAGACAACATTATCAGTACTATATTTAATAATTTTGTCAGGGATACCATCAAATCCACAGGTGATTTTACTCTGATAGCCTTTTGTATGTCTTCGGGTGTTATGGGATAAAGGCATGTCCTTTCATTTATTGGAGTTTGGATTATATTTACTTGTGATCGGATTTTGGGCTACATTAATGTAATAACCATTAAATATATTAGTTATTAGAAGTGGATCATCAACAATATCATTTCTGTGTTTTATAGTGATTTTATTACTTGCATTTGCATGTTTGCCTGTATGATTATTAATAAGTTTCCACACTGATCTAATTTTATTGTTCCCCTTTCTGATATATGAATCATCATGCTTATTTTTGTAGCTTTTTCCTATAACACTTTACATATGGTTTCATGTAGTATTTTGTTTTGCACACTTATATAGCATTCTAAGACTTTCTGATGACTCTTTGATTTCACTTGTTTCCCCTGAATTTGATTTTTTGTTTATTTTTGTTCTCTTCAGAGGGACTGAATACCACAGCAGTATTTATAATTTGACAAGAACTTGTTGAATTTTATATCTACAGAACTAATGGTTTCCATGTTCCAGTTTGCACTTTTTAACATGAGATTAAAGACCCTAATGCTGTCATCATTAATTAATCTTCTCTCAATCATCTCTTGTTGTCACTATTCTCATGATATTTCTTCAAAGTCAATTTAATTGCTTGATGATCAGAGAAACCTGTATCAAATACCTCATTCATAGTCACATTTTGATTTGTCAATGAATATTTGGTCAACAGTACTTTCACTTTTGCTGCCATACATATGTCCATATTGTATGTTTTTAGTGGATTAACCAGTTTCTGCCCTTTTTTATAGTTGTCCTTTACATTAACATTGAAATCCCCAAGCATAATTATGTATTTTTACTGACTATTTGGTCAGTTCAGAAGATTTTCCAGACTTTCTGAGAACAATTGAAAATTGTTGGATGGTGACCTATATATAATGCAATTATAATTTTACTTTCTGTTAGTTCACATAAACCATATTCAAAATCTTTTTCCATATATCAGACATTTTTAAACCTAATTTACTTTGATTTAATATCTGGTCTTATAGACACATGTTCCACCCCCTCTGTATGTTTTCCCTTCAAAAGCTGCTGATCAACAGGCAGTCTGTAATCCCAGCTGCACATTTTTGTATTTCTTGCAGCCCGTGTTCAGTTACACACAAGACTGAAATCTCCTTCAGGACCTCTAGCTCATATAACTTACTGGTTAAGCCCTCTGCTCTATGATATAAGAGAGTTCAAGAATTATTCAGTTCTATGAGAGGTATATTTCCTGCCTGGAAAATTCTCTGAAGAGTAGACTGTAGCCTTCTTTTCATTTCTGTCTTGATTTTCACCTCCTGGGAGTTTGTGCAGTAGATTGGACCATAAAAAATCATTCATGTGTTGTTTGGATGTTGTCCTTTCCCTGGTGGTTCATCGTGATCAGCTGTTTTTGTTTTCTGTCCACTCTGGTAGAGCTTCATCCTCAGTCTTTTTACATAGTTACATGGTTTTTGTGCTGCTTCCTTGTCATTTGTTCATTCCACAGAAGGTGTACTGACTGTTAACTTTTAGGTTTCTTCTTCTGTCATTTTCTCATACTGTATGCACTGTGGTGATATTGTCTTCTGTGCTGCTTCCTTGTCACTTGTGCGTTCCATAGAATGCATATTAACCATCAATTTTTTGGTTTTGTCTTCTGTTATTTTTCCATATTGTCAGTATTGTAACCAATAACATATGAACAAAATTTTGAAAATAGATTCACTATTTTTAAGTTTATAGGCTCTGTGGGAAGTGAATTGAATATTTTTATGTCAGTATAACTAGAACCTCTTTGTACTTATGACAGGGTTTTTAATTTCTAGTGGATAGTATCATGTTTCTAATGTCCATCATGTGGATTTTTATGTTACTTTCATAGACAGTAGAGTTCTTATAATGAAGCATACTGGGCAAAATGTGTGTTAGGAAGTAATGGTAAGCATTCCCAGAAGTCTAAACCAGGTTCTTGCACTCAAGTTCTTGCACTCAGCAAATAACACAATCAATCTTTTCTACACAATGACAATTTTTGGTCCAGGAAAAGTGTCAGAAAAATCTTCTGCTTCAACTATTTTTAGCATAGTAATTATTTAAAACAATCCAAATACTTGGTAGTCACCATGCTTTTGTGTGTGTATGTAACATGCACTGTTAAATCACTCTTATTTCAGCATGGCAATCTTCTTCCATGGATTAAACAATAACATACCATTATAAAGACTTAGCAGATCATACAAATGATAAAAAGTTTAAATACATTCAATTTTTCTCAAACTATACAGCTTTCAGCAATATTTTCATTATTTTACTCTTCTTTATGTTGAGGAACATAGGATTTGTTGTTATAATTACAAAATGGATGGCTGTTGTAATGAAAGACAAATTCTACAACTAACTTTCAGTGAATGAAACTGTGCAAGTATCGGATCATCTTTTCTTGTCTTCTGTACAAAAAAACCACCTACTGTTTCTTTTTTTTTCTTTCACTCCACTTTCTTCAACAATAAACTCAATGCAGTGTTATTTGTTGCCATTTTTAGGCTCTTTCACGTTAATATGTTGCATTATGAGGACTGTAGTGTCATTTTATCAGTTCATCCCCAAATTCCGCTGGATTTCTATACTGCAACGGTATCCCACTACAATGCCAGTATAATGGTAGCATGCACCATCTTGCTACAGAACATATCATGTGGGAATTTGAAAGACTTTGTTATCAGAATGTCACTTGTGTCATCTTCCGTGATTGTAAACAGCGCATTGCATTGTTAGCTACAACAGGCTCACTTAGTTGGTGCTGCACATTTTAACAATTTGGACCAATATAAAATCACCCTGCAGTGTTCTTCTTTGGCACGTAAGTGTAGAAGTGTGCACAGAATCAGCTAAGTGAAACATCTGTGCAATATGCACGTATTTCTACATAAAAGCTGACTTCGGAATTTTCCTTTGTGTCAGACCACATGTAAATGATTCGTGTGTGCCAACTTGAAGTGCTAGATTCCCATATTTTTACTGGCCAATTCACTTCTTTATAATACTTCATTGACTGTACCAATATCCGTTTGTATTGAGACATATTGTGAAATATCCAACATCTGTGAGTGTCGCGATAAACTCATATTTTCATCATCAATTACAGGCATAAACTGAATTGTGCTCTTAAAATGTTTGAAAACAGTAGACCTATCCTTGTTCAAAACAGCTATTCTCTAAGTTCACTGTACAGTTATCGGTATGTGGAAAATATGTTATTTTGGAGTATTTTCGGATGCTTAAAAAACTTTATTTTCTTAAGTTACTGGTAAGAGTGTTTTGGATATGTAATTTATTTCATAGCAAATCAGCGGTTGTGGTTCACAGTCTGCCAAAAATCTCAACACCACTGAATTTCATTATATATCAATGCCAATAAATGTACGTTTTTGAGAATTTTCAGAAGCTACCATTGTTCTCTGCATAATCTATGCACAATTTGTAGTAAATCAGTGTTTGTGATTTAGTTACTGTGGCAGGTATTCTAACTAACATATTGTGTTACATGTAGTTTTACCTTAAAGTGGCGTAGCCCTAAATATTATCTGCATTTATCATAAATTAACTGTTTTCAAGTTTGCTAACAACTATAATCAACCTCAAAATGTTTTAGGAAACCAATAATTTTTACCACAGCTTTTTGCGTTGCCTTAATAGAAATCTCACTTACTGTATTTGCTCCAAACCTTATAGGGAATTAGCAACTTTTTAGCTGAACAGATTATTAAGATAAGCAGTGGGATTTATTTAAAGCTATTTGTTCACTGCCTTGTAATGCAGCCAACTGTGAATGGTGTTCTTGAATGTGGGATGAACTGGTTGAAATTTGTAAGGAGCTGGAAATCACCCTGACTACTGTCAAATGATTGGCAGCTGCTATGAATCAATGTCAGTAAATGATGGTATCCCATAAGAAAATGGCAGCAAGGAACAGGAAAGGACATCAGGTGCACTCAGTATGTATATCTGGGGCCCTTATTCAAAATGTTGAAGAAGCTTTGCAGTCATTGAGGGAACAGGGTGCAACCAACTGCTGATTTTGGCTCACACTGTAACAAATGATCCCTGTTGTCTGGGCTACGAGGTCATACTTGGGTCATTCCAGTGGCTGGAAAAATAGGTTGAGAAGACTAGCCTTGTGTATGGAGTTTTAATGAAGCTCACAGTTTGCAGCATGTTCCCCAGAACTGATCATGGACCTTTGGTTCTGAGTCGAGTTTGTAGGACTGAACCAGAGACTTGGAAGGTTCTGTGACAAGCTAGGCTGCGACTTCCTGGACTTGCACCATAGTGTTGAGAACTGTAGGGCTCCCTAGATGGGTAACATGTGCACTACACATCAGAGGTTGCTGCTCAGGTAGCTAGATTTGTGTGTGGTGCACACAAAGTTTTTAAAGATTATGTGATGCTCCATCCAATCCAGCTAACATTAGATGTAAGAAACACAGAAATGTCAATAGTGTCGAGAAACAGCTGAAATCATTGAAACTGAACAAAGCTCCACGCCCTGATGGAATCCGTCAGATTCTGTACTGAATTTGTGGCTGAGTTAGCCTCTCTTTTAACTATAAAGTGTTGTAGATCTCTCAAACAAAAAACTGTGCTCAGTACTTTTAAAAAAGCACGTCATACCCATTTACAGAAAGGGTAGTAGAAGTGACCTACAAAACTACTGTCCAATTTCCTTGACACTGATCTTTTGCACAATCTTAGAGTAGATTCTGAGCTCTAACATAATGAGGTATCTTGAACAAAATGATCTCCTCAATGCCAACCAGCAAGGATTCCAAAAACATCGATTATGTGAAACCCAGCTCGCACTGTTCTCATATGACATACTGAAAGTTTTGGATCAAGGCAGTCATGTTGGTGCAGTATTTCTTGATTTCTGAAAAGAATTTGACTCAGTACCACACCTATGCTTATTGTTAAAAGTATGATCCTATGAGGTAGCAAGTGAAATTTGTGACTGGATTGAGGACTTTTTGGTAGGGAGGATGCAGCATTTGTTGTGGATGGAGAACCATCATTAGATATAAAAGTAACTTCAGTTGTGCCCCAAGGAAGTGTGTCGGGACCCTTGCTGTTAATGTTGCATAATAGTGACCTTGCAGACAGTATTAATATTAACATTAGGCTGTTTGCAGATGACACAATTATCTATACTGAAATACTTTCAGAAAGAAGCTGTAGAAATATTCAGTCAGCTGTTAAGGTTGCTGAGTGATACAAAGATTGGCAACTTGCTCTCAATGTTCACAAATATAAAACAGTGCACTTCACAAGACGAAAAAATGTAGTGTCCTGTGACTATAACATCAATGAGTCACTGTTGGAATCAGCCAGCTCATACAATACCTGGGTGTAACACTCTGTAGGGATATGAAATGTTATGATCATATAGGCTCAGTTGTAGGTAAAGCAGGTGGTAGACACCAGCTTATTGGCACAATGTGGGGGAAGTGCAATCTGTCTACAAAGGAGATTGTTACAAATCACTTGTGCAACCTACCCTAGAATATTGCTCAAGTGCGTGGGACCCGAACCAAATAGGACTGACAGAGAATATTGAACGTATACACAGAAGGGCAGCACATATGATCACAAGTTTGTTTAATCCATTGGAAAGTGTCACAGGGATACTGAAGGAACTGAGCTGGCAGACTGTTGAAGAAAGTCTATTAACGACATTTCAAGAACTGGCTTTAAATCATGACTCTAGGAATATAGAAAATTTCCCTATGTATCACTCACATGGGGATCGTGGGGATAAGATTAGAATAATTACTGCACGCACAGAGGTATTCAAACAATAATTCTTCCTGCACTCCATATGTAAATGGAACACAAAGAAAACCTAAGAAATGGTACAATGAGATGTACCCTCTGTCATGCACCTCATGATACTGTGCAGAGTATAGATCTAGATGTAGACATCTAGGAGGTACAGGAATGATATCCTCCAACCTATTACTTACAAATCTGTGTGCTGGCTCTTTTCAAACATGAGCAACAGCAATGAACCACATACAGGTCACCTGATGGACAACTTCCTGCATGGTGAGGAGGGTATCACTAGAATGCCATAGGCACTGTGCTCACCAGACATGAAATCTGTCGAACATGTCTGAGATTTGTTTAGATGAGGTAGAGAAAATAGGCCAGTGCCACTAAGAACTGTTCAAAAGCTGAAGACTGCTTTCCTTAACAACTGTCAGTTTCGTTCTCAGGAATTTCTCAGTACTCACTGACTCATGCAAGACTGGTATCCTATGATCACAGTTTTAAAGAACAGTAATTATGACTGTTTTATCTATTCCTGAGCTATTCAACTGGTGCATGTATATTGCCCTCTTACATCTTGAGCCTTACAGACAATAATTATACAACACCTATATCAGCATATTCTAATTCATCTGACAGTAGATGCAATGCACTGCATTGAACAATTGTCTTTAGATAATTAGTTATGCTTCATCTGATATTCTAATTATTTTGGCCAGTGTCCTTTAACAAGACTACAATATTTAAATTTAAGATAAAAATTATATCTTTCAAGAGGAAAAGCAATCCTGAGTAGGAGAATGTTACTGGTATGAGTCTCACAATTATGATGGAGATATTAGGTAAGAGTTATTGTAACTCTGACTGATAGTGCACAGAAAACAGTAAATGGTGAAACATGTAGAAAATGAGATGAGAAAAATAAGGAAACATGTCTGGAATTTTTCGTAATTATCTAGAACAGTGTCATCCACTGATAAAAATCCTTTAACAGAGGAATTATCTAAAGGTCTAGGTCAAACTGAGGGGATCCATTGCAGACATAATTTTATAATGAAAAACAACAAAGTAAATGTACAATAGAACATATTAGGTATAAATTCTTTAAGAAAAATGTGCATAAGGATTAGAAATTCTGTCAATGTAAAATCATTTTAAGTGGAACATAAGCTTTAATAGTACAAGGACCAGAAAGGAAATCACGAGTATCTTTTCAAAGGAACAAACATGGAATTCACCTTAATCACGTTATGGGAGCCACAGACAACCTAAATCTGGATGGTCAGCTGTGTGGATCTGAAAGACACTTCCTCTTGAAAGTGAATCTAGTGCCATTCATTCCATTTATTCATTGATTCAGCATAACAACTGTGCTCTCTTGTTTAGTTTCAAGTAATAAGCAACTGGATCTTAGAAATAGTTAACTCTGAAGCTTTGAGTGCTAATTAATTTATTCACAAGCAACCTTACAAAAGGCCAAAGGAAATACAGAGATTCATAAACATGTTAGCAAATTGTACAGAATTTATTGAAAAGTGAAAAACAAGGAAAAGAAATACAAGAATATTGTCTGACATTTTTAGTGTACCCTATTTACCTTCTTAAAGTTGAAAAACAAACAAACTGTGTTTTTATTCTAGTAATATTTATTTATTTCAAACCAGTTTTTCACCAATGAGCTGCAAACTGGTTTGAAATACATGATTATTAGTAGAACAAAAAAAAAAGTTTGTTTTTCAACTTTACATATGAAATTGTTCTGCTAAGAAGTGACAGAAAGAGTGGTAAGTTTACTGTTTACTTGGCACATTATTACCACATAACTGCTGTAGTTTCTGTTATATAAAATAAAGATTAAGTGCACTTCTGCTTAACTTACCAGCATATTCAGGGAAGCATATCGTCAAAGGAGACTTCTTTATCTTTTCCTCAAAAAGATCTTTTTTGTTCAGGAATAGGATGATTGATGTATCGGTAAACCATTTGTTGTTACAGATAGAATCAAAAAGTTTTAAACTTTCCTGCATACGGTTCTGTAACAAAAATGATAATTTATTCACAAACAAATTTACACATAATAAAAAAATACAGTGTTTCATAAACACGAAAGTAAACTGCAGAAAATATATTCCAAGATGAAAAATGTTTGCGAGAAGATATAAACTGTAATATTAATATTAAATCTGCTGAGTTGTCAGTTAAATGTTGCAAAAGAATGACAGATGAATGAATGAAGATGTTATCAGTGGCAAATAGTACTTATTCTGATGAAACTGTGCTAACATGATATTTTGAGGGAGAAGTACCAAATGGCTAGGTCACACACACAACACCATGTCTATGATACAACACTGCACACGATATATGCTAAATTCGTGAAATTTTTTTTATCTACCATACTGTTTTGTGCATTTCTACTGTGATTTTCTTACAAAGTATGTGATAAGGTTGTAATGTTGCAAATCTGGATTGTATATTGTTTCAAAAGACAGCACGTTAACATACATACTATTGGCACACACTATTATCACCATATCCTTCATGTGACATCTGATAACATATTTAAAATAATCAAAGAATGGAAACTTGAGGCAGGAGTATCAAAAATGTAGGAATATAGCAGAGATGAGGAGGAGGCTAAGGTGGGGATGGGGAGGGATACTATGGTGGGGGTGGTGGACAGAAGTGTTGTAGGTTAGGTGGAGGGCAGAGGAGAGGTGGGTCGGTGGGGGGGTGAGGGGGGTGGGTGGGTGGGGGGGGGGGGGGAAGTAGCGGAAAAGGAGAGAATGGAATGACGACTGTGTAGTGATGGAATGGGAAGGAATGGGAACAGGGAAGGGGCTGGATGGGTGAAAACAGTGACTAATGAAGGTTGAGGCCACGAAGGTTATGGGAACGTAGGATGTATTGCAGGGAAAGTTCCCACCTGCACAATTCAGAACTGCTGGTGTTGGTGGGAAGGATCCATATGGCACAGGCTGTGAAGCAGTCATTGAAATGAAGGATATCACATTTGGCAGTGTGTTCAACAACAGGGTGGTCCACTTGTTTCTTGGCCACAGTTTGTTGGTGGCCATTCATGTGGACAGACAGCTTGTTGGTTGTCATGCCTACATAGAGTGCAGCACAGTGGTTGCAGCTTAGCTTGCAGACCAAGTGATTGATGGGATAGGTATACCAAGTGATTGATGGGATAGGGATGTTAGTGACTGGATTGGAGTAGGTGGTGGTGGGAGGATGTATGGGGCAGGACTTGGATGTAGGTCTATTATAGGGGTATGAGCCATGAAGTAGGTCCTTGCTCCTTCCACCTGTGTCAATACAGAAAAGTTTCCTTACCCCTAGCCAGATCCTAGTCTCACATACTGTTCCTGTGTTGTTGCTTGGCTCAAGGAATCCCTCCTAATGGGCTTACCATCAAATTACCCATCTCTGGCTGCCATCCCTTCTTCCACAATGACCTCCATCTGTTCAGATTCTGCCAATCCTTAGCCCTTACCAACATAGCCCTGCAAATCCATATCACCAAAGCCCAAAACCTCCTTGCAGTACCTTCACTCCATCCACAAAGTTCTCCCACTATGCAATCCCAAATTCCTGGAACCCATAACACACACTGACACTCTTGCTCTGCAGGAACTTGAGCAACATGCACAATGCCACCTCAAAAAGCTCTCCATTTTTCTCACTTCCTAGTCATGCCTTGGAGAACTGCTGTCCACCACCTCTACAACAACCTCCAAACCTCCCCCACATCCCCATGTAGCTGACAAACCCTGTCTCGCAGACTTACTACAGTCTCGCAGACTTACTACACATATCCCACCCTCCAAAACTGCCTCCCACCACCACAAAGAATCCAGAACCTAAACAGACCTGCAACACAGTCATGAACTTCTCCTCCAGAAGCCTTAGCCCCACAGAAATTTCAGTCCTTCCCAAAGGTGTCACCTTTTGCTCCACTCCCAAATTCAATCATGCAGGGCTTGTTAAAGACCTTCTCCCTTTCTCCCGATCCCTATAGTGGAAATACCTTTTCGCCACCAACACTACCAATCAGACTCAACCAAAGACCAATATTGAACTTTACCTTACTCTGTTCACTCCTCCATCCAACTGTGATCCACCCTCACTGCCCCTAAACCACCTCCAGTTAACTTCCAGAATTTCTTAACCTCGAACCTTGCCTCACCATCATTCCCCAAATCCCTCAACATGCAAACTAACCTTACATCTGCAGAAAGAACCACAGTCCATTATCTAAAAACTGATCTTGTCAGTTGGAAAGCTTGTCAATTGGAAAGCCTACATAGCATGTAACACAGTGGTTGCAGCTTAGCTTGTAGACCACATGACTGATTTCGCAGGTAGCCCTGCCTTTGATGGGATAGGAATGTTAGTGACTGGACTGGAGGAGGTGGTGGTGGGAGGATGTACAGGACAGGTCTTGTATCTAGGTCTATTACAGGGTTATGAGCCATGAGGTAAGGGAATGGGAGCAGGGGTTGTGTAAGAATGGACAAGTATATTGTGTAAGTTTGGTGGACGTCAGAGTACCACTGTGGGAGGAGTGAGAAGGATAGTGGACAGGACATTTCTCATTTCAGGGCACGGCGAGAGGTAATTGAAACCCTGGCAGAAAATGCAATTCAGTTACTCCAACCTGCGAGATACTGTGTTACGAGGGGAATGCTCCTCTGTGGCCAGACGGTGGGACTTTATACAGTTGTTCCAAATATGATATCAGGGACAAAGCAGACGAGTGGAATCGGGCCGTATGCGAATCCGGGTTCATCGATGATTTGTATCTTGTCTTGAAATCTTCAGCCGAATTGCTGCGAGAAGAAGGTGAAAATCGTCTCTCGACTGCGCAAAACCTCTGATACCCACTTTTTTCTGTGTTTATACCTATTTCATAACCAACAGCATGCTCGTCATACAAAAATTGTGTGCTTCTGATCTCCATCAGACTGTACGGATTATGTTAAACAATTTTACAACAGCAACGTTTTGGCACCCAAAACAAAACACATCATATTCTTTCTCTTCCTGTCACTCCAGTGTAAATGCTTATTCGCAGGTTAAAGTTATTGGTAGTGAGGACAAGCGAACCCCTTGCGCATTGCTTGCTAATGTGCTTTCTCTTGTGTTCGCTTCAGTTTACTGGCGACTTCGCATTTTGCCCCATTACCGTGACAACCGCTACTCTGTTCGGTCACCAACAATGGATCGATTACCCAAACCTCGTTGGACCAGCGAACCAAGAGTGCGATGTCGAACAACTTCAGCAACACGAAGGTAAGAAAAAGTACAGGGTTATTACAAATGATTGAAGCGATTTCACAGCTCTACAATAACTTTATTATTTGAGATATTTTCACAATGCTTTGCACACACATACAAAAAATCAAAAAGTTTTTTTAGGCATTCACAAATGTTCGATATGTGCCCCTTTAGTGATTCGGCAGACATCAAGCCGATAATCAAGTTCCTCCCACACTCGGCGCAGCATGTCCCCATCAATGAGTTCGAAAGCATCGTTGATGCGAGCTCGCAGTTCTGGCACGTTTCTTGGTAGAGGAGGTTTAAACACTGAATCTTTCACATAACCCCACAGAAAGAAATCGCATGGGGTTAAGTCAGAAGAGCATGGAGGCCATGACATGAATTGCTGATCATGATCTCCACCACGACCAATCCATCGGTTTTCTAATCTGCTGTTTAAGAAATGCCGAACATCATGATGGAAGTGCGGTGGAGCACCATCCTGTTGAAAGATGAAGTCGGCGCTGTCGGTCTCCAGTTGTGGCATGAGCCAATTTTCCAGCATGTCCAGATACACGTGTCCTGTAAAGTTTTTTTTGCAGAAGAAAAAGGGGCCGTAAACTTTAAACCGTGAGATTGCACAAAACACGTTAACTTTTAGTGAATTGCGAATTTGCTGCACGAATGCATGAGGATTCTCTACCGCCCAGATTCGCACATTGTGTCTGTTCACTTCACCATTAAGAAAAAATGTTGCTTCATCACTGAAAACAAGTTTCGCACTGAACGCATCCTCTTCCATGAGCTGTTGCAACCGCACCGAAAATTCAAAGCGTTTGACTTTGTCATCGGTTGTCAGGGCTTGTAGCAATTGTAAACGGTAAGGCTTCTGCTTTAGCCTTTTCCGTAAGATTTTCCAAACCGTTGGCTGTGGTACGTTTAGCTCCCTGATTGCTTTATTTGTCGACTTCCGCGGGCTATGCGTGAAACTTGCCCACACGCGTTCAACCGTTTCTTCACTCACTGCAGGCCGACCCGTTGATTTCCCCTTACAGAGGCATCCAGAAGCTTTAAACTGCGCATACCATCGCCGAATGGAGTTAGCAGTTGGTGGATCTTTGTTGAACTTCGTCCTGAAGTGCCGTTGCACTGTTATGACTGACTAATGTGAGTGCATTTCAAGCACGACATACGCTTTCTCGGCTCCTGTCGCCATTTTGTCTCACTGCGCTCTCGAGCACTCTGGCGACAGAAACCTGAAGTGCGGCTTCAGCCGAACAAAACTTTATGAGTTTTTCTACGTATCTGTAGTGTGTCGTGACCATATGTCAATGAATGGAGCTACAGTGAATTTATGAAATCGCTTCAATCATTTGTAATAGCCCTGTACTTCACGCTCAAGCTACGCAAACATTTTCACCGACAGACTGACCAACAATGATCCTACGCACAGCGACCGAAACTCGTCTGTCACACAGCGCAGTCTTCGGCTTCCTGGCGGAAGGTACCAATGAGCGGTAGGGGGGGGGAGGGGGGGGGGACGTGTTCTCTATGGCTTCCGCTATGGTTTTTTTTACAAATGTTCAAAGAATGAACATGGGTCCACTGGGCGAACGACTACAGTCTGAACATCAGAAAACTAAAAGCTAAACTCTTCCCGAACAGGCCATGAAGGCCCAACGGTACCGACCGGCCGCCGTGTCATCCTCAGACGACTCGCGTCATTGGATGCTGATATGGAGGAGCATGTGGTCAGCACACCACTCTCCCGGCGGTATGTCAGTTTCCGAGACCCGAGCCGCTACTTCTCAATCAAGTAGCTCCTCAGTTTGCCTCACAACTGCTGAGAGCACCCCGCTTGCCAACAGGGCTCGACAGACCGGATGGTCACCCATCCAAGTGCTAGCCCAGCCCTACAGCGATTAACTTCGGTGATCTGACGGGAACCGGTGTTACCACTGCGGCAAGGCGAACATCAGAAAGGCGAATTTAATTTCTAGAAGTTTCAGTTTATGGCGGGGAAAATACCATCACTGCTACAAACTGATGAGAAAACCGAAGTTAAACGAATTCCTTATAGCACTCATGTGGATGACTTCACACTTTTCGTTATTTAGGGTCAACTGCCACTTTTCGCACCATTCAGATATCCTTTCTAAATCGTTTTGCAATTTGTTTTCATCTTCTGATGAATTTATTAGTTGATAAACGACAGCGTCGTCTGCAAACAACCAAAGACGGCTGCTCAGATTGTCTCCCAAATCGTTTATATAGATAAGGAACAGCAAAAGGCCTATAATACTACCTTGGGGAACGCCAGAAATCACTTCTGTTATACTCGATGACTTTCCGTCAATTACTACGAACTGTGACATCTCTGACAGGAAATCACAAATCCAATTACATAACTGAGACGATAATCCATAAGCACGCAATTTCACTACGTGCCGCTTGTGTGGTACAGTGTCAAAAGCCTTCCGGAAATCCAGAAATACGGTATCGATCTCAAATCCTTGTCAATAGCACTCAACACTTCATGTGAGTAAAAAGCTAGTTGTGTTTCACAGGAACGATGTTTTCTTAACCCATGTTGACTGTGTGTCAATAGGCCGTTTTCTTCGAGGTAATTCATAATGTTCGAACACAATATACACTCCTGGAAATTGAAATAAGAACACCGTGAATTCATTGTCCCAGGAAGGGGAAACTTTATTGACACATTCCTGGGGTCAGATACATCACATGATCACACTGACAGAACCACAGGCACATAGACACAGGCAACAGAGCATGCACAATGTCGTCACTAGTACAGTGTATATCCACCTTTCGCAGCAATGCAGGCTGCTATTCTCCCGTGGAGACGATCGTAGAGATGCTGGATGTAGTCCTGTGGAACGGCTTGCCATGCCATTTCCACCTGGCGCCTCAGTTGGACCAGCGTTCGTGCTGGACGTGCAGACCGCGTGAGACGACGCTTCATCCAGTCCCAAACATGCTCAATGGGGGACAGATCCAGAGATCTTGCTGGCCAGGGTAGTTGACTTACACCTTCTAGAGCATGTTGGGTGGCACGGGATACATGCGGACGTGCATTGTCCTGTTGGAACAGCAAGTTCCCTTGCCGGTCTAGGAATGGTAGAACGATGGGTTCGATGACGGTTTGGATGTACCGTGCACTATTCAGTGTCCCCTCGACGATCACCAGTGGTGTACGGCCAGTGTAGGAGATCGCTCCCCACACCATGATGCCGGGTGTTGGCCCTGTGTGCCTCGGTCGTATGCAGTCCTGATTGTGGCGCTCACCTGCACGGCGCCAAACACGCATACGACCATCATTGGCACCAAGGCAGAAGCGACTCTCATCGCTGAAGACGACACGTCTCCATTCGTCCCTCCATTCACGCCTGTCGCGACACCACTGGAGGCGGGCTGCACGATGTTGGGGCGTGAGCGGAAGACGGCCTAACGGTGTGCGGGACCGTAGCCCAGCTTCATGGAGACGGTTTCGAATGATCCTCGCCGATACCCCAGGAGCAACAGTGTCCCTAATTTGCTGGGAAGTGGCGGTGCGGTCCCCTACGGCACTGCGTAGGATCCTACGGTCTTGGCGTGCATCCGTGCGTCGCTGCGGTCCGGTCCCAGGTCGACGGGCACGTGCACCTTCCGCCGACCACTGGCGACAACATCGATGTACTGTGGAGACCTCACGCCCCACGTGTTGAGCAATTCGGCGGTACGTCCACCCGGCCTCCCGCATGCCCACTATACGCCCTCGCTCAAGGTCCGTCAACTGCACATACGGTTCACGTCCACACTGTCGCGGCATGCTACCAGTGTTAAAGACTGCGATGGAGCTCCGTATGCCACGGCAAAGTGGCTGACACTGTCGGCGGCGGTGCACAAATGCTGCACAGCTAGCGCCATTCGACGGCCAACACCGCGGTTCCTGGTGTGTCCGCTGTGCCGTGCGTGTGATCATTGCTTGTACAGCCCTCTCGCAGTGTCCGGAGCAAGTATGGTGGGTCTGACACACCGCAGTCATTGTGTTCTTTTTTCCATTTCCAGGAGTGTATGTTAATATATCATATCAGAAACGCCTTCGTTCGGCTGACGACACCGTACCTTTTGTCTCGAGTATAGATTGGTTGGTTGGTTTTGGAGAAGGAGACCAGACAGCGAGGTCATTGGTCTCATCGGATTAGGGAAGGACGGGGAAGGAAGTCGGCCGTGCCCTTTGAAAGGAACCATCCCGGCATTTGCCTGGAGCGATTTAGGGAAATCACGGAAAACCTAAACCAGGATGGCCGGACGCGGGATTGAACCGTCGTCCTCCCGAATGCGAGTCCAGTGTCTAACCACTGCGCCACCTCGCTCGGTCTCGAGTATAGATAAACTTCTGCAAGCAGACTTGCAAATCAGTTACAATAAGGTTAAAATAATGTGTAACTAACATACCGAAAGGTAATAAAACAAATTAACAATACCTTCTTAGAACCTGTGGATGAGTTTCTGTATTTAGGGAAGTCGAAGACACTGACTGGATAGAGAGTAACTGTGAGCTCAGTTGCTATTAGTTTTTAAACCACTATTTATTAACTAAGTTACAAAGTTTCCGACAAGACCAAACACGAAAGTTTACAATAAGTCTGTATTACCAGTTTTGATTTAACACAGGGAAACTCTTGAGTATTTTTTTTTCTCTCTAAGAAGCGTGAAAACTTTTCAAAACTCGAGGGTTGCTTGTGTAGTAATGGAGTGGTGCTTCTTGGGGATTAGAGTAGAAAAGATAAAAAATATGAGGCAAGTGATTTTCACTGTAACGAAAATTAAATCTACGTGGACGGGAGCTGTAGCAAGGGTGATCTCTGGTGGAACGTATTAGACATACGACAATTACAGGACGAAGATCTGATAGAAAATGGATAGATGGCAGCTGAAAAAGATGCAAGACGAACATGGATGCTTATAGTTGAAGATCTGAGGCATGGTTAAATTCGATAACATGGAGAATAATAAGTTTCGTGTTTGTGGGTTGCAGTTCTACATAAACGAGGGCGTTATGAAAAGTAATGCCACCGAATTTTTTATGTGAAAAATAGAATTATTAAAAATATAAGCTTTCATTATTTAATACTAGCAGAAGCCCATGAGTTTGTCCAGAACTTTAACAGTATTGATGAAGTTACCTTTTGAAACTTCCTAGCAGATTAAAACTGTGTGCTGGACCAGGGCTCGAACCTGGGACCTCTGCTTCTCGCGAGCAACCGCTCTGATACCAACTGAGCTATCTCTTTCCATTAGGTAAATTTCGAATCATATGTTGTGCTGAAATACAATGAATTACAATGCTGTATGTACCCTACATGATCAAAAGTATCTCGACACTCCTAAATAATGCGGAATTGACCACTAGATGCCACTAGAGGCCAGTATAAAAGGAGGAGTGGAGCATGGTGGTGTCGGTATTGGCGTGCTAAGAGCAGAATAGGTGGGTCAGGATAGGTCAATGACTTCGAAACTGGGCTAGTCGCGGGATGTCACCTGTATAATAGTGTCGGAAGTTCCGTGCGGCTTTTCGCGGATGATGCTGTAGTATACAGATAAGTTGCAGTATTAGAAAATTGCAGCGAAATGCAGGAAGATCTGCAGCGGATAGGCACTTGGTGCATGGAGTGGCAACTGACCCTTAACATAGACAAATGTAATGTATTGCGAATACATAGAAAAAAGGATCCTTTATTGTATGATTATATGGTAGCGGAACAAACACTGGTAGCAGTTATTTCCATAAAATATCTGGGAGTATGCGTACGGAACGATTTGAAATGGAATGATCATATAAAATTAATTGTTGGTAAGGTGGGTGCCAGGTTGAGATTCATTGGGAGAGTCCTTAGAAAATGTAGTCCATCAACAAAGGAGGTGGCTTACAAAACACTCGTTCGACCTATACTTGAGTATTGCTCATCAGTGTGGGATCCGTACCAGGTCGGGTTGACGGAGGAGATAGAGAAGATCCAAAGAAGAGCGGCGCGTTTCGTCACAGGGTTATTTGGTAAGTGTGATACCGTTACGGAGATGTTTAGCAAACTCAAGTAGCAGACTCTGCAAGCGAGGCGCTCTGCATCGCTGTGTAGCTTGCTGTGCAGGCTTCGAGAGGGTGCGTTTCTGGATGGGGTATCGAATATATTGCTTCCCCCTACTTACACCTCCCGGGGAGATCACGAATGTAAAATTAGAGAGATTCGAGCGCGCACGGAGGCTTTCCAGCAGTCGTTCTTCCCGCGAACCATACGCGACTGGAACAGGAAAGGGAGGTAATGACAGTGGCACGTAAAGTGCCCTCCGCCACACACCACTGGGTGGCTTGCGGAGTATAAATGTAGATGTAGATGTATGTGTATAAAAAAAATCCGTCAGACATTTCAACCTTTCTAAAGCTGCCCAGGTCGACTGTTGGTGGTGTGATATATGAAGGAAGCTAATAGAAGACCAGGCAGACCTCATGTACCAACGGACAAAGATCGTCGAGCACTGGAGAGGGTGATTGTGAGAAACTTCGAAGTTGCCATAAGCAATCCACCCAGCCATTCATCACCAGATATTCAGACACTTCTTTGAAATGTGCTTAGCAGAGTACAAGGCGTCATAAATGCGAAAGATGGATACATCACATATTAATGTCCATTAGTAGACCAGATACTTTTTTTCAGATAGTGTACACCAGTTGCTGCTGCCTTTAACGAAGCGATAACGGAACGTTCACTAGACAGCTAAAGTATCTTTTGCTCGGTCTGTCCAAGAACTGGGGTTGTAAACGTACAACAAAAATGACGAGACGGAATGCCCATCAGTCACAAACAGTACTCACCGTGGTTTCGTCTTCGTGGAGCACCTGGTCGTACTCGGACATGGCCACGCAGAAGATGATCGCCGTCACGTCCTCGAAACAGTGTATCCACTTCTTTCGCTCCGAACGCTGCCCGCCTACGTCGAACAGTCTGCAAACAGCAATCCACAGTCTCTCAATACTTGCTCAGTTACAGTGGTCTTTACATCATTTCTATTCGTTCGAAAAAACTACACGAAAGTAGAGCCTGTCAATGCGCGTTCACACTTCCACACCACACGTAGTAGTGATGGGGAGCTCGTGAATGAGTCATTCAAATGAACGCTTCACTCCTGTGAAGTGTGAACTAACCATTCCATTTCAATGAACTGGTACTTCAAACTCTTCACAGATAGCACAAAAATGGTTCAAATGGCTCTGAGCACTATGGGACTTAACATCTATGGTCATCAGTCCCCTAGAACTGAGAACTACTTAAACCTAACTAACGTAAGGACAGCACACAACACCCAGCCATCACGAGGCAGAGAAAATCCCTGACCCCGCCGGGAATCGAACCCGGGCGTGGGAAGCGAGAACGCTACCGCACGACCACACTCCACACTTTTTTCTAGTTCACTCACTCTCTTCCCCTCTCCCTCACCCACGTCACTCCTCCTCCCATCACTTCACTCCTCCCTGTCCTGCCTGTCGACGAATCACGCGGTGTTAGTGGGGAACGATAGGTTAAGACTGGTGGAGGAGCTGAGGGGTGAGGAGAAGGCAGCGTCAGCTGCTACCTGCAGTGCTGACATCATTACCCGTGACTATTTGTGCAGTTAAACTTCGCGTCTACGGGTAGCCTACCGTTGGCAGCGCTTGAAGACAAATGAATATTAAAGATACAAACGAAGTGGCTATCTGTGTGAGCACGCACAGCAAACATGAAAATAAAAGGTTTGTTAATAACACTGAAAGAGGGATTTTACCTGAAATCGTGCCAGTGACTACAGGTGACAGTTTACGTTTTGAATCTAGTGGGTTATTATTGTCAACAAAAATAAAATCTACAGGAAAACTTCTGAATAATTATTTAACGTAGGTATATAGACTTTGTGACAGTGTTAAACATACTCATTCTATTTTGGATTAAATTTTAAAAGGAACATAAAATTGGACTGCATTTCGTTGGTAGCCCTATTTTTCAGTTCATGAATACAACAAATAATGTTTCATTTGGCAGATAAAGACTTTTTTGGGCGCTTCATGAGAAAATGTCGAGCAAGATTAAATGTAGTACCTTCTTTATATGTGACAGCCTTCTCTATTTATCTTTCCTTTGTCCCCCTTTTTTTTCTTTATTGTCATTTTGAAACCTGTATACAGGCAGGCCTGCAGCAGCATACTACGCCGCTCTTTGGCCGCTGAGAAACACAAAAGATAGAAATGAAGACAATTAGAGAAAAAAGATGGTGGACATATAAACGGAGCCAAACACTTTTTAAAATACAAGGTGCCGTTCACGGGCGTAAAGTCCAAGATAAAATTGTTCAGACACTTGGACACAGATAGAAACGCCCTTTGTCCACTTCGACCTTGCTGTATTTAAGATAACTCAGACGCTGTAACAGCGTAAAACGTTGCGTGCACGTTACTCCATAGTTCTGCCATCTGTTGGTAAAACTGTGAAGTATTACGAAGCTTTATTGTACGAGCGAGGCGAAGCGAGCGTAGCAGCGGCTGAGCGGCGAACTGGGCAACTTCGCTAGGCTTCCGTACTTCACGAATGAACTACTTCATTTGAACGCTTCACGGCAAAGAGTGAAATGAATGAAGTAGTTCACGGGAGTGAACGAGTTCGACCCACCTCTAACACGTAGACCTGGAATGTTTGCGTATGCGGTTGCGTTTGTGCAGTCAGATGGGGCTGTGTGGATGACAAAAATGTACGTGTTCGTTTACTTCCGCTAAAATCCGATATTACACTATCATACTTCTTTGTCGAAGTCGATGTGTCAAATATTTATGCCAAAGAAATTTGATGGTGTAATAGGAAACTTTGTCAATTTCGCCTGTCGTCAAATAAATACGCCGTAGATTTGATCATTAAAAGTCGTTCGTCTTCAGCTCGCTGCAATGTGAAAGGCAGCCGTGTGGAGCGCTGGCGTCGCTACATCTATTTGACTTCTCCGTAAACATGCCTTCAAAATTGGTGCCTTATTTTGACTCTTTTTGTTTTTTTGTTTTAATAAACTTGCTTCGACTACGGGAGAGGGAGGGGGGGGGGGGGAGGTGGTGAGCAAGGGGCACAGTGCATGCTATTAATTGCGTGTTGATGGGCATGTGGATTACGCTGCAGGTGACATATGTCCACAATCAGAGCTACAACCGTCCACCTCTACATCTGGAAACATCCACGCAGCTTTGCAGCAAGACGGAATAGAGCATGTGGTCACACTTTGAAATAAGAAATTCTTTCCTAGCTTTGCATTCTATTTTGTCTATTTTTGAACTCTGGATCCACAAGTTAAAAAGCGCTTCATTTGTTTCGTACTCTTTATTAATTTTGTAGTTGTTGGAACACAGATTCCATTAATTAAACTATTCAAAAATAAAAATAGTTCTCATTGCCCATATAGTGTACTAAACATTTGATTACCTTTACATATTCTACCTTCACAGCTTTAGAAATCACTTCACACTTTTATGGAATTATTTTGGTTAAGGTGCAATGTGATATTCGAGCGCTGTGTTGTAAACAGTCGGCCGCTGTGGCCGAGCGGTTGTAGGCGCTTCAGTCCGGAACCGCGCGATTGCTACGCTCGCAGGTTCGAATCCTGCCTCGGGCATGGATGTGTGTGATGTCTATAGACATCGACACCATGTCGTAATATATCCAATTGTAAGCAGCGGACATAGTAGTTCCGAAAGCGAGAACATACATGTCCAGACGTCAAGTTTCAAAATACGAGCGTCATTCGGTTCAAATGGCTCTAAGCACTCTGGGACTTAACACCTGAGGTCGTCAGTCCCCTAGACGTAGAACTACTGAAATCTAACTAACCTAAGGACATCACACACATCCATGCCCGAGGCTGGATTCCAACCTGCGACCGCAACAGCCGCGTGGTTCGGGACTGAAGCGCCTACAACCGCTCGGCCACCGCGGCCCGTCATTCGGAAAGAACGTTTTTTACTACAGAAATTTTTATTTCATGTAATTAAACAAAACTGTATTTTACGCACAATTAGTTACCCAAACTACTTTTCTACTTTAATCCTGTCCAAACTTAGGCACTTGTGCCATTTTACCAGGTTTTCCATGCCTTCTGCATACATAGTTGCCGCTAAGTTGTTCAACCACTGATTTACGGCTTCTTTAAGCTCATCATCACTTCCGTAGCGTTGTCCATTTAAAAAATCTTTCAATTTGGCGAAAAGTAATAATCCCATTTTCCACTAAAAGTGATAAAGCATGTCTTGTCACTCTCGCTGCACGCGGACGTGAATTATTGTGAAGGAGGATGACGCCACCGGTTACCATTCCGCGTCCCTTGTTTATAATGGTGTGACGAAGTCATTGAAGCGTCTCGATTGGTTCAAATGGCTCTGAGCACTATGGGACTCAACTGCTGTGGTCATAAGTCCCCTAGAACTTAGAACTACTTAAACCTAACTAACCTAAGGACATCACACACATCCATGCCCGAGGCAGGATTCGAACCTGCGACCGTAGCGGTCGTGCGGTTCCAGACTGTACTGCCTTTAACCGCTCGGCCACTCCGACCGGCGAAGCGTCTCGCAGTAGGCCGCAGTAGACCTCTAAGCATGTAGTCGATGAGCAGAACACTCTTACGATCCGAAAACACCGTAGCCAATAATCTTTCTGATGCTCAAAATTTGTTTTGCTTTTTTCGGTTTCGTTGGGATTGTGAATGGTGCCATTCCATTGATTGGCGCTTTGTTTCCGGTGTGAAATGTGATCTCCAAGTCTCATCACTAGTGACAATGTGATTGAAAAATACGTCACCGTCATTTTCATAGTGACTGAGAAATATCAGCGCAGCTTCCATTCGTTTGGTTTTGTGTTCTTCTGACGAAATTCGAGGAAAACACCTGTCACAAACTATTTTATATCCCAAACCTACAAAAAAATGGTTCAAATGGCTCTGAGCACTATGGGACTTAACATCTGAGATCATCAGTCCCCTAGAACTTAGAACTACCTAACTAATCTAAGGATCACACACATCCATGCCCGAGGCAGGATTCGAACCTGAGACCTTAGCGGTGTGTAGCCGGCCGGAGTGGCCGAGCATTTCTAGGCGCTACAGTCTGGAACCGCGCTGCTACTACGGTCGCAGGTTCGAATCCTGCCTCGGGCATGGATGTGTGTGATGTTCTTAGGTTAGTTAGGTTTAAGTAGGGGACTGATGACCTCAAAAGTTAAGTCCCATAGTGCTCAGAGCCATTTGATTTGAACCTTAGCGGTCGCGCGGTTCCAGACTGAAGCGCCTAGACAGCTCGGCCACACCGGCCGGCTCTTCCTTATTTCCCAGTCGCTAAATGATGTGCTGCTTTTTCCAGTATATTGTGCAAATGTAATTAAACTAAATATCCCGCATCCCCGCTAATGCAAATGCGTAATAACAAACTTCGATCCTGTGAAGGCAAGGAGCAAAACAAGGTTATATGGTCATAAGGGCGGAAATGCGTTCCAAGGGAGGTACACCCACTTGAAAGTGGAGACAGAAAAGTCTTTCAATAGTAACCATGCTATCAACGCCAGGCAGGCGGCCCACCTGCAAGGGATACGCCAGACGACTGTATCCATGTCATGCGCCACTATCCGTACCACGCGCAATGCGTGTGGGTTTTATTACCTACGGACTCGTCTCCACGGCGATAATTTTGCGGCTGGTTCGTCGCACAGGTCACCACAGTCTTGACCTTTGTGTTATCCATCCTACTCAGAGAAGAGGCTATTTCTACCAGGGACAGAATCGTCGACCTTCACAGTACCCACATGTAGTCTACGGGGACTCCCCATGGTGTGGTGCCAGCGAAACATGAGCTCTGTTCAGCTGCTTTGTGTGGGCGGGGGTCATTGGCGAACGTCTCGTGGGACCAGCCTTCCTTCCACAGCACGTCACAGGCGAGGCTTGTCCGCACTACCTGCGGGTGGCCGTGACTCCCCTACTGCAAAACATGCCTTTGGTAGTACGACTGGTAATGTGGTTACTAGGTGATGGTGGCACTGTTCAGTGCTCCCTTGAGTGTGGAGCTTAAACACTAGTGCAGGCAAGACACTCCCATTTGCCCAGTGTGTTCTCATGTGTCCTTACAGTCACTGGAAAAAAAAAACTGATGATTTCTCAAACTGGGGAACAATCAAGAATAGGGTGCCGCAAGGTTCGGTCTTGGGTTCTCCGCTGTTCTTAATATATATTAATGGCTTGACATTCTATATTCACGAAGGTGCAAAACTGGTACTTTTTGCCGATGATACAAGTATAGCTATCACACCCAACAGACAAGAATTAACTGGTGAAATTGTAAACGATGTTTTTCAGGAAATCATTAAGTGGTCCTCTGCAAATGGGCTCACATTAAACTTTGACAAAACACAGTATATACAGTTCCACACAGTAAATGAAATGACACAATCAATAGACCTCGATCAGAAATCGGTAGCTAAGGTAGAGTATTCAAAATTTCTAGGTGTATGCATTGATGAGGGGTTGAACTGGAAAAAACACACTGAAGATCTGGTGAAACGTTTGAGTTCAGCTACTTATGCTATTAGGGTCATTGCAAATTTTGGCGATATGCATCTCAGTAAATTAGCTTACCACGCCTATTTTCATTCTCTGCTTTCGTATGGCGTCATATTCTGGGGTAACTCATCATTAAGTAAAAGAATGTTCATTGCACAAAAGCGTGTAATCAGAATAATTGCTGGAGCTCATCCAAGATCATCCTGCAGACACTTATTTAAAGAGCTAGAGATCTTCACTGTAGCCTCACTATATATATATATATATATATATATATATATATATATATGAAATTTGTTATTAACAATCCGAACGAATTCAAAAGTAATAGCAGTGTACATGGCTACAACACTAAGAGAAATGATGATCTTCACTACTCACTGTTAAATCTAACTTTGGCTCAGAAGGGAGTAAATTATGCTGCCACAAAAGTCTTTGGTCAATTACCTAATATCATCAAAAGTCTGACAGATAGCCATATAGCATTTAAAAGGAAATTAAAAGAATTTCTTAATGGCAACTCCTTCTACTCGTTAGATGAATTTTTGGATATAGTAAGTGGGTAATTTCCCCAAACCCCACAAAAAAATTAAAAATATTAAGTGTCATGCAATATTTTGTGTAATGTAATATCTTGTATAGACACCTTTTATTAACCTGACACGTTCCACATCATTACGAATTGTTGTATTCATGATCTATGGAACAAGTACTAGTCTAATCTAATCTAATCTGAAACCTACACTGTCAAAGGTCTTTTATCCCCACCTTCAAGAGGGTGTTCGTCCTTTGGTATGCACTTCCGGCCACATGTTCATATGATGTTTTCAGCTCGTTATCCTCCAGCGACAGTGCCCTGCAGTTTGTCTCCAATAAACAAAACCATGCAGTACATAGTGTTCAATATAGCAGAGTCGTATTCGTGTAATCGAATATCCTTAAAGACGAGAAATGAATTGTAACCTGATGCGTTTATGTTCAAAAGATATTGATTAAGAGTATATCTGCATGCTTGGCAGGTATCTCCTGATGATTTGCACCGACTGCAGTTGTTTCGAGTTTCTTAGCGGATTTCAAACTCATTTTAATACAATCAAAACCAGGCACGATTTTTACACTCTGGACATCCTTTTGTCCTTTTCCTATCGTCGTTTCTATGCTTCACGTGCACCTCCATTAGTGGTATCCGTAGAACACGATGGTTTTTGCTTCTTCAGTACTGGTACAGTGCAAAAATGGTTCAAATGGCTCTAAGCACTATGGGGCTTAACATCTGAGGTCATCTGTCCCCTAGACTTAGATCAACTTAAACTAACTAACCTAAGGACATCACACACATCCATGCCCGAGGCAGGATTCGAGCCGGCGACACTATTGATTTGTTATGAACTATCTTCTCTTTCGTATGCAGGTAATGTAAAGCAATCCAAAAAGTTTCCTTGCTTTTGTGAACTTCCTTATAACCTACTAATTTTAACATTTTCTTGAGTTTATATACGGCCATATCAATTACTGCGAAAAGGAGCTACGTTTTTCCATTTCAATCTAGTAAGCACAAAAGTATATCTGTGCTTTCTGTGAAATTGAAGTCCGAAACAAAGAACTGAAAAGATTTTCGTCAGATATGCTTAACTTTCAGACATTTATAGAGTCGTAACATAATCAAAGTTTGGTTAATATTTCACCTACCTCATAAATAGCTGAAGTTCTAAAGACACTATGAGAGAATGGAAATGGTAAACATTGTCTCACATGCCTGAAACGTATAACTAACCATCCTAAAATGAGCACTTGTTTTTCATAACATTACTCCCTCTCAGCATCATTTGTAAAACGAAACAGGGATATTCCGAGAGTATACTTTTTAATGCTGCTATAATTATAACGCAACAATAGCCTCCGAAATACAGCTTCCTTTGAACGTGCATCCGTACACACAACACACGATCGTTTCTCAGTGTGTTCATGCAGGCTAGCCGCTTGGCAGCGCTGCAGTACCCAGGTTTCGCGACAACTGGGTTCTGATACGGCTGCCGACTAACAAGGGGGCTGTGCCTACTGATCATCACCGTTTTCGTCAAAATTTATGTTACATGCACCGCTTGGCCAGAAATAAAAGTGACAGAAGTGGGATCTGCACACGGTCACGCGTTTAGAAGAAAAGCATTTTTGGCGCAGGCCGGGCGAGGCAGAGCTATTTATGCTAACCTAGGCAGCGTTTGGCCAGCGAAAAGACTTCGGAATAGTAACCCAGGGCTTAGGGGTCGAGTTACTATGTGGGAACTTCATTGTTTTAATTTTTTACGTCACTTACATTGCAAATAAACCAAAATAACGCTCCGTATATTATATTTACTAGTATTTACATAACTGTTATACTTAGCCTATGCAGACGACATCTGTTTACTCTCTAGGTCGGAAGAGGAGTTGGAGCAAATGACCAAAGCACTAAAGGAGGCTGCTAGCAAATTTGGGCTAAACATAAGATAGAGTACCTCGTTATGACGCGAGATCATTGTCAGACTGCTGGTCATCTACAATCACTGCAGGTTGGGGACCAGTCCTACAAGAGAGTGCATGAATTTAAATACCTAGGGACACTTTTCACTGAGAACTCGTCGTGTGAAGCAGAGATCAATGCTAGAATACAATCAGGAAACCGATCTTACCACAGCCTAGCACAACTGCTTCGGTCCAGATATTTCTCCAGACAGTTCAAGATTCGACTGTACAAAACCGAGATCGAGCCTGTTGTTCTATATGGATGCGAGACTTTGAGTATCCGGAAACAGGACTTTCATAAGCTCCTCGTTTTTGAGAGAAAAGTGCTTCGGAAAAGCGTCGGTCCGGTTCTTGATGCAGATACAGGGGAATGGAGGATCAGATACAACCAAGAGCTTGAGGAACTATACCAGTGGCCCAACATAGCAGGAACTGTCAAAGCCAAACGAATGCAGTGGGCCAGCCACGGGGCCCGGATAGAGGATCACAGATGGCCTTGGAAGCTCCTGGATTTCACACCTACAGGAAAGAGACCGCCAGGGAGACCCAAGAAGCGTTGGAGGGATGGACTCCATGAAGACTTAAACCAACTGTCAATAGATGTGGACGGATCGCGGATAGCAGCAATGGACAGAATACAGTGGAGGAGGAAACTTGTAGAAGTGTGCGGTCCACTGGGCCTGATCACGAAGCAGTAGTAGTACTTATATAAAGGCATGAAAGCTTCAGCAAAGGAAAATTTGGGAATTGCAAATAAATTAACAGGAAGGAATTACAAGGGGTACACGAGAATTTCGTGTATAAAATTAGATTCTTTCGTTATTTGACAGTTGATGGTTTACACGCGCTGGGTTGATATACGTCGTAAAAACAAGGGAAGCTATTGTAAACGTGCAACTCCAGAAGGCTGCTGGAAGGTCAGATTGACGAAGTCCTGTCCGCTTTAATTACTATACCTTTTTGAAACGTTATCGCAGACACAGTAACTACAATCCTTTCTTGGAAATTATTAGCAATCCCCAGATCTCTTTTGTCTTTTCTTTTAATGCCATTGGTGGAGGTATTAACAAATACAATGTACGGAGAATTATTTCGTTTTTTTTTGCAGTGTAAATAGAATAAAAACTTAAAATAAAAATACTTTCCCTATAGCCAATCGACTCGAGGACTCACGGATTACTGTTCTATCCTTTTTCCGCTGAACCAACCGCTGCCTGGTAAATTCGCTACCATTAATGGCTCATGCCTCTTCCAAACAATGACAAAAGCGCTATTTTTGTTAAACACTTTGCCTTCTGGAACTCCAACTTCTGTCACTTTTATTTCTGGCCAAGCCCTGCATATATCATAAATCTGGTCTAAATCGGTAGTAAGGAGGCGTGGTCCCCTTTTAAGACTGTCTTAGCAACCCTTGTAAGATTAGATGAATTTTATCCACAGTGGATGCTTTAAACTCCGTGACTGTTCCTTTATAGGGTGTAGAAAAATTCCCGCTACCAGTCACAGTAAAAGGTTATTTATTTGTCACATGACCTGTTTCGGGCTTGCGCCCGGCCTCAGGCGTTTATACATTCAAGTACATGTTTATATCGCTGGAGATCACTGTATAAACACAAAAAATTATTTGCTGGTGACTAAACAGATACATGTGGGGCAATTGTAAGATTGTCTCGGCAGTTCGATTTCTATCGGTAGACCTACTACGATCAGCCTCCGGACCGAGTATCTTGTTACAGTGAAACAGCCCCTGTTTACCGTTGCCAACTTTCCTTCCGTTCGGTCTGATACGTTAGTTAAGTCCCCGTCATCTCGCTTGCTTTTGTCTGAACGACACGGAGAGACATTTGGAGGGAACCGTACAGTCTCCTCACATTTGGCCAAATTTCTTCCATTCCGCACATTTGTATCTCGGGTTGTATTGACTGCATGTGTCGACTGTGGACAGCCAGCGGTGCTGTGCGCCGCCGCGGTTCTGGCTTAATTTGGCGCACCGGCGGCGCGTAGATCGCAATCTGCAGTGGGAGTCGATCGGCCGCCTGCCTTATCTGCTCGCCACATCTGCTGCTTGTTAGGCGAGCTCACCAGACTCCCGGCCCACACACAAACCATCTGGTCGCCGGTCCCACGGCGCCTCTAGGAACTCCGCCGTATGTCTTCAGCTTCCACGTCTGTCTCATGCAGCTATGTCATTACTGTGCGTCACTTTTAAATGTGCCGACGGCCTTAGCTCATTGAATACACCGATTCCTGTCAGATCGACGAAGTTATGCAATGTCGGGCGTGGCCGGTACTTGGATGGGAAGCCGCCCGGTTACGCCACGTGCTGTTGACTGCTTTCCCTTTGCATTTCTGGCAAATGGGAGTAGGTGTATGGTGTGAAGTTCCTGATCAACAGACTTTGCACCAATGTCCCGGGATAAATTCCAAACTTCTAAATAAATTCCAAACCTCTACGTCTGTCCTATCTGTCACCTCTACGTCTGTCCTATCTGTCCGTGGGATGGTTCAAAAATGGCTGCTGACGATTACAGTTTACAGTCACAGACAGGAAATACACTCCTGGAAATGGAAAAAAGAACACATTGACACCGGTGTGTCAGACCCACCATACGTGCTCCGGACACTGCGAGAGGGCTGTACAAGCAATGATCACACGCACGGCACAGCGGACACACCAGGAACCGCGGTGTTGGCCGTCGAATGGCGCTAGCTGCGCAGCATTTGTGCAGCGCCGCCGTCAGTGTCAGCCAGTTTGCCGTGGCATACGGAGCTCCATCGCAGTCTTTAACACTGGTAGCATGCCGCGACAGCGTGGACGTGAACCGTATGTGCAGCTGACGGACTTTGAGCGAGGGCGTATAGTGGGCATACGGGAGGCCGGGTGGACGTACCGCCGAATTGCTCAACACGTGGGGCGTGAGGTCTCCACAGTACATCGATGTTGTCGCCAGTGGTCGGCGGAAGGTGCACGTGCCCGTCGACCTGGGACCGGACCGCAGCGACGCACGGATGCACGCCAAGACCGCAGGATCCTACGCAGTGCCGTAGGGGACCGCACCGCCACTTCCCAGCAAATTAGGGACACTGTTGGTCCTGGGGTATCGGCGAGGACCATTCGCAACCGTCTCCATGAAGCTGGGCTACGGTCCCGGACACCGTTAGGCCGTCTTCCGCTCACGACCCAACAACGTGCAGCCCGCCTCCAGTGGTGTCGCGACAGGCGTGAATGGAGGGACGAATGGAGACGTGTCGTCTTCAGCGATGAGAGTCGCTTCTGCCTTGGTGCCAATGATGGTCGTATGCGTGTTTGGCGCCGTGCAGGTGAGCGCCACAATCAGGACTGCATACGACCGAGGCACACAGGGCCAACACCCGGCATCATGGTGTGGGGAGCGATCTCCTACACTGGCCGTACACCACTGGTGATCGTCGAGGGGACACTGAATAGTGCACGGTACATCCAAACCGTCATCGAACCCATCGTTCTACCATTCCTAGACCGGCAAGGGAACTTGCTGTTCCAACAGGACAATGCGCGCCCGCATGTATCCCGTGCCACCCAACGTGCTCTAGAAGGTGTAAGTCAACTACCCTGGCCAGCGAGATCTCCGGATCTGTCCCCCATTGAGCATGTTTGAGACTGGATGAAGCGTCGTCTCACACGGTCTGCACGTCCAGCACGAACGCTGGTCCAACTGAGGCGCCAGGTGGAAATGGCATGGCAAGCCGTTCTACAGGACTACATCCAGCATCTCTACGATCGTCTCCATGGGAGAATAGCAGCCTGCATTGCTGCGAAAGGTGGATATACACTGTACTAGTGCCGACATTGTGCATGCTCTGTTGCCTGTGTCTATGTGCCTGTGGTTCTGTCAGTGTGATCATGTGATGTATCTGACCCCAGGAATGTGTCAATAAAGTTTCCCCTTCCTGGGACAATGAATTCACGGTGTTCTTATTTCAATTTCCAGGAGTGTATTATGTTGATATTTGAAGTGCAAAAGATTTCACTGTCAATTTCTGGAAAATATACCGTGAACAAGTCAGAATTTTTTATATGACGTACACTGTTAAGGTCTTCTGGCTAATAAGCACAAGAACCATCGATAGATTTTGGAACTGAAGAAATTGCGCTGATTTTTAAAATAACTAATGGCTCGAGTTACCATATTACCAAAACAATGAAAATATATTTAATAAAGGTAATTGTCATAAATCCAGTTATCTGTTTCATGCCTTCTGCGAGCCAAGAAAATAATTCGTTGTTGGCGGTAGTATACTTTGGTTTTATTGGTGTAAACGCCCGTGACATCAACAATAAATGTAACTTACGGCTATTTCTAACAGTCTATGGATGTGTATTGAAATGTCCCTTCACTTTAGCGTTACAACAGAGATGTGGTAGTCGTTTTTGTCGTCATTCGCCTAGATGAGAGTAGAAAACCAACTATAAATCAAACACAGACTTGTTCGCCGAAGCGTCCCGGAACTACCTGGGATGAACCAAGTCAACTCTTTCCTCCCCAGATTAGCAGCATAGCGAGGAGATGTGATGACCTGTTGCCACACAGAAGGTTGGTGATGCTGGATATAAATGGAAAGGGATACTAATGTAACTGATGACAAATTCTAATGTAGATATTTGAAAACTGCGAAGAATTTTTAGTCGTCAGAATCGGTGGTAGACCAGGCTCGTTTGGTCCAGTTTTCATGTAAGGTGCATCACATGCTCCTTGACCGATGGGCGTTCTACAAAGCACTTTAGATGAAGTTTCTACATTTTTATAAAAGTTTTTGTACGATAATGTTTCACAGAGAGCATACCATAGTCTGAGCTTACTTAAGTCCTGCCACATCTTACCTGCGCAGTGAAAATTGTTTCCATTTGCTGTGACGTTTGTAGCCAATACTTGTCAATGAGAACGAATGTGTTACGATTACACCTAAACTAGCTCGTCACCTTGGCTTGAATGTCGGTTACATTGTGAAAGCGTTCACCCTTCATGAGAATTTCTGCACTTTCTCGTTTTGTGATAGGCTCGCCAACCGATATGATTTTTTCAAAAATAAAAATGGTTCAAATGGCTCTAAGCACTATGGGACTTAACATCTGAGGTCATCAGTCCCCTAGACTACTTAAATCTAACTAACCTAAGGAAATCACACACATCCATGCCCGAGGCAGGATTCGACCCTGCGACCGTAGCAGCAGCGCGGTTCCGGACTGAAGCGCCTAGAACCACTCGGCCACAGCGGCCGGCCTCCGTGGGATGGGGACGTTAAGCTGGGAGGCCCCTTTGGTGCTATTAGAGAGGAGTGGACTATGTGCCGGCAGCGTGTTTCACGCTCTCCCTTCTATCATCGTCATACAACGCAAACATGGCACAACAACACACCACACACTCGTTACAGTCATCTACAATTACCAGATACGCGTAACACGCGACTCTCACATCGCGAAGGAGAGTTCCCAGTGTGTGGGAAGGAAAGGAGAAACAATTTCAATTAGACGGCTGAACCTGCTTCTCAATGTCTCCCAGACAACTGTGCCATACGACTTTACTTTCAGTTTTTTTTTCAAATTTTTTCAGCTACTAAACGACAGTCCGGTTGAAGACCAAGCAAATAACCGATCGCCCTTAACCCTCAGGTGGTATTACGACGGCATGCTGATAAGTAATGCCTCCGAATTTCTTCATGAAAACTCTTACAGCTTTTTAAATAAAATAAACTTTATTACCATCCTACATCTTTATTTTTGATGTCTACACATTTATTTCTCAACATAGTCACCCGACGAAGACATTTCTCCCAACGAGAGACTTGTTTGTTGACACCGCCGCTGTAGGATGTTATATGAATGCGTGGTGTCTGTTCTTTTGGACATGTCCGAAAGAACAGACATCACGCATTCATACAATTGATTCGCCTCGGTGGGCAATGGATCCACCACATGCAGTACGGATGCACGATTACGTCCAACCTCCTGTGGGAATCTCGAAGCAGAGAGCATGGAGGATATGGACAGTCGCTACGTGGGAAAGTGGGTCGGCCGAGAGGTCACGCAGTTGTGTCCCGGGTGGTGCAGAGGTTAACGCAACTGCGTAGTAAGCAGGAGACCCCGGGTTCGAATTAAAGTCTTGCACACATTTTCATTCGTCGCCGCTGATGCCGCGCTAAGTCTTGAACAGCTGTATCAATAATGGCTTCCCTTTTCTTTCCTTTCTTTCCTCCCCTGGCGGTCAACGGCTCGAAGAAACCATTCCCTGGTATTCAACGTCAGTCACATTCGGTGATGGTACTAACAAATCTCTCCTCTATCCTATCATCTTTTTATATTCTTCTCAAAAAACAACAAAATTTTATTTATATTTCAACCTTAAATTATTGTTATTTTGAAAAGTGTCATTTTTTTTGTAAATGTTGTAGATAAAACAAAAGAAAATAAAACTGTAAAAAGATGAAAACCGAAAATTGTAAGATGTACGACCTGTTTTAAACATCTGGTAACAAGTCTATAATTTGGCAATAAATAAATAAATAAAATAAAATTCTCCCTCCACCTTCTTCAATTTACATAACTGTAGAATGTGTGACTTTGTTGACGGAGCCACAACCTTACCCTCTGATTGCAAAGCTTCATCACTACCAAAGTGAAATCCTCGAAGTTCTTTTAAGTTTTGAAAACGGATGGAGATCGGATGGAGCCAAGTTGAGTTTAGCACCAACATTTGCTTCATTGCATTCACGAACAACTTACCTTGCACATTATTAATGCCAATACAATCATCATCGTTTACAACTTTCATTCTTGTGTGGATTTCGATTGCATGCATGTTACTACGATTAGAAACTTGATTACAGCACGCTTGTTCTCACGCACAGACATAATTGCGTTACAAACCACCATGATACTCGCTGCAATTTGAAGCCCTCTAGAGGCAGAGGGTTGCAACTTAAGTTTGCGAAGCGTTAAAGTCGACTGACTAATATGCATGACATGTAATACATTGGACATACTCGAGAGAACAGACACCACCGAGATATATGCAATCGTGCTCATAAACTGAGGCTAATTGCAGAATGTGGTGCCACACAACGTGGCACTACACAAAACTGACGCTAATAGCATAGGCACATAGGGAACACAAACGACACAGATCTGTAATTATACGGTATTGGTGATAAGTTGAGAAAACAGTCCCGAAACACATGTGCTACGAAACGCCACTGTTTCCTGGGCATGTACCCCGACATCAGTATGGGATATGATCACCATGCACACGTACACAGGCCGCACAACGGGTTGACATACTCTGGATCAGGTGGTCGAGCAGCTGCTGGGGTATAGCCTCCCATTCTTGCACCAGTGCCTGTAGGAGCTCCTGAAGTGTCGTTGGGGTGCAGCGATACGTCGACCGAGAGCATCCCAGACGTGTTCGGTGGGGTTTAGGTCTGGAGAACAGGCAGGCCACTCCATTTGCCTGATATCTTCTGTTTCAAGGTACTCCCCCACGACGGCAGCTCAGTGGGGCCGTGCGTTATTGTCCAACAGGAGGAAGGTGAGACCCACTGCACCCCTGAAAAGGCGGACATACTGGTGCAAAATGACGTCCCGATACACCTGACCTGTTTCAGTTCCTCCGTCAAAGACATGCAGGGGTGTATGTGCACCAATCATAATCCCACCCCAAACCATCAAACCACGACCTCCGTACAGGTCCCTTTCAAGGACATTAAGTGGTTGGTATCTGGTTCCTGGTTCACACCAGATGAAAACCCGACGAGAATCACAGTTCAGACTATACCTGGACTCGTCCGTGAACATAACCTGGAACAACTGTTCCAATGACCATGTACTGTGTTCTTGACAACAGGCTTCACGGACTCTCCTGTGATCAGGGGTCAGTGGAATGCACCTTCCAGGTCTCCGGGCGAATAAACTATGTCTGTTCAGTCGTCTGTAGACTGTGTGTCTGGAGACACCTGTTCCAGTGGCTGCGGTAAGGTCCCGAGCAAGGCTACCTGCAGTACTCCGTGGCCGTCTGCGTGCACTGACGGTGAGATATCGGTCTTCTTGTAGTTTGTACACTGTTGACGTCCCGTACTGTAGCACCTGGACAAGTTTCCTGTCTGCTGGAATCGTTGCCACAATCTTGAGAGCACACTTTGTGGCTACGACCTGCAGTGTCTGATCAGCCTCCAGACGTCCTAGTATTCTACCCCTCATAACGTCATGAATACGTGTTCTTTGAGCCATTTTGAACACACAGTCACCATTAGCACGTCTGTAAACGTCTGCACACTTATTCGCTGCAACGTACTCTGACATGCACCAACACACCTCTGCGTATGTGGACTGCTGCCAGCGCCACCGTGCGACGACCGCAGGTCAAATGTACCACATGGTCATATCCCGAGGTGATTTAAAGCCGCAAACCGCCCACCAGAGCGTTGTTTCACCAAGTATCAGCATTATCCTTATTTTATGAGCATGAATGTAGAAGAAAAGTTCCAGTGATTATATGTCCGGAAGCCAATACCTGTTGAAATGATAATCTGTCCTCTCATTGCCATCTCTCTGTTACGTAGCAGTAGACGCTATAGGCAGAAGTGGTTAGCAAGTATCGTGACACATCCTTCACCCCTTCGTCGTAGTGATTTATGCACTATTTCAAATAAATCTGGTCCATCTGGATTGCGCCACATGCATTAGTTACACGGTTCTGTAACATCCGCACGTTGCCGACGGTTTGGACACTGTTGCCTTTAAATGGCCCCTTAGCCAGAAATCCAAACGACTGAGAGCCCCTGTGAACGGGAGGCCATGCTGCCGGACCTCCCACAACAGTCCATCGCCCATGAAACGTTGCGGTTATATAGTGCCGCACAACCAGTAGAAAGTGGGATGGTGCACCGTAGCACATTAACCACAGTTGTTATCTGCCTGCAAGGTTAACGTCCTCCAGTAGCGCTGGTAATTAACGCGCAGAAACCGGCTATATAGAGCACGTTTTAATCTGGTAAAGTGTGTAGTCATGAGTTAGTCATCTACACGGATAGTTGTTTGTTTGTTTTGTTTTAGGGCGCAAAAACAACTAGGCCCATACGCGCCCAGTACACCGATAGTGAAACAATGTTGATGCTTCACCTCCATGACCAGTGGAAGATTTGCATCTGCCCACACCTGCGCACTGTGGTAATTTACTATGGCATATCTTGTTAATCCTGCCTACACAACCTAGCACTACACATTATTCGTCACAAGTCTATATCTCTAAGGGCTTTGAAATCATCATAGGAATTTTTCTTCTAGTTTTGACCAATACTAGCTCCTGCAGAAGTAAGTGACACTTTCTTTGTACCCTGTACAAGAGAAACTATCGTGATAAGCTTGAGCATATTTGAGTCTTCCATGGTGATTCTCGTATTTTAATTGCTGTCTGTGCTCTGGTGCTCAGTGTAGCCCAATTTTAACATTTTTTGACTTCCTGCTGCTGTGGGTAGATGGTATGGTGAGGAAAGTGCGGAAAACTGTATCCGATATTTAGACTGATGGCGTCCTGTACTGGACGAATGCTCGTGGTACTCACGGCAATTCATTTTTGAGGCAATTCGGTGCGTGATGATGATACTACAAGGTGTTTCACAATGTTTTGACTATTTCAAGCCGCCTGTAGTGGCCGCACGGTTTGAGGCGCCATGTCACGGATTGCGCAGCCCCTTCCACCGGAGGTTCGAGTCCTCCCTCGGACATGGGTATGTGTGTTGGTCTTAGCATAAGTTAGTTTGAGTTAGTTTAAGTAGTGTGGAAGTCTAGAGACCGATGACGTCAACATTTAAGTCCCTTAGGAATTCATATACATTTGAACATTTGAAGGAACACCGCGAAGGAATTATCCGAATGGGACGGAAATCGGGAAATGTGATGTACGTATATAGACAAACAAATGAGCAAAATTTGAGAAAAACAGGATGATTTATTCAAGAGAGAGAGAGCTTAAGAAATTGAGCAAATTAATAACGCATTGGTCCACTTCAGACTCTCATGCAAGCAATTATTGATTCACAAGCTGCGACATTGTCGCGAATAAAACAGTGACCCGTATATACAATAAGTTTCGAATAACATACAAACTAATCGAGAAACATAGTTGAACATTTTACACAAGGTACAATATTTATTCAAGTTTACTTACGAAGTACTACATACGACAAATGACGACCAATCGCGATTTCACAATACTCGAGGCGTTTCACCCAGTTTTTGAAAACATCTTTCGTAACTGCTGGAGGAATTCTGGAAATTTCATAGTGAAAATAATTTAACTATTGGAAGCTTCTCGGCCGGTCGGAGTTCACTTTCACCTTCAAATAACCTCATAGGGAAGTCTAGCACGGTTAAATCAGGCGAGCGAGGCGGCCATTCGACACAAGAGCGTTTGGATGATAATGGGAAATTCCTCGGTACTCATTTTGACAGGAGGCTGAGGGACTTGGTGTGGTTCTGGAGGGGCTGTAACGAGGAAAAGTCTGGACCCCTGAGCAGCACTGAACGTGGGACCTGCAGAGCCAAAGTCTACTGTTTTATCCGCGAGACCATTACGGCCACAATGAAAATGTTACGGGAATAAGTTAAACAATAGCTCAAAAAAATTGCACATGGCTGTCCTACATACAATCGGCTTCTTCAAAATACACTCTGAAACAAAAAAGGACGCACCGCGAAGGAATTATCCGAATGGGACGGAAATCGGGAAATGTGATGTACATATACAGGGTGTTACAAAAAGGTACGGCCAAACTTTCAGGAAACATTCCTCACACACAAATAAAGAAAAGATGTTATATGGAAATGTGTCCGGAAACGCGTAATTTCCACGTTAGAGCTCATTTTAGTTTCGTCAGTATGTACTGTACTTCCTCGATTCACCGCCAGTTGGCCCAATTGAAGGAAGGTAATGTTGACTTCGGTGCTTTTGTTGTCATGCGACTCATTGCTCTACAGTACTAGCATCAAGCACATCAGTACGTAGCATCAACAGGTTAGTGTTCATCACGAACGTGGTTTTGCAGTCAGTGCAATGTTTACAAATGCGGAGTTGGCAGATGCCCACTTAATGTATGGATTAGCACGGGGCAATAGCCGTGGCGCGGTACGTTTGTATCGAGACAGATTTCCAGAACGAAGGTGTCCCGGCAGGAAGACGTTCGAAGCAATTGATCGGCGTCTTAGGGAGCACGGAACATTCCAGCCTATGACTCGCGACTGGGGAAGACCTAGAACGACGAGGACACCTGCAATGGACGAGGCAATTCTTCGTGCAGTTGACGATAACCCTAATGTCAGCGTCAGAGAAGTTGCCGCTGTACAAGGTAACGTTGACCACGTCACTGTATGGAGAGTGCTACGGGAGAACCAGTTGTTTCCGTACCATGTACATCGTGTGCAGGCACTATCAGCAACTGATTGGCCTCCACGAGTACACTTCTGCGAATGGTTGATCCAACAATGTGTCAATCCTCATTTCAGTGCAAATGTTCTCTTTACGGATGAGGTTACATTCCAACGTGATCAAATTGTACATTTTCACAATCAACATGTGTGGGCTGACAAGAATCCGCACGCAATTGTGCAATCACGTCATCCACAGAGATTTTCTGTGAACGTTTGGGCAGGCATTGTTGGTGATGTCTTGATTGGGCCCCATGTTCTTCCACTTACGCTCAATGGAGCACGTTATCATGATTTCATACGGGATACTCTACCTGTGCTGCTAGAACATGTGCCTTTACAATTACGACACAACATGTGGTTCATGCACGATGGAGCTCCTGCACATGTCAGTCGAAGTGTTCGTACGCTTCTCAACAACAGATTCGGTGACCGATGGATTGGTAGAGGCGGACCAATTCCATGGCCTCCACGCTCTCCTGACCTCAACCATCTTGACTTTCATTTATGGGGGCATTTGAAAGCTCTTGTCTACGCAACCCCGGTACCAAATGTAGAGACTCTTCGTGCTCGTATTGTGGACGGCTGTGATACAATACGCCATTCTCCAGGGCTGCATCAGCGCATCAGGGATTCCATGCGACGGAGGGTGGATGCATGTATCCTCGCTAACGGAGCACATTTTGAACATTTCCTGTAACAAAGTGTTTGAAGTCACGCTGGTACTTTCTGTTGCTGTGTGTTTCCATTCCATAATCAATGTGATTTGAAGAGAAGTAATAAAATGAGCTCTAACATGGAAAGTAAGCGTTTCCGGACACATAACATATTTTCTTTCTTTATGTGTGAGGAATGTTTCCTGAAAGATTGGCTGTACCTTTTTGTAACACCCTGTATAGACAAACAAATGAGCACAATTTGAGAAAAACAGGATGATTTATTCAAGAGAGAGAGAGCTTAAGAAATTGAGCAAATCAATAACGCATTGGTCCACTTCAGACTCTCATGCAAGCAATTATTGATTCACAAGCTGCGACATTGTAGCGAATAAAACAGTGACCCGTATATACAATAAGTTTCCTTTAATTTACGTCTATGGTCTCAAACTTTTTGTTAACAGATTGGTTTCGGTCTATAATGACCATCATCAGATTTGTTTCATAAAAACAAAGTCCTAATGTACTGCAGCCATAGTGTTTTTATAAAACAGATCTGATGATGGTAATCTGTTGACAAAAAGTTTGTAACCATAGACGTAAATTGCAGGAAACTTACTGTTATTGATTGATAGAGTTGTTGGAAGTCCTCCTGACGGATTCGTGCAACATTCAGCTCAGTTCGCGAGTCAGATCGTCAAAATCCCGAGATGGTTAGAGAGCTCTGCCAGAAGTGCTCCAAACGTTCTTAGTTGGGGAACTTGCTAGCCAAGGTACGGTTTAGAAAGCACGAAGACAAGCATTAAAGATTCTGACCGTGTACGGGTGGGCGTTATCTTGAGAAATGTAAACTCAGGATGGCTTGCCATGAAGGGCAGCAAAACGGGGCGTAGAATATCGTCGACGTAGCGTTATGTTGAAAGGGTGCTGCAGTTGACAATCAAAGGAGTCTTGGCATGAAAAGGAATGACACTCCAAACCGTCACTCCCCGTTGTCGGGCCATATGGCGAGCGACAGTTAGGTTGGTATCCCACCGCTGTACGGACAGTCGTAGACACATCTTCAGCCTGGAATCTGCTTGATTGGTATCGAATTGTCTTTAGTGATGAGTCCTGCTTCGACGTCTCATTTTGTTGCTCTCCACGCCAAGCCAACCTAGGCTCACATTTCAGAAAGACAAGATTTCAGAAAGATAAGATTAAAACTGAAGAAACTGCGAAAAGGTGGGAATTTAAGGAGATGGGACCTGGATAAACTGAAAGAACCAGAGGTTGTACACAGTTTCAGGGAGAGCATAAGGGAACAATTGACAGGAATGGGGGAAAGAAATACAGTAGAAGAAGAATGGGTAGCTTTGAGGAATGAAATAGTGAAGGCAGCAGAGGATCAAGTAGGTAAAAAGACGAGGGCTAGTAGAAATCCTTGCGTAACAGAACAGATACTGAATTTAATTTATGAAAGGAGAAAATACAAAAGTGCAGTAAGTGAAGCAGGTAAAAAGGAATACAAACATCTCAAAAATGAGATCGACAGGAAGTGCAAAATAGCTAAGCAGGGATGGCTCGAAAACAAATGTAAAGATGTAGAGGCTTATCTCACGAGGGGTAAGATAGATACTGCCTACAGGAAAATTAAAGAGACCTTTGGAGAAAAGAGAACCACTTGCATGAATATCAAGAACTCGGATGGAAACCCAGTTCTAAGCAAAGAAGGGAAAGTAGAAAGGTGGAAGGAGTATATAGAGGTCTATACAGGGGAGATGTTCTTGAGGACAATATCATGGAAATGGAAGAGGATGTAGATGAAGATGAAATGGGAGATATGATACTGCGTGAAGAGTTTGACAGAGCAGTGAAAGACCTAAGTCGAAAGAAGGCCCCGGGAGTAGACAACATTCCATTAGAACTACTGACAGCCTTGGGAGAGCCAGTCCTGACAAAACTCTACCATCTGGTGAGCAAGATGTACGAGACAGGCGAAATTCCCTCAGATTTAAAGAAGAATATAATAATTCCAATTCCAAAGAAACAAGGTGTTGACAGATGTGAAAATTACCGAACTATCAGTTTAATAAGTCACAGCTGCAAGATACTAACACGAATTCTTCACAGACGAATGGAAAAACTGGTAGAAGCCGACCTCGGGGAAGATCAGTTTGGATTCCGTAGAAATGTTGGAACACGTGAGGCAATACTGACCCTACGACTTATCTTAGAAAATAGATTAAGAAAAGGCAAACTTACGTTTCTAGCATTTGTAGACTTAGAGAAAGCTTTTGACAATGTTGATTGGAATACTCTCTTTCAAATTCTGAAGGTGGCAGGGGTAAAATACAGGGAGCGAAAGGCTATTTACAATTTGTACAGAAAGCAGATGGCAGTTATAAGAGTCGAGGGGTATGAAAGGGAAGCAGTGGTTGGGAAGGGAGTGAGACAGGGTTGTAGCCTCTCCCCGATGCTATTGAATCTGTATATTGAGCAAGCAGTAACGGAAACAAAAGAAAAGATCGGAGTAGGTATTAAAATCCATGGAGAAGAAATAAAAACTTTGAGGTTCGCCGATGACATTGTAATTCTGTCAGAGACAGCAAAGGGCTTGGTAGAGCAGTTGAACGGAATGGACAGTGTCTTGAAAGTAGGATATAAGATGAACATCAACAAAAGCAAAACAAGGATAATGGAATGTAGTCGAATTCAGTCGGGTGATGCTGAGGGAATTAGATTAGGAAATGAGACACTTAAAGTAGTAAAGGAGTTTTGCTATTTGGGGAGCAAAATAACTGATGACGGTCGGAGTAGAGAGGATATAAAATGTAGACTGGCAATGGCAAGGAAAGCGTTTCTGAAGAAGAGAAATTTGTTAACATCGAGTATTGATTTAAGTGTCAGGAAGTCGTTTCTGAAAGTATTTGTATGGAGTGTAGCCATGTATGGAAGTGAATAGTTTAGACAAGAAGAGAATAGAAGCTTTCGAAATGTGGTGCTACAGAAGAATGCTGAAGATTAGATGGGTAGATCACATAACTAATGAGGAGGTATTGAATAGAATTGGGGAGAAGAGGAGTTTGTGGCACAACTTGACTAGAAGAAGGGATCGGTTGGTAGGACATGTTCTGAGGCATCAAGGGATCACCAATATAGTATTGGAGGGCAGCGTGGAGGGTAAAAATCATAGAGGGAGACCAAGAGATGAGTACACTAAGCAGAATCAGAAGGATGTAGGTTGCAGTAGGTACTGGGAGATGAAGAAGCTTGCACAGGATAGAGTAGCATGGAGAGCTGCATCAAACCAGTCTCAGGACTGAAGACCACAACAACAACAACAACAACAACAACACCCCCCTCTCCCGACACGGCGAGAGTTTCTACTGCTTGTCTACGCGCTTGCCAAATAATACCTTGGCCAGTAAGGTAGCCGGATCTCGGGCAGGGTCCTCCAAACAGTTCAGGATTTTGACTGTCTAACACTAACGACCCAACTGGACAAAATTTTGCACGATGTCCCTCAGGAAGGCATCCAAAAACACTGTCAACCAATACCAAGCCGAATAACTTATTGCATAAGGGCCAGACGTGGACCAAGACGTTATTGACTTGCTCAATTTGTGAAGCTCTTTCTCTTGAATAAATCATCCAGTTTTTCTGAAACTGTTTTTCAGCACATCGCATGCACTGATTTCCATCCCATCCGGATAATTCCTTCGTGGTGAGTCTTTTTTTTTGTCTTAGAGCGTATAAACATAGAGACCAGATGCCAGAGAGGCCCTCAGATTATTCTGTGAAGGAAAGGGCTGGAACGAGGTTCCCTTGGCTTCGTAAGGCCAACTGAAAAAAAAAACAAGCCACATAATATTGTTATCTGCGAATGAAGAATTAATGGAAGCCGAAGATTTGTAACCAGGAGCCAGAGAAGACGCAGGGAACTGCAGGTGTGGAAACTAGCAGTAAAAAAAAAAAAAAAAATCGGATACAGAAGTATCTACTTGGAATAAACTATTGTGAACTTACTTGAAGTTGAGGTTTTTGAAGGAGAAGTGCACCTCGACGATGCCCGTGGTCTTAACTCGTGTCCTGAGGATATCCTGTTCCGTTGGTTGGTAGTCCTTGGCGCCCAGCCGGTCCAGGTCATCCAGGAAGCTGCGAACAGAACGGAGACACTCTGTAAAAGCGCCGACTACATTGCCACTACAAACGTGCATCCCACATCACAGTCAGAGGAAGTAATCCATCAAAGTTCCGTGTAAAAGGAAGATCATGACAGTTTAATGTCCAATCGATAACGATGTCATTAGAGATGGAGAGGATGGGAAAGGAGAAAAAGTAAGCGTCAAAAGAACCATCCTCGAATGTCCCTCTAGGAATCTAGGAAAACCTTTGTCTGGATGAGCAGATGGGGAAATGAACCGCAGATGAAATGAGTCCCTGTGCTTCCGAATGGAAATCCAGAGTCTCACCAATGCTGTGCCAACTCGCTCGGTAAAGGCCAATATTTTTATAACTGTAGGACCAGGGTTATTTAGGCTGCAGCAGTACGGACGGGGGAGAGGAAGGTGCATGTATTACAAACGTTTAAAATAAACTCATGCTCATAAAATAAGGATAATTGCAGAATGTGCTGCCACACAACGTGGCACTACACAAAATTGGCGCTAATAACATAGGCACATGGGGAACACACACGACACAGATCTGTAAGTCCACGGTATTGGTGATAAGTTGAGAAAACCGTCACGAAACACATGTGCTACAAAACGCCACTGTTACCTGCACATGTACCCCAACATCAATAAGGGATATGATCACCATGCACATGTACACAGGCTGCACAACGGGTTGGCATACTCTGGATCAGGTGGTCAGGCAGTTGCTGGGGTATAGCCTCCCATTCTTGCACCAGTGCCTGTCGGAGATCCTGAAGTGTCCTAGGGGTTTGAGGCGTGCAGCGATACGACGACCGAGAGCATCCCAGACGTGCTCGTTGGGGTTTAGGTCTGGAAAATAGGCAGCCAATCCATTCGCCTGATATCTTCTGTTTCAAGGTACCCCTCCACGACGGCAGCTTGGTGGGGCCGTGCGTTTCATCCATCAGAAGGAAGGTGGGACCTACTGCACCCCTGAAAAGGCGGACACACCGGTGCAAAATGACGTCCCGATACACCTGACCTGTTTCAGTTCCTCTGTCGAAGACATGCAGGGGTGTACTTGCACCAATCATAATCCCACCCCACACCATCAAACCACGACCTCCATACAGGGTCCTTTCAAGGACAGTAAGGGGTTGGTATCTGGTTCCTGGTTCATGCCAGATGAAAACCCGGCGAGAATCACTGTTCACACTATACCTGGACTCGTCCGTGAACATAACCCGGGACAACTGTTCCAATGATCATGTACTGTGTTGTTGACACCAGGCTTTACGGGCTCTCCTGTGACCAGGGGTCAGTGGACTGCACCTTGCAGGTCTCTGGGCTAATAAACCAGTCGTCTGTAGACTGTGTGTCTGGAGACAACTGTTCCAGTGGCTGCGGTAAGGTTCCGAGCAAGGCTACCTGCAGTACTACTGGCCGTCTGCGGGCACTGATGGTGAGATATCGGTCTTTTTGTGGTGTTGTACACTGTGGATGTCCCGTACTGTAGCGCCTGGATACGTTTCCTGTCTGCTGGATTTGTTGCCATAATCCTGAGATCACACTTCGTGGCACATGGAGGGCCCGTGCTACGACCTGCTATGTTTGACCAGTCTCCAGTCGCCCAAGTATTCTACCCCTCATAACGTCATCAATGTGTGTTCTTTGAGCCATTTTAAACACACAGTCACCATTAGCACGTCTGAAAACGTCTGCACACTTACTCGCTGCACCGTACTCCGACATGCACCAACACAGCTCTGCGCATGTGGACTGCTGCCAGCGACACCGTGCGACGACCGCAGGTCAAATGCACCGCATGGTCATACCCCGAGGTGATTTAACCCGCAAAGCGCCCACCAGAGCCTTGTTTCACCATGTATTAGCATTATCCTTGATTTATAAGCATGAGTGTCATAAGCTTTCTTCATGGATACACTTCTACATGTGCTCCGTTTCTTGCACATAGAACGTCTGGGTGATGCTCTATTTCTCTGTATTTGTCAACATCTCTTCCATCACCACCTCTACAGCATTGCCGGCCGGAGTGGCCGTGCGGTTCTAGGCGCTACAGTCTGGAGCCGAGCGACCGCTACGGTCGCAGGTTCAAGTCCTGCCTCGGGCATGGATGTGTGTGATGCCCTTAGGTTAGTTAGGTTTAATTAGTTCTAAGTTCTAGGCGACTGATGACCTCAGAAGTTAAGTCGCGTAGTGCTCAGAGCCATTTGAACCAATCTACAGCATCTCTTATTGGTGCCATAAGATGTTGCCCAACATGAGCTCATGAGCCTAACACTTTACTCTCAACGCAACACCACAAAAATGTCAAGAGCGCTTATATCTGGCGAACGGAGTGATAATGATATTGGACCATCTCTACTGATCCATCTGTCACGAAAGCTTTCACCCAAGAACTGGCGAACAAATAACCATTAGTGTGGCTGTAAGCCTTCTTGTGCTACCACTAAACTCGATTGAAACGAGGGTCGTTCCACAAGTCATGGAACTATGGTGTATCGTGCGGGCGTGTGGCATCACCGTAATCGCAGTAAATACATTCGAAAGCCCATGTCAATCATTACCGAAATCAACTGACAGATTTCGACCTCATGCGAGGGTGGCTCGGTACCAGCGCCTGAAACAGTGAGTGATGTTGTCTGTGCTAGAGGAGGGGTCCTTCCCCACCCACTCCACTCACCAGATCTCATTCCACAACCGAGGAAACCATTCCGTGGAAGGCGCTTTGCAAACAGAGCGAATGTCCTCAAGACATTTCGGCGACAAGTGGAACACACTGACTGCAACGCCAATGGCATTCAGTGGCCTTCTGCACCGTTCGCAACGCTATGTATATGTACTGGGGGACTATTTTGAAGAACAGTAGTTGACTTTGTTTCATCTCTGTTCCATTTCTATTTGTACACAATAAATTTACTCAGAGTTCCAATGCGTGTGTTTCATTTCAACCTTTGCCGTGACCTCCTATTCTAGTACCCTATTTTATGTTGGCATTCAGATACACACTGCCATGCCGGCTCAATGAACATCGTGGAATTCTCGTGTTGTCGCATTTTCGCACGATATATCATAGTTGTCAAGACTTATGGTATAACTCACATAATCGTGTTGTGCATTAAGCCATATCCCCTTCACTTTCAGGCTGTCCCTTATCTGCTGTACCGTGGATTCTCCGACCCTCAGATATGGACATTTTGCTCGCTTCATAGGAAAAACTTTGTTAAGGTTTGTCTGCAACGATTCATTCCAGAATTGTCCTAGCAAATTGAACACGTCTGGGCCGATCACCTGGCTGCAAAGTTTGCGCAACTTGCATTTTGTGCTGCGTTCCCAGGCAGTCGCCTTACCATTTGGTTGACGACATATGGAAGTTTGGGTCTCGCGATAAGCGGGACATCCGGGTTCGAGTCCCGGTCCGGCACAAATTTTCATTGTCGTCATTCCATTCTACAGCTGATGGGTGTTATTGAGCTGTTGCAACACGTTCCAAACATTATCGGCCTTCTTGGAAAAATACAGCAAATATCAATTACAGACTGACGAACTTCACAAGGAGTGTTCCCGCACCTTGTTGCTGATTTTGTGCAGATATTACGCTGATCAGCCATAACATTATGACCACTGGCCGCGGCAATGTTGGATGCCGCCTTGTGACGTTGCAGTCACGTCACGCGGTAGCAAAAGTATGTAAGCGGAGCAGACACGGACGGAGGATCAACCTAGGGAAGATACGGGCTGCAAATGGAGAAATCCATTGAGATAATAGAGTTTGACAAAGGACAGATTACTATTACGCAGAGCCTGTGAACGACTATCTCGAAAACGGCGAGGCTGGTCGAATGTTCACGTGCTACTGTCGTGAGCATTTGCAGAAAGAGGTAGAAGGAAAGTGAAACTACCACTAGGCGCTAAATGGTCGGACGTACACGACTCTTCACAGAACGTGGGGTTCGGAGGCTTGTGTGCTCTGTAACGTAGGATAGATGGTGATCTGTGGCATCACTATCAAAAGAGCACAATGCTGGTGGACGCACAAGTATTTCGGAGCACACCGTTCATTGTACACTCCTGGAAATTGAAATAAGAACACCGTGAATTCATTGTCCCAGGAAGGGGAAACTTTATTGACACATTCCTGGGGTCAGATACATCACATGATCACACTGACAGAACCACAGGCACATAGACACAGGCAACAGAGCATGCACAATGTCGGCACTAGTACAGTGTATATCCACCTTTCGCAGCAATGCAGGCTGCTATTCTCCCATGGAGACGATCGTAGAGATGCTGGATGTAGTCCTGTGGAACGGCTTGCCATGCCATTTCCACCTGGCGCCTCAGTTGGACCAGCGTTCGTGCTGGACGTGCAGACCGCGTGAGACGACGCTTCATCCAGTCCCAAACATGCTCAATGGGGGACAGATCCGGAGATCTTGCTGGCCAGGGTAGTTGACTTACACCTTCTAGAGCACGTTGGGTGGCACGGGATACATGCGGACGTGCATTGTCCTGTTGGAACAGCAAGTTTCCTTGCCGGTCTACGAATGGTAGAACGATGGGTTCGATGACGGTTTGGATGTACAGTGCACTATTCAGTGTCCCCTCGACGATCACCAGTGGTGTACGGCCAGTGTAGGAGATCGCTCCCCACACCATGATGCCGGGTGTTGGCCCTGTGTGCCTCGGTCGTATGCAGTCCTGATTGTGGCGCTCACCTGCACGGCGCCAAACACGCATACGACCATCATTGGCACCAAGGCAGAAGCGACTCTCATCGCTGAAGACGACACGTCTCCATTCGTCCCTCCATTCACGCCTGTCGCGACACCACTGGAGGCGGGCTGAACGATGTTGGGGCGTGAGCGGAAGACGGCCTAACGGTGTGCGGGACCGTAGCCCAGCTTCATGGAGACGGTTGCGAATGGTCCTCGCCGATACCCCAGGACCAACAGTGTCCCTAATTTGCTGAGAAGTGGCGGTGCGGTCCCCTACGGCACTGCGTAGGATCCTACGGTCTTGGCGTGCATCCGTGCGTCGCTGCGGTCCGGTCCCAGGTCGACGGACACGTGCACCTTCCACCGACCACTGGCGACAACATCGATGTACTGTGGAGACCTCACGCCCCACGTGTTGAGCAATTCGGCGGTACATCCACCCGGCCTCCCGCATGCCCACTATACGCCCTCGCTCAAAGTCCGTCAACTGCACATACGGTTCACGTCCACGCTGTCGCGGCATGCTACCAGTGTTAAAGACTGCGATGGAGCTCCGTATGCCACGGCAAACTGGCTGACACTGACGGCGGCGGTGCACAAATGCTACGCAGCTAGCGCCATTCGACGGCCAACACCGCGGTTCCTGGTGTGTCCGCTGTGCCGTGCGTGTGATCATTGCTTGTACAGCCCTCTCGCAGTGTCCGGAGCAAGTATGGTGGGTCTGACACACCGGTGTCAATGTGTTCTTTTTTCCATTTCCAGGAGTGTACATTGTTGAACATGGAGCTCCGCAGCAGACCACTCCGACACGTTCACGTGTTGACCCAACGACATCGTCAATTGCAATGGGCACGAGACCTTCGTTATTCGACTGTCGATCAACTGAAACGTGTCGGCTCTTCGTGTGAATCATATTTCCGCAACACTAAGTCGATGGTCGTCTCCACAAACGCCGTCATGGAGGTGAACGGCGGCTCGAAACGTGCAGCGCGCCACGGACGCTGGCTGGTGGGAGCAGTCTTATGCTATGGGAGGCATTCTCCTGCGCTTAAATGGGACCTATGGTAGTAATCGAAGACACGCTGACGGCTGAGAACCATCTGCATCCCTTCATGCTTGATGTCTTCCCCAGCGACGATGTCATTTTTCAGCGCTGTAACTGTTCGTGTCTCGGAGCCAGAATCATGCTGCAGTGGTTTGAGGAGTTTTGTAGTGGACTCACGTTGATGTCTCAGAGATTAAATTCGCCTCATGTGAATCCTTTGGATGACATCTGGGTCGATATCGGGCGACATCATCGCGTACGCAAATCAGCGGCTCGTTATTTACGCGAATTACATGGACCGTGCGTAGACATCTAATGCCACAAACCTATCAACAAACTGTCGGATCCCTCATACGAAGTATCAGCGATTCATTCAAAAGACGGACAAGCAAGCTATTAAGCAGTTGGTCATAATGTTTTGGCTCATCACTAGAACTTAGAACTACTTAAACCTAACAAACCGAAGGACATCACACACATCCATGCCCGAGGCAAGATTCGAACCTGCGACCGTAGCGGTCACGCGGTTCCAGACTGTTGCGCCTAGAACCGCTCGGTCACCCCGGCCGGCATTTATTTTTTATTTAATTTTTTTTCACGACATTAGGAACTGCCCGTCTGGTCATTGAAATGTTTGTTCTCTTTCTGTAGTCTTGGCAGTTGTCATACTATACATACAGAATATGAGTTACGTGGTAAGAATACGTTACCGTCGGAAGTAAAAGTGATAAATAGTGAGAGCATGCGAGATACCAAATAGACGTCTCACAGAAATGAAGACAATAAATGTCCGGGTGTGAACTGTTACAACAAAGGATTTGAAGACTCAAAACTTCCAAAACGGAACGCAACTTTAAAAACGTTTTGACAGAGCACAGAGAAATTGTGTAATTGTGAAACTGTAGCGTTCATTTGTTGTAGCTTACGTGACAATCTATTATGGTCTCATCATTTCCTTGGGAGTGATCTCATTCACATTCATACGAACACCTGAATCGGGCAAGGAGGCACATCTCCCTTACTTACCAGGCGTACAGATTAGATGCGTCGATAAGAAAAAGAAAAGAGAAAGCAGAATTATCGTTTGGCATCGATGGCCGGGAGGCCCCATCCGCGGAAGTTCGGCCGCAGAGTTGCAAGTTTTATTTCAGGTGACGCCACATTGGGCAACTTACGTGTCGGAGATGATGAAGACAACATAGCACCCAGTACATGAGCGGAGAAACTCTACAACCCCGCCGGGAATCTAATCCGGGCCCGCTGCATGATGGGTAAACATGTTACCTCTCAGCTAAGCAGGCGGACGCTTTGATAAGAGATTCGTATCATATGACACGTCTATTGTCACTAATGCTGTGTATGACACACCAGACGTGTTTTCTGGTGGAGGATTCGATTGACCTGTCGCTTTGTCATCAAACGTTTGCGAAAGCCACTTCCTTTCGGGTGCTAATAGAGTAGTTGTGCAAAATCAACTGTCGTTATAGGTCCCTTCCTTAACCTCGCTGTTCCAAATGGACGTTACACCACGACAGAGGCAAAATATCTGAATACCGTGAACATTGGAAAAGAACGAAAAAATTGGCTCGAGGTAGGTTTGAGCACGGTTTGCCCGCTTGGCAGTCAAACTTCGTGACCATTTATCCACGACGCCTTTGCTGTTTGAGGCTGCAATATATTGCGGTTCTTGGCCTTGGACCGTTCACTGTTTCTATTTTGCTTTTTTTTTCACAGTTCAGTGCACATTCTTCCTGTTTTTATGCTTCATCTGTGTTCAGTTTTTGACGGGCTGTCCACTCTGCTCTCATACCACTAGATCTACGGGGGTGCGATGGGCAGGTTGCCTTGTCAGCTGTCTATCCGCCATGGTCGTGGCACCACTCTCTGTTGCTGTTTTGGTGTTAGCGGCACCCTACGTCTGGCTGCCAATAGTCTCCGGTCAGTGGTGCGGGAAAAACAATATTCGACAGTTCTAACCCGCGTCCGGCCATCCTGATTTAGGTTTTCCGTGAGTTGCCTAAATCGCTTCAGGCAGTTGCCGGAATGGCTCCTTTGAAAAGAGCACGGCCGACTTCCTTCCCTACCCTGTTCTAAACCGATGAGACCGATGATCTCGCTGTTTGGTCCCCTCCACCAAATCAACCAAACAAAACAATATTTTAGCGAGCCATTAATTATTCTCTGATGGCAGTCGGAGATGTCTAGGTGTGCGATGTGTTTAGTGCACAACACAGCGATCCTCTCTTGTTGTGGTCAATCTGGTCGACTGGAACCTTGACGAGGAGTATACACGTGCCCTCACGTTGCCATAAAGTCCAACATTGGGCAACTCTCACATCCGAATGCCGCACAAATCTGGATGTTGTAAGGTTCGACAAGCCGCCTAAATGGAGACCCACAATAAAGCCCCTTTAAAACTCTGTCAGATGTCGATGATGCTGTGTCACATGAGTACGGGCATTTGTGTGTCCTTCCCTCCGATAACTCAGCATCTGACTCTGTTCACACCCCTTGCTCACCCTACCAGTTCTGGTAACAACATGAAACACGAACAATACTAATCCACTCTGGTACCTGTTCTACTTCTCACAGAGATTTACAACTCTAAGCATTTACATATTCGCCGATGGTTTACATGTGTACGAAGTTACATTGACATCCGACCATGTCTTTTGGATCTTCATGTTTGTTGTCAGGTTCAAAAATGGTTCAAATGGCTCTGAGCACTATGGGACTGAACATCTGGGGTCATCAGTCCCCTAGACTTAGAGCTACTTAAACCTAACTAACTTAAGGACATCACATACAGTCATGCCCGAGGCCGGATTCGAAGCTGCAGCCGTAACAGCAGTGTGGTTCCGGACTGAAGCGCCTAGAACTGCTCGGTTACAACGGCCGGCTCTTGTAAGGCACTGTAGGTATATTGACGTAAGATATACACCATTTCAACCTCATGAATCTGCCAGTTGATGACACACTGTTCAAACTAGTTTCAGAACAACCAAGATATTGACAGTTTTGTGGTGATTATACATAAAGATGTCTTTTGTGAAAGCTGTGAGGCACAACTTACAGAAATATTTTTCGATGAAATGTATACGTTATTAGTCCGCCCCGTTCAGCGCGACAGACTGACAATCCTCAGGACCCGGGTTCGATTCCCGGCTGGGTCGGAGATAGTCTCCGCTCAGGGACTGGGTGTTGTGTTGTCCTAATCATCATCACTTCATCCCCATCGATGCGCAAATCGCCGATGTGGCGTCACCTCGAAGGACTTGCACCCGGCGAACGATCTACCCGCGGGAGGCCCTAGTCACACGATATTCCCCCTTTTTTTTTAAATGCGCTGTAAAGAAGGAAAATGAAACTCTACAACGCTGTTATGCAGCCCGCCCGGTTAGCTATGCAGTCTAACGCACTGCTTTCTGGGCGGGGAGGCGTGCCGGTCCCCGGCACGGATCCCTCAGGCGGATTAGTGTCGAGGTCCGGTGTGTCGGCCAGTCTGTGGGTGGTTTTTAAGACGATTTTCCATCTGCCTCGGCGAATGCGGGCTGGTTCCCGTTATTCCGCCTCAGTTACACTGTGTCGGCGATTGCTGCACAGACACTTTCTCCACGTACGCGTACACCATAATTACTCTACCACGCAAACATTTCGGTTTACACTCGTCTGATGTGGAGGGGAAGGGGGGGGGGGTCCACTGGGGGCCGAACCGCACAATAACCCTGGGTTCGGTGTGGCAGCGGTGGGGTAAGTGGACTGCTGTAGCCCATTGTTGGGTTGTGAACCACTGAGGGCTACTGCGGGGACGAAGACTCTCCGTTGTTTCTAGGTCCCCAGGCTAGTTAGGTTTAAGTAGTTCTAAGCTCTAGCGGACTGTGACCACCAATGTTAAGTCTCATAGTGCTCAGAGCCTTTGTTTTTCTTTTTTTTACTTAGCTTCCTCAGGCGGTCAATTTTATCTCCAGAACACCAAGAATTTTCTAAGTTTTATTTGTCTATAAAAAGGCAAGTACAATAAATTAACTATTCTTATTTCTCTAATTGTCATTGTGAAGGGTAAATACAGCATGTGCATAAGACTTAGATACGTGTCAGTCATGCGAACAAAATTTTTAGCTTATCAAGAAAGTTTAAAAAAATTAGTTCCTCCGAAAACAGATTTGGAATACTGCACATTTAGCCATTGCGACGAATTAACAACTTTCGAACAGTAAACAGAATAACTAGAATAAAAGAATATTTATCACCAATGTGAAGTTATTTAAGATGAAATGGTCTTTGTACTTTTCGGTCAACTTCACCCTAGCGGTCAACTTTACCACATCTGAAGATATTCTTTGTATGCTTAAGCGACACTCTGTAATAATGCATGTATAAATGATGAAAAAATTTTTGTGAATCATTATAAACAGTTACTGAATGCAGCTGGTATATAATTGTTCTACTTTGATACAGACGGCCCGAGTGTGGTCAAATTGTGATCGAAATCCATTGTCAAAATAACAAGTACTGGTGTGTGTTTCGTTGTGCAATTTCGAATTTTATCAAAGCTGTTCAACAGCGCCTACACAAAACACAGGGTGTATGAGATAGAATCATTCTATTAAAAAAAACAAAACAACTATTATGTTATTTGAGATTTGTGCGTGAACAACGTACTGTTGGAAAGAGCAAACTCTCGAGTTTTGCATGGTTCCCGCTAGATAGCAGCAGGGTGCGCCCACTTCAGTTTTAGTAAAAATGGTGTCGGGACAACAGAAAGCGTTTTGTGTTCTACGTTTTGCGCAGTACGGGTCAGTAATAACAGTTCAGAGTGACTTTCGTACTAGGTATGGTCTGGATACTCCAACAGCACTGAGCATTAGACGATGGTATCTACATCTACATCCATACTCCGCAAGCCACCTGACGGTGTGTGGCGGAGGGTACCTTGAATACCTCTATCAGTTCTCCCTTCTATTCCAGTCTCGTATGGTTCCTGGAAAGAAGGATTGTCGGTATGCCTCTGTGTGGGCTCTGATCTCTCAGGTTTTATCCTCATGGTCTCTTCACGAGATATACGTAGGAGGGAGCAATATACTACTTGACTCCTCGGTGAAGGTATGTTCTCAAAACTTCAACAAAAGCCCGTACCGAGCTACTGAGCGTTTTTCCTGTAAAGTCTTCCACTGGAGTTTATCTTCATCTCCGTAACGCTTTCACAATTTCTAAATGATCCGGTAACGAAGCGCGCTGCTCTCCGTTGGATCTTCTCTATCTCTTCTATCAATCCTATCTGGTACGGATCCCACACTGCTGAGCGGTATTCAAGCAGTAGGCGAACAAGCGTACTGTAACCTACTTCCTTTGTTTTCGGATTGCATTTCCTTAGGATTCTTCCAATGAATCTCAGTCTGGCATGTCCGCAGCTCGTGGTCGTGCGGTAGCGTTCTCGCTTCCCACGCCCGGGTTCCCGGGTTCGATTCCCGGCGGGGCAGGGATTTTCTCTGCCTCGTGATGACTGGGTGTTGTGTGCTGTCCTTAGGTTAGTTAGGTTTAAGTAGTTCTAAGTTCTAGGGGACTGATGACGATAGATGTTAAGTCCCATAGTGCTCAGAGCCATTTGAACCTTTTCAGTCTGGCATCTGCTTTACCGACGATCAACTTTATATGATCATTCCATTTTAAATCACTCCTAATGCGTACTCCCAAATACAATACAACATTTTTATGCTCTCATATATTCAATGGACATAGTATAATTTTCAGATATGGATAGTTAAAGTAAAATAAAAAAAAATAAAACTCTTACCAACTCGAATGTTGGTTTGAACGACACGGTAAGTCACTAGGCGTGGTCCTATTGGAGGCAGTACGGCCTTGCCTTCCACCGATCTTTGAACTGTCTAATACAGACAATTATAGCGGACCTTCAGTGTGCAATGGGCTACTAACCACGGTGCAGCGTGGTATTTCGTGGCTTAAACAAAGATTAGCAGAGGGGAAGGACACAATAAATAACAGGAAAGAATCCTTGCAGCCAATGAAGTGTCGAACCACGAACCCTTTGATTTATAGTCTGACATTTACTTACACAGCTGGCGCAACGGAAAAGTAAATCAAATTACTCTGGGAATACGGCAAGCCGGTGGTTTCTAGAAAAATGGTAGTTCAGTTACTTAGGTCCGATGCAGAAGAGATTTACCATCGCGAGCTGGCACCGTCGTTTCCTTGCGCGTTTTAGCAGTACATGTTGAGTCACGTGTACTATGGCAGTGACGCAGCAGCAGCGCCAAACGCCACGAAGCAACAGTCATTATCGGAGAATAGGGTATTTGTTTCCTGGAAGTCGTCTTAAATGGTTAATTGCGTCATTTTATGCTCAAATCATGTTCTTTCCTTATGAATTTCAGTATTTTGAAAAAAAAATGAATTGAAATTTAAATAATTTGAAAGCCCTCTAAAACACTCAATTTGAACGATGAGATGTCTGTGACGTTACTGGCTAGACGCTGCTCCTAGTGTCGTAAAGCACATGCACCGTGAAGTCTTGTTTTGGAATTTACATCTCGGAAAATGTGTTATAAAGGGTGTGTAGTACCATATTGTACACAAATACATCTATAAAACATCCTGAATAAGTGTTTCCGAGTTTTTCAAAGAATGGGAAGATGCGAAAAATGTGATTACAACTCGTTCGTACAGATCCAGATGAGATAGTGGTCATTACGTGTGTTTATTTGTGTGAGGATCATGTTGATGTAAGTAGACAAGCGTTACGAACACATTGTCGCTTGTAGCGCCTAACAGGTAGCGTGCTGAACTTCTAACGCAATTTTCTCTAGAGCGATCCTCATTCGCAACAAGTGTTTTTTTTTCTTCCCGATCTCTTTGCTTAATACTACTGTCTTTTTAAGTGTAATTTTTTGGCAATAAATTATTATTTGGTAATAAAATTATGTAACAGCTTTAAATTATATATCATATTAAATATTAATACCTATTTTCATTTATTATCTTCATTTTACATCTGATCAATTTGAGATGAATGACAATGATGGTATTAAGAAACTGTATTTCATGCTTCACATAGCTCTTATTCTGGAGAACTTAAGAAACAATTTAACAATTTCACAATTTCCGACAAGATTATTCTTCCCATACAAATGGTTGAAGACAGTAATTTCCCGCTTCCATCTGTCTCCATTGCCCCTTTTGTAAAGCTGTATGATTCCGACAAAGACAAAAACTGAACATACTTGGAACTCATCAGGAAATGTAACAAGACCAGGGCATTATGATAAAACGAAAGTTTGTCCTGTGTTAGCACTTAAAAAGGGTTTCAGCAGAAGTATGCAGTAGAACAACAGATATGTCAAAGCTCTGCTGTGCCAACTGCTTATTTTAGAGACGTAATTTTGCGGTGGTTTAAATTACTCACCTGTAGGAACAGAAAAACTGTAATGTGTAAAGCTGTTGAAGGCAAACACGATGATGCCCTGTAGTTCCCCCACAACTGTTATTAATTTATTGCGCTGTCTCAATATTTGAAAATAGAGAAAAGAGGTACCTGGACAACACCAGAAGCTGTGGCAATAACCACGTCAATTAACAATCAGAATTATCTTTCGAATGAAAAAGTTTCAGCTGCATTTTATTATGCAGGTTTTCACAAGCTGCCCTAGGAAACCTTTCCAGCACGAAGCAAGCAAATAATCATTTCCAGATTCCCTCATCTCTAAGACAATTCTGCGACTTACTGCTGTGGCACAGTACTTTCGTCCCAGTTGCCATGCAATCCAGCTTTCATGTTTCTTATTTCCGGAACATGAAAATTTGGTTTGTTTTTGAGGAACGAAGAGACCATCGCATCAACTCTCAGAAGGTTTCCACAGTCAGCTTTCACAAAGTTTCTTTCCATTGTTACTTGAAAGCTGTAAATGCGTCTCCCATTACTAAATAACTAAACTGCTCGCAGAAAACACTTCTATAACACACGTATAGCTTCGTCTTACTCCTAGCCTGTGACGTCACCATAGCTGCAGCCAGTAACAGAGCGTTTTCCGTCGTGTTAGCAAATCTTGGCATTTAATAAATTTTTAAGCTTTTGTGGCAATTTTGACCGAAAATGAATCTAGGAGAATTGTCTGTTGAGCAACGCACACATGTTCACAACCCTAGCAGCGGCCGCCGTCAGCCTGCCATGGATGCAGTCGGTTTTGATGTGGAATTTTTTATTGAAGAGGCCACGAATTACCCTGAAATATGAGGATTATCTCGAAGGGATAAGGTTAAGAAGAGACACACACTGTTTCAAATGTATGAAAGTTCTGCATGAGTTTTGCTGTGAAACATGATCAAGAGAGAAAGGATATAGGCAATTATCGCTGTTAAACTATTTATTTTTTAGCGGTGGTGTTTTTGCTCGAATATGGCCATTCAAAACGTAAATAATTTACTCCCTAGCCAGAGACCTTCATCTAAATCTACAAATATTCAGTGAATAAAAACAGCTTAAAATATATTCTACTATTTTAGTCGATTCAGTATAATCTTTCCTTTATTATATAGTCCGCCCCGATAGCTGAGTGGTGCCGGCACGGTAGCTCAGCGTGTTCGGTCAGAGGGTTTAGCTACCTTCTGTAATAAAAAAACTGAGTGAACGGATCAACGAACAACCAGAACGAGTGTCATCGGACGTCCGCAACGAACAAAGTCAACGAAAAAAAAAGTGGTCAACGCGGCGGTGTGTCACGCCAAGGGGCCCGGGTTCGATTCCCGGCTGGGTCGGAGATTTTCTCTTGTCCTCATTATCATTTCATCATCAGTGGAAGGCAACGGGAAACCACCACTGGAATCACTTCCCTAGACGCTCATGCGGTGGACCTCTCTGACGAGGCTGCCTCCAGGACAAGACCTACCGTAAGGCAGATCACAAAGTTTTTCCTTTATTATATAGCAGCCACGCTTCGTGCTTCCTTCTGCCTCCGTCTACTGTTTTGCCTTACCGTCTAGTACAGCTTTACGATTATCTCTGCCGTGTAGGCGTGTGTGTACTGAAACGATTTCTGTCACAGCGAGCACTCGCCGCTGTCACTCTTGCGCATTCAGTCTTGCGTATTTCGCGGAATATTGGCGGCGCTCGCAGTGAGGTATGAGGAACGCAAGTGTTGTGTCAACAGCCGACTGTGAGTACAAGTGATATAGCAGCAGACCGACCGTGCTTCGTAACAATGAGTGTGACAAATTATGCCAAAACTTGATGTAAACAAAACCACAAAATGAGCATTTCATTCGGGAACCGGCAGCTGTAATCCTGAAAAGTCGCAAAATATTCGCCATAACATGGGAAATAATTTGGAAGTCCATCATATACATCCGAAATCACTACCTGAACTTTCAAGTAACTGCCTTCTTCGGTGGGCAACACATATGAAATGTACACTGTGTCCTGTGGCTCGTCCTATATCTGCCGATAAATTCATCCACTTTTTACATTATCCTTCTCTGCGATCTGCCATTCTTTGACCTTTCATAGTAGGCATTTCTTCGTAACATATCTACCAGCCACCATGTTTTCCTGGTTCTTATAATTCTTTGTAGTCTTCTTCCTTCTTGTGTTTTTTAAATTGTTTCTTCGTTCCTCATTCAGTCTATTACACTGTTAACATATTTTTCTCCACTTTCCAAAACTCTCGGCAGAAGGCGCTTTGGCAACAATGCTGACGTCAAACAAGCCGTTCAACGCTTCTTCCGTATGCAACGCCCTGATTTTTTTTCTGGAAGGCTTTTTGAAGCTTATAAAACGGTGTGACAAATGTCTCAGTGTACTTGGAAATTATGTAGAAAAATAAAAATATGACTCATCTTTAATGTCTCATTCTCTTTTTTACCTTTTACACTTAATGTCTCATTCTCTTTTTTTTCCTTTCACACACAACTTTGACCACAGTCGACTATTTTGCAACTCCCCCACGTAGAATCCAGCAAACTGTCCTCTACGGCGAGTGTTCATCAGAGACAAGGGTATGTCAGGGGTGCCCCAAGAAAGTGCGATGGGCCCGCTCGTATTATCTGTGTACATGTATGATATGATGGACAGGATGGACAGAAATCTGTGGCTGTTTGGTAAAAATGCCGTGTCATACGGGAAGATGTCGCCGTTGAGTGTCTGTAGGAGGATCCAAGGTGGCTTAGACAAAATTTCTAGTTGGTGTGAGGAATGGTAGCTTGCTCTAAATATAGTAAAATGCAAGTTAATACAGATGAGTAGGGGAAAAAATTCCGTATTGTTCAACCGCAGTATTAGTAGTGTTCTGCTTGATACAGTCAAGTCGATTAAATATCTGGGCGTAACGTTGCAGAGCGATATGAAATGGAACGGGCATTTAAAGACTGTAGTAGCGAAGAGGAACGGTCGATTGCGACTTATTGGATAGATTTTAGGAAAGTGTGGTCGATCTGTCAAGGAGACGGCATGCTGATCGCTAGCGTGACCCATTCTTGAGTGTTGCTCGAGTATTTGGGATCCCCACCAGGTCGAGTTACAGGAAGACATCGAAGGAATTCCGAGGCGGGCTGCTAGATTTGTTACAGGTGGGCTCAATTAACACGCGAGTATTACAGAGATATTTCTTGAACTCAAATGGGAATCCCGGAGAGAAGACGACGTTCTTTTCGCTAAACACCATTGAGTAAGTTTAAGGAACCGGCATTTGAACCTGACTGCAGAACGATTCTACTGTCACCAACGTACATTTCGCGTAAGAGCTACGGTAAATAAATGTCGTGTGACTAGGGCGTCCCGTCGGGTAGACCGTTCGCCGGGTGCAAGTCTTTCGATTTCATGCAACTTCGGCGACTTGCGCGTCGACGGGGATGAAATGACCATGATTAGGACAACACAACTCCCAGTCCCTGATCGGAGAAAATTTCCTACCCAGCCGGGAATCGAACCCAGGCCTTTAGGATTGACATTCTGTTGCGCTGACCACTCAGTTATCGGGAGCGGACAGAGCTACGGTGATAAGATAAATTACGATTCGTAAGAGGGCATATAGACAGTCGATTTTCCCTTGCTCTATTAGCGAGTGGAACTGGAGAGGAAATCACGCATCTTGCGATGGCTTGCGATGTATCTATGTAGATGTAGACGTTTGTACGTTGCCCTCCGTAGATGAGTGGTCAGTGCGGCTGACTTCCATACGAGAGGCCCAAGGTTTGATTCCTTGTACTGTCAGGGATTTTTCCTTGGTGAGAGGACTTTTACGGGATGCACTCAGCCTCGTGATTCCGACTGAGGAGCTCCCTGACCGAATAGTAGCGGCGCCCCGGTCTCCTAACCCGGCAACGGCTGGGAGAGGGGTGTACTGACACCATATCCCTTCATACCGCATCTCGATGACTGCATTGGTGTAGGATGATACGGCGACCGGTCGAGCGGCCTGTAGCCAGAACAGCGGCGCTTTCTAATTATTTCTATGAGTTGGCTGTCCCAACTGTGACCCGTTAATATCGTTGTCGTTGCATATTGCTTCTCTGCATTTTTTGACGCGCACAATTTTACACTTTTGTACGTGTAAAGCAAACTGCCGATTTTTTTCACCAGTCTGAAATCTTATCATGATCTATCTGAATATTGTTGCACCTTTTTTCAGAAGTTACCTGGTTACAAATGGCTGCATCAATGTGAAAAGTCTGCCAGGTCATTAATATACAACTTGAATAGCAGTCCCAATGCACTTCCCTGAAGTTACTTCAACTTCTGCGTCCTCCCTAGGGTGCACAGTGTATGGGTCAGCGAGGCAGTCTCATTTGCGGATCCTTAACGCTGTCCACCATGCAGGGATTCGACTGGCCACGGGTGCTTAACGGACCAGCCCCATACCAGCCTGTGTGCTGAGGTTGGGGAACCGCCACTTACCATCCGGCGGCAGCTCCTGCTGGTGCGTCAGGCTTGTAAGTTTCTTGCAGCTCCGACCTCGCCTGCTCACCATAATGTTGCTCATTCGCCTCTGGACCGCCTTTTTTCCACCGTCCCCGGGCTACGTTGCCGTTTGGGATCCGTGTGCAACGTCTGCTAGAGTCTCTCGGTGTGGAGTCTGTACGACCCCAAATCCAGGGTTTTAACCGCCTGCCACCCTAGTTACTGGAGAGGCCCAGAGTGATTTTAGATTTGGTGCGGTACAGGAAAGATAGCACTCCTGCTTCCGTTTTTAATCGGGTCTTCTCTGCCGTTTTATCTGAGCACCACGACCATGTAGCTGTTTTTACGGATGGGTCTAAGCAGGGTGACTCTGTTGGTTGCCCTGTCGTCTTCCCGGATCGTGTCCTCAAGGTCAGACTGCCTCCTGAATTTACCATCTTTGATGCAGAATTACACTCCTGGAAATTGAAATAAGAACACCGTGAATTCATTGTCCCAGGAAGGGGAAACTTTATTGACACATTCCTGGGGTCAGATACATCACATGATCACACTGACAGAACCACAGGCACATAGACACAGGCAACAGAGCATGCACAATGTCGGCACTAGTACAGTGTATATCCACCTTTCGCACCAATGCAGGCTGCTATTCTCCCATGGAGACGATCGTAGAGATGCTGGATGTAGTCCTGTGGAACGGCTTGCCATGCCATTTCCACCTGGCGCCTCAGTTGGACCAGCGTTCGTGCTGGACGTACAGACCGCGTGAGACGACGCTTCATCCAGTCCCAAACATGCTCAATGGGGGACAGATCCGGAGATCTTGCTGGCCAGGGTAGTTGACTTACACCTTCTAGAGCACGTTGGGTGGCACGGGATACATGCGGACGTGCATTGTCCTGTTGGAACAGCAAGTTCCCTTGCCGGTCTAGGAATGGTTGAACGATGGGTTCGATGACGGTTTGGATGTACCGTGCACTATTCAGTGTCCCCTCGACGATCACCAGTGGTGTACGGCCAGTGTAGGAGATCGCTCCCCACACCATGATGCCGGGTGTTGGCCCTGTGCGCCTCGGTCGTATGCAGTCCTGATTGTGGCGGTCACCTGCACGGCGCCAAACTCGCATACGACCATCATTGGCACCAAGGCAGAAGCGACTCTCATCGCTGAAGACGACATGTCTCCATTCGTCTCTCCATTCACGCCTGTCGCGACACCACTGGAGGTGGGCTGCACGATGTTGGGGCGTGAGCGGAAGACGACCTAACGGTGTGCGGGACCGTAGCCCAGCTTCATGGAGACGGTTGCGAATGGTCCTCGCCGATACCCCAGGAGCAACAGTGTCCCTAATTTGCTGGGAAGTGGCGGTGCGGTCCCCTACGGCACTGCGTAGGATCCTACGGTCTTGGCGTGCATCCGTGCGTCGCTGCTGTCCGGTCCCAGGTCGACGGGCACGTGCACCTTCCGCCGACCACTGGCGACAACATCGATGTACTGTGGAGACCTCACGCCCCACGTGTTGAGCAATTCGGCGGTACGTCCACCCGGCCTCCCGCATGCCCACTATACGCCCTCGCTCAAAGTCCGTCAACTGCTCATACGGTTCACGTCCACGCTGTCGCGGCATGCTACCAGTGTTAAAGACTGCGATGGAGCTCCGTATGCCACGGCAAACTGGCTGACACTGACGGCGGCGGTGCACAAATGCTGCGCAGCTAGCGCCATTCGACGGCCAACACCGCGGTTCCTGGTGTGTCCGCTGTGCCGTGCGTGTGATCATTGCTTGTACAGCCCTCTCGCAGTGTCCGGAGCAAGTATGGTGGGTCTGACACACCGGTGTCAATGTGTTCTTTTTTCCATTTCCAGGAGTGTATATGCCATCTTGCGGGCGCTGGAGCAGATCTTGCCTCCTCATTGGTTTTAATGCATGTGAGAGTGCCTGTGCGATAGTCATTGTGTGGTAGTTTCGTGTGGATGCGTGTGCGACAGTTTTCGTTCTTATCCATCTTTGTTTTCTGTTCAGATTCTTTGAGCGTCCTTTAGTCTCTCCAGCGTTTGTACCCAGCAGATAAAGGAACCCAGACTATCCACGGCACCCTCCTCCAACTACAGCGACTGGTAAGCAGGTGTCTTTCTGCTGGGTACCAAGGCACGCGGGAATTCTGGGGAATGAAAGGGCTGATCGAGCAGCCAAGGAGGCGTGTCGTGACCGTCAGGTCTTTCAGTGTGTTATCCCACTGCATGCCCTTACCTCTCTGTTGAGGTATAAAGTCCTGTGTCGATGGGAACATGAGTGCCTAGAAGTGACCGACAACAAGCTCCGTGTGATCAAGCCCACAACTCGGCCGTGGCGTACTTCCTTCCAGCCACGTCGACGGGACGAGGTCATCCTTACTCGTCTTCGCATCGGCCACAGCCCTATGACGCATGGATGTTTACTCCGTCGAGAGGACCCTCCGATGTGTGGTGCTTGTGGCGTGCAGATCACGGTGCACCACCTTTTATTGGACTGCATTTTATTTGCTGACCAGCGGACTGCAGCGGATTTGCCGGCGGATCTGCAGTCTATTTTATGCAATGCTCAAATGAATGTGGTTCGGGTTTTACAGTTCTGTGAATTGCCCCAAATTTTTAACAAGATTTTGGGGAGATATTTTTAATGTGTCAACGGGGTGGCTGGCTCACCCAAATTTTTTCGTAAGTGGTCAGCCAGTCTCATTTCCCTGTGCTGTTCTTTTAGCTCTTTTGTGGTTTGTTTTCCCTCTTTTAGTTTCTTGATTAGCTATCTTGCCTCCTCATTGGTTTTAATGCATGTGAGAGTGCCTGTGCGATAGTCATTGTGTGGTAGTTTCGTGTGGATGCGTGTACGACAGTTTTCGTTCTTATCCATCTTTGTTTTCATCGATGTCAGGGCGCTGATAACCTCGCCGTTGGGCGCCTATACGTTCCCAAAGCGCGCACACACACACTTTCTTATCCCGTGCAGTCTCTGAATGGATTAAGATGGAGGAAGCATGCTGTGAAGCATATCTTCCGCAACACACTTCTTTGCGGCTTGGGAGGATAAACAGTAGCGCAAAAACGTGCTGGCTGCTGGTGCGTCTGTTCTAGACTCACGCCATTGGCTACGAGCAGTGGCGAAGCTTTCCACTCTCCGTATGCCCGCTCGAACAACTATTGGCAGCCGTTGGAAGCGAAACTGCTGTCTGTTCAAAGCCCGCGCGCTGGACTAGGGCGGCCACTCGCCTGTGACGTCAGGCGCAAGCGTGCTAGCCCGCAGCGCAGCGAGGAAGCGCGGTCGATACGGCGCCGACCACACCCGCGTGACGTCACAAGATGGCGGGCGCCGTCGCTGGAGCAGGCAGCGACGTCCGATGAGGTTGGGACCGGACGAAAGGCGACGAAAGTGCGAGGGGGGGGGGGGGGAGGAGGAAGGGGAGGGGAGTGGGCAATGCAGGAAGCTGAGGCGGTCGGAGAAATGGATCTCGCTGGATGAATGTTGCAGAACACAATAACGGGATTGCGCGTTCTCTCCGACCGCTCTTCATGACGCCTGTCTCTGCCCATAAATTCCCTGCAAAGCTTATTTCAGTGCGACTGAGCCCGCGGAGAGAGAGGGGAGGCCAGAAAAGAACTGTGTGACACACCGCACGCTGCTGGTTTTCGTAGCGCAGTTTATTTTGGAGGGCGGACATCAAAAGGAACCTGTTACGTTGCTAACCCGTGCAGACACGGCGCTAGAATCAAACAGCACGGAGCGAACTTTCTCAGCCTACTGCGCCATTGCAGAATGTAATGCCTATTCTTCGACGTTCGCAGTTAAGCATACTTTCAGTTCAAAGTATTCCCTATAAATTGGCCTTGAAGCAAAGTTCGTAACACACTGAATTTTATTACATTAATGACTTCTAGGTTATGAGCGTCTGTATGCAACTGAGCAAAGGGGATACTTGTCTTACAAGAAACGTTTCACTTTAGTTTATTATCATCCGTGTGTTGAAATTCAAACTCACTTCCAATTTATATATTTTGCTTGTGTAATGTAAGTTACAAGCAGTTATGAGCTAAGTCCCTTTAGGTTAATATATGTTTTAATACTTATTTTGATTTTGTGTGTGTGTGTGTGTGTGTGTGTGTGTTGAAATTGCTCTACATGTGCTCCTGCTGTTCTGCTGGTGACACTGTCGTTTTTGTTGTAGCATTAATTTTTTTTTTTTCGGTACAGGAGACGAACTTCACTCTGTTTTTCCACAGTGTTAACCTTTTTAGTTTTATGTAGTGCTGCCAGCTGTTGAATCGATTTTATGATGTAGGTGGTCAAAGGTTAAGTCTGTGTGAGATTATGACCTATATATTAGATTGGCGCGTAAGTTCGTAGCGATTTTGCTTTGTATGTTGGTATTCCTGTTCATATGGCTATATTTATCGACATTCATTTTTATTTCTAATACATTGTTGCTAAGCAGAAAGGTGGAAGGAGTATATAGAGTGTCTATACAAGGGCGATGTACTTCAGGGCAATACTACGGAAAAGGAAGAGGATGTAGCTGAAGATGAAATTGGAGATATGATACTGCGTGAAGAGTTTGACAGAGCACTGAGATACCTAAGTCGAAACAAGGCACCGGGAGTAGACAACATTCCATTAGAACTACTGACAGCCTTGGGAGTGCCAGTCCTGACAAAACTCTACCATCTGGTGAGCAAAATGTACGACACAGGCGAAATACCCTCAGACTTCAAGAAGTATATAATAATTCCAATCCCAAAGAAAGCAGGTGTTGACAGATGTGAAAATGACCGAACTATCAGTTTAATAAGTCACGGCTGCGAAATACTAACGCGAATTCTTTACAGATGAATGGAAAAGCTGGTAGAAGCCGACCTCGGGGAAGATCAGTTTGGATTCCGTAGAAATATTGGAACACGTGAGGCAATACTGACCCTACGACTTATCTTAGAAGCTAGATTAAGAAAAGGCAAACCTAAGTTTCTAGCATTTGTAGACTTAGAGAAAGCTTTTGACAATGTTGACTGGAATACTCTCTTCCAAATTCTGAAGGTGGCAGGGATAAAATACAGGGAGCGAAAGGCTATTTACAATTAGTACAGAAACCAAATGGCAGTTATAAGAGTCGAGGCGCATGAAAGGGAAGCAGTGGTTGGGAAGGGAGTGATACAGGGTTGTAGCCTCTACCCGATGTTATTCAATCTGTATATTGAGCAAGCAGTTTGATTAAACAGAGAGGTGACAGTAGCAGAGGTAACCAGAAACATTTGCTCCATGCATGGGGATATTGCTGTTAGACAGAGCCGGCTCTGAGCACTATGGGACTTAACATCTGAGGTCATCAGTCCCCTAGAACTTAGAACTACTTAAACCTAACTAACCTAAGAACATCACACACATCCATGCCCGAGACAGGATTCGAACCTGCGACCGTAGCGGTCGCGCGGTTCCAGACTGTAGCGCCTAGAACCCCTCGGCCACTCCGGCCGGCTCTCCAACAGTTCATTGTTTTCGCGCGACGCACTGTTATGCGGCATTTGGTAACAAAATACCGCTCTGCAATGACAGGCTGTGGATTGCTAATAGGTAACAACCATAACGCCACTTAAATGCATTAGATCTACTACTGGTCCTACAATGGCTATTGGAAATCAGTGTTTCTTAGAGACGGGAACAACCGAATGAAAACAGTCGATACCACTGGTTGCTGGAAAACAACTCATTTGGTTGTAGTTTTACGTGTCGGTTAAATTATTCATTCATTCTTTTTAGTGAAAACAGTCTAGAGGAATAACCGAATGAAAACAATAGAAGCCAGCCGCGGGTGGCCGAGCGGTTCTAGGCGCTTCAGCCCGGAACCATGTGGCAGCTACGGTCGCAGATTCGAATCCTGCCTCTGACATGGATGTGTGTGATGTTCTTAAGTTAGTTAGGTTTAAGTATTTCTAAGTCCAGGGGACCGATGACCTCAGATGTTAAGTCCCATAGTGCTCAGAGCCATTTGAAAACAATAGATCAATGGATTGTAGTTTTACGTATCAGATGTATTATTATTCATTCACTTCCTTCAAGTGAAACCAGTCTGTGCGAGGAACAGAATTAAAACAAGCGACACAGTCCGTTGCAGTTTTTCACACTGACTGAATTATTAAGTCTTTTTTCGAATGAAACCAGTCTGTAGTTTTCCTGTCGGTTGAATCTTGTATTTATTCTTTCAAATGAAAACACTCTGTAGTGTTTTAGCTGACTTGACTACCCATCCACAGTTCAGAATTAAACAAGCTTGTAGTATTTTCACTGGTTGAATTAAAACGGTGGTGTGCATACCCTAGAGGTACTCCTAACCCCGGGGGTACGCCGATGTTACAGCAAGCATTACTCATATTCATTTAATAACGTACTGAAGAGAGTAATTATTCTTTTCATAATTTAAATCTGATTAATATACTACTGCGTATTAAGCTGTTCCAGATGCAATTCATACGTAACTAATGAAACAAATGTATCAAAAAATGGTTCAAATAGCTCTGAGCACTATGGGACTTAACAGCTGTGGTCATCAGTCCCCTAGAACTTAGAACTACTTAAACCTAACTAACCTAAGGACATCACACACATCCATGCCCGAGGCAGGATTCGAACCTCCGACCGTAGCAGTCGCGCGGTTCCGGACTGCGCGCCTAGAACCGCGAGACCACCGCGGCCGGCAAACAAATGTATCGTTCGGGTCGAAGTTAGCACAAAAGTTCTCTAGGAGCATGAGTAGTAGAAAGAAACATTGGCAGATTTTAGCCACTGTTTACATTCTGTGTTTCTGAAAAGTTGTGAGAATTAAACATCAAATTTATTTAATTACGTACTGAATAGATTAATTATTCTTTTCATCATTTAAAACTAATTAGTATACTGCTCTCTATTAAGCTGTTCCAGATGCAATTCATACGTAACTAATGAAACAGATGTATCGTTCGGGTCGAAGTTAGCATAAAAGTTCTCTTGGAGCATGAATGGAAGAAAGAAACGTTGGCAAATTTTGGCGACTGTTTACATTCTGTTTCACTGAAAAGTTGTGAGAAATAAATATCCAATTCATTTAATTACGTACTGAATAGATTAATTATTCTTTTCAGCATTTAAATCTGATTAATATACTGCTGTCTATTAAGATGTTTCAGATGCAATTCATACGTAACTAATGAAACAGATGTATCGTTCAGGTCGAAGTTAGCACAAAAGTTCTCTAGGAGCATGAACAGTAGAAATAAACATTGGCAAATTTTTAGAGTTGTTTACATTCTGTTTTACTGAAAAGGTGTGAGAATTAAATATCATTGAATCCAGCCCTCAAACACTTTTTCAGGCATTTGTTTGTGTGGGAGGTAAATCTGTTGCACAGAAAATTATATTACCGACTATGTACGCCCAAATCATAGTCGTGCAAACAAACATGTTTACATTTTACAGGCTTTGAGAAGTAGCGGCGATAGTATTTCGCGGGTATGAAGTACTAGTAAAGGAAACAAAAGAAAAATTTGGAGTAGGAATTAAAATCCATGGAGACGAAATAAAAACTTTGAGGTTTGCTGATGACATTGGAATTCTGTCAGAGACAGCAAAGGACCTGGAAGAGCAGTTCAACGAAATGGACAGTGTCTTGAAAGGAGGATATAAGACGAACTACAACAAAAGCAAAACGAGGATAATGGAATGTAGTCTAATAAAATCAGGTGATGCTAAGGAAATTAGATTAGGAAATGAGACACTTAAAGTAGATGAGTTCTGATATTTGGGGAGCAAAATAACTGATGATTGTCGAAGTAGACAGGATATAAAATGTAGACTAACAATGGCAAGAAAAACGTTTCTGAAGAAGAGAAATTTGTTAACATTTAAGTATAGATTTAAGTGTCAGGAAGTCGTTTCTGAAAGTATTTGTGTGGAGTGTAGCCGTGTATGGAAGTGAAACGTGGACGATAAATAGTTTAGACAAGAAGAGAATAGAAGCTTTCGAAATGTGGTGCTACAGAAGATTGCTGAAGATTAGATGGGTAGATCACGTAACTAATGAGGAGGTACTGAATAGAACCGGGGAGAAAAGGAATTTGTGGCACAACTTGACTAGAAGAAGGGAACGGTTAGTAGAACACGTTCTGCGACATCAAGGGATCACCAATTTAGTGATGGAGGGAAGCGTGGAGGGTAAAAATCGTAGAGGGAGACCGAGAGATGAATACACTAAGCAGATTCAGAGGGATGAAAGTTGCAGAAGTTACTCGGAGATGAAGAAGCTTGGAGAGCTGCAGCACACCAGTCTCTGGACTGAAGACCACAACAACAACATGAAGTACTATTCACATGTATACAAGGTGGTCAGAAACAGTCTGAAAATCTTGTAAGGGTATTGCAGGGCAGGTTGTGCTGAGAAATAACTGTTAAAAAATTCAATACGTTGCGCCGTTTCTGACATAATTAGCACTGAAGTTAGCCAATTAGGCCGTCGCTCTCTCAGATTCAAGCGGCCTGCCAGAAACGGTGTTGCCAAACGTGTTCCTTGTTTGCTTCCGTAACAGAAATTGGACACTGGACGGCAGTAAGCATCGAAAACGAATAATGGTTGAGCAGTCTCGTGCGCCATGATCTATGCCTGACCGCTATAGATTTCAATCCGGCTCGCACTATACCCCGTCCAGGATGGATTTTCGGACTATTTCTGAGATCATTCATCAAAAGCATTTTTGGGCAAATATTTTAAAAATAGTTGCTAATACTGTTTGTGGATGGTATCACGCTAAATTTCAAACAATCGAATGACCTGCCTGTGGTCAAAAATAGCGAAGTTACTTCATTGCTTGTCGACCAACAGTTCATTGCTACATTATGTTTTTCTATCCCGTCTTCTGTTGAGATTAGCAAATAATTCTTACCCGTTATTGACGTATTAGAACAGTGCAACCGTTGAAACTGAAGGTAATTTATAGTGAATTAGCTGCGACTATTTGCCTTTATAGGCGCTTATTTTTCCTTGATGATGCTTCAAGATGCCTGGCATCCCATCGTCAGATGTTTACATTTATTTACATGTTATGAACACTGCTTAGTAACTAATGGCGATGCAGAGTTATACAACGGAAGTTTTTATGACAGTTGTAAAATATTGTAAGTATAGAAACAATGTTCACGACGCGTTACTAAATGTAAACATCTGTAGATTGGTTGAATATAAAATTAATGTACTCTCAAAAACGCGTGTTCTGAAATATAATCTTTTGGGGTGGCGTAACAGGAAACGGGAGTCATTCATGTGTTGCGTTGTTGTTGTTGTGGTCTTCAGTCCTGAGACTGGTTTGATGCAGCTCTCCATGCTACTCTATCCTGTGCAAGCATCTTCATCTCCCAGTAACTACTGCAACCTACATCCTTCTGAATCTGTTTAGTGTATTTATCTCTTGGTCTCCTTCTACGATTTTTACCCTCCTCGCTTCCCTCCAATACTAAATTGGTTATCCCTTGATGCCTCAGAATATGTTCTACCAACCGATCCCTTCTTCTAGTCAAGTTGTGCCACAGATGTGGTGGCAAAGGCAGCAAATAAACACAACGTTAGTACCGCATAGTCTTAAGCGGTTCCTTGACGATCAGTAACATTGTACAATTATGATGTTCAATATTACTTTAAGTTCTCCCTAGACTGCGCAATAAAGGCGCGCAATGATGTTGTACAATATTACTGAGAGTGCGGCTATAGATTTGTAGAGCTCAATGCGTTGCAATAAAAATGTTCTCTTTCTTGTTTTGCGGAGCTCCATATAGTTGACAACACCAAGTTCTGAATGCAAATGTCCTCAGAGAGTGTAGAAGGCGGGACACTGTTGCGTTAGTTTAGTTGTGGTCTTCAGTCCTGAGACTGGTTTGATGCAGCTCTCCATGCTACTCTATCCTGTGCAAGCTTTTTCATCTCCTAGTACCTACTGCAACCTACATCCTTCTGAATCTGCTTAGTGTATTCCTCTCTTGGTCTCCCTCTACGATTTTTACCCTCCACGCTGCCCTCCAATACTAAATTTGTGATCCCTTGATGCCTCAGAACATGTCCTACCAACCGATCCCTTCTTCTGGTCAAGTTGTGCCACAAACTTCTCTTCTCCCCAATCCTATTCAATACTTCCTCATTAGTTATGTGATCTACCCATCTAATCTTCAGCATTCTTCTGTAGCACCACATTTCGAAAGCTTCTATTCTCTTCTTGTCCAAACTATTTATTGTCCATGTTTCACTTCCATACATGGCTACACTCCATACGAATACTTTCAGAAATGACTTCTTGACACTTAAATCAATACTGGATGTTAACAAATTTCTCTTCTTCAGAAACGATTTCCTTGCCATTGCCAGCCGACATTTTATATCCTCTCTACTTCGACCATCATCAGTTATTTTGCTCCCCAAATAGCAAAACTCCTTTACTACTTTAAGTGCCTCATTTCCTAATCTAATTCCCTCAGCATCACCCGACTTAATTAGACTACATTCCATTATCCTTGTTTTGCTTTTGTTGATGTTCATCTTATATCCTCCTTTCAAGACACTGTCCATTCCATTCAACTGCTCTTCCAAGTCCTTTGCTGTCTCTGACAGAATTACAATGTCATCGGCGAACCTCAAAGTTTTTATTTCTTCTCCATGAATTTTAATACCTACCCCGAATTTTTCTTTTGTTTCCTTTACTGCTTGCTCAATGTACAGATTGAACAACATCGGGGAGAGGCTACAACCCTGTCTTACTCCCTTCCCAACCACTGCTTCCCTTTCATGTCCCTCGACTCTTATAACTGCCATCTGGTTTCTGTACAAATTGTAAATAGCCTTTCGCTCCCTGTATTTTACCCCTGCCACCTTCAGAATTTGAAAGAGAGTATTCCAGTCAACATTGTCAAAAGCTTTCTCTAAGTCTACAAATGCTAGAAACGTAGGTTTGCCTTTCCTTAATCTATCTTCTAAGATAAGTCGTAAGGTCAGTATTGCTTCACGTGTTCCAGTGTTTCTACGGAATCCAAACTGATCTTCCCCGAGGTTGGCTTCTACAAGTTTTTCCATTCGTCTGTAAAGAATTTGTGTTAGTATTTTGCAGCTGTGACTTATTAAGCTGATAGTTCGGTAATTTTCACATCTGTCAACACCTGCTTTCTTTGGGATTGGAATTATTATATTCTTCTTGAAGTCTGAGGGTATTTCGCCTGTTTCATACATCTTGCTCACCAGATGGTAGAGTTTTGTCAGGACTGGCTCTCCCACGGCCGTCAGTAGTTCCAATGGAATATTGTCTACTCCGGGGGCCTTGTTTCGACTCAGGTCTTTCAGTGCTCTGTCAAACTCTTCACGGAGTATCGTATCTCCCATTTCATCTTCATCTACATCCTCTTCCATTTCCATAATATTGTCCTCAAGTACATCCCCCTTGTATAGACCCTGTATATACTCCTTCCACCTTTCTGCTTTCCCTTCTTTGCTTAGAACTGGGTTTCCATCAGAGCTCTTGATACTCATACAAGCCGTTCTCTTATCTCCAAAGGTCTCTTTAATTTTCCTGTAGGCGGTATCTATCTTACCCCTAGTGAGATAGGCCTCTACATCCTTACATTTGTCCTCTAGCCATCCTTGCTTAGCCATTTTGCACTTCCTGTCGATCTCATTTTTGAGACATTTGTATTCCTTTTTGCCTGTTTCACTTACTGCATTTTTATATTTTCTCCTTTCATCAATTAAATTCAATATTTCTTCTGTTACCCAAGGATTTCTACTAGCCCTCGTCTTTTTACCTACTTGATCCTCTGCTGCCTTCACTACTTCATCCCTCAAAGCTACCCATTCTTCTTCTACTGTATTTCTTTCCCCCATTCCTGTTAATCGTTCCCTTATGTGCTCTCTGAAACTCTGTACAACCTCTGGTTTAATCAGTTTGTCCAGGTCCCATCTCCTTAATTTGCCACCTTTTTGCAGTTTCTTCAGTTTTAATCTACAGTTCATATCAATAGATTGTGGTCAGAGTCCACATCTGCCCCTGGAAATGTCTTACAATTTAAAACCTGGTTCCTAAATCTCTGTCTTACCATTATATAATCTATTTGATACCTTTTAGTATCTCCAGGGTTCTTCCATGTATACAACCTTCTTTCATGATTCTTAAACCAAGTGTTAGTTATGATTATGTTGTGCTCTGTGCAAAATTCTACCAGGCGGCTTCCTCTTTCATTTCTGTCCCCCAATCCATATTCACCTACTATGTTTCCTTCTCTCCCTTTTCCTACACTTGAATTCCAGTCACCCATGACTATTAAATTTTCGTCTCCCTTCACAATCTGAATAATTTCTTTTATTTCATCATACATTTCTTCAATTTCTTCGTCATCTGCAGAGCTAGTTGGCATATAAACTTGTACTACTGTAGTAGGTGTGGGCTTCGTATCTATCTTGGTCACAATAATGCGTTCACTATGCTGTTTGTAGTAGCTTACCCGCATTCCTATTTTCCTATTCATTATTAAACCTACTCCTGCATTACCCCTATTTGATTTTGTGTTTATAACCCTGTAGTCACCTGACCAGAAGTCTTGTTCCTCCTGCCACCGAACTTCACTAATTCCCATTATATCTAACTTCAACCTATCCATTTCCCTTTTTAAATTTTCTAACCTACCTGCCCGATTAAGGGATCTGACATTCCACGCTCCGATCCGTAGAACGCCAGTTTTCTTTCTCCTGATAATCACATCCTCTTGAGTAGTCCCCGCCCGGAGATCCGAATGGGGGACTATTTTACCTCCGGAATATTTTACCCAAGAGGACGCCATCATCATGTAATCATACAGTAAAGCTGCATGCCCTCGGGAAAAATTACGGCTGTAGTTTCCCCTTGCTTTCAGCCGTTCGCAGTACCAGCACAGCAAGGCCGTTTTGGTTATTGTTACAAGGCCAGATCAGTCAATCATCCAGACTGTTGCCCTTGCAACTACTGAAAAGGCTGCTGCCCCTCTTCAGGAACCACACGTTTGTCTGGCCTCTCAACAGATACCCCTCCGTTGTGGTTGCACCTACGGTACGGCTATCTGTATCGCTGAGGCACGCAAGCCTCCCCACCAACGGCAAGGTCCATGGTTCATGGGGGGACTGTTGCGTTATCTAGTATATATTAACGAACGTCTCGGACGCTGTAGTTTTGAGTTTATATGGTAGGAGCGCTGCTGTCGCATCACGTGACGCAGCGGCCCACGAGCTGTGATTAAGTATGTGTGAATGAGGCCTGCGAGCCGTCAAAGATTGCTAATTCCTTATCTACGCTATGAGAACAACTGACACTAATTGTATGTGGCGGGAGGCTTGAATTTGCGCGTGCAACGACCTGACTGGCTGACTTACGTGCGAATTAAATCGGAAATGGCGCAACGTAACGATTTTTTCCTGATTATTTCTCAGCACAAACTACACTGTAACAACATTACAAGCTTTTCAGAGTGTTTCTATTCAGCGTTTTTACATTGGTACTTCAATTTCGCAGTTAAGCCTGACAAACCCAAAACCATGTTCGCATCCCTCCTGATCTCTGAAGTAATGTTACGTCGCCCGTACTGCTGCCGCTGCTCAGGAGAGTAGGAGCGGCGGAGAGGAGCCGCGTGTAATTCGCCTGTTATAAACAGCAGACGTTCGCTACCTCCTACGTCCACCCATTCACCTGGTCCATCAGAGGCTTGCTGCGCTCTCATCTGCAGGACGGGCACGCGAGTTGCCTGAGGAGGAGAAGTGGGGTAGGGTGGTAGGAGGGAGAGGGGCGTTAATGTAAGTTCCGCTCTTACGAAGCAGTTCTCAGCACAACAGTTGGTGTCCACATCTCTCACGGAATAGAATAATGATGGTCTGCTAAGAGCTCCTTCTTGTGAAACACGTAAAATGACGTTTTCCCGTAACAAACTAATATCATAATATTAATAAGTGAAGATCGAAAACTGAAGTAACGATTGTATTACTCATACAAAGGGGCCCGAGGTTCGAGTGCTCCATCGGGCATGGGAATGTGTGTTGTTCTTAGCATAAGTTAATTTAAGTAGGGTGTAAGTCTAGGGACCGATGACCTCAGCAGTTTGGTCCCTTAGAAATTAACGCCGGCCGGAGTGGCCGAGCGGTAGTCCGCAGCTCGTGGTCGTGCGGTAGCGTTCTCGCTTCCCACGCCCGGGTTCCCGGGTTCGATTCCCGGCGGGGTCAGGGATTTTCTCTGCCTCGTGATGACTGGGTGTTGTGTGATGTCCTTAGGTTGGTTAGGTTTAAGTAGTTCTAAGTTCTAGGTGACAGATGACCATAGATGTTAAGTCCCATAGTGCTCAGAGCCATTTGAACCAGATCTCTCACCAATTTAAAACGTGTATGCCGGCACGATAGCTCAGCGTGTTCGGTCAGAGGGTTATGTGCTCTCTGTAATTAAAAAAACTGAGTTACTCGATTAAAAACGAACTTCAATGGATGTTTTACGACGTCCGCCCTGAGCAGATGCAACGATCAAAAGCGAACAAAATGAGATTAAAAAAAAAAAAGCGGTTAAAGGCGCTACAGTCTGGAACCGCACGACCGCTACGGTCACAGGTTCGAATCCTGCCTCGGGGATGGATGTGTGTGATGTCCTTAGCTTAGTTAGGTTTAAGTAGTTCTAAGTTCTAGGAGACTTATGGCCACAGCAGTTGAGTCCCATAGTGCTCAGAGCCATTTGAACCATTTTTTTTAGAAATTCACACATATTTGGACATTTTATACAAAAGGGCCAATGAAACCTAAATTCGAAAGCTACTTTGATACACATGTTCACAAAAAGGTCGTGTGTGTACGTAACCATCAAGAGAAGCAAAAGGAAATAGACTTCCACATACGAGAAAAGTTTTCGTGTGCCTCTCACACTACTACCAAATTCCACGCCGCGTACAAAAGTAACAATGATTCTTGAAATCACGTTCTAGGGACGTCCATGTTTAAATGTTGCAGATGGTTCATTTGCTGTAACACACGCATACCGGACAGCTATAATGTCACAACTGCTAACTCGTTGATTTCAACAGGGGAAAAGAAAACACGGTAGTCCGAAGCCTTTGGGTCGAAAACACAGACTATAATAACGTTGTTTATTGGTGTCGTGTATTTTTTGTGCTTAATGGGCCCCCTTGAAAGTCAATAATATTTCACAATTTTTCCTGAAGCGCAATAATATTGAACGTCTAGGGGTGAGTTTAGAGGTTGCGCAATACTATTGAGAACACCATAAACTTTTCAAATATTTTGCGCTGCCCAGCAATATTTTGCCCTCTGTGGGCAGTACTAACAATATCCTTGACAGTGTCCCGCCTTTTATACTCTCTGAGGAGATTTGTATTCACAGTGTGGTGTTGTCAACTATATGGAGCTTGTGCAGTTTAAAATCCGCAAAAGGAGAAGAGAGAGCATGATGATGATGAAATCCCACATACTCCGATGAGCATAGGGGACGATGCGGGAGATCCGCACCTCTTACTAGGCAAGGTCCTAGGGTAAGTGGTTTGGCGTTGCCTTCCTGCGACCGGACTGGGGATCAATAATGATGTTGAAGACGACACAACAACACCCAGTCAACACGAGGCAAGAAAAATCCCAGACCCCGCCGGGAATCGAACCCGGGACCCCACGCGCGGGAAGCGAGAACGCTAGCGCAAGACCACGAGCTACGGGGGAATGAGATAGCACAGAGCTGTACAAATCGATGCCCGCACTCTTAGTAATATTTTACAACATTATTGCGCGGCTTAATTGCTCAGTCTAGGGAGAACTTTAGTAATATTGTACAACATAATTGTACAATGTTACAGCTCGTCAAGAGACCGCTTAAGGCTGTGTTCATTTGCTGCCGTTGCCACCACATCTGAAGTAAATTCCTAATTTAAGTTTCCTCCTTTTGAATAGCTATGACGTTCCGTATTGTAAAGGAACTATGTTTGTTTCAGGCTATGCCTCGAAGAAGAACACTAATGGGTCGGGCTGAAAGATAAAGAACTAGAGGCACATAATTTCTGCGAAAGTTCGAAATGTGCGATGCACGTAATTCCAAATAATTTTGAGATTTTTAATTGCTGTCTGATGGCTTTACTGTGCAGATTTTTTTAATGCAGAACGTTTCGCATCTGAGGTTACTTCACGTAATGCAACAGCGTTCACATTGTGTTGTTACGAGGGACACGTTAATTTGCTGTTGCTAACACAAAATTAATTTTTCAACGCGCTTAATCGAGGACTCACTTCAAATGGTCGAACAAGTAAAGAGAAATTAAAGAAACATTTCGGTAATATTCACAGCTACAATGCAGCATAAACACAATTGGTCGAATTTCGACTGCAGACGATACTAGTTTTTAGAACTATACTTTTTATTCACCTCTCTTTGCAATAAGGTACGTTATTTGTCTCTAAAAAGAGCTGGCAATCCTGGTCACGTTTCACGTATAACAGAGAAGGTTGAAAACAGCTATGTAAGTGTATTCACTTAAACCCAGAGACGGAGTGAAAACATCCATGTAACTGATGTAACCGACAGCAGTGTGTCAGTCGATTTTCTCACATGAAGTGAAACTACTGAAACCCGAACACTGAGTGAAATCATTTAGTTGACGAGGCAGCAGATTTAGTTCGACTGAGTTGTTTCATTCGACTGAAAACCTACTGAAAGAAAAAAACAGTCGACTGGCCGATCGGTTGTTGAAACCGGTCGGTTGTCCCACACTAACGTTGCTCGACAGCAACGTTCTCAGTTGAAATATATTATTTTACAGGTCGGACAACCGCAGCCTTTGTCGCACATGGTGAATAAAACCTTCCGCACTGGCTGTTGAAATACTTTTTTAAAAAGGCACGACCGGTTTCGTATCAGTGGGGATGCATCTCCAGTTGATTACTTCCTTTATATTTTTATGACTGTTTAAAAAAAGTTGCTTTAAACTTATCACCTGAAGATGTATCTCCACCAATGCGAAACCGGTCGTAACTTTTTAATACGAGGATGAGTCAAATGAAAACCTTAAATCTGTAATAACAAATCGAAATTTCCCGCCGTTGGCCTGTAGGTAGCAGCATAGTGCAGATGCACACACACCGTCGAAGTATCGGTATAAAGATCACTGCCCCACTTGCAACTTGCACTAGGGAAGAACAGCGTTCTGTCATTCGGTTTTTGCGTAATGAAGATATCAAACCTATTGAAATTCATCGACGAATGAAGGTTCAGTACGGTGGTGCATGTTTGTCACAGCAGCAAGTCTACGAATGGAGTAGGAAGTTCGCAAATGGTGTGACTTCAGTGGTAGATGCCCCTCGCCCAGGTCAGGCACAACGAGTTGTGACTCCACAGAACACTGCAGCAGTTGAAGCCATAGTAAAGGAAACAAGCCGGCCGTGGTGGCCGTGCGGTTCTAGGCGCTGCAGTCCGGAACCGCGGGACTGCTACGGTCGCAGGTTCGAATCCTGCCTCGGGCATGGATGTGTGTGATGTCCTTAGGTTAGTTAGGTTTAAGTAGTTCTAATTTCTAGGGGACTGATGACCTAAGATGTTAAGTCCCATAGTGCTCAGAGCCATTTGAACCATAGCAAAGGAAACCTGCCGAGTGACACTGAATGACATTGCATCATGTTTACAGATTAGTCATGGTTCAGCACACCACATTGTGCATGATGTGCTCCAGTTTCACTTAGTGTCTGCAAGATGGGTGCCACGGCAGTTGACTCCTGAAATGAGAGAACGACTTGTTGATGCTTGTGAAGAATTTCTTCGGCGCTTTGAACAAGAAGCTGATGGCTTCCTTGCAAGAATCGTTACTGGAAACGAAACCTGGGTTCAGTTCCACCAACCGGAAACTGAGAGAGCGAGCAAGGAATGGCGCCATTCCTCATCACCAAAACCAAAGAAGTTCCGAACAGAATCATCAGCAGGGAAGGTTATGCTGACTCTCTTTTGGGACGAAAAAGGCGTCATTTTGGAGCATTACATGCCTAGAAGGACCACTGTCATCAGTGCATCACACACAGATCTGCTAAAAAATCATCTGCGGCCTGCATTCAAATCAAAGCGACGTGGATTGCTGTCAGCAGGTGTCCTTTTGCAACATGACAGTGCAAGGCCCCACACTGCCCGTACAACAGTTGAAACAATTACAGACCTGCATTTTGAGTGTCTTCCTTATCCACCATACTCACCAGACCTTGCCCCAAGTGATTTCCATATGTTTGGACCACTCAAAGACGCAATGGGAGGAAAGAAGTTCCGTTCTGATGAAGAGGTACACCACGCGGTGCATGAGTGGTTGCGCGGACTAGCAAAAGAATTTTTTCTAAATGAACTTATGCACTTTGTAAGCGCTGGAGGACTTGCATTGAGCGTGGGGGAGATTATGTTGAAAAGTGATACAGCTTTGTACCACTTCTGCACAATAATGATATTAAAAAAAAAAATTAAGGTTTTCATTTGACTCACGCTCATAAAAGTATTTTAACAACCAGTGCATAAGGTTTTTTAGTCACTATGTTCTCAATTAAGATTTAAGTTACTTCGGGTTTATTATGCAACAAAATAAAAAAAACACATACAAACATCAGTCTTCATTGCAACCCAACATCATTTAGAAGTTGCTAATGTCAGATTCCCTAAAGACATCTGCCAGACGACGATAACTCACACACGTCTGTTCCGTTAGGAAAACTCAGCACAACTGCCTTTGACTGCAGCGGTTCTACTTAAAAACACCACGATCTACGTCGTCATTTGACATTTTAAACAACATTATAATCGACTGAAACCCAAATTCTTTCTTTCTTTCGCTTACGCCATAGTCCCGCAGCGATCGCAGGGTCGGCGTGGTTACAACGGATTTGGCAGTGTTAGTGTTAGGGATGGCCCCCCAGGACGGAATCAGTGTACCCTAACTGTCTGCGTCTACTGTAAATCGTGACACAGTGTGGACGTGTTTCAAATGTCTGCGACGCGTGTAACTGAGGCGGAACGTGGGGACCAGCCCGGTATTCACCTAGCGGGATGTGGAAAACCGCCTAAAAACCACATCCAGGCTAGCCAGCACACCGGCCCTCGTCGTTAATCCGCCGGGCGGATTCGATCCGGGCCGGCGCGCCTACCCGAGTCCAGGACGCAGCGCGTTAGGGCACTCGGCTACCCTGGCGGGTACTGAAACCCAGATTCTAACATAAATAAATAGACAGCAATATTAAATAGTATCCTTCACAGAATGCCAATACTTTCGGTATGAAATGACAATTTGCAAGTATTTGATTGATCCTGATTTGCACTAAGATGACAATAGGGGAGACATTCAAAACTCTAAAATTAAATTCAGCAAAATAATTTGCTGATGCCTTGTCATTCACATGCAATGCATGGGACACTAAAAGAAGTATGTGGGTTTTGCTACTTGGGTAGCAATGACGACTGAATAAGATTAGTACAGCCTTTTAGAGGTTTCCAATTCACTCAAGATCTATTGTTGCAAGAGAGCATACGAAGTACACGAAATGATTACATTTGCATATCAACAGCACACGCGGTTCAGAGATTCCAAGTATCGACCCATGCTGAAACAACCATATTAGTGCGTGGTGCAGCCTCCGCGGGCGGCAGTGCAAGCGCTGACTCTGGTTTCCATTTCATATGTTACGTCATGCCTGTTCAGCCCGTTCACTTAGTTCTGCAAGAGTTGTTGGCTGACGAGCCGTTCGAGTCACTTCTGGCGCCATCAAGTCCCACACGTGCTCGACTGGAGACAAGCAGGCCAGGGAAGTTGCTGCGCGTCAAGTTTCAGGGGCAGTGTGTGGGTGAGCATCCTGCTGGAAAACAACATATCGCCTTCCTGTTGCAGGAACGGCAAAAGTACGGGTGTAACAACATTCTGCATGTACCACGCCTGGTTAGCGTCCCCTCCATAGAGGATTGTAGCTTATCGCATCCCGGACCATAAGGGCTGGGATGGGACTAGTGCGTCTTGAACGAAAGCAATCTACAGTCACGCTCATAAAAAAAGGATAATTGCAGAATGTGGTGCCACACAACCTGGCACTACACAAACCTGGTGCTTATAGCATAGACGCATAGGGAACACACACGACACAGTTGTGTAAGTCCACGGTATTGGTGATAAGTCGGGAAAACCGTCCCGAAACACATGTGCTACAAAACGCCACTGTTTCCTGGGCATGTACCCCGACATCAATATGGCAGCTGATCACCATGCACTCATATACAGGCCGCACAATGGGTTGGCATACTCTGGATCAGGTTGTCGAGCAGCTGCTAGGGTATAGCCTCCCAATCTTGCACCAGTTCCTGTCGAAGCTCCTGATGTGTCGCAGAGGTCGGAAGACGTGCAGCGATACGTATACCGAGAGCTCGATAGGGTTTAGGTCTGGGGAACAGTCAGGCCACTCCATTCGCCTGATATCTTCCGTTTCAAGGTGTCCCTCCACGATGGCAGCTCCGTGGGGCCGTGCGTTATCTTCCATCACGAGCGCTTACCGCTGCGCCACGACGCTGTAGAAAATTATTAATCGTAGATAGTATTTCACCGCAACGGTTTCTTTTAACTGTCGATTTTCTCGACAACGGCTGAGAAGTGCATCTTGGTGCTTTGCCACATCACACCTCTGGCCATGAGCTTTTATTATGCGCAGTATGAATCGAATCTGAATTTCACACTTGGCGGCATCCCCTTGTCAGTTGGCTGTAGGAAGCACAGGTGCGTCTCTGGGGCATGTTGCCTGCTTGCACTGAGCCTTCTGGCTGTGGGCATTTCGTATTAGAGGGTTGACACAGATGGCGCTAGCTGTTGGCGAAAACATTGAAACAATCAGTACATCTACTATCCCCCAGGAGGCACATGCCGTCACCAGATCAAAATCGACGTTGTCTATCCAGGTGCACTATTTTTTTTTTTCGTCCCACATACGTCTCGGGAAATGGCAGTGACGAAAAAATCAGTGAAATTTGATCTTTTACAGATGTTTATCGACAGTCGCTCACCTAGCGCTCCATTCGCAAGCGGAACAGATAATGTGGAAAATGGTAGTAGTACAACTGTACACACCGTAACATGACTTGCGAAGTATGGATGAAAATGTATTGTGATGCTGTCTTACAGTAAAGTTAGCATAATTTAGCCTCTGCACAAAACATGTAACTAGACGTTTATACTGAATTCCTCCCGCACAGGCCATGAAGGCCCAAAAGTACCGACTGGCCGCCGTGTCATCCTCAGCCCACAGGCGTCACTGGATGCTGATATGGAGGGGCATGTGGTCAGCACACCGCTCTCCCGGCCGTATGTCAGTTTCCGAGACCGGAGCCGCTACTTCTCAATCAAGTAGCTCCTCAGTTTGCCTCACAAGGGTTGAGTGCACCCCGCTTGCCAACAGCGCTCGGCAGACCGGATGGTCACCCATCCAAGTGCTAGCCCAACCCGACAGCGCTCAATTTCGGTGATCTGACGGGAACCGGTGTTGCCACTGCGGCAAGTCCGTTCTCTTTATATTCAATTAGCTAGCAGGAGTTCATACTAGTGAATGTGTTTAAAGTGTCTGGTATGAAACAAATCAGAAAATTACTAGGAAAATGATGTATTGTGAGAACTATGTGTCATGTTGTAAGTCGAGTTTTAAATTAAATTCTATGTCGATTTAGGCTTTGAATCAAAGACATAATGGAATCACCCAGTAATTGACATTACGTTCGTACATTCAGTATATCCTTTATGCATGAGTGCCAGCAGATAGTTGTAAATATATCACAACCTCCAGAGAACACTTGTCCGCCAAGAGCCTGGCGTTACGGCCAGCCATTCTGGACGGTCTAATCTACCGTATAGGAGCAGTTCTGCATCATGTATGCCGTGGGAAAACATTACACGCCGTATTGACGTTCTGTGTACTACCAGCTGAGGGATACCACTCACGGTGAGTGCTACCTATAGCAGCTTTTACGGTGCTCCTCTTATTCGTATTGCTGTGTCACGTGTCTCAATGTTTCCCGGACAACTTCCAGTGCAGGCATAACCGATCTGTCTCGTGCAATGTCGGCTGAATAAAATATTTCATGCCCCCTTAAGATAGGCAGCCCAACTTAGCAGGTGTAATAGAGAGCCAGTAAGCTGCAATAAATGGTGGTTTTCAAATAACATTTATCATGGTTTCGATGGATTTAAACCCGTATTTAACAGATGGACAACAAACTTCACATTACTAATCAGTCAGTGAAGCTATCTCCAAAGGACATGGTTCGGCAACGGTCTGTACGTCCATATGTAAGAGCTGAGGCCCCTAGAATTACGAGCAAATTAAATTGGAAAGACCACATAGATAATATTGTGGGGAAAGCGAAATAAAGACTGCGCTTTGTTGCCAGAACACTTACAAGATGTGACAAACCCACTAAAGAGACAGCCTACATTACACTTGTCCGTCCTCTGCTGGAATATTTTTGCGCGGTGTGGGATCCTTACCAGGTAGGATTGACGGAGGACATCGAAAAAGTGCAAAGAAGGGCAGCTCGTTCCGTTTTATACCGCAATAGAGGTGAGAGTGTCACTGATATGATACGCGAGCTGGGGTCAATGAAACAAAGGCGGTTTTCTTTGCGGCGAGATCTATTTACGAAATTTCAATCACCAACTTTCTCTTCCGAATGCGAAAATATTTCGTTGACACCCGCCTACGTAGAGAGGAATGATCATCATAATAAAATAAGAGAAATCAGAGCTCAAACGGAAAGAGTTAGGTGTTCCTTTTTCCCACGTGCCATTCGAGGGTGGAATGGTAGAGAAGTAGCATGAAAATGGTTCGATGAACCCTCTGCCAGGCACTTAAGTGTGAGTTGCAGAGTGACCATGTAGATGTAGATGTAGAATAGAGGGCTTGTCACATCGGTAAACAAATCCCTTAAAATAATAGACTATGTTAATAGCTACATTCCGATTCTAGGGGCCTTAGCTTTTCCATATAGACTTACAGACTACGGCCGATACAGGTCGTATGGAGATAGCTTTGCTGAATGATGCTAATGTGATGTTTGTTGTCCTATTGAGGAAGGCGGGTTTAAATCGGCGAAAACATGGTAAAGGTTATTTGAAAATCATCATTTATTGGAATGGGTGGCTGTCTGATGCTCCTGCTGTTCTGTAACCGTTGCCGTAATGTAGCCGTGTTCAAAATGCTGCAGCCCAACTTAACGTCATCTACACCTGTGGTTATGAGGTACATTGGGTTGCCTGTCTTAAGGCCCATGAAATATTTTCCGGTCCAGTTTTGTTGTGCCTTCTCTGTGTCAAATCTGTACTCGGAAAACCGCCGAATGGTGTATGACGAAGGGTATATACTGTACCAATATGATTTCCTTCATTTCACATTTCATTCGCAGGTGGCATTCAGGAAAAGGAACTGTCTGTCCTGCTGCAAGAGCTCGAATTTCTCTAATTTTAGTGTTCCGATCGTGCGTGAGTGGGAGGAAGGATAACCAAATGTTAAAACTAGTAACAGCGTATACGAAAAATTAACATTTAAAAGAACTTATCAAATACAAAAATCAGTTGCCCAAGGCAAGAAAGTACGAGCTCTGTTCAGAAAATTCCAGAACTTCGTCCACAAAATTTTTCTACTCTTTCTTTTTACTTGTTGCGCATGGTCTCCTTCGAAATACTCTCCTCCACAACTGATAACACCACCCCCAAAGCCGTTTCCACTTGCGAATTTTCTTTTATCTCGTATATCGTTGCAAATCTTCGTCCTTTGAATGGAATTTTCAACTTTGGAAATAAAAAGAAGTCCGCAGGGGCCAGGTCTGGAGATTACGAAAGATGAGGCAGCACGGTGACTCCGTTTTTCGTGCAATAGTGACGCACCAACGGGGATGAATGTGTGGGTGCATTATCGTGATGCAAGAGTCATGAATTGTCTCTCCACATTTCAGGCCGTTTTCTTCTCACATCTTCTCGCAGGCATCGCAACATGTTCCAATAGTACCATCGATTAACAGTTTGTCCCTAAGGCACTAATTCGTGATGAACTAATACTTCAAAGTCAAAGAAAACTATCAGCGTGTCTTTGACATTTGACCTGACCTGACAAGCTTTTTTTGGTCTTCGTGAACCTTTCTCGACACATTGTGAAGATTGAACCTTACTCTCATCATCGTAACCGTAGAACTACATCTGATCATCATTTATGATTTTCTTAAGGAAAATCTCGTTCTCGTTTGCGGAACAGACTGCGAGGTGAAGGTCTTTCAAAATGTTCAAATGTGTGTGAATTCCTAAGGGGACAAACTGCTGAGGTCATCGGTCCCTAGACTTACACACTGCTTAAACTAACTTATCCTAAGAACAACACACACACATGCTAATGCCCGAGGGAGGACTCGAACCTCCGGCGGGAGGGGCCGCGCACTCCGTGACATGGCGCCTCAAACCGCACGGCCACTCCGTTCGGCGAGGGTCTTTCTCGGCTTGACTCACGAGCCGTGGGACGAACTTAACGGCAACACATTCCAAGATGCTGTATTAGTATTTCATGACATGAAAGACGGTAGATAACGAAGAGCGTCCTGAACGATGGTCATCTTTAACTCCCGTGCAGCAATTTTTAAACTGTGTAAACCATTCGAAACACCGAGTACGGCTTAAGCACTCATCACCGTAGGCTTCCCGCATCATTTGTTGCGACTCTGTAAAGCTTATCGTGAATTTCACGCAAAAATTTAATGTAGACGCGTTGCTCCTGTAACTCTGCCATCTCAAAATTCGCAAACTGAGCGACACAACGTTCTACTCAATACAGCACGGAACAATAACTAACAGACATATAACAATGAAACTTCCGGCAGTTGCACATTAATTACAGGCGTGTGCAGGGATGGTAACAGCATCCCACTGTCGCGAAATTACGAATGTTTCGGGATTTTCTGAACAGACCTCGTACTAACGAACACACATCACTGTGCAACAAAACCCTCTTTGCCGCAAAAGAAGAACTATGTTAAAACCTCCTTCACCTCTCCCCTCCCAAACTGCACATGGTAAATTATCTTTCCCACACTGCAGACTATTCACTCTGCCCCCCCCCCCCCCCCAATCTCTCTCTCTCTCTCTCTCTCTCTCTCTCTCTCTCACTCACACACACACACACACACACACACACACACACACACACACACACACACACACACACACACACATCCAAAAATCTCAAAGGTCAACAACACTTTAAGTAGCGCGCCAAACCCCAAGCAAACACTACACGAAACAGATGAACACCACACAGACATTACAGCGCGGGAATGGCGGCAAAAACTCTGTACTTGGCTGATAAGTTATACAAAATGCATGTGCAACGGCAACAACAAAAGAAATAAATCTGACAACACGACACTAGCAAGTGAAAAAAGCACAACATCAAAACCCGCAAGTAACACGCTAAATAACGTGATATATAGAGATTCCTGGTCGGAAAGAAAGAATAAACAGAAATATAAATAACATTTCATTGTTTGTAGATGATTAGCTGTCTGCACGGTAGACTGAAAGCTACCAGCATACACATTCTCTAGTGTCATGTGGAATATGTAAATAAATGTATACATCCGCGTTATTCCCAAATTTAAGATGAAACCAAAATCTTTAAACAAATCGTAAACGAACAACATACAATATCTGAACTCAGTGACGTATGTCTTAACCTTGTACTATATGAAAACCAATGTAAAATGTTTGGTACTTAATGATGTCTCATTTTGGAAATGTAAACACTTTTCAGTTAAAAGTTCATTAACCTAAACAAGAAATTAACACGAAAAAATTATTTTTCAGAAAGAAAATAAACACACATCCCAATGAAGATAGCACATGAAGTGCTGAAATATGTCTGGGTGGAAAAAAAACCTATAAAACGGTGTCTTGCATATAGCGAAATTTCTTCTTCAGTTTTTCTTAGCAAGCATACGAAGAACAGTTACAATATCCAAAACGAGATCAAATGTATAAGAATTGTTGATGACATGGATTAGTAAGTGAAAAGATGAGGCAGTTAACAATCTGTTAAAATAACTGAACACCAGCCATGAGAAATATAGAATGACGATAAATGTGAAGAATACTGAGGAAACAGTTTTTATAAGGCAATCAAGAACGATAAAAGTGAAATATCTGTGATGAGGTAGTGGAACAACGTACCAAGCGTGCGACATAACCAGTAACGTGATATGTAATCAAGAAGTAAACCAAGGATAGCTACACAGGAAAGCAGGCCTTCTCGGCTAATTCCACTGATGAAATCTGATCAGCAGATCAGCTTGTATTGGTCAAAGACCAATGATGGCTATGGACACCTGGCGTCTATGGCATTTGTTGCGAGGATGGCAGGCAGTACATTGGCGATTCTCAGCGGTTCATCTCGCAGTGCTCTTCATCACATTGAGGAACGTTTGCCTCGGACATACCGACAATTCTGCAGTAGCATAGCACAACATCAATGAAGGACACATGGTTGGTTCTAAACAAAGGCACTGTGCCAAGCAGACGGTTTCGGGGGTTCGGTCATGAAAGAGGCAATGGAAATACGAGTACATGACCACATTGTCAACTGGAATAGCAGTTTCCAGCTGAGCTCTGCATAGGATGTGGCGTTACCAAAAATACGTCAGGAGCACTCTAATGTGTAAGCAGGTGAAACAGAAGTCGGAATAGACAGGCAGTAACAGGACTCGACACCCAGAGCCTCCTCCAACTACTCAGGAGTGCCCCCACGACTGGCTGCAACATCCATTTGGGAGGCACACAGTAGTGGGACAAAGTATGTATGAGCACAGTTTGCTAGTGTGGGTTGCCTATATCAGGGGCAGGTACGCCCTCAGGGGCAAACCTGTTAAGTGCTTTTCCATGTCAGGCTATTGTTCTCCTTTGATTGACAGGTAGCTAACCTATTGTTCTGTTAAGTGCTTTTCCACATCACTGCACTTAATCTATTGTTCCCCCGCCCCAAACCCTTCCCCTCCCCCAACACTCTCCCCCTTACTGCTACCGGTACACTTTCAGGTCTGAGTTAACCTATTGTTCTGTTAAGTGCTTTTCCATGCCACACTCATTTCCCTTTGATTGACAGGCACTTAACCTATTGTTGTCCCAACCCCATCCCCTCCCACCTCCCCCTCACCCCTCGCTATTACAGCTACACTTTCAGGTCTGAGTTATTGGAATAGGCCCCCCTCTCACTCTTATCAATTTGACTGACTGATTGACTACTTAATTAAACTTACCCTATTGTCCCCCACCCCCTCCCCCTTACTCCTTCCCCATCCCCCTCCACCCCTCGCTGCTACAGGTACACTTTCAGGTCTCTGTTATTTGAATAGGCCCCTCTCTCACTCTTATCAATTTGATTGACTACTTAATTAAATTTATCAATAGTTAACATCTTTGATGGGGAGGGCAGGGCCAGGGAGGGGGGAGAAGGAGGGGGAAGGGGTAGGGGTGGGGCAACAATAGGTCAAGTGCCTGTCAATCACAGGAGAAGAAAAGGCTGACATGGAAAAGCACTTAACAGGTTTGCCCCTGAGGGCATATCTGGCCCTGATGTAGGCAAACCGCACTAACAAACTGTGCTCGTACGTACCCACTACTCATAGCGTAGCAAAGTCGTTTTAAGTGCATACGAGTACAACATTTCAGGGAGCAATCCAAATCACAAACGTAAATCAGGCAAGATCAAAACTCTACTGTCAGTGACGCTTAACTAAAGGCTTCAGATATTTGCGGGAGACTGGCTAGCAAGAGCCGGGCTGCGATATTTACCTGCATTACTAAGTCAGTGGCCGGAGCCAAGTGATGTGCTTGCTGCTGCTGCTGCTGCGGCGGCGGCTACTCGCGTGGGGGCAAGCTGCAGCAGTAGTATGTAGCCCGAGTGCCTCTGGCGTGTACTCATTATTGAACACGGGCTAGGCGGGAAATCCGAATCGCCGTAGAATATAAAAGGTTGTTGCGCTGTACGATGCCAAAATATGGTAACTGGGCCACATGATGGTAAGGTTCTGCAGAAAGTGTCATCACTTCTGTCTCTAAGCTGGTCGTAGGTTGTGTTCCAAAAATGAACAGCATACAGACAGAAGTGATGACACTTTCTGCTGGACCTGACCATCATTTTGCAGGACAATGCTCAAGCATGTAGAGTGCAAGCTATTACTGATTTGTTTGACTGGTGGGAATGCTAAGTGCTTTACCACCCACTGCACTCCCCTGACTTAAGCCCTCGTGAGTTCAGTTCGATTTCTAAACTGAAGGAAACACTTGACGGCATTCGCTTGAGAACTGCTACAAATCCGTTGGGGAATAGACCGCGCCGCTCGAACTGTCAACACAATTGGCACTGCTAAGAGTTTCCTACGACTTATACATCGACGGCAACGGGTTATACACAATGCTGGTGACTGCTTTGAGGATTAGTAAAACTTTTAAGCACATATCTATTTTGTATGAGCTGTAAATAAATAGTTGCCACTATTAAAGTTCCAACCCTCGTATATGAATGGTTATGTATATAATCTCCAAGCACTTGTCTTTCTCTCTGGACCAAACAGAAGATCAGCTTCCCAACTGCCTCACTTTCAAAACTTTCATTATGCGTAGGCAACCCCATTTTCTGTCAGAGAACACTCCCAGGTGGAGTGAAGATACGTATTTACGAGTCGAATTATGATATAAAGTAAATAAACAGTGCAATATTATTAGTATGTACGACGTTACTGTACAATTCATAAAAATTAATGTGAAAAAGTCGTGGGAAACCTCCCATTACCGAGTCGGACCTCCTTTTTCCCGGTATCGTGCAGCAACTCGACGTGGCGTGGACTCAACAAGTTGTTGGAAGTCCCCTGCAGAAATGTTGAGCCTTGCTGCTTCTACAGCCGACCACAATTGCTAACGTGTTGCAGGCGCAGGATTTTGTGCACAAACCGACCCCTCGAATATGTACCGTACTGTTGGATTGGATTCATGTTGGGCAATCTGGGTGGGCAAATCATTCGGTCGAATTGTCCAGAATGCTCTTCAAGTCAATCGTGAGCGATTGTGACCCGATGACATGGCGTACAGCCATCTATAAAAATTTCATCGTCGTTTGGGCACATGAAGTCCACGAATAGCTGCAAGCGGTGTCCAAGTAGACGAACACAATCACTTACAGTCAATGATCGGTTCAATTGGACCAGAGGACACAGTCCATTCCATTCCAGCTCACACCATTATGGAGCTACCACCAGCTTGCTCACAAGGGAACCTCCCCATCGCACCCCCCTCAGATTAAGTTATAAGTTGGCACAGTGGATAGGCCTTGATAAACTGAACACAGATCAATTGAGAAAACAGGAAGAAGTTGTGTGGAAATGTGAAAAAATAAACAAAATATACAAACTGAGTAGTCTATGGGCCACATAAGCAATATCATGGAGAACGTGAGCTCAGGAGCGCCGTGGTCCGGTGGTAGCGCGAGCAGCTGCTGAACGAGAGGGCCTTGGTTCAAGTCTTCCCTCGAGTGAAAATTTTACTTTCTTTATTTTTGCATAGTTATTATCTGTCCGTTCGTTCATTGACGTCTCTGTTCGCTGTAATAAGTTTAGTTTCTGTGTTTTGCGACCGCATAGCAAAACCGTGCGATTAGTAGTGCCTCTCCAATGGGAACCGAAAACATTTGATCGCAAGGTCATAGGTCAACCGATTCCTCCACAGGAAAACATATCTGATATATTCAGTACGACACTGGTGACGGCATGTGCGTCACATGACAGGAATATGTTGTCGACCCACCAAACTTGTACACTTGGCGAATGGGTAAAAAGATTCTTCTACCTTGCCCGATTTAGGTTTTCTTGTGGATGTGATAATCACTCCCAAAAAAGTGATGAAAACATAAGAGTTTGTCACATAAACTGAAAATAAAAAGTTAAAATTTTCACTCGATGGAGGATTTGAACCAAGGACCTTTCCTTCCGCAACTGCCCACGTTACCACGAGACCACGGCTCTCCTGCGTTCTGAGTCCCCATCATACTGCATATGTCGCCCATGGACTTCTCAGTTTGTATATTTTGCTTATTTTTTCACAGTTCCACACAACTTCTTCCTGTTTTCTCAATTGATCTGTGTTCAGTTTTCTAAGGCCTATCCAGTGTGCCAACTTATAACTAAATCTGAGGGGGGTGCGATGGGGAGGTTCCCTTGTCAGTATCTTGTTGACAATATGGGTCCATGGCTTCGTGGGGTGTGCGCCACGCTCGAACCCTACCATCAACTCTTACCAACTGAAATCGGGACTCACCTGAACAGGTCACAGGTTTTCAGTCGTATAGGGTCCAACCGATACGGTCACGAGCCCAGGAGAGGCGCTGCAGGCGATGTCGTCCTGTTAGCAGAGGCGCTCGCATCGGTCGTCTGTTGCCACAGCCCATTAACGCCAAATTTCGCTGAACTGCCCTAACAGATACTTCCGTCGTACGTCGTCCCACATTGATTTCTGTGGTTATTTCACGCACTGTTGCTCGTCTGCAAACACCACTTTTCTCGGTCGTTAAGTCAAGGCTGTTGACCACTGCGTTGTCCGTGGTGAGAGATAATGCCTGAATTTTGGAATTATCAGCGCACTTTTGTCACAATGGATCTCGGAATATTGAATCCCATAACGTTTACGGAATGGCATATCCCATGCATCTAGCTCCAACTACCATTCTGCGTCAAAAATTTGTTAATTCTGTTGGGCAGCCATGATCACGTCGGAAATCTTTTCACATTAATCACCTGTGTACAAATGACAGTTCCGCCAATGCACTGCCCTTTTATATCTTGAGTACACAATACTGCCGCCATCTGCATGTGTGCATATCGCTGTCCCGTGACTTTTGTCACCTCGGTGTATTAACTACAGAAAAAAATCTGGGTATGTCCATCGGTATTAATGTACGTTCAACGGAGCCATAGAATTCCAAAGACAGCTACTGGACGGCTAGCACAGTGCAGTATTTAAAAAGAAACTATAGCTACGAAAATCTTATCCATATATTAATAATAAGCGACACGGCATATATATGTATGGTTTAACAGTGGAAAGCTCAAAAATGGTTCAAATGGCTCTGAGCACTATGGGACTTAACATCTATCGTCATCAGTCCCCGAGAACTTAGAACTACTTAAACCTAACTAACCTAAGGACATCACACAACACCCAGTCATTACGAGGGAGAGAAAATACCTGACCCCGCCGGGAATCGAACCCGGGAACCCGGGCGCGGGAAGCGAGAACGCTACCGCACGACCACGAGCTGCGGACAAGAGTGGAAAGCCATTGCACTACTGCTAACTGCCACAACACGATATTTATACAAATAAACCATGCAATGTTATTTGCTTGTCGTGATACTATAAGACTCGTAAATAACTATGGAAAAAACAAGGTGGAGCATCTCTACACAACGCTATAAACAATTACTACAACTCATTTCTTTCTTTCTTTCTTTCTTTCGCTTACGCTATAGTTCCGCAGAGATCGGAGTTACAACGGATTTGGCAATGTTAGTGTTAGGGATGGCCGGATGCCCTTCCTGCCGCCACCCCGTACCCCCCAGGACGGAATCAGTGTACCCAAACTGTCTGCGGCTAGTGTAAATCGTGAAATAGTGGGGAAGTGTTGCAAATGTCTGCGACGCGTGTAACTGAGGGGGAACGTGGGGACCAGCCCGGTATTCACCTAGCAGGATGTGGAAAACCGCCTAAAAACCACATCCAGGCTGGCTGCCAAATTGGCCCTCGTCGGTAATCCGCCGTGCGGATTCGATCTGGGCCGGCGCTCGTACCCGAGTCCAGGAGGCAGCGCATTCTCTCGGTTACCCTGGCGAGTAATTACTACAGCTCATTACTTTAAGAAAATATGATGGTGAACTATTCCTGGTATTCCTTATTTAACAGCAAATACCCACTTGCTAAGTATCGATGATATATTATCCCTGCGTTATTGATAAACGTCACAGTGTTAATAAACAGTGCCATAAGCAATTCTAAAACACTGCGATAAGTAAAATTAATGCCGCGTGCAAAATGTTGCTGCTCATGCGCCGCTCACCGACAACCCGCAGTTCGCGTGAATCTCTCAGTAGCACGGCGGTGTGTGGAGGATCCCCAGGAAGGAAGGGCTGGCTCGAATACAGAGCGCTTGCATCTCTCTTGAGAAACACAACTGTCTGTAGTTTGAGGATATATGAGGCATTTAGGTTCAAAATGGCTCTGAGCACTATGCGACATAACTTCTGAGGTCATCAGTCGTCTAGAACTTAGAACTAATTAAACCTAACTAACCTAAGGACATCACACACATCCATCCCCTAGGCAGGATTCGAACCTGCGACCGTAGCGGTCGCTCGGTTCCAGACTGTAGCGCCTAGAACCGCACGGCCACTCCGGCCGGCAAGAGGCATTTAGGTCCGTCGTCAAGTAACGCCCTACTCATTGGCTCCAAATAACCGTGGAAAACTTCCTACACGTCGGAGATTTACCGCCCTGTATGTCATTCGCAGTAACGATCGAATTCTTCACGCCACCTCGGAACGCACACGTGGATCCTCCAGTTAATTTCATCACTTGCTAGAGACGCCACACGATAATACTACCCATGTCTCAGTTAATGGGCCTTAGGGTGCCCTCTGTGTTTGCATCTGCTTGCCGTGTTGATGCTTACTGCAGCGCGAAGCGGCGTGCGCAGTACTAAGACATTCTAAAAATTTTGTAATAATGTCATTCTAAATATCTAGAATAATTCTAGTAGCGACATACTACTAATGGTAGCACTGTTCTGCCACACTGCAATAATTTATTAAGTCGATTATACTGAGAAAAAACGCTCTGAGACATTAGCTATGACAATTACACAGTAACTGGTCATGTTGATAGCCTGACCATTATGATGGGATCATTAAATGTGCGTTTTGTTTACGTATGCTGTGGTAAACTGCGATCGCTGTATCACAAGACAGGTCTACACAATGTTTCCTGTGAAGAAGGAAAACGAAAAAATAATAAAAATGTTGTTGTCAACCTGTGCGGTTTGAAAGAATAACAATGTTGTCAAACTGTACGGTTTGTAAGGTTCCTGACCGCACTTGGTAGCAGTAAATCTTTCGTTGCTTGCGGAAATGCTGTAACAGACTCCTTATTATCTTAGTAGAGCACTTTCCCAAGAGCAATAACCTAATGCTAGACTTATTACCGTTATGTTCGATCAACCAGCAAAGATTACTTGAACACAAATTGGACAATGCTCTTTCCGTGGAAACACTATTGAGAATTTACATCCGTAGCCAACATTAATTTCACGTAAGATAAGGGAAAAATGAGAATCGGTATAGAGGCATATAGACAGTCGTCTCTTTGTCCCCTCGCTCTATTTTTGGGAGTGGTACAAGGTACCATTCGCTGATTTGTGGAGTATGTGTGAGCATCAAAAAATTAGATCCAGCGCTCCAGGTGGAATAAAAGACAGTGAAAAGACAATTAACCAACCACAGGACAAGATTTCACACAAATAAATCCTATATTATTAGTGTGTGACGTCACACTAAAACGTAGAAATGACCGGAAGAAAAGTAGGAAGAATAAACACGTTTCAGCCAACGTCCATTCTACTACACTGAAGGCGAAGCACAAATCAGCTAATATAAGAGTCAATTTCAGAACCTTACACTGCTGAGAGAGTGAGTCTGTAGAGAGGATACTTCTAAAGCTTCTTTTCGTTCTCTTCTAAAGTGGTAAATGTGGCATTTCGTTTGGAAGGCTGGTCATGGAGGCTCAGTTCGAAGCGGGACTCATCACTGAAGAAAATTCTACCCCAGTCAATGAGACTGAACACCGAAGACGTGTCTGCAGACGCCCTGGACAGCGGTGGTATACCGTCCCGCCACATGGCCCAACAACCAGGGGTGATGGTGTGGGGTGGCATTTCTTTTCGTAGCAGGACCCCTTCGGTTGTTACCCGTGACACCGATTACAGGATAGCGGTATATCTACGGTATTCTACACCCCGTTCTGTTGCCCTTCATGGCAAACGATTCTGGGCTTACATTTCAGCAAGATAATGCCCGCCCGCACACGGCGATAGTTCTCCTGCTTGTCTTCATACCTGCCAAACCCTACCTTGGCTAGCAAGGTCAAAATCCGTCTCGCCAGTTGAGAAAGTTTGGGCCCTCCAACAACCAGCTCGGGATTACAATCTAACGCGCCAGTTGGTACGATATCCCTCAAGAGAACATTCAATAGCTCTTATCGATGAATGCCGAGCGGAAGGGCCAGAGATGGACCAACGTGCTGTTAACTTGCTCCGTTTGTGAAGCTCTTTTTTCTTGAATGAATCATTCAATTTTTCTTAAATTGTAATATTTGTTCGTCTGTACATTTACATCACATCTGCCTATTTCCATCCAATTCGGATAATTCCTTCGGTGTGAGTCTTTTTTTTCCTTAGAGTATATAATACTCAGAGATGGCGAAAGAATGGAATAGCGGTTAAAAGGTATGAACACTGTCTTAAAAGGAGGCTAAAACATGAATACCCCCAAAAGCAAAACAAAGGTAATGGATAGTTTTCTTCTTCTTTTTCCTGTCTTTTATCCCGTATCTTCACGGTGTCACATGTCTGGCATTGTTTGAGCCCTCCAGGGACGAAATTGGTGAACGCAACTTTCCGTGTCTTGTGTTACCCCTATGTGAAAGTGTCCCAACATGTCCTAAAACCCACATCTAAAAATTATAACAAACAATAAATAGAAGCGGGAATCAGAACGACATTCAGAGTGTCATATTCACTCAACAAATTACTGTCATCCAAGTCTTTTTTCAAGAGGAATCTAAATAACGACATATAAAACTATGAGATCAGTGTTACTATATGGGGCAGAAACATGGAGAACTACGTATATACAGAGAACGATAAAAGTTTTTGAAAATAAATCCTGCAGAAGATATTTAGATCAATTTGTGGAGGAGGAGAATGGCGCTGAAGAAAAAAATGGTTCAAATGGCTCTAAGCACTATGGGACTTGACATCTGAGGTCATCAGTCCCCTACACTTAGAACTACTTAAACCTAACTAACCTAAGGACATCACACACATCCATGTCCGAGGCAGGATTCGAACCTTCGACCGTAGCAGCAGCGCGGTTCCGAAGTAAAGTGACTAGAACCGCACGGCCAAAGCGGACGGCGCGATGAAGAAAGAAGAGGGAGCTTATGGAGATATACGTAATAATGAACCAGATGTTGCCGAAGCCAAGACAAAGGGACTGAGGTGGGCCAGCCACATCTTTAGGGGAGAGGAAGGATCAAGGCTGAGGGAAGTGTCACAGAATAAAACTGAAGGACAAAGACCTTTAGGCAGATGGAAAATAAGATGAAAAGACCAGGAGGCCGAGGATCTACATATGCTGGGAGCAAGGGAAGGAAGAAGATGTCAAGGACAGAACGTTGTAGATTACGCTACTTAGTGAGGCCAAAAACCGACTGCGGTTTGTGGCGCCTGTAGAATGGGTAATAGTAAGTTAGGAAGTCTTTCCTGAAGGCATCTGTCGAGAGAGAGCAGCCTTGTACGGAAGTTAAACGCCGACAGCAAGTCGGACAAGAAGGGAACAGAAGTTCTGAAATGTAGTGCTACAGAAGAGTATTGAAGATCAGATGGGTAGATCGAATAACTGATGAAGTACTGAATCTAACCGTGGAGAAAAGAAATTTATAGAACAACCTGGATAAAGATCGGTTGATAGGACATATCTTGAGGCATCAAGTAATTTTCAGTTTGGTAACGGAAAGAAGTGTGTGTGGGGGGGGGGGGGGGGGCGGCGCTTGTAGAGAGGGACAAAGGTTGGAGTGCTGTAACAACTTCAAAACGATGTAGGTTGCACTACCTGTGCGGAGATGAACAGGCTTGAACTACACGGACTAGCATGGAGAGTGTGTAACACATAAACAGCTAGCTCTCAATATCATACCTTTTATTTTTTTCCTCGTTATGAATTTCTATGAATGTTTTCTTTTCCTCATTAGTAATAAGAAATTTGTGAATTGCCGCAGAAGACGGCAAAGCTAGGCATTTAAAATTATCTTTGTAACAAAAGAACAATGTGCGTAGAATATTCAATTTTTTTAACAACTTTTGTTTCAATCTCGCTTGAGAGTATTTATGTTTTAGATCTCGCACAAAAAGGACGTGTAATTTTTACTCTTTCGTCAACAGTATGTGTAGTACATGATATGCGTGATAAAAATGCAAGAAAGTTCATGTATTTAGAGTTATCATAGACGCAAGATTATTTGTATTATTACGCCAATATTCGTTGCGCCTGCAGTAATAAGAAGAGGCAATAATTTCTTCCATCCTGCAAGACATCTTAAAATACGTATGTGCTAAACATCAAGATTTAATGGATGTGCCGTATGATCGGCAACCACAGAAAATTAGAGGTAAATTAACTATGTCAGCGTAACTTAATAGTGACTTCTATTAAATATATGTGTGTGTAATAATCGAACACCAAGTTTGCTGCAAAGTACGATTTGTGTGACTTCAGTATTGGTACGTTTGCATTGTATTTTTCTTACGTTGCCACCAAGACTGTTCATGGCACCAATTTAGTTTCAACAAGAATTCATGCTCTAATTCCAGTACTGCAAGTAGTAATTATCTCTCATTACGTAAATTTCATGCCGATTCCTACTCTTTGCGTTAGCTGTTGGGCTGCCTCCTTGCACGGTTATTTCAAAATCGATCAACGGACCTAACACAAGAGCCGCTTCAATCTCCAGACTGATGACGACAACAACAAAAACAACAACAAAATTTGTTGTTTTGTGGAACTAGAATATCATTTCACTTGTGGGCACGAGTACAAATTGGATCTTCTATTGCTGTTGCCCAGTGAACTTGTTTCTGCAGTAAAGTCTTCCTGTAGAACTCCCTCTCGGTAAATACAGGAGACAGGTATGAGTGATGACGCTTTTAGGGCACGGTTTCTGTAGACGTTAGTCAAGTTTTTTTCACTTGCGTAGAAACGCTCGGAGACGCAACAGTCGATAAAAAGAGAGGAAAAAACGGTCGCCCTATAGGTCCTGCCCTTCTTTAGACCGAATCAATCACTCTCGAGATCGCCTTTGACAGGCGCGGAGTTAGAATGAGAGTTCCGGGGCTTTAAGTTTCATTCCGCGCAATGCAGGTAATGTAATATGGAGAACATGAGCAGAGCATTCACTATCGGTCACTTTCTTAAGAAATCGGATTCTGCATGTCGATACTGCCGTTGACGCCATAATTTTGTGAATGTAAGAGGTATTACGTAGATGATGGTACAAACCTCACCAGGCCTCTTTAATACATACATAGCTGCAGTCATTCTGGACTGGCAAAATTCTCAGACAAATAATTTTAATGTCGAGAATGTGACGTTAAGTACCCTTTTAGTTGCAGACAACCAGGGTATTTTAGCTGTTCATGAGAGAAACGCAGTTAGCAGTGAGTCAACAAAAAAATTACATTTTAACCAGAACATTTCTTTAACAAAAACCAAAATAATTGGCTTCCAATGTTTGAGAAGTAATAAAGTGTAGATAATCTTATCAGTATTCAATTCATAGAGTAGGCGTACAGCCTGATCCGTCTTCACGAACGCCGTTTGTTCCTAGGTCGTTCTACATGTCTTTCTTATTGGACTATAATTGATTACTTGTTAAACTAATCTGTGTTCCCTCATTATTATAATTTTTTGTTTCCTTTTTATGCATCCTTCCTCTGTATTTCATTTAAACAATTTATATATAAGTTGTGCTCTTATGATATTGTTTTGTATTAGGTTCCTGAAGGTACGTCCTTCAAATTTCCTTAAAAGTTTCGTTTCAGCCTACCATATTCTACTATCGTCTGTCTTAGTTAATGTCCTAATTCACTGCCATATGTTAGGATATGGGTAGCCATTACTTCTTAAAAATTTAGCTCTGTGCCGTTCTCTGTCTTTTCATCCTGTTAAATTAACTTAATTTATTAGTTACGTCGTTGTCAGATTCACAGCTAGTATTGCAGTCTGACAGCTGAAAATGTGGCACCTGTTCTAATTGGTAGTTCATCTAGTATTATTTTGGAGCGTACTGGAAATTTACCTTTTGATGGTGCTATAAGCTTCATCGGTACTATTATATGATTGTATATTTCATCTTGGTGATGTATTACAAACTGCAGGTCCTTTTTTCTGAGTTCTGAATAATTATTTGGTCTTTGGCAAGGAGCTGCTTGTATGTCTAGAAGATGTGGAAAATTCTGAAGTGATAGATGCTGTGTATCTCTCTGAACACCATGTAAGCACAGCGATAAAGAAGTTAAGTATCAATGATTATACGGGGTGTTCAAAAAGTCTCTCTGCAGTGCCGTATGATTGTTAGCCGCGCGTGCCGTATGCCACAGTGAATATACCGAAATGAAACTCAGTGAAATAGAAGTTACTAATTTATTGAATATTCATTTTACTTACAAATTATCACATTAAATGTTGAAAGTGTACCTCCTGTTGCTGAATACACAATTCAATTCGTCTAATCATGTTTCCAAACACAAGCTGTAACCTTTCTTCTGTAACAGAAGCAGTGAAAGTGGATATTGCAGTTTTCAATTCATCGATGGATTCTGGACGGTTTTTATAGACAGTTGCTTTCGCTGCACCCCAGAAGAAAAAGTCAGGTGGTGTTAGGTCAGGCGATCGTGGAGGCCAAAGTCCCTGTGAAATTATGCGATCACCAAAAACATCAGCAAGCAGTGACATTGAGACGCGAGCTGTATGCGCGGTTGCACCATCTTGTTGAAATTAACCGTCAGTATTTCACTTAACACAAGTTCTCCTATGAATGGGTACCGAATATCACTGCAGTATCGTTGTGCGTTTATCGTTTCGTTGAAAAATATGGGACCCACGATCCGACGTCTAGAAATTGCGATCCAAACTCCTATTTGCACAGAATGAAGTGGTGCCTCATGAATACACAATGGATTTGCAGTACTCCACATACGAGAATTTTGCGAGTTCATGTACCCGGATAAATCAAACCTCGCCTCATCAGTGATAAACGTTTCATTAAGAATATCTCTTCCATTTTATCGAAAGAAATTTTTGAACCATTGACACTAATGCAGTCTCTTGCCATAATCAGTATTTTTCAGTTCTTGCACGACTGTCACTTTGTATGGGAAAAGTTCTAATATTTCTCTTACAGCTGTATGGGCCGTTCCGACACTAACATACATTTCCTGAGCGAGTTTTCTTACTGACTTGTTCGGACTCATTGACATTTTATCGGAAATATCGAGTAGTTTATCCTCAGACAAGACGCTAGGACGACCACTTCTCGGTGCATCTGTCACTGAATCCGTACTTCGAAATTTGTTAATCAAATCTCGTACAGTATCGCGATGTTGGAGTTTTGTCTCCGGGAAAACTGAATTAAGTGGTTGACGAACTGAAACTGTGTATTTACCGCCAGCTTTGAACATTTGTTCGACTAAAAACACACGTTCTTCAATGATTAGCATTTTTACAGTGACAAGAACGAAACAAACAAACAAACAAACAAAGGAACTAAACTTAAACGTTCACGTCAACACGTGACAACACACACCAACGATACTACTGACGCTGGCTGAGATAAACGAAACAGTGGAATGTTGGGGAGAGTCCACTTGAAGGGAAGTAACCCAGGCAGGCGAACAATCATACGGCACGCGTGGCTAACAATCATACGGCACTGCGAGAGACGTTTCGAACACCCAGAATATTAGTATCGTTTTCGTGTAGACTGAACATCCAAGAACGAGGATTTGCAACATATATAAAAGTTGGGCGTAAAGTCAAAAAAATTGAAATACGCGGTTTTTTGTGTAGATCAGAACTTAGAAGTATGTGTTTGTGAGTTGTTATGCAGTATAGTTCTTTTCTAATTGTAAGCCTAGACATACCCTACACGAAACTTACAGCTTTTTTTGAGTCATCAGTCTTCTGACTGGTTTGATGCGGCCCGCAACGAATTCCTCTCCTGCATCAACCTCTTCACCACCGAGTAGCACATGCAACCTACGTCCTCAATTATTTGCTGGATGTATTCCACTCTCTGTCTTCCTCTACTATTTTCACCCTCTACAGCTTCCTCTAGTACCATGTAAGTTATTCCGTAATGTCTTAGCAATTGTCCTACCATCCTGTCCCTGCTTCTTCTTCTTCTTCTTCTTCTTCTTCTTCTCCTTCTCAGTGTTCTCCATATATTCCTTTCTTCTCCGATTTTGCGGAGAACCTCTTCATTCCTTTTTCATCAATCAACCTAATTTTCAGTATACTTCTGTAGCACCACATATCACATGCTTCGATTCCCTTCTTTTCTGGTTTTCCCACAGTCCATGTTTCACTACCATACAGTGCCGTACACTCTCAGAAATTTATTTCCCAAATTAAGGTCTGCGTTTGCCGCGCGGAATGGTCGCGCGGTTTGAGGCGTCCTGTCACGGGCTGTGAGGCCGCTCCCGCCGGAGGTTCGAGTCCTCCCTCGGGCATGGGTGTGTATGTTGTTCTTAGCGTAAGTTAGTTTATCTTAGTTTAAGTCGTGTGTAAGTCAGCTTTACTGTATGATTAAATGATGATGGCGTCCTCTTGGGTAAAATATTCCGGAGGTAAAATAGTCCCCCATTCGGATCTCCGGGCGGGGACTACTCAAGAGGATGTCGTTATCAGGAGAAAGAAAACTGGCGTTCTACGGATCGGAGCGTGGAATGTCAGGTCCCTTAATCGGGCAGGTAGGTTAGAAAATTTGAAAAGGGAAATGGATAGGTTAAAGTTAGATATAGTGGGAATTAGTGAAGTTCGGTGGCAGGAGGAACAAGACTTCTGGTCAGGTGACTACAGGGTTATAAACACAAAGTCAAATAGGGGTAATGCAGGAGTAGGTTTAATAATGAATAGGAAAATAGGAACGCGGGTAAGCTACTACAAACAGCTTAGTGAACGCATTATTGTGGCCAAGATAGATACGAAGCCCACACCTACTACAGTAGTACAAGTTTATATGCCAACTAGCTCTGCAGATGATGAAGAAATTGAAGAAATGTATGATGAAATAAAAGAAATTATTCAGATAGTGAAGGGAGACGAAAATTTAATAGTCATGGGTGACTGGAATTCGAGTGTAGGAAAAGGGAGAGAAGGAAATGTAGTAGGTGAACATGGATTGGGGCTAAGAAATGAAAGAGGAAGCCGTCTGGTAGAATTTTGCACAGAGCACAACTTAATCATAGCTAACACTTGGTTTAAGAATCATGATAGAAGGTTGTATACATGGAAGAACCCTGGAGATACTAAAAGGTATCAGATAGATTATATAATGGTAAGACAGAGATTTAGGAACCAGGTTTTAAATTTTAAGACATTTCCAGGGGCAGATGCGGACTCTGACCACAATCTATTGGTTATGACCTGTAGATTAAAACTGAAGAAACTGCAAAAAGGTGGGAATTTAAGGAGATGGGACCTGGATAAACTGAAAGAACCAGAGGTTGTACAGAGTTTCAGGGAGAGCATAAGGGAACAATTGACAGGAATGGGGGAAATAAATACAGTAGAAGAAGAATGGGTAGCTTTGAGGGATGAAGTAGTGAAGGCAGCAGAGGATCAAGTAGGTAAAAAGACGAGGGCTAGTAGAAATCCTTGGGTAACAGAAGAAATATTGAATTTAATTGATGAAAGGAGAAAATATAAAAATGCAGTAAATGAAGCAGGCAAAAAGGAATACAAACGTCTCAAAAATGAGATCGACAGGAAGTGCAAAATGGCTAAGCAGGGATGGCTAGAGGACAAATGTAAGGATGTAGAGGCTTATCTCACTAGGGGTAAGATAGATACTGCCTACAGGAAAATTAAAGAGACCTTTGGAGATAAGAGAACCACTTGTATGAACATCAAGAGCTCTGATGGAAACCCAGTTCTAAGCAAAGAAGGGAAAGCAGAAAGGTGGAAGGAGTATATAGAGGGTCTATACAAGGGCGATGTACTTGAGGACCATATTATGGAAATGGAAGAGGATGTAGATGAAGATGAAATGGGAGATACGATACTGCGTGAAGAGTTTGACAGAGCACTGAAAGACCTGAGTCGAAACAAGGCCCCCGGAGTAGACAACATTCCATTGGAACTACTGACCGCCTTGGGAGAGCCAGTCCTGACAAAACTCGACCATCTGGTGAGCAAGATGTATGAAACAGGCGAAATACCCTCAGACTTCAAGAAGAATATAATAATTCCAATCCCAAAGAAAGCAGGTGTTGACAGATGTGAGAATTACCGAACAATCAGTTTAATAAGTCACAGCTGCAAATTACTAACACGAATTCTTTACAGAAGAATGGAAAAACTAGTAGAAGCCGACCTCGGGGAAGATCAGTTCGGATTCCGTAGAAATACTGGAACACGTGAGGCAATACTGACCTTACGACTTATCTTAGAAGAAAGATTAAGGAAAGGCAAACCTACGTTTCTAGCATTTGTAGACTTAGAGAAAGCTTTTGACAATGTTGACTGGAATACTCTCTTTCAAATTCTAAAGGTGGCAGGGGTAAAATACAGGGAGCGAAAGGCTATTTACAATTTGTACAGAAACCAGATGGCAGTTATAAGAGTCGAGGGACATGAAAGGGAAGCAGTGGTTGGGAAGGGAGTAAGACAGGGTTGTAGCCTCTCCCCGATGTTATTCAATCTGTATATTGAGCAAGCAGTAAAGGAAACAAAAGAAAAATTCGGAGTAGGTATTAAAATCCATGGAGAAGAAATAAAAACTTCGAGGTTTGCCAATGACATTGTAATTCTGTCAGAGACAGCAAAGGACTTGGAAGAGCAGTTGAATGGAATGGACAGTGTCATGAAAGGAGGATATAAGATGAACATCAACAAAAGCAAAACGAGGATAACGGAATGTAGTCGAATTAAGTCGGGTGATGCTGAGGGAATTAGATTAGGAAATGAGACACTTAAAGTAGTAAAGGAGTTTTGCTATCTGGGGAGCAAAATAACTGATGATGGTCGAAGTAGAGAGGATATAAAATGTAGACTGGCAATGGCAAGGAAAGCGTTTCTGAAGAAGAGAAATTTGTTAACTTCGAGTATAGATTTAAGTGTGAGGAAGTCATTTCTGAAAGTATTTGTATGGAGTGTAGCCATGTTGGAAGTGAAACATGGACGGTAAATATTTTGGACAAGAAGAGAATAGAAGCTTTCGAAATGTGGTGCTACAGAAGAATGCTGAAGATTAGATGGGTAGATCACATAACTAATGAGGAGGTACTGAATAGGATTGGGGAGAAGAGGAGTTTGTGACACAACTTGACCAGAAGAAGGGATCGGTTGGTAGGACATGTTCTGAGGCATCAAGGGTTCACCAATTTAGTATTGGAGGGCAGCGTGGAGGGTAAAAATCGTAGGGGGAGACCAAGAGATGAATACACTAAGCAGATTCAGAAGGATATAGGTTGCAGTAGGTACTGGGAGATGAAGAAGTTTGCACAGGATAGAATAGCATGGAGAGCTGCATCAAACCAGTCTCAGGACTGAAGACCACAACAACAACAACAACAACAACAAGTCTAGGGACCGATGACCTCAGCAGTTTGGTCCCTTAGGAATTCACACACATTTGAACACATTTTTAAGGTCTGCGTTTGATGCTAGTAGACATCTCTTGGTCAGAAATCTCCTTTTTGCCAGCGCTAGTCTGCTTTTCATGTCCTCTTTGCTCTGTCCGTCATGGTTTATTTTGCTACCTACGTAATAGAATTCGTTCAAGTCACCTATTCCGTGATCACCAATCCTGATGTTAAGTTCTTCGCTGTTCTCATTTCTGTTACTCCTCATTGTTTTCGTCTTTCCTCGATTGTCCCCAATCTGTACTCTGTACTCATTAGACTATTCATTCCATTACGCAGATCCATCTCAAAAATTATCGCCATAAATGGTCAATAGATTTATTCCAATATGAGACAAGATAGATCATGCCTTCATGGAAAAATGTCCGCGGTTGCCTGGGGAATCATTTTTGTACTCAGGCGTGCACCTCTTCGTCCGTAGAAAATCGACGGCCACGAATATCTTTCTTCAGGGCTTCAAAATATGGAAATGGCATGGGGAGATATCGGGACTGTATGGAGGATGTATAAAGGCTTCCCAGCATACTCGAACGACGCTAACAACATGTGAGCGGTCTCTGGAGGTGTCGTGGTTGTCGACATCCTTCGGATGAAGAACTACACGTCTCGGTACAATCTTGCTTCCTTTGGCAACCGCAAACTTCTTTCCATGAAGGCATTGACCGTTTTGTCTCGCAGTGGGATAAATGTATTAAAAGTTAAGGCGATTAAATTTGAAATAATAAAAGGTTTTTTGCTTTTTTCCATATGTATGGTTTTAATTTGACAGATTAATTACTGAGCTACCTCTAAAACAAGAAAAAACAGTAGTCTGTGGTGCTTTGGGTGTATATTTCTTAAAAGATTCTGAGTGGAAAAATAATCTGGAATCATTATTTGACTGTTTTAACCTTTTTCTAACTTGTGAGCAGCAAAATAGCAGGGTCCTGACTGGTAACATTTTATTGACAGTGCTCAGGCTGAAACAATTAACGTGTGCTCAATTGTTCTACATCTACATATATACTCCGCTAGCCACGAAGCGGCGACGGCCAAATGTACCGGTCAGGAATCTTGCGGCTCTTCTTTGGACCTTCTCAATCTCTTGAATGAGACCCAACTGGTAAGGGTCCCATACAGACGAACAATACTCCTAGACTGGACGAACTAAAGTATTGTAAGCAATTTCCTTTGTAGAAGGACAGCATCGCTTCAGGATTCTACCAATAAACCGCAATCTAGAGTTCGTCTTGCCCGTTACTTGTGTAATCTGATAATTCCATTTGAGATCATTTCGAATAGTCACACCCAGATAGTTGACGGATGTTACCACTTCCAAAGACTGGGCATTTATTTTGTACTCGTACATTAATGGGGATTTTTGCCTTGTTATACGCAGCAGGTTATACTTACTAATATTGAGAGATAACTGCGAGTTATCACATCACGCATTTATTTTCTGCAAATCCTCATTGATTAGTTCATAACTTTCGTGTGATACGCCGCTGTCAATACCATCAACCAGGTCGTTTGTGTAAATCGTAATAAGCAGCGGACCTATTACGCTGCCCTGAGGCATACCTGAAGTTACGCTTGTTTCTGTTGAAGTCACCTCATTCAGGATGACATACTGCTCTCTGTCTGTTAGAAAACTTTCTGTCCAGCCGCATATGTCATTGGATAGACCGTAAGCGCGCACTTTTTGGAGCAAGCGACAGTGCGGAACTGAGTCGAACGCCTTTCGGAAGTCGAGAAATATGGCATCAACCTGGGAGCTGGTATCTAGAGCCTGTTGTACATCATGCACAAAGAGGGCCAACTGTGTCTCGCATGACCGCTGTTCCCTAAAACCGTGCTGGTTTCTGCAGATGAGCTTCTCAGAGTCTAGAAAGATCATTATGTCTGTAACACAAAATATGCTCCATGATTCTACAACAAATCGCCGTCAGTGAAATTGGCCGGTAATCATATATTAACGGACTATCTGATCCGACGCACATCTAATAGAAATAAACACTGTATTATCTTACAGCAATCAGGCATGTTCATAGAAAGCAGTGTAACTGAAGGTCCCCTTTCGGCGGTCGGATAACTGGGGTGGGTTAGGGACACTCAAGTGGTCTAAGTGGTGTCCAATTGAAAGAATCGCGCCCGGGAATTGAACCACATCAAATAATAATTAGTATCTAAAGGTGCAACTAAGATTTTACGGAACCTTGAGGGCGTGGGTGCTACTCGCACTTGTCCGGCTTTTTAATGTGGATAAAAATGCACAATAACATCGAACAGCGAAACGGAGAGCTCTGGAAATGAGAGGATATTTGGCGAAAGGAATGGCCTGGCCGTTATCCAGATTTAAATTCCATCGAGCCCGTTTGGAGCAGTTGTCAACCGCGGAACGAAACACCCGTCCTTAGCAATCTTATGAACAGCATGGTTGATCGCTGCACAGTTTGCATTGCCGTGCGTGCTGATCACACACCCTATTAAGAAACATGTCCCACCTTTTGTAATGTACAGGCGACCATCATGACTCGCGGTGACTTTCAATAAAAGTGTCGGTTCAAGTAATAAAGAATACAGCAGTCAGTCGCAGATGATTGTTTTGGATATCTAGATTTCAGTCGCCGTGCGGCCATCTTCAATGCAGTAAAGGCCAGTTAAAACATTGAACTTGTACATGCACATAGTCCCAATTGGACTTTTCATGACACGGGGTGAAAGCGCGGTCTCAACATCTGACATGAATAGTCCAGTTGGGACTGCGCATATGCAAGTGGTTTCAATATTTTAACTTCCCTTTAATGCACTGAAGATGGCCGCACAGTGACTAAAATCTTGATATCCAATAAACACAATTTGCGACTGATCACCGTACCCTTTACTACTTGAAATTAATCCAGTCCCCGGGCACAACTGTTTCGCTGAGTGTCATTTCTGTTCGTCTGACTGCGTATTTCTTTCGGTTACCTTCTGTAAGATCAGTTTGGATTCCGTAGTAATGTTGGAACACGTGAAGCAATACTGACCCTACGACTTATCTTAGAAAACAGATCAAGGAAAGGCAAACCTACGTTTCTAGCATTTGTGGACTTAGAGAAAGCTTTTGACAATATTGACTGGAATACTCTCATTCAAATTCTGAAGGTGGCAGGGGTAAAATACAGGGAGCGAAAGGCTATTTACAATTTTTACAGAAACCAGATGGCAGTTATAAGAGTCGAGGGGCATGAAAGGGAAGCAGTGGTTGGGAAGTGAGTGAGACAGGGTTGTAGCGTATCCCTGATGTTATTCAATCTGTATATTGAGCAAGCAGTAAAGGAAACAAAAGAAAAATTAGGAGTAGGAATTAAAATCCATGGAGAAGAAATAAAAACTTTGAGGTTCGCCGATGACATTGTAAATCTGTCAGAGACAGCAAAGGACTTGGAAGAGCAGTTGAAAGGAATGGACAGTACCTTGAAAGGAGGATATAAGATGAACATCAACAAAAGCAAAACGAGGATAATGGAATGCAGCCGAATTAAATCAGATAATGCTGCGGGAATTAGATTAGGAAATGAGACGCTTAAAGTAGTAAAGGAGTTTTGCTATTTGGGGAGCAAAATAACTGATGACGGTCGGAGTAGAGAGGATATAAAATGTAGACTGGCAATGGCAAGGAAAGCGTTTCTGGAGAAGAGAAATTTGTTAACATCGAGTATAGATTTAAGCGTCAGAAAGTCGTTTCTGAAAGTATTTGTATGGAGTGTAGCCATGTATGGAAGTGAAACATGGACGATAAATAGTTTGGACAAAAAGAGAATAGAAGCTTTCGAAATGTGGTGCTACAGAAGAATGCTGAAGATTAGATGGGTAGATCACATTACTAATGAGGAGTTATTGAATAGGATTGGGGAGAAGAGAAGTTTGTGACACAACTTGACTAGAAGAAGGGATCGGTTCGTAGGACATATTCTGAGGCATCAAGGGATCACCAATTTAGTATTGGAAGGCAGCGTGGAGCCTAAAAATCGTAGAGGGAGACCAAGAGATGAATACACTAACCAGATTCATAAGGATGTAGGTTGCAGTAGGTACTGGGAGATGAAGGTGCTTGCACAGGATAGAGTAGCATGGAGAGCTGCATCAAACAAGTCTCTGGACTGAAGACCAGAACAACAACAAACCTTCTGTACTATGGTGCAGCAGTTCTTTTCGTGTGGGGCCCAAGTTTCATCGAGCTTTGTTATGTGGCAGTGACAAATCTTGCGGAAGCTACTTTCGTCCTTAAGTTTTGCACGCTAGGCAGTCTACGCCATGCGAACGTCATAAGGCGTCCATGTCTGGTGCACCGCGTGACGTCACGGAGTGCCCTATGACTCACCAGGGTAGCCTGCAGTGGGCAGCGTTCCACGGACACGCGAGCTCATAGCGCACGTTTGGTCCCCCACCAATAGCACGGCGTGCCGCAGGGTTGCGGCCTGATTCGCAGCGCTGCTGACTGCTCCGGCATCTCAAGTGACGCTGCTGACTTTGCCGACGATTAAAGCCGGTACTACACGACACACGTAACATGTACGAGTCAGGTCTGCAAGGCCTGCTAAGATTTTAGCAGACGGTTTATCCGCCTCGGAAAAATGAGGGCCTTTCTTTTCTGCCGTTGATCCGCGCATGCCCTGTACAGGTGTAATTCATGCGCATGCACTGAACGCAGCATTTCGAGCGGGCTTTCTGCTTGTTATTTTTTTCACCTGTGGCGGACGAGAAATACGTGTGCTGTTGAGGACTGTTGTGACTATTGTGCGAGATATTCTACACATTTTTCAGTCCGTAATTATTTATACATGCAATTATAAAAGAAATGAAAATTCTCTTTTTTTTCTATTGCCATTGAGGGAAGCTGTATCTTGTTGTAGAATGGAATCGAACAACGAAAGTATATGTGTCCTTTTTAAGGCAGACATCAAAGAAAAGCGTCTATACGTTCATGTACCTCATGTTCATAAATTAAGGATAATTGCAGAATGTGGTGCCCCACAACATGGCTAATAGCATAGGCACATAGGGAACACATACGACACAGGTCTGTAAGTCCACGGTATTGGTGATAAGTTGAGAAAACAGTCCCGAAACGCATGTGCTACAAAACGCCACTGTTTCCTCCACTTGTACCCCGACTTAAATACGGGATATGATCAACATACACAAGTACACAGGCCCACAACGTGTTGGCATACTATGGATCAGGTGGTCGAGCAGCTGCTCGGGTATAACCTCCCATTCTTGCATCAGTGCCTGTCGGAGCTCCTGATGTGTCCTAGGGGTTTGAAGACGTGCAGCGATACGTCGACCTAGAGCATCCCAGACGTGCTCGACGGGGTTTAGGTCTGGAGAACAGGCAGGCCACTCCATTCGCCTGATATCTTCTGTTTCAAGGTACTCCTCCATGATGGCAGTTTGTTGAGACCGTGTGTTATCATCCATCAGGAGGAAGGTGGGACCCTCTGCACCCCTGAAAAGGCGGACATACTGGCGCAAAATGATGTCCCGATACACCTGACCTGTTACAGTTCCTCTGTCAAAGACATTCAGGGGTGTACGTGCACCAATCATAATCCCAACCCACACCGTCAAACCACGACCTCCATACAGGTCCCTTTCAAGGACATTAAGGGGTTGGTATCTAGTTCCTGGTTCGAGCCAGATGTAAACCCGGCGAGAATCACTGTTCAGACTACACCTGGACTCATCCGTGAACATAACGTGGGACCACTGTTTCAATGACCACGTACTGTGTTCTTGACACCCGGCTTTACGGGCTCTCCTGTGACCAGGGGTCAGTGGAATGCACCTTGCAGATCTCCGGGCGAATAAACCGTGTATGTTCAGTCATCTGTAGACTGTGTGTCTGGAGACAACTGTTCCAGTGACTGCGGTAAGGTCCCGAGCAATGCTACCTGCAGTACTCCGTGGCCGTCTGCGGGCACTGATGGTGAGATATCGGTCTTCTTGTGGTGTTGTACACTGTGGACGTCCCGTACTGTAGCCCCTGGACATGTTTTCTGTCTGCTGGAACCGTTGCCGTAATCTTGAGATCACACTTTGTGGCACACGACCTTCTGTGCTTGACCAGCCTCCAGTCGCCCTGGTATTCTACCCCTCATAACGTCATCAATAAGTGTTCTTTGAGCCATTTTCAACACACAGTCACCATTAGCGCGTCTGAAAACGTCTGCACACTTACTCGCTGCACCGTACTCTGACATGCACCATCACACCTCTGCGTATGTGAACTGCTGCCTGCGCCACCGTGCGACGACCGCAGCTCAAATGCACCGCATGGTCATACCCCGAGGTGATTTAAACCCGCAAACAACCCACCAGAGCGATGTTTTACCATGTATCAGCATTATCCTTAACTTATGAGCATGAGTATAGATACGCTGAAACTTAATGAAATGTTTAATTCTGTGTTTATATGTTTTACACATATGTACACGTAATTTTACCGTCGATATGTGTACATATCACCTTAACTGGCGAAAGTACCGCACGTGTTTGATTTGACTGCATGTTTTGTATTAGTTCAGAGTACCAGGAAGGGTAGTGTTCAGAGCAGGTGGTTCGATGAACCCTCTGCCACGCACTCAAGTGTGATTTGCACAGTATCCATAAAGACTTGCGCTCGCACTGATTTGAAATAGATTCCCTCATCAATGTGTCACTTGCGCGAATCCCGTCATGTACAGTAGCTTGTCATGACACATCCATTGTGGCGAAGTTCATATATTCCTATGGATCTTCGAGCCGCAACTCCTTCATTAACAGTGAGTGTATGTTCGTGCCTTCACCCGTTCTTCCCAGCCGGGGTCGAACCCAATTCCTACTCCTGGCATTACGTCGTCGCTCTGCCCTCTTCCTAACGACTACGACGGCCACTGTCATGACAAGTGCTGCGTAGATAATTGCATCCTCCATGTCCAAAATACTGTGAAACGTATACATAGATATTCATTTGCGTCAGCCTGACATAAAACGAACACTTTAACCCATAACTCTGTATAATAACTGCACAAGAGAACAATAACTGCTTAACAGATACGAACCTAGAACTCCCAGCGGTTTTAATATGAGGAAATAGCAGCAATAAAAAAAAGATCAATTTTCTCAGTCAACGATCTAAACAAGCCTGCTGTTCCGAGGCGGTGGTGCAGACTTGCATACGATTGGTGTGTCGTGTAATATCGGCACATGGGACGTGTTTCTGATAATAAAGCACGCAAAAACATGATATCCATCGTGGTTGTTGTACTTTTAGAAAAGAGCTAGTACATTCACAAGGAACGTGTTCCCATCGTGATCAAGGTCTATGCAGGCCGTAACAAACCTGTGTGGCCAAACTTTCAGGAAATATTCTTCACACGTACAGGAAGAAAATGTGTCCGGAAACACTTTATTCCCACGTTATAGCTCAATTTCTACAACTCTTCAACACATTGATCGTTTACGAAGTCTCATCCGTGAACAGAAAATTTGCACTTAAGTTAGGGTTGACGAGTTGTTGAATGAACCATTTGCAGAAATGTACCCGTCTTGGAAAATCCGCTGATTGCGCCTGCACACACTGTGCGTGATAAGTATACAGCAGGTTCTCCGTTGCACTCTCCGGACAGTCAAGTGGTCAACATCACTCAACACGCTGAGACCAGAGTCGTCATCAACTACACGAAGAATTCCTCCAGCTGAAGTCCTTCTAAGCCTCCCCACGTTCTGAAAATATCTGCCGATGCTAGCATAGAGCGCTACGATCAATACAGGGTGTCCCACTCAAACCTCCCTGATTTCAAGGACGCAGGAGAGAAAAACCACAGTAGATACGACGGTGAAAAATGCACCACATTGTAGAGCATCTCAAAGAATTTATATTCCCGTGTCAGAAGTGCCAAGTATCGTCGCCAGAGTGGAGCATGGTCGCATGAAGTGAAAACGGCGACTCCACAGCAGCGCGCGCAAGCAGTAGTGTGATTTGCAGAAACAAAGTCGCTGATTACTGTGCAAAGAAATTATTATCGCATGTATGTATGTGATCCACCTGATGTGAAAACAATTAAGGAATGGTACAGGAAGTTTCTGGCAACAGGAAGTGTTCTGAAACATTCTGGCTGTACACGTTACGGAGTTTCAGAAGAGACAGTGGAGGACATCAGACAAACGTTTCTCAGAAGTCCACGTAAGTCAATTCGTCAAGCATCTAGGCAACCTGATGTACCTCGATCAACATTTCATCGTGTAGTTCACCAGCGTCTTCGTATGTGTTCTTACAAAGTGCAAATTCTGCAACATCTTACGCCGAACGACAAACCACGCCGACAACAATTTCCTGCGGATGTGCTGCAGCGTATTGATATGATTGCCAGCTTCCTGGAAAGATGTTTATTCTCAGAAGAGGCAACCTTTCATCTATCAGGAAGGGTTAATAGGCATAATGTTCGGATTTGGGGTTTGCAAAATCCGCACGTTGTCATTGAACATGTTCGTGATTGCCCTAAACTAAACGTCTAGTACTGGCTAAGGCACAACAGGATTGTTGGGCCCTTCTTCTTTGCAGAACAAACAGTGAATGGGTCAGTGTATCTGGACATGTTGGAGCAGTTTGTGTACCCTCAGATAGAAGATTTGCAACCCAACATCATTTTTCAACAAGATGGAGCTCCGCCGCATTGGTCAAAGCCTGTTCGCAAGCTCCTGGATAGGAAATTTCCCAATCGTTGGATCGGACGCGGAGGACCCATTGCCTGGCCACCACGTTCACCTGACATTACGCCGCTTGATTTCTTCTTGTGAGGATTCCTGAAAGGCCGCGTGTATGCGACCAAAGTGGACGATATTCCTACGTCGCGGCATTGTATCACTAATGCGATTGCAACAATAACAGAGGAAATGTTCCAAAGAACTTGGCAAGAAATTGAATATAGACTCGATATTCTTAGTCCTACAAATTGTTCACATGTAGAGGTGTATTGACGATACACAAATAAATTCTTTGGGATGCTCTACAATGTGGTGCATTTTTCATTGTGTTTTTTTTCCTGGATCTTTGAACCCAGGGAGGTTTGAGTGGGACACCCTGTACTATCTGCTAATTCGTACAGCAAATGTGCATCTGTCAACACCGCATTTGAGTACACTTACGCTACAGTGTACCAGAAACCAAGTGCGTGATGGACACTTGAAGAGTCAACGATACGTGCTTGATGCTACAGGAGCTATGAAGTGAGTCACACGCCAACGCTAACTTCGTTCCATTGGAACACGAAACACTGTCGGTGAACCTAAGAATTAAAACTTACTGCACAGTCTAACCAAACATAACCAAGAGGATATTCGGTACAGCTCATGTAAGAACTCGTTTCATATAATGCTCATACGTTGTGTTTCTGAATGTTCCTCATGATTAAAGCGACAATGAAGAGAAGTAGAGTATGAGCTGTAACATGGAAATAAAGCGTTATCGGACCCATGTCAATAAAACACATGTTATTCTTCTATGTGCGAGGAACGTTTCCTGAAAGGTTGGCCATACCGTTTTGTCTCGTTCCATAATCCTAAGGGCACTGTTAATAGATCACGTCTCCTATTCAGTAGCAGGATTTTTAGAACGTGTGAAATACAAAAGACTGGGAACAAAAAAGTGCAAAAATCTCCAGTGCAAGTAGTGTAAGCTCTTTAGTAGGTAACGCCAAAAAATAATTTATTTACTATAATATTGTTGTTAAATTTCCTATCCTTTGAGCGTGCGCGCGGATGTGTGTGTATGTGTGTGTGTGTGTGTGTGTGTGTGTGTGTGTGTGTGTGTGTGTGTGTGTGTGTGTGTGCGCATGTTCGTGCACGTTATTTATAAAGGAATGATGTATCCCACAATCTTGAAATAAAAGTAACTAAATACTGAACCGTGAGAAAATCAGACAGACAATCAGAGAGTGATCTTGCAGTTCATTGGTCTGTTTTTCACGGCGCAGCCCACGAAATCGACCGAACCCACTGCTGAACATGTTTTCAACATACACGTACATTAATTCAGCAATGAACAGCAATCAAAATCAAATTAGCTAAGGAGAGCTATGCGAATGCTAATGCAAGGTTGTACATTGTTTCGTCACTTATATATGAACTGTCAAAGAACACTCTCGTCACGTTATAACGTAGTTTGTATGTCTCTACTATTTTGTTTTTCCTTGCACTTACATAATCTTAGCTACTGAGCTTTAACATAACCTATTATTAATCATAGGCTGGTCCCGGCGGAGGTTCGAGTCCTCCCTCGGGCATGGGTGTGTGTGTGTGTGTGTTCGTCCTTAGGATAATTTAGGTTAAGTAGTGTGTAAGCTTAAGGACTGATGACCTTAGCAGTTAAGTCCCATAAGACTTCACACACATACGTTTTTATTAATCATACGTCACTAAGAAACCATACGTAAAGCCTCTTAAACTTAAGAAATGAGGCGCAACACGGTCGACAGAAGATCTGCGGGTACGCTATCTTTTATCCGCTGACAGGGGAATGGTAGTTGACAGGAGAATTAATTCTATGTAATTCTTCTCCTCTTCGTCCTAATCAGTTTAGTGCTAACTAACAAACTCGAACGGCTTATTTACAAACCCCACTCATTTAAAACAACTCACTTCCAGCAAATCGATATTTATGTGGGCTAGCATAGGCGGTAGAGGACTAACATGTATTAATGACAGCAAAAATTGGTTTTCGATTTTCGTTATCTACAAATTGTGACGCATGTAAACACAGGATTATTTTGCGACCAGTGTATATACAGCGTATGCAGGAAGAGTGCAAAGGCGCGGGTGGATAAAGAGTCAGAGGCAGCTGTTCGTGGCGGTGAAAAGTTCCGAGGCAAACTGCGGGAACTCTAGCGCAGTGGGAGGAAACTAAATGGAAGGTGCACTGTTTCGGATTCATCGGGAAGCGCGGCAGCAGGGAGAAACCGCCACGTCGATTTCCCTGCGCTTCGCAATCGAATAAACGGCGGTGCAGGGCAGAGCCGGAACTGGATTTTCTGAACGTGAAATGGGCGGCTGCCTCCTCCTCTCCGGCCGCCGCCACCGCCGCCGCCGTCTAACTCACTTGGCCAGGACGCGTCACAACAAACGGGGCCCGAACCAGGTTACCGCGCCGGTAGCTGAAAAGAACTGCGCCACCTCGTGTCAGCACAGAATTTTGCAAGGTTTTGAAACACTGGCCAGATATTTCAGAGGCACATATAGTGAACTTGCATTTTTATCCGTTATTTTCATTCCCATGATCGAAGGCGCCTGGCAGTGACTGGCTTTCCACTCTCCAACTTACCTATCTTACACATGCGCGCGCACACACACACACACACACACACACACACACACACACACACACAATATATACAGAGGGGTCCTAAAAATGTATCCACTGTTTAAAAGTCCATAACTTGCCAACTAATTGACGGAGTTCTCATTTTTGATGAAAGTGTAGCTTAAAGTCCAACTTAAAGATATCACGTAGGTGTTCGAAATGGTCACCATTAACATCCACATCTTCATCTTACTGGTAGACATTCGTCGAGATACACCCTAACACGATTTTGGTAGTGGGCTGGGGCACCATTTCGTTGAAAGTAAACCCTTCCGTCTCCATACAAATCTCGGATGGCAGGTAAAATAGATGTCTGAAGCTTCTGAAGGTACACCTCACCGGTAACTGTGCTGGTGGAAGATGGATCGGCCATAGAGGTGCTGTGGAGTATCCACCACGTACCCCAGACCTAACTCCTCTGGCAGGCCAGTGTGGCCGTTCGGTTCTAGGCGCGTCAGTCTGGAACCGCGTGACCGCTACGGTCGCAGGTTCCAATCCTGCCTTGGGCATGGATGTGTGTGATGTCCTTAGGTTAGTTAGGTTTAAGGAGTTCTAAGTTCTAGGGGACTGATGACCACAGATGTTGAGTCCCATAGTGCTCAGAGCCATTTGTACTATTTGAACCTAACTCCTCTGGACTTTTGCCTGTGAGGAACACTAAAGGACGTCGTTTATCGACAAAAGCCACTCACATTGGATGAATTTCGAGAATCCATCGTACATTCGTGTGCAAATGTCCAACTGAACACGTTGTAGTCAGTAGTTCGTGCTGCAGTTCGGCGGCATCGTTTGTGTGTGGATGTTAATGGTGACCATTTCGAACACCTACAGTGATATCTTTAAGTTGAACTTTAAGCTACACTTTCACCAAAAATGAGACAATTCCGTCAATTAGTTTGCCAGTTATGACTTTTAAACAGTGGATACATTTTTTTGGACCTCTCTCTCTCTCTGTATATATATATGCGTGAATGTCCGGCATCTCCTCCTACACCATTCGATCGATTTTAATGAGACTTGCTACACACAATGATTGCTGTATGAGAATCAGGACTGCGTGTGTTAAAACCTGCTATCTCTCTTAGAAGCAGAGGTGTGGGCAGATGGGCAGAAAGTGTTTTCTGTACCTGACATGTGGATTGCCGTGCACAAGTTTGTTGTGCAGGTAGTATTGGTATGGCTTTCAGGTGCTAGATGTGTGGATGGTTATGGCTGAGAAGAGTTAGAGAGGGGGGGAGGAGATGGATAGTGAAATAGGGGTAAGGATGAGGTGGACAGAGAAAGAGGGAGGTGGAGACTGACAGACATGGGGAGGAAATGATGGATAGAGAGGGAAAGAGAGAGAAGGGGATGGATGGAGAAGGTGTGGAGGACGACGAGATGGACAGAGAGTGAGGCAAGGAAGGGCGGACAGAAACAGGGGAGGAGCGGATGGACTGAGAGAGGAGAGAGGATGGGGAGATGCAGGAGGCAGGTGAAAGATGTAGAGGAGTAGTGGAAAGTGGGAAAGGAAGATGGGAGAGGATGGCCAGGGTTGGGTTGGGTTGTTTGGGGAAGGAGACCAGATCATCGGTCTCATTGGATTAGGGAAGGATGGGGAAGGTAGTCAGCTGTGCCCTTTCAGAGGAACCATCCTGGCATTTGCCTGGAGCGATTTAGGGAAATCATGGAAAACCTAGTGGCCGAGCGGTTCTAGGCGCTACAGTCTGGAACCGCGCGACCACTACGGACGCAGGTTCGAATCCTGCCTCGCTCATGGCTGTGTGTGATGTCCTTCGGTTAGTTAGGTTTAGGTAGTTCTAAGTTCTAGGGGAGTGATGACCTCAGAAGTTAAGTCCCATAGTGCTCAGAGCCATTTCAACGGAAAACCTAAATCAGGATGGCTGGACGCGGGATTGAACCGTAGTCCTCCCGAATGCGAGTCCAGTGTGTAACCACTGCACCACCTCGCTCGGTGAGATGGTCAGGAAGAGGGTGCAGGAAGTGGTAAGAGGAGGAAGATATGGTCGGAGAGAGGGCAGAGGAGATGGACAAGGAAATGGGAGAGGGATAGAGAGAGTGGGGAGTAGTAGATGGACTGTTAGAGGTGGGAAGGTGAGGTGAACAGAAAGAGACAGGAATGAAGAGGTGGAAACAGAGAGGGGGAGGAGGACCTGCGTGCAGTATCTGGGTCTCTTCCTAAACCACTGGATCAGTTTTACCCAAACAAGGTACATATATCACTAACTACCTGGAAAGAAGCACTGCTGGCTTAAGAACTACCAGGAGAGAGGTAGGAGTGAAAAAGGCCTTGGACAGAAGTACAACTCAGGAATGTCTGGAGCAATTTCAACAATTTTCTTATACACATGACTCATTATTTGTATTATTTGTGAAATTATTACTGTAAAATTACTGTTGGTGTAATTTAATCTCACCACTCGCAGGAGTCGGGGGAGGGGAGGGATGAGAAAGACTGAAATGTTAAAAGTTTGATAATGACAGATCTGATTACACAACCACAGTCACTCGTGGAAGTTCTGATGTTTTTTTTTTACCATCACAGGCGCTGGGGTGGGGAAACAGTGACATTGACATGCCATTCTATCTCTGTAACGTGTACGGCATTTTCCGTCAAACTTGGCACATTTATTACTTGCTGTCTGGCTGAAGGTGGATGCTGAAAACGGATCCCATAAAACTATAACTCATGAACACCAGGAGGAATTTCAACAAAATTTTCTGCATATGTAACTCATTATTTAAAACTTCCTGGCAGATTAAAACTGTGTGCCCGACCGAGACTCGAACTCGGGACCTTTGCCTTTCGCGGGCAAGTGCTCTACCATCTGAGCTATCGAAGCACGACTCACGCCAGGTACTCACAGCTTTACTTCTGCCAGTATCTCGTCTCCTACATTCCAAACTTTACAGAAGCTCTCCTGCGAACCATGCAGAACTAGCACTCCCGAAAGAAAGGATATGGCAGAGACATGGCTTAGCCACAGCCTGGGGGATGTTTCCAGAATGAGATTTTTACTCTGTAAAGTTTGGAATGTAGGAGACGAGACACTGGCAGAAGTAAAGCTGTGAGTACCGGGCGTGAGTCGTGCTTCGGTAGCTCAGATGGTAGAGCACTTGCCCGCGAAAGGCAAAGGTCCCGAGTTCGAGTCTCGGTCGGCACACAGTTTTAATCTGCCAGGAAGTTTCATATCAGCGCACACTCCGCTGCAGAGTGAAAATCTCATTCTGGAAACTCATTATTTGTTTAAAAATGCTGTGAATGTAAGAAACCCCTACTGAGGTAAGGGTGGTGATGAGAAGGTATGAAACGTAAAAATATCTGAAAATATGTTGGTATTCCTTTCCAGTATTTGAGAGACTTCGAATATTTCAAAAGTACTTGTCTGTTAGTTGTGATTTGTACAGAGTCAGTCAGGTCACGCGAATGAGCACTGCAGCGAGCAAGTAATTTTGTTAGCATATTTTGGGGACAAAGGTCATGGCACGTGGCTCAGTATCACAGATACACTTAAAGACCTGCCTGTAGGCGGATGGTACAAAACAGCGGAGAGCCAGTTGCCAGCTACCGTTCTTTTACTCGAAACGACAACCTTCTCCCATTGTCCGCATGCCTCAAACGAAACAGAAATCTATCGGTCAGATTCAACGGTAAGGAAAAAATGCAAAACTATTGTGAAAAAATGAATGAAATTGTCAAAGACACCATCGAATTCAGGCTATGCAGCATCGAATCACAACAATGTGGTATTATGAATATGAAGGTGAAGTTGAATGTGAACGTCCCTTACAAGGAATGGCGGAAAGAGCGAGCACATCGTGGGCTAAATACGTATGAAGTATGTTAAATGTATGTGACATATACATTGCTCCACAAAACTAAAGGACGAGAAATAAACTGAAGAGCCAAAGAAACTGGTATAACTGCCTAATATCGAGTAGGCCCCCCGCGAGCACGCAGAAGTGCCGCAGCATGCCGTGGCATGGACTCGACTAATGTCTGCTGTAGTGCTGGAGGGAACTGACACCATGAAACCTGCAGGGCTGTCCATATATGCGTAAGAATACGAGGGTGTGGAGATCTCTTCTGAACAGCACGTTGCAATGCATCCCAGATAAGCTCAATAATGTTCATGTCTGTGGAGTTTGGTGGCCAGCGGAAGCGTTTAAGCTCAGAAGAGAGTTCCTGAAGCCATTGTGTAGCAATTCTGGACGTCTAGGGTGTCGCACTGTCCTGCTGGGATTGCCCAAGTCCGTCGGAATGCTCAATGGACATGAATGGATACAGGTGATCAGACAGGATTCTTACGTACGTGCCTCCTGTCAGAGTCGTATCTAGACGTATCAGGGGTCCCATATGACTCCAACTGCACACCCACACCATTACAGAGTCTCCACCATTTTGACAGTTCCCTGCTGACATGTGGCATCCATGGATTCATGAGCTTGTCTCCATACCCGTACAAGTTCATCTGGTCCATACAATTTGAAACGAGACTCGTCCGACCAGGCAACATGTTTCCAGTCACAACAGTCCGATGTCGGTGTTGACGGGCCCAGGCGAGGCGTAAAGCTTGTGTAGAGCAGTCATCAAAACGGTTCAAATGGCTCCAAGCACTATGGGACTGAACATCTGAGGTCATCGGTCCCCTAGACTTAGAACTGCTTAAACCTAACTAACCTACAGACATCACACACATACATGCCCGAGGCAGGATTCAAACCTGCGACCGTAACAGCAGCGCGGTTCCGGACTGAAGCGCCTAGAACCGCTCGGTCACAACGGCCGGCGAGCAGTCATCAACGTTACACGAGTGGGCCTTCGGCTCCAAAAGCCCATATCGATGACGTTTCGTTAAATGGTTGGCACGCTGACACTTGTTGATGGGCCCAACATTGAAATCTGCAGCAATTTGCGGAAGAGCCGCATTTCTGTCACATTGAACGATTCTCTCCAGTTATCACCGGTTCCGTTCTTGCATTATCTTCTTCCGGCCGCAACGGAAACTCACTTAATTCTTGATAAGCTGTGATGACAGCAGCAGTAACCGATGTAACAAGTGCGCCAGACACCTGTGGTGTTGTGTAGGCGTTGCCGACCGTAGCGCCGGATTCTGCCAGTTTACATCTCTGTATTTGAATACGCATACACATACCAGTTTCTTTGGAGCTTCAGTGTAGTCCGTAACGTGTTAACTACTCAGTGGAAATGAATGAAAGTGCGGGAGCATGTTGAAACAGGTCTCTCAGTCGTGCACAGAAAACTGCGACGTCACGGAACACAAGGTACCGATTGTCGGGCAAGGAGACCATTCCCATGCAGTCGTCGTGACAATGTCAACTACAGCAGCAGAAAGCCATTACATTGTGCAAAAGGCAAGAAGGGACCCACGACAAACATCCCGTGCAATTGCGACGACATTTAACGGGAAAAAATTTGTGGTAAGGACTATGGGACCAAACAGCTGAGGTCATCGGTCCCTAGGCTTACACACTAATTAAATTTATTTACACTAAGGACAACAGTTACAGCCATGCCCGAGGGAGGTCTCGAACCTCCGATGGGGGCCATTTAACAGCAGTGCACCGTTTCCAGTGGTGGCAATGGCGTAGGACAGGGATTGGACCAAGGAGGAGTGGGGTGGTGTGCTCGAATGAGAGCATATTGTCAGATTAGTGATACTTGACGCCTACTGGTGTGGCGAGAAATGGGAAAACGTAATGCAACCAGGAACAGTGACTAACCTGATCTTTCTGGAAGTCAAGTTGTTACGGTATGGAGTGGCATAAATGGTTCAAATGGCTCTGAGCACTATGGGACTTAACATCTACGGTCATCAGTCCCCTAGAACTTAGAACTACTTAAACCTAACTAACCTAAGGACATCACACAACACCCAGTCATCACGAGGCAGAGAAAATCCCTGACCCCGCCGGGAATCGAACCCAGGAACCCGGGCGAGGGAAGCGAGAACGCTACCGCACGACCACGAGCTGCAGACTGGAGTGGCATAATATTGCATGAGCGTGATGACCTCTAAATCTTTGAACACTGTACAGTCAATACTCAACGTTGTTGTGACACTGTACCCCTCTCCCATGAGCTTTTCATAGGTGCATTCCACCCTGACCTGATTTTTATGTATGATAGTGTGCGACCGTATCGATCAGCGTAGGTGACGGAGCTGTTCGATAGAGAGGTTATTCGGCGAATGTACTGGCCTACCCGTCCTCCCAATGAAATCCCACTGAGTACGTGTCGGATGCGTCAGGTGGACATATTGCAGGGCGCCCACATGCTCGAAAGACCATCAAGAAGCTGTCAACCGCGCTAGTGGAGGAATGGGAGGCCCTATTGCAAGCACGCCTTATCAACTTGTGGACAGCATGGCTACACGCTGCAGAACAAGTATTGCCTTTCTTGTTGATCACACACCTTATTAACAAACATGGCACTAATGTCCAGGCCGGCCGGAGTGGCCGTGCGGTTCTGAGCGCTACAGTCTGGAGCCGAGCGGCCGCTACTGTCACAGGTTCGAATCCTGCCTCGGGCATGGATGTGTGTGATGTCCTTAGGTTAGTGAGGTTTAATTAGTTCTAAGTTCTAGGCGACTGATGACCTCAGAAGTTAAGTCGCATAGTGCTCAGAGCCATTTGAACTAATGTCCAGGTGATCATCTTAAATCGTGCTGATCTCAGCGTAATTACCGCATTTAAATAAACGTAATTTCTGTCGTCTCACTTGGTATATCATCAGTTACCTTTTGTACTATACTGGAGCAGTTCATTCTATGTATGGTTGAAGTTTCATCGAGCTATGTTACTTGGCAGTGACACATCACGACTACGGCAGTCCACTTCACCCCTCCGCCGCCCCACACCGAACCCAGGGTTATTGTGCGGTTCGGCCCCCGGACTGAAGCGCCTAGAACCGCTCAGCCACCGCGGCCGGCTATTCGCCATCTGTACGATCGACTGGATGCCAGAGTCAGTGCGTGCATTGCCGCCAGTGGAGGCTGCACCACATACTAATATGGATGTTTCACCTTGGGTCGATTCCTGGTACCTCAGAATCGCTAGTAATGTTGATGTGTAAATGCAATCATTTCATGCACTCCATAGGCACTGTTGCAACAATAAATCTTTAGTGAATTGGAAATCTCTGAAAGGGAGGACTAACTAACATTTTTTTTTTTTTTTTTTTTTTTTTAGCAGTTTACCTACATGGTCTTGCGGTAGAGTTCTCGCTTCTCGCGCACGGGGTCCCGGGTTCGAATCCCGGCGGGGGTCAGGGAGTTTCCCTGCCTCGAGATGACTGGGTGTTGTTGTGTCATCATGATCATTCATCCCCATTACGGTCGGAGGAAGGCAATGGCAAACCACCTCCGCTAGTACCTTACCTAGTCGGCGGTGCGGGTCTCCAGCACCCCAGCATTGTTCCCTACGCTCCTCGGAGTATGGGACCTCATCATCATCTAGAGTAATAGGAGATTATCATACACATGTAACCATAAAAACTTGGCGGCAACTTCAATTTATAATAGGTATCCATACTTCGGAGCTCTTTTTTTTATCTTTTCAAACATCGCCGAAGTAAGCAAGCAAGATAACCCGCCTCCAGGTGACGGGTAGCTAGCTGCAGTAGGAAGAACAGATGCCAGCGTGAGATTGACTGGGGACGGTGACCGGGCTGTGAGTGGCGACGTGTGCGCCTGTTGCGACCCCGGCACGCTGGGAGGCGCTTCCAGGCCGTCCCGTCGGCGTCGCCGTCGTCCGGAGATCGATGCGCGCCGCGGCCGCCTTATCTGGCGACTGATAGCGGCCCACGCCTACGTCACCGCACGCCCCCGCGTCCTAGCGCCCACTCGCCCTCCTGCCTTTGTCCTGCACCCGCTCTGTACAATATGTGACTCACCTAGTCACCTCAGAGGGTACCGGGTCGTGCCCACCACCATAAACCCCGTCGCCGGTGATTCGGCACCGGCAGTGTGCCTGCAGCGTACGGCGTTGCTCTCCTCCTCCAGTACTTGCTGTGCTCGCCACTTCTGTTGCACTAAATTACGAGTCAAAAAGTGAAGACCTCCCTCAAAGAACGTTGCATATCATTATTTCGTAATTTTTCAGTAAATAAAAAAGATTGTTGTTTTCCTTAGTTGTATTTATTTATACAGGACAGGAAGGAGGTCAGCATCGGTCGTAATGTGATCTATCTTTTTTATTGCTTTGCAGATCTAGATTTCAACAGCTGTCATCAATGTAATAAATAAATAAAAGTAATACAAGGATCAGACATAGAAACAACACATTGATCAAACGCCATGTCACAGTTGTTCACAATTACAGTTCCACAGCCTGCCGGATTGGCCGTGCGGTTCTAGGCGCTACAGTCTGGAGCCGAGCTACGGTGGCAGGTTCGAATCCTGCCTCGGGCATGGATGTGTGTGATGTCCTTAGGTTAGTTAGATTTAATTAGTTTTAAGTTCTAGGCCGATGTTATTCAATCTGTATATTGAGCAAGCAGTGAAGGAAACAAAAGAAAAATTCGCAGTAGGTATTAAAATTCATGGAGAAGAAATAAAAACTTTGAGGTTCGCCGATGACATTGTAATTCTGTCAGAGACAGCAAAGGACTTGGAAGAGCAGTTGAACGGAATGGACAGTGTCTAGAAAGGAGGATATAAGATGAACATCAACAAAAGCAAAACGAGGATAATGGAATGTAGTCAAATTAAATCGGGTGATGCTGAGGGGATTAGATTAGGAAATGAGACACTTAAAGTAGTAAAGGAGTTTTGCTATTTGGGGAGCAAAATAACTGATGATGGTCGAAGTAGAGAGGATATAAAATGTAGACTGGCAATGGCAAGGAAAGCGTTTCTGAAGAAGAGAAATTTGTTAACATCGAGTATAGATTTAAGTGTCAGGAAGTCGTTTCTGAAAGTATTTGTATGGAGTGTAGCCATGTATGGAAGTGAAACATGGACGATAACCAGTTTGGACAAGAAGAGAATAGAAGCTTTCGAAATGTGGTGCTACAGAAGAATGCTGAAGATAAGGTGGGTAGATCACGTAACTAATGAGGAGTTATTGAATAGGATTGGGGAGAAGAGAAGTTTGTGGCACAACTTGACTAGAAGAAGGGATCGGTTGGTAGGACATGTTTTGAGGCATCAAGAGATCACAAATTTAGCATTGGATGGCAGCGTGGAGGGTAAAAATCGTAGAGGGAGACCAAGAGATCAATACACTAAGCAGATTCAGAAGGATGTAGGTGGCAGTAGGTACTGGGAGATGAAGAAGCTTGGACAGGATAGAGTAGCATGGAGAGCTGCATCAAACCAGTCTCAGGACTGAAGACCACACAACAACAACAAATTCTAGGTGACTGATAAATGTCGTGTGACGAGAGCCTCCCGTCGGGTAGACCGTTCGCCTGGTGCAGGTCTTTCTATTTGACGCCACTTCGGCGACCTGCGCGTCGATGGGGATGAAATGATGATGATTAGAACAACACAGCACCCAGTCCCTGAGCGGAGAAAATCTCCGACCCAGCCGGGAATCGAACCCGGGCCCTTAGGATTGACAGTCTGTCGCGCTGACCACTCAACTGCCGGGGGCGGACTAGGCGATCGATGACCTCTTAACTATATGAAGATGGTATCTGTTCTTTCGACCATGTCCGAAAGAACAGATACCATCTTCTTCTGTGCGGATGCACATGCATTGCCCGAACTCTTACGGGACTCGGTAAGATTGTCTGCCGCGACTAATGAGTGTAATAGGCAGGGGAACTACGAATGTAGTGTGTGGACATTAAGTTGGGAATGTGGGTCTCACGGGGAGCGTGCACGGGATAAATCCCAGCAGTCGTTCTATCCTCTGTGCCCTCGGTGGCTCAGGTGGATTGATTTAATTATCATTTCACTTCTGCCTGCATGGTAGCTCAACGTGTTCGGTCAAAGAGCTGGTTGGCCTCTGTTATAAAAAAATGAGTGGAAGAATCAAGAAACGAACTTGAACAGATGTCACGTGACGTTCACAACGACGAAACACAACGCTCAACACCGAAGAAAATGAAAAAAAAAGATGGATAGAGCGTCTGCCATGTAAGCAGGAGATCCCGGGTTCGAGTCCCGGTCGGGGCACACATTTTCAACTGTCCCCGTTGATGTATATGAACGCCTGCCGACAGCTTAAGGTATTGATTTAATTATCATTTCACTTATCATGAAGAATATCGGAATATTTGTTTCCATAAAACTATTTGAATTCTCTTTATTTTTATGTATTACTAATTAGCTTAACCCATTCTTTTACAAATGAGCAATAAATAGAGGGCGTTGGCTATCCTGTCTGACACAGACAGACGTTAGCAGTACAGATCTGTAAACAGCGGCCTCAGTCGGACTAATGCCAGCTCGCGTTCGCGTTCTTGCTTCCAGAGCACGGGCTCCCGGGTTCGATTCCCGACGGGGTCGGGGATTTTCATCTGCCTCGAGATGACTGGGTGTTAGTGTTGTCCTCATCATTTCATCATCATTCATGCAAGTAGCGAGATTGGACTGAGCAAAGATTGGGAATTTGTACGGGCGCAGATAACCGCGCAGTTCAAAAATTGCTCTGAGCACTATGGGACTTAACATCTATGGTCATCAGCCCCTAGAACTTAGAACTACTTGAACCTAACTAACCTAAGGACATCACACAACACCCAGTCATCACGAGGCAGAGAAAATCCCTGACCCCGCCGGGAATCGAAGCCGGGAACCCGAGCGCGGGAAGCGAGAACGCGACCGCGCGACCACGAGCTGCGGACAACCGCGCAGTTGAGCGTCCCACAATCCAAACATCATCTGACTAATGCTTGTACATAACCGATTAGATGAAAATATGTGACATTATAATTACGTTCAGTCTACATGAATACTTATAACGGTATGTAACTATGGAATTGCAACTGAATACAACTGTGACATCACGTTTGATCAGTATGCACTTTCTATGTTTGATTCTAGTATTACTTTTTATTTACAGCATTTTTGAAATGGCTCTGAGCACTATGGGACTCAACTGCTGTGGTCATAAGTCCCCTAGAACTTAGAACTACTTAAACCTAACCAACCTAAGGACAGCGCACAACACCCAGCCATCACGAGGCAGAGAAAATCCCTAACCCCGCCGGGAATCGAACCCGGGAACCCGGGCGTGGAAAGCAAGAACGCTACCGCACGACCACGAGATGCGGGCTATTTACAGCATTGATGATAGCTCCACTGTCAATTGAAATCTAGATTTGCAATGCAATAAAAAAGACAGATCGCATTACGAGCGATGCTGATCTTTCTGTACTGGATTACATCACGCTCATGCGGCACACTCATTCACGTGGAATGGAACAAAATTTATTTACGCATTTTGTCACGCATTATCAAGCGATACAGCAAGTATTATAGAACAGCTACATGTAGTTAGCATACTTTAGAATATTTAGAAAGTTACGTAGCTTCCTATGTAAGAAAGTTGCATATTCTGTAAAAGTACTCGTACATTGTGGAATAGCACAGTTTATAAACAAAAATATAATTTTGTTTGACAATGGCAAAAATAATAGCAACAGAATATATTATCTGACGTACTGAAATAATAAACTATATTTATTTAATTAACTTCCAAACCTAAAAAATAGTTGCAAAGAGGGCAAGAAACAATGAGAAAGAAAAAATCAAACAGAGGAAAAATAAACTGAACTATCCACTCAGAAAGTAACTTCAAACAATACCCACTGTATTGTACATCAAACTATTTAGACATATCTAACAAGTGCTTCATTTTTTCTGCGGATATATGAAGAAGCTCATTATACAATAAAGGAATTTGGCACTGACGGAGGATATCGAAAAAGTTCAAAGAACGGGAGCTCGTTTTGTATTATCGCGAAATAGGGAGAGAGTGTCACCGGTAAGATAAGCAAGATGGGGTGGCAATCTTTAAAACAAAGGCGTTTTTTATTGCGGTGAGATCTTTTCACGCAATTTCGATCTCCAACGTTCTCCTCCGACTGCGAAAACATTTTGTTGGCTCCCATCTACACCGGGAGAAATGATCATTGCAATTAAATAAGTGAAATCGGAGTATGCAGGGAAGAATTTAAGTGCTCGTTTTACCTGCGCGCTGTTAGAGAGCGGAATGGTAAAGCAATAATGTGAAAGCGACTCTATGAACCCTCTACCAGGCACTTAATTATGAATCATAGAGTATTGATGTAGATACCGATGCAGGAAACCTCATAACAGTTGTAAGGATGTTAACCTGAGGCTGATTTTTCTCTTTTGTTTTTAGCAGAGGATGCCGTACCCAAGGGCGAATGACATTATGACTGAAACGCAGACACTCTGAATTTGCATCATCTGGATTGATATTCAATTGTGTAACTAGTAATTTTAAAATTCGGTGCACACTTCCCAATTCCTTCAGAACATTGACACCAACAAGCCCATTCTGGATCATTTCCTTTATTGTGAAAGACGTCCTTAAGCAACTTTTAGATATTACACACTTCCATTGACAGGTAATCACGACATCCATTATTCTTCTTTTTTCCGATTAATGGAAATAGTACAGTCCCAGGGCAGAAAGTTGTGTCCCGAAACAATAAAATTTTCCTCTAGTGTTAAGAGCATCCTGTCAGAAGAAGGTAGTTGTTTGAAATGTGTCATTGTCCCGTCTGACCAACGCCCAGACGAAACAAATTATTCCAGTGTACAGTTTTTACGTTATTGTAATATACAACGCTTCCCAATAGCCTACAAGCAGTGAACAGTAAAGAAAAACAGTCCTATGTTAATTTAGATAAAGACTATCTTTAAGTAGCATTTTTCTGTGTACTTAAAAACCAAATGATGATCAAAACACGATCGAAACGCATTGCAATATGTTAAATTAAACATAAAGTAAATAAATTTGTCTGGTAGCAGAACATACAAATAGTTATTCTCTACGATTAAGTCACTACAGTCATCATTCCACCAAGAATATTTCCGTTTCTTTTTAAGAGGAATAGTTTTTTTTTTTTTTTTTTTTTTTTTTTGTAATGTCGTCTTGAAGTTGCTTCCAACATTTAGGTACGCTTTTTTCAAAAAGCATTTTGAAATCATTTTTCGTAGACAACCTCTGAGTGTCAAACTTTCGGGTTGTTATCTAAATATTGAACTGATCTTGAATTTAATGATAGATAGTGGTCTGAATCTGTAAGTTTCTGCAGGAGGGAAGATGGGAGGGGAGGGTATTGAGAGGGCCGAGAATTGCAGAGGCGATATGTGGGGAACCTACAAAAGTTTACGTTGTCGTGGCTTATAGTGAAGAGCAGACAAAAAGCAGAGACTTTGCTAGAGACGAGACAACACCAGACGAGGAAATTAGACGCTATTCAAGTAATTATCTGCGCACGGCACCAACGATTAAAGAAGGTCTTTTGAAGCGTACACCCTCTGTCAACAGGCGTCTAACAAGCGTATTTAAACCACTCTGATGCCGCATCGCTGCTAAAGCTTGTAACGCTGGCGCTATTGATACCCTTGCCAGCGACAGGCACAGCGTCTCACAGGCAAAGCTGCGGTTTTGCTGACCTCCTAGAACATTCTGTGCGTTCGGCGTGCTCAAATGCAGCCGATGTAATACTATAAAAGTTATCGACGGAATAGGGTCCTGATAGTTTCAGATAGTATCATAGAGGACATTAATATCAACTGAAACACTATTGTCAACTTGATTTTTCTTCGTAACATGATCCGTTTACGGTAAACGATCTGATAGCACGGGATTGTCCCGTGCTATTGACCTAGTAGGTAGTGTCGGAAGTTCCATGCGGCTTTTCGCGGATGATGCTGTAGTATACAGATAAGTTGCAGCATTAGAAAATTGTAGCGAAATGCAGGAAGATCTGCAGCGGATAGGCACTTGGTGCAGGGAGTGGCAACTGACCCTTAACTTAGACAAATGTAATGTATTGCGAATACATAGAAAGAAGGATCCTTTATTGTATGATTATATGATAGCGGAACAAACACTGGTAGCAGTTACTTCTGTAAAATATCTGGGAGTATGCGTGCGGAACGATTTGAAGTGGAATGATCATATAAAATTAATTGTTGGTAAGGCGGGTACCAGGTTGAGATTCATTGGGAGAGTGCTTAGAAAATGTAGTCCATCAACAAAGGAGGTGGCTTACAAAACACTCGTTCGACCTATACTTGAGTATTGCTCATCAGTGTGGGATCCGTACCAGATCGGTTTGACGGAGGAGATAGAGAAGATCCAAAGAAGAGCGGCGCGTTTCGTCACAGGGTTGTTTGGTAACCGTGATAGCGTTACGGAGATGTTTAATAAACTCAAGTGGCAGACTCTGCAAGAGAGGCGCTCTGCATCGCGGTGTAGCTTGCTCGCCAGGTTTCGAGAGGGTGCGTTTCTGGATGAGGTATCGAATATATTGCTTCCCCCTACTTATACCTCCCGAGGAGATCACGAATGTAAAATTAAAGAGATTAGAGCGGGCACGGAGGCTTTCCGGCAGTCGTTCTTCCCGCGAACCATACGCGACTGGAACAGGAAAGGGAGGTAATGACAGTGGCACGTAAAGTGCCCTCCGCCACACACCGTTGGGTGGCTTGCGGAGTATAAATGTAGATGTAGATGTTTGCTTCACTTGTCATTTCGCTTGTTTTTTGCAAACTCAAACGTGAAAAAAATGACAAACAAACATATTAATACGGATATTAAAGGTTCGAAGTGTAATCCCAACTGTGTAAAAACTCTTCGATCAGTTAGCGGTAACCAGTTAATCGATGTAATTTCGTCGCGTTTCTTCATCGGCGAAAAACAGGCCAACTATAGGCAACTTTGAGCCAAATTTGAAACTCGTGCGTCGCAATGGGAAACAGTTACGGAGGTTCGAAAAAGTGATCCTTTAATTCCGGCTTGACAGTACGTCATACGATCTACTTTGCGGGCGTTCTTCCATTGTATTCATTTTAACCCATATATTTCGTGTGTATCGGCCAATTCTTTATCAGTAAACCTATCCATAAAACTCCGTATCATTGACAATGTACAACTAACATTGCCAGATAAAGAAACCCGACATAGAACCGAGCAGTACTGAAAGCAGTTTTGAGGGTGAAAAGTACAACGGGCATTACAGACTTTAACACAGCAAATACTGTGAGTGGATGGAGCAAGTTCGTTTCCATACAAGACTTAACAGTGCATATCGTAGGTAGTTACATCGTAGGTAGTTACACTGTTGTGCGGATATTTTCAGTGAAATACGGATGAAAAGGTAAACGAGGGTACGAAATCAAAGAAAATACAATTTCCCTGTAACAAGGAACAGGAAGGCCACGATTCCATTGTACGAAAATACTGAGAAAATATCCCTGAACAACACTGAAATGTTGTCGGTGGAGTTCGATTCACCCTAGAACATTACACTATCTGATCAAAAATATCGCGATACGCCAATGAAATACGGAACTGAACAATAGATGTTACGAGAGGTGGTTACAGTGTAAAACGAGGCGGGGAATTTTGTGTAGTCAGTACAGAAACAGTAACGACAGAATGGATCAGTCAGGCGAGCTCAGTAACTTCGAACGTGGACTAGTCGCTGGACGACACCTGAGTAACAAATCCATCATGGGACATTTCAGCGCATCTAAAGCTACCCAAGTAGACTGTTGGTGTTGTGGTTGTGAAGTGGAAAGACGCTGTACTCTGTCAGTCTGATGGAAGAGTTAGGGCTGGGCGAATGCCTAGATATCACTACCCAAGATCTTGTTTTGCGCCATGCCAACAGTGAATTACGGAGGGGGTGGTGTTACCGTATGGAGATGGTTTACGTTATTAGGGTGTAGTCGCCAAATTGCGATTAACGAAACGCTAAATGCGGAAGAACATCAATACGTTTACAGCATTGAGTACTGGGTACTGCAGAGAGAAATTTAAGGAAACGATGATAGTTTGTATCAGCATGATAATGCACGCTGTCATGAAGCACCATCTGTAAGGCAATGGTTTGTGGATAGTAGCATTCCTGAAATAGGCTAGCCTACCCAGAATTCCGACCTCAACCCAATGGAACACCTTTCGAGAGTGTTCCAAGACTTGAAACGCCAGCTCGTGCAAGCACTCGTTCTACCGAACCTTCACTATTGTGATGTAACTCAACAAGGCATGAGTAGTGAAAACAAAAGACGGTTAGAACTAGCCATGAATGCCTGTATGCGTTACACCTGCAACAGTCGCCGATATGATCATGTTAATGCTTCATACTCCCAGGTAGGGTGGCTGCGGCAAGACAAACTGCGTGACTACCACACTCTATGTCTACTTCACCGACTCCTCGTCGCGTAGCACCCCAGTACCTTGCTTCAGAGATTAAACACCTTTCATGCCATCATAATCGACACACGAGGTCACTGTTACACTACTGGCCATTAAAATTGCTACACCAAGAAGAAATGCAGATGATAAACGGGGATTCGTTGGACAAATATACTATACTAAAACTGACATGAGATTACATTTTCACGCAATTTGGGTGCATAGATCCTGAGAAATCAGTACCCAGAACAACCGCCTCTGGCCGTAATAACGGCCTTGATACGCCTGCGCATTGAGTCATTGAGTCCCCACGCAGCTTCAACACTATACCACAGTTCATCAAGAGTAGTGACTGGCATACTGTGACGAGCCAGTTGCTCGGCCACCATTGACCAGACGTTTTCAGTTGGTGAGACATCTGGACAATGTGCTGGCCAGGGCAGCAGTCGAACATTTTCTGTATTCAGAAAGCCCCGTACAGGACCTGCAACATGCGGTCGTGCATTATCCTGCTGAAATGTAGGGTTTCGCAGAGATCGAATGAAGGGTAGAGCCACGAGTCGTAACACATCTGAAATGTAACGTCATCTGTTCAAAGTGCCGTAAATGCGAACAAGAGGTGACCGAGACGTGTAACCAATGGCAGCCCATACCATCACGTCGGGTGATACTCCAGTATGGCGATGACGAATACACGCTTCCAATGTGCGTTCACCACAGTGTCGCCAAACACGGATGTGACTATCATGATGCTGTAAACAGAATCTGGATTCATCCGAAAAATGACGTTTTGCCATCCGTGCACCCAGGTTCGTCGTTGAGTACACCATCGCAGGCGCTCCTGTCTGCTACGATGCAGCGTCAAGGGTAACCGCAGCCATGGTGTCCGAGCTGATAGACCATGCTGCTGCAAACGTCGTCGAACTGTTCGTGCAGATGGTTGTTGTCTTGCAAATGTCTCCATCTGTTGACTCAGGGATCGAGACGTGGCTGCACGATCCGTTACAGCCATGCGAATATAATGCCTGTCATCTCGACTGCTAGTGATACGAGGCCGTTGGGATCCAGCACGGCGTTCCGTATTACCCTCCTGAACCCACCGATTCCATATTCTGCCAACAGTTATTGGATCTCGACCAACGCGAGCAGCAATGCCGCGATACGATAAACCGCAATCGCGATAGGCTACAATCCGACCTTTATCAAAGTCGGAAACGTGATGGTACGCATTTCTCCTCCTTACACGAGGCATCACAACAACGTTTCACCAGGCAACGCTGGTCAACTGCTGTTTGAGTATGAGAAATCGGTTGGAAAAGTTCCTCATGTCAGCACGTTGTAGGTGTCGCCACCGGTGCCAACCTCGTTTGAATGCCCTGAAAAGCTAATCATTTGCATATCACAGCATCTTCTTCCTGTCGGTTAAATTTCGCGTCTATAGAACGTCATCTTCGTGGTGTAGCAATTTTAATGGTCAGTAGTGTATTTGGTATCCTAACTGTGCCCACTCACAAAACAAAATATTTTCAAACTCCTTCTCAGTTTCTGCTGTCCGCCTCTGGAACAAACTGCCCTTATCTTGCGCAAAATTCGATCCTCTGCTGCTTTTAAGAAGAAGTTGAAACATTTCCTACTATCATCCTCATAACGTTTTTCACAAAATTAATGTACAATGCCAAGATAGTGTCTCCCATCTTTCTCCTTTCTCTTCTTCCTCTTCATCTATCTCTATTAGCCATGCAATCTTCTTTTCCTTTATATTTCGTTAATTATGTTTCATCATGTCTTTATTCTTCTCCTCCCTTCACCATCAGCCTCCCTCATACTCCCTGCTGCTAGCAGTCCTATCTAAAAACTGTCTCTTTCATAATGTCTAATTATAGCAGTACTTATCGTCTACAAATATAAACTGTCCATGTATGTATTTTTCCAAGTGTGCATTTGTAATAGTTTATTTCACTTTTTGTAACAGACGCAGTTTAACATGCCTACTAAAAGATATGAAAGTAAAATAAGTAGAATGCCTGGTTAGATGTAAGAGAGGGCCTGATGGCCGTAATCTTGCCAGGTTAGCCGGCCGCTGTGGTAGAGCGGCTCTAGGCGCTTCATTCCGGAACCGCGCTGCTGCTACGGTCGCAGGTTCGAATCCTGCCTTAGGTTAGTTAGGTTTAAGTAGTTCTATGTCTAGGGGACTGATGATCTCAGATGTTAAGCCCATAGTGCTTAGAGTCATTTGAACCATTTTGCGAGGTTAAATAAATCAATAAATAAATAAATAAAAAATAAATTAGAGCGTCGACTTCTCTCCACACCCCAACATCCAACGTCAGTACCTCGTCTGGTTTGGGCTCTTGAGGAAAAACGGGCTGCCATTCCTTCGCAGACATTTGGGACATCCCATTGACAGCGTCCCCAGCAGTGTTCAAGCCATGATAAAGCGAAGGTGGACACTAACAGGTGTCCGGATACCTCTGACCAGATAGTGTACTACAAACAGTTTCAGCCTATGAACTGAAGGCGCAAACCAGTGAGATTATTGAACACTTTCATTTTTGGCCGCTTATTTGGGAAGTTATTTAAGTTGAATAAAATATGAGGAGGGTGGGGGCACTCAAAAGAAACCGAACAAATTTTTTGATGGACAGAGCTTTTGTAGTACCGCGTTTTGCCTCTAGGAGCGCAAAGGGCGAACGAACATTTCAGAGTCAGCAAACCGAGTGATGTCGCCGAAGGACGTTATGACTTGTTTCGGCAGAGTTTATGGTGACAGATGTTTTATATAATTGTCGTTTCTGCAACAGCAGATTTTCATGAAAAGCGTGCGGCGTTGAAATTCTGCTTTTTGCTCCGAAAAAGTGGAACAAAAACTCTTCAAATGTTAAAAACGGCGTACAAGGACGATGCTATGAGGAAAACTCAAGTGTTTGAGTGCTTTTACCGTTCCAAAAATAGCGAACTGTCAGTTGATGACAAACCACCTCCTGCTCGTGCTTCCAAGGCCCGAACACATGAAAATACTGAAAACATCCTTGCAATCATCAACGAAGAATGATGACGGACCACTGAAGAAAGCGCGGAGCTGTCGGAACTGACTTATTTTAGTGCAGAGAATTGTGACAGAAGATTTGGGAATGAAAAGGGTGGTTGCCAAATTCTTGCTAAGACTGCTGACTGCTGAACAGAAAGTAGGTTGCGTTCTTTTCAGAAATTATCACAGGGGACGAAACGTGGTGCTATGCCTTCGACCCTGAATGTAGGCAACAATTAGGCTACTGGTAAACTACAGGTTCGCATCGTCCCAAGAAAGCTCGTTAGGTCAAATCAGATATTAAAACAATTCTGATTTGTTTTTTTTTTTTCGATGTGCGAGGAATCGTCCATTCACAGTGCGTTCTGCAGGATCAGACAGTTAATCAGGCTTATTACACTACTGGCCATTATGATTGCTACACCACGAAGATGATGATTGCTACACCACAATGATGATGATTGCTACACCACGAAGATGATGATTGCTACACCACGAAGATGATGATTGCTACACCACGAAGATGACATGCTACAGACGCGAAATTTAACCGACAGGAAGAAGATGCTGTGATATGCAAATTATTAGCTTTTCAGAGTATGCGCACAAGGTTGGCGAGATCCAATGATTGTTAGCAGAATATGGAATCGGTGGATTAATGAGGGTAATGTGGAACGCCGTGCTGGATCCCAACGGCCTCGTATCACTAGCAGTCGAGATGACAGGCATTATATTCGCATGGCTGTAACGGATCGTGCAGCCACGTCTCGATCCCTGAGTCAACAGATGGAGACGTTTGCAAGACAACAATCATCTGCACGAACAGTTCGACGACGTTTGCAGCAGCATGGACTATCAGCTCGGAGACCATGGCTGCGGTTACGCTTGACGCTGCATCACAGATAGGAGCGCCTGCGATGGTGTACTCAACGACGAACCTGGGTGCACGTATGGTAAAACGTCATTTTGTCGGATGAATCCAGGTTCTGTTTACAGCATCATGATGGTCGCATCCGTGTTTGGCGACATCGCGGTGAACGCACATTGGAAGTGTGCATTCGTCATCGCCATACTGGCGTATCTCCCGGCGTGATGGTATGGGGTGCCATTGGTTACACGTCTCGGTCACCTCTTGTTAGCATTGACGGCACTTTGAACAATGGACGTTACATTTCAGATGTGTTACGACCCGTGGCTTACCCTTGATTCGATCCCTGCGAAACCTTACATTTCAGCAGGATAATAAACGACCGCATGTTGCAGGTCCTGTACGGGCGTTTCTGGATACAGAAAATGTTCGACTGCTGCTCTGGTCGGCACATTCTTCAGATCTCTCACCAATTGAAAACGTCTGGTTAATGATGGCCGAGCAACTGGCTCGTCACAATACGCCACTCACTACTCTTGATGAACTGTGGTATCGTGTTGAAGCTGCATGGGCAGCTGTACCTGTACTCGCCATCCAAGCTCTGTTTGACTCCATGCGCAGGCTTATCTAGGCTGTTATTACGGCCAGAGGTGGTTGTTCTGGGTACTGATTTCTCAGGATCTATGCACCCACATTGCTTGACAATGTAATCACATGTCAGTTCTAGTATAATATATTTGTCCAATGAATCCCCGTTTATCATCTGCATTTCTTTTTGGTGTAGCAATTTTAATGGCCAGTAGTGTATTTGGAAGTTTTGAAAAGATTGCGTCACAGACTGCGGCGGAAGCGGTCTTGATTTTGGCAGTCGGTTGATTGGTTTTTCTGTTAAGACAATGCCTTTGCTTACACATCCGTGTTTGCACGACAATTCTTGAACAAAATTGGTGTGAGCCCTGTTCCCCATCCCCCATACTCACCCGACCCTGCATCGTGCGACTTTTGATTCCTAGAATGAAAAGAGACATGGAAGGAAATAAAAAAAGCGTTTTGCTGACGTTGCTGAGGTGAAGAAACAAAACGACGGTGGCGGGATCAGGCATCACAAAAGATCAATTTAAACATTTTTCTTTAAATGGAATAAAAGATTAGACGAAATTTTCACTTGCCAAAAAAATACGTTTGCTTCTGGTTGCAATACGTTATTTTTCCATGGACGTAAATTTCAACCTCTTTTTTAGAAAAATATAGTTGCTCATGGCAATGTTAAAAAATCGCTTTCATCTTGTAATGTCTCTTGCATCGGTCTCTCCGCGATATTTTCAGAAATTTTATAAATTATATAATTCAGTACATATCTCGAAATATCTCTTCTTATCTTACCGATTCCTAAACTTTAATATACGATGATTATTAATGCAAACTAGTTTCAAGCTCTATTATTCCTTGGAGCGTGCATTTACTCCATGGAATAGCTTCTCTGCTATCTATGTTTTCTCTTATGAAAAGAATGATTCAGATCTTGCCGATTAGCCGTGAAAGAACGAAGATCTATATGTATGTATTGTTGAGCTAGTCGCCATCTTGATGAAATTCTGTATGACAAGGAATTTAATACATGAACTAAACTAAAGAAAGTGTGTTCGCGTATTATTTAACTGATTATTATTGACAGTGTCTGCTTAATACGCTGTGTTGCATGCGATCAGTGGGGAACGTCTGATTTACACTGGACGAACCTGCCGTTTTGTACGCTCAAGATATCCAGTTTATTACTTTCAATAAATGGGCTAACACAGTCTTACCAGCAGATCTCCGGTCTTCCACGTGTGATCGCCGAAAGTTAATAATTATTACAAATGTTTTCAGGAGATCGACTGACAATTTTCGTCGCGCCGAGACTTCGAAATTGCTTCACTGCCATATGGAATTTAAGTTAAGCTGCCGGCCGCGGTGGTCTAGCGGTTCTAGGCGCTCAGTCCGGAACCGCGCGACTGCTACGGTCGCAGGTTCGAATCCTGCGTCGGGCATGGATGTGTGTGATGTCCTTAGGTTAGTTAGGTTTAAGTAGTTCTAAGTTCTAGGGGACTTATGACCACAGATGTTAAGTCCCATAGTGCTCAGAGCCATTTTTTAAGTTAAGCTCAATTTAATCAGTACTGAACTGTGTGAATGTGATAAGCCTGCTTTGTGAATGAAAATTCCCTTAATATACGCATGTTTTTTACTATCCTGATCAGTGAAGCTAAATCAGGCCGGTGTGAGAGAGGTTTTTAAATTTCAGACCCCACAAAAAAAAAATTAAAATCTTTTAATGATTTCAATTCTTTGCACTTTCTTCTCGTCATTCATTAAACCATAAATCGTACAGTAAAAATCTATACAGTTCTATAGTAAACCTTAAATGCTGTGTTATACGCTTTTAATTCGAAAATTACTCTAAAATTCTACTTTTTTGAGTTAGTTATCACTCAATATTCCTTGGTAGAGCCCGCACCGTAATTCGAGCCTACAGATCTATAGACCCCTGCATGTGGTATCATCAGGCGATGGGGTACTATCCGCTAGCTGGTAGGTGCCCCAAATTCAGTTGTCCGTGAGCATACTTTTTTTAATGCTCTTGCAATCACTGACATAGAATATATGTGGTTATACGACGCCGCGATACGTGTGTGGCTCACTGGCAACAAAACCGTGCCAACTGCGCACGAAAACACTTCTTCCCACTTTCTGCTGCCAAACAGTCGCGGAGCAAATTAGCGACGCGAGGCAGCGGGGAGGTTGAAGGTTCCCACAGGGAGGAGCGGCGCCAGCGAAACTCTAACGCAATTTTAATGTCTGAGAAATGAATGGGCAAGTCAAGCCTTTCTTAAAAAGGAAGCTCCAAGTCGTTCTTGCGAGGGGGGGGGGGGGGGGCGCTGAGTGGGCGGTGGCACAGGAGTGAGGGGCGGGGAAGGGGAGGGAGGTGGTGGGAAGAGGGGGAGACCACTCCAGAAGAGCGGCAAGGCTTTAATTAAGCCAGGTCTGCCTACCTCTGCACTCTCCAGAGCAGCCAACTAGCGGCGTGGGGCCGATGCCCAATAAGCGTCACCGCCGCTAGCCCAGAAACCGGAGTAATTGCAGATTTATTAGCTCCGCTCAGGGGCCTGCAAGTCCACCCCTGCTCTCCGTTGTCTCCTCTGGCCGTCTTCCGCTGCAGCCCCGCTGATATGTAATTAGTAATGAACAACGGGTTTAAGGGGGCCTGCAGCTGTCGGCCGACTCACCCCTGGCCATTCATGCTCCTAGAACGGGGGCGGCACCACCCCCGATTCGGCTGCACATGTACCCAAGTACAGGATGCTCCACGAGTCACACACTTTTGCGGGCGTTCGGAAGGAAAGGGTGCTTCACAATGCGAAATCTATTGATATGCGCCGCCCGACGAAAATAGTGAAGCTCCTAGAACACAGAATTGCAATTCTGTGTGTTGGTAGAACCGCCAGCACAGAGAATTAGTGGTGTTCACGTTTAGTGTTACTGCCGTAACTGGTGGGCAGAGATCAGAAACGGAGGGAATACGAGTCTAATGTTGCGGGTTGCATACTTCACAAAGCAAGGCGCCGCTGTTACATCGGTGCTGTTGGGCTTCCTGGGTTCCCGCTGCAGTTTAGCGAGTAGGACCAACACCGACTCAAAGGAAGGCCTCGGCGCTTGTTGGTGACGTCATGTCAGCTAGGCACGGCGAACGCCAGGTCTGTTGCAGGCAGAAACGCCTGGGCGTGCTTATCACTAAAAATCTCTTATTTTTGGAGAAAATGTTTGGTATTGTTTTGGATTCTGCAGTTTCATTTACATGAAAGATTTTCTTACTACCGTAAAGCTACAAATGAAGATCATAGTTCTGTATTACTGAATCCTGTCGAAACAAACGTAGATCAATATAAGAAGGTGCTTTACCCCATTGCAAGCTTCGGAAATTTTACATTCAACTAACTACATTTACTTGATCCATTTTGTTATCGAAACTTAACCCAACCCCCTTACAATGAACTCGTTTCTTTTATTTATTTATTTATTTATTTATTTTCATTTGACATCGTCACTGGAAATGTGAACTAATTTACATGTGTAAATGTCCAACTGTTGCCAATCATTAGATTACAGTCGTTTTCAACGAAAGGAATTCTAAACATGAAACAAAATAGCTTCATACGTCGAAAATACTGCTGAGCTTAAACTTTTTTAAACATGCACATTAGAAAAGATAAATCTTGCAACTGAAAGGAGAAACTTTATGAGACAAAAAAAAATTATTTGATAAAACAAGTATCTCTCTTTTACCTCTTCTTCTGTCCCCCACCCCCTCCCCCAACGTGTACAATCGCAAGATATTTCATTAACATTCAGTGCTCCTCACCCCATAGTCAACCAGGATACCTAAAGAAGACAACCAATATGTTCACAGTTTCTTGTAAAAGCAACCCAGTACAAACGTAAGTTCCTCAGATTTACAAATAAGGTAAAGAAGCACGAATTCTGTTGCTGCTGGACCATGAAGTTGTTTTTGTATGTCAATCCTTAAAACAGGTGGAAATTTAAGTTCAAGAGTACACTATTTGTTAAGAAGTGAGCCGGCCGCGGTGGTCTCGCGGTTCTAGGCGCGCAGTCCGGAACCGTGGGACTGCTACGGTCGCAGGTTCGAATCCTGCCTAGGGCGTGGATGTGTGTGATGTCCTTAGGTTAGTTAGGTTCTAGGGGACTGGTAACCACAGCAGTTGAGTCCCATAGTGCTCAGAGCCATTTTGTTAAGAAGTGTAATGAATTGCACAATTAATTGATTGCAGGAATCTCTCAGAACAATGTGTGTTGGTCAACTACCGCCAGGAGTTTCACATTTTCCCGTGTCAGAGAGGGAGACACCACCATTATGAGTATGCCTGCAACAGACCTGGCGTTGGCCGTGCCTAGCTGACGTGACGTCACGAACAAGCGCCGAGGCCTTCCTGTGAGTCGGTGATGGTAGGACGCGTCGGAGAACTGTGGCGCTGCGATCGCTTCATAATCGTCGATTCGTTTTCTCTTACTGGGGCGTGTAGGCGTGTAAGGTTAGTCGTGACTTACTGTTAGTACACGATCTTGCGACTACTGACAAGGCGAAATGACCGATTGTCGGAATCAGATGACCTTCAACGAACCTGTGAAGGGTGTAAGACGAAAACTAACTGATGCAAAGTACACAACTGCAAATATATTCTATTAGCGAAGGGATGGTACAGGATAACAATTACTGAACTATATGAGAAAACGTAAATTACTTCCTCTCAGAGTATGCTGATTACTTCCTCTCAGAGTAAGCTGATAAAATAGCTCCATATTTAGTAATTATGTACAACCACATGCTCTCAGAAAGATCCGTACCAATAGACTGGAAAATTGCTCAAGCCACCAGTACCCAAAAAGGGCAGTAGGAGTAATCCGCTGAATTACAGGCCTATATCAGTAATCTCGATATGCAGTAGGGTTTTGGAACATATACTGTATGCGAACATTATGAAGTACCTCGAAGAAAACGATTTATTGACACATAGTCAGCACGATTCAGAAAATATCGTTCTTGTGAAACACAACTAGCTCTTTATACTTATGAAGTTCAAATGGTTCAAATGGCTCTGAGCACTATGGGACTTAACATCTGAGGTCATCAGTTCCCTAGAACTACTTGAACCTAGCTAACCTAAGGACATCACACACATCCATGCCTGAGGCAGGATTCCAACCTGCGACCGTAGCGGACACGCGGTTCCAGACTGAAGCGCCTAGAACCGCACGGCCACACCGCCCAGCACTCATGAAGTAACAAGTGCTATCGACAGGGGATGTCAAATTGATTCCATATTTTTACATTTCCAGAAGGCTTTAGACACCGTTCCTCACAAGCGTCTTCTAACCAAACTGCGTGCCTATGGAGTATTACCTCAGTTGTGCGACTGGATTCGTGATTTCCTATCAGAAAGGCCACAGTTCGTAGTAATAGACGGAACGTCGTCGAGTAAAACAGAAGTAACATCCAGCGTTCCCCAATGAAGTGTCATAGGCCCTCTAGTGTTCCTGATCTATATAACGACGTAGGAGACAATCTGAGTAGCCCCATTAGATTGTTTGCAGATGATGCTGTCACTTACGGTCTTGTAAACTCATCAGATGATCAATAAGACTTGCAAAATGATTTAAATAAGATATCTGTATGGTGCGAAAAGTGGCAATTGACCCTGAATAAAGAAAAGTGTGAAGTTGTTCACATGAGTACTAAAAGAAATCAGTTAAATTTGGATTACGCGATAAGTCACACAAATCTGAAGGCTGTAAATTCAACTAAATACTTAGGGATTACAATTACAAGTAACCTAAATTGGAACGATCACATAGATAATATTGTGGGTAGAGCAAACCAAAGACTGTGATTCATTGGCAGAACACTTAGAAGGTGCAACAGGTCTACTAGGCTGCTTACACCACGCTTGTCCGTCCTATTCTGGAGTATTGCTGTGCGGTGTGGGATCTGCATCAGGCGGGACTGACGGATGACATCGAAAAAGTACAAAGAAGGGCAGCTCGTTTTGTATTATCGCGGAATAGGGGAGATAGTGTCACAGACATGATACGTGAATTGGAGTGGCAATCATTAAAACAAAGGCGTTTTTCGTTGCGACGGGATCTTCTAATGAAATTTCAATCACCAGTTTTCTCCTCCGATTGCGAAAACATTCTGTTGGCACCCACCTACATAGGGAGAAATCATCACGATAAAATATGAGAAGGTGGTTCATAACCCTCTGCCAGGCACTTTATTGTGAATAGCAGAGTAATCACGTAGATGTAGACTTATAAACTACGGCGTGCACACACCTTATTCGACATGTAAACCTCACTACAGTTATTCAGATTTAGGTTATGGCATGGTAAATATGCCTGCCATCCTTGGCGATGATGTGGCGCAGACGAATAGCGAAATTCTGCGTTAACCGGTGAAGTGTCGGACCATCGATGCTGTCGATGACCTCCTGATTGGCTACTCTCAGCTCAGCAACGGTTTTGGGGCTATTGTCTTACACCTTGTCTTTAATACAGCCGCACAAAAAGTAGTCGCATGTATTCAGATCCGGAGAATATGGCGGCCAATCGAGGCCCATGCCAGTGGCGTCTGGGTACCCCAGAGCCAGAATGTCGTCCCCGGAGTACTCCTCCAGGACAACAAACACTCTCCTGCTTCGATGGGGTCGATCTCCGACTTGCATGAACCACACCTAGTCGAAATCAGGGTCGCTGTGGATAATGGGGATGATCATCTTCCAAAACCTTCACGTAACGTTCTATAGTCACCGTGCCATCAAGGAATATCGCACCGATTACTGGACACTGCACACCAAACAGTCACCCGTTGAGGGTGAAGAGACTTCTCGATCGCTAAATGCGGATTCTCAGTCCCCCAAATGAGCCAACTTTGTGTATTAACGAACCTATCCAAATGAAAGTGGGCTTCGTCGCTAAACCAGACCATACTAATTCCCATCAAGCCCCGCGGCCAACCGTGCAGTCTGAACGTCCTAACGCAAACCGTTGAGAAGTTTTGACGATTTCATTTCATACAGTTCAATAATTGTCACCCTGTATCTGGAATATACTCGTATTTCATGCCAAAGCCATTCAGACGAAAAAGATACAAATTCCGTCCAACGCAAACAAAATGTTTGTATTCTTATTTATTCCATCATAATGACGAGTAAACGTATGTGCTGCATCAAAGGAAAACTGGTTGCGGAGCAACATAAGTGTTTTGTCCCTGCGACAAAAAAGCGCGATATTTCTGTATTAATTTGCTCACGGCTGCGTGGTTTGCCGCAAAATTACTGCCAACGCGTGAAGTCTTCAGCAATGTTAACGACGTTTCTTCCCGAATGAGATTCACACGAAGAAATGTCACTGTGGCAAACGTGCCTTCGTGCGGTGCTCGTGGTGTTCGAAATTGCTATGTTTCGAACGTTTATACCGTGGGTATCATCGAAAGGAAAGCAACAAATCTTCCTGTACAATAAATATCAGAATGAAATATAACAATATGAAACTGCATTAGACTGAAATATAAGAATATGAGAATTTAAAAAGATTGTAGCCCCTGAAAATACCATACACACGTATTACATATAATAGGTGTATGACACTTGCCGGCCACGGTGGCCGAGCGGTTCTAGGCGCTTTAGTCCGGAAACGCCCGACCGCTTTTGTCGCAGGTTCGAATCCTGCCTCGGGCATGGATGTGTGTGATGTCTTTAGGTTAGTTAGGTTTACCTAGTTCTAAGTTCTAGGGGACTGATGACCTCAGATGTTAAGTCCCATAGTGCTCAGAGCCATTTGAACCGTTTTGTATGCCACTTGTTGTCAAATTAGTTGTAATGTTACGCTTGATATAACGCCCTTGTATCCCCTAACTTTATTAGAAACATTCGTGTACTAACTCTCTGCGGACAGGGGTAGATTGATGAGACATGAATAAATAAATAAAAAATAACAGTAATCGGGTTTCCAACACGGGGCGGAAAATTGAAAGGCTGTTACGTTAGCCAATGTGTCACCATTTCGGCTGAGACTGTTGCGCGCTGTAAGGCATCTAAATTACGCCGAAAACTTTCACCGTCGTTTTCTCAGAAACGTTCGATTATCTGCTGATAAACCGAGAAACGTGTTCGCTTATTTTGGCTCCTCTTCCACTGAGCCAAGTTTCTGGGAAATCAGATTATGGCACTTGCCGTGTTCTCCGCGTAAGTCGTGTTGTATCTCCTACAGGCCCTCAACGACGACACCTTCCCGTACGCCGGCCGGTGTGGCCGAGCGGTTCTAGGCGCTTCAGTCTGGAACAGCGCGACCGCTACGGTCGGAGGTTCGAATCCTGCCTGGGCCATGGATATGTGTGATGTCCTTACGTTAGTCAGATTTAAGTAATTCTAAGTTCTAGGGGACTGATGACCTCAGATGTTAAGTCCCATAGTGCTCAGAGACATTTGAACCATTTGAACCTTTCCGTACACCGAAGCATCATCAGTAAACAACCGCAGATTGCTGTCCACCGTGTCAGACAGGTCCTTTATGTACACTGAGGTGACAAAAGACGTGAAGGGACTGACGTTTAGTCCCATAATTCCCCTCAATCAATCCAAAGACATGGGATAGCGTTATGCACATATACATATGGCCATAGTAACACGTACACAAGGTATAAAAGGGCAGTGCATTGGCAGGGCTCTCATTTGTACTCAGGTGATTCACGTTAAAAGATTTCCGGCGTGATTGTGGCCGCACGACGGGAGCTAACAGACTTTGAACGCGGTATGGAGGTTGCAGCTAGAAGCATGGGGCATTCCACTTCGGAAATCGTGAGGGAATTCAATATTCCGAGATCCACACCATCGAGAGTGTGCCGAGAATAACAAATTTCAGTCATTAGCTCTCACCAAGGACAAAACAGCAGTGTTTGCGTAGTTGCATAGTTAGCACTGTGCAAACTGGTGGTGGACCCATAATGGTGTGGGCTGTGTGTATGGAACTTACGGCTCTGGTCCAAATGAATTTATCACTGACTGGAAATGGCAATGTTGGGCTACTCGGAGACCATCTGCAACTATAAAGGGACTTCATTTTTATGGATGACAATGTGCCATGTCACCTGGCCACAATTATTCGCATTTGGTTTGAGAAACATTTAAGCGAATAATTTGGCCACCCAGATAGGCCGACGTGAAATGAATCGAACATTTATGGAACACAGCCGAGAGGTAAGTTCGTGCACAAAATCCTGCACCGAAAACACTTTCACAATTATTTATTTATTTATTGATTTATTTAACCTGGCAAGACTAGGGCCATCAGGCCCTCTCTTACATCTAACCAGGCATTCTACTTATTTTAGATTCATATGTTTTAGTAGGCATGTTTAACTACATCTAGTACAAAAAGTGAAGTAAACAATTACAAAGGCACACCTGGAAAAATACATACATGTAGAGTTTATATTCGTAGATCATAAGTATTGTTATAATTAGACATTATTGAAGAGACAGATTTTAGATAGGAGTGCTAGCAGCAGGGAGTATGAGGGAGACTGATAGTGAAGGGAGGAGAAGAATAGAGACATGATGAAACATAATTAAGGAAATATAAAGGAAAAGAAGATTGCGTGGCTAATAGAGATAGATGAAGAGGAAGCCATCTCAGGAGCAAGATAGGAGACGCTAGCTTTGCTATTTGGCAGATGAGAGGATTGGCCTTGTACATTGATTTTGTGGAGAACGTTATGAGGATGATAGCAGGAAATGCTTCAACGTCTTCTTAAAAGCAGCAGGGGATTGAATTTTGCGAAAGGTAAGGGGCAGTTTGTTCCAGAGGCGGACAGCGGCAACTGAGAAGGAGTTTGTAAAAGTTTTTGTTTTGTGAGTGGGTACAGTTAGGGTACCAAATAACAGTGACCTCGTGTTTCGATTATGATGGCGTGAAAGGTGTTTAATCTCTGAAGCAAGGTACTGGGGTGCTTGCGCGACGAGGAGTCGGTGAAGTAGACATGGAGTGTGGTAGTCACGCAATTTGTCCGGCCGCAGCCACCCTAGCTCGGAGTATGAAGCACTAACATGATCATATCGGCGAATGTTGCAGGTGTAACGCACACAGGCATTCATGGTTAGTTCTAGCCGTCTTTTGTTTTCACTACTCATGCCTTGTTGAATTACATCACAATAGTGGAGGTTTGGTAGAACGAGTGCTTGCACGAGCTGGCGTTTCAAGTCCTGTGGAAATATGTTCCGAAACTTTTTGAGAGCATAGAGATAATCAGACGTCTTCCGGCACACTGAGACTGTATTCTCCGCCCAGTTGAGATGCTCATCCAAAGTTACACCCAAGTTCTTAAGTGTTTTCTGATATGGTATTGGAGTACCGTCGAGCAGAATAGGAGGCAGCTGTTCGCGGAAATCTGAACTTATTAATTTCTGATGGTCTATTAAGATTACTTGCGTCTTTTTTGCATTTAGTTTAAGCCCCATGATTTTCGCCCATGTCACTACTGAAGACAGATCATCATTCATCTGAGCGACTGCAGTGTTTATATCTTCAGGCCTGAAGCTTAGGTAGAGCTGGAGGTCGTTGGCATAGAAATGATATTTATAGGAGGACAGAACCGACGAAATATCGTTGGCATATAAAGAAAACAAAATTGGTCCTAAGACTGATCCTTGTGGCACTCCCATGGATACATGTTTCCAGGAACATTTTTCATTTACGCAGACAACACATTGCTGTCTGTCTTTTAAGTAGCTTTCGAACCAAATATGGACGGCTATAGAGGCAGGGTAGCTCAATATTTCTGCAGGGGGATTACCAACGACTTGTTGAGTCCATGCCACGTCGAATTGCTGCACTACACCGGGAAAAGTATATTCGATACCATATTAGCAGATATGTACATGACTTTCGTCATCTCAGTATGTATAGAAAATAGTGGCGAGCCCATCACATTTCCCTGGCGAGCTCCTGACGATACTCTTGTCTCCAACGAACTCTCGCCGTCGACGACAACGTACTGGGTTCTATTACCGTCGATGACAACATACTGCGTTCTATTACTTATAAAGGCTTCGAGCCAGTCACATGTCCGGGAACGTGTTCCATATGCGCGTGCCTTCGCCAACAGTCTGCATTGGGGCACAGTGAGGAACTTGTCACCATTGCAATGGTGTTTTCTTCGATACGTGGAAATGCAGGTGGCAGCCACGAATAATGTCTGCTGGAATTCTCCTTGCTTCCAGCGAACGTGGCAGATATGTACACCGAACCAAGTTTAGCTTCACTGCTGCTGTAGCGTGTGCGAACGACGGAAATAGCACTGCGCCAGGCTAGCTGCATAGGGAGGAGTATTTGCATGGATGTAGCGGGACAATTTGCCGCACGCGATTCGGCTAGGCGGTTCGGTATGACGCCGCGATTACTGGAAATCGCCAATCCCGGTTCTCCGCTTAACTGATGCCCGCCGCCCGGGGCCACACGCAATAATTACGGTGCAGCTATGCGAACTGATGTGCGCTTCCAAAACAGCCCGTCCGCTAATGACAAACGCGTGATACGCGGACTCTTTCATCGTCTGCACAATCTAGTCGGCGTGCAAAGCTGGTCTTAAGCGAATCCGTTAACTCCGCCACGTCCCGGCAGCCAATCAGCATTCTGCCTACTGCAAAGTTACGGAGTTGAGGAATACGAGGCGATGTGCAGTGCTGTTAACTGTTTGTTGTACAGAGTGCATCGTAATGAATAATAATAGCAACTGACTGTAAATAATGAAAAATGTGAGGTTATCCACATGAGTGTCAACGGGAGGTTTACTGTCTTTTGGTTCAAAAAATCGATTTTTTAAAATTGCATTTTTGGATCCAGAAAAGTGATTAGGATCCATCCCTGAAATGGTTTTTCCGAATACGGAACGGAAATGTTTGTTATTCGCGGTCGAACAAAAAAATGCACCTGCCTGAAATCGGCCTTTTCCACGCACCAGTTTTTTTTCTTTCGGAGGACGAGTTACTGTAGCGGTGCTTGGAAGGAAACACACTAAATTCAAATGAAAGTTTGAACGCGTGTGTTTGGAAGTTAGCCCCCCCAAGCATTTGCATTCTGGTGCGAAGACTGTGGAGATAGCGACTTTCCTGGTAGTGAGCAGCTTCAACAAAGGGTATTCAGCAATTCTGAAGACCGTGACAACGATGGTCGTCACCCTAGGACTCTATTCGACGCGGTTCGCCAAGCATTCGGACGACCACCGGATTCAAGCGGCCGGAAACCTCTTGTCACCGGCCGTACGAGCGGCTCTGGAGCAGCGCAGGATGGCCCAGATCGAGCAGAACGCCCTCTATGAGGAAGAGAGACTAGTTTATGGACCCGGAATAGCAGATTGAACGTACGTTGCATAATATTGCATTTATATGTCAAAATTTCAAACGCGTTTTCTCAAAATGATGTTTCTTTTATCGCGCGGTATGGTAACTTCAAATCTACTGAAACAATTGGCATGATTCTTTGTTTCCAACGAAGCTAACTAAATTTTCAAAGAGTTGTACCACTTTTATTCCGATCCATCAACTATAAATATTTTTACTTGGCCGACGAAGTCGAAAAATCGATGAAAAAACCCCATTTCTTCAAATGGCCGCCATTTTGTTTCCTAAGGTCCAAATAACTTAAGCGAGGTACAACTCCTAAAGAATCTTATATACTTCAGTAACGTCAACTCAATTTCCATTTCAGACGAGCCGGCTGACCTGTGACATACCCCGCGTGGAGGTTGTTTCGTTCCGACGGCATTTCCGCGTTTGATATTCGACATTTCCGGTCGAAAAAATTCCAGTTTTTGAAGGAAATATCAATAAATATTTTCACCAAATTTGACATTGATATCTATAACACATCCCGAGAAAAATATTCTCAAAGAACATGCTTTTTTCGGGCCGAAGATAGTAAACCTCCCCTTAAATCCGTTAAACTTCAGTTACACAATAATTCAGTTAAATCTAAAGGCCGTAAATTTGACTAAATACCTGGGAATTGCTATTACGAACAACTTAAATTGGAAAAAATACAAAGAAAATAATGTCGGGAAAGCGAACCAAAGACTGCGTTTTATTGACAGAATGCTTAAAAGATGCAGCAGATCTGCTAAAGAGACTACCTACACTATGATTGTCCGTCCTCTTTTAGAATACTACTGCGCGGTGTGGGATCCTTACCAGAGAGGATTAATGGAGTACAACGAAAAAGTTCAAAGAAGTGCAGCAAGTTTTGTACTATCGAAAAACAGGGGAGAGAGCGTCACGGACATGATACAGGATTTGGGGTGGACTTCATTAAAACAAAGGCGTTTTTCGTTGCGGCGGGATCTTCTCACAGAATTTCAATCACCAACTTTCTCTTCCGAATCCAAAATATCTTGTTTTCGCCCACCTAAATAAGGAGAAATGATCATCATAATAAAAAAAAGGGAAATCAGAGCTCGCACGGAAAGATATAGATGTTCTTTTTTTCTGCGCACTGTTCGAGACGGAAATAATAGAGAATTAGTGTGAAAGTGGTTAAATGAGCGCACAGCCAACAGAATGTGATGTGCAGAGTAGACATATATATGTAGGCACAGAATAGTGAAAATTGAATGGATGGAAGTATAAAATTTCGCCCGTCGGTACTTTTTGTGATGTATCCAAGGCATTCGATTGTGTAGATCACGTTACTCTATTAGAAAAATTTCAGTTCTATGGAAATGATGGCTTTACAAACAACTGGTTTAAATTATACTTAATAAAAAAAACTCAAAAAGGTAGTGCTGAGCAACTGAAACAATTTGGGAACAGAGAATCAGTGGGGACAAACAAATCAGGACTCGAGTCCTACAGCCAATATTGGAACCACTTCCATACCTCATACGAATGACTTTCCACTAAGCATTCATTGGTCAGAATTGATACTTTTTGCAGATGATACTGCTAGTGCTAATATAGGTTTAAGGAGAGTACACATTTAATGTCCTATTCACCCCTCCCCCACGACGGAAACAGTATACGCATCTGTTTGCGTCTAGAGGAAATTCTGTGTGCAAGTAGAGGCACACCGGCTTTCGCCACTAATAAACCGAGCGGATTCGAAGAGGGCCAGAGCGCGTCCCAGTATTCCCGAAACGAAAGCTTTATCGCGCACAGCTACACTATGTGATCAAAAGTATTCGGACACCCCCAAAAACATACGTTTTCCATATTAGATGGATTGTGCTGCCACTTGATGCCAGGTACTCCACATCAGCGACCCCAGTTGTCATTAGACATCGTGAGAGAGCAGAATGGGGCGCTCTGCGAAACTCACGACTTCGAATGTGGTCAGGTGACTGGGTGTCACTCCTGTGAAACGTCTGTACGCAAGATTTCCACACTACTAAACATCCCTAGGTCCACTGTTTCCGACGTGATAGTGAAGTGGAAACGTGAAGGGACACGTACAGCACTAAAGCGTACAGGCCGACCTCGTCTATTGACTGGCAGAGACCGCCGACACTTGAAGAGGGTCCCAATGTGTAATAGGCAGACATCTATCCAGACCATCACACAGAAATTTCAAACTGCATCAGGATCCGCTGCAAGTTCTATGACAGTTAGGCGGGAGGTGAGAAAACTTGGATGTCATGGTCGAGCGGCTGCTGGTAAGCCACACATCACGCCGGTAAATGCCAAACGACGCCTCGCTTGGTGTAAGGAGCGTGAACATTGGACGATTGGACAGTGGAAAAACGTTGTGTGGAGTGATGAATCACGGTACATAATGCGGCGATCCGATGGCAGAGTGTGGGTATGGCGAATGCCCGGGGAACGTCATCTGCAAGCGTGTGTAGTGCCAACAGTAAAATTCGGAGGCGGTGGTGTTATGGTGTGGTCGTGTTTTTCGTGGAGGGGGCTTGCACCCTTTGTAGTTTTGCGTGGCAGTACCACATCACAGGCTTACATTGATGTTTTAAGCGCCTTCTTGCTTCCCACTGTTGAACAGCAGTTCGGGGATGGTGCTGCATCTTTCAACACGATCGAGCACCTGTTCATAACGCACGGCTTGTGGCGGAGTGGTTACACGACAATAACGTCCCTGTGATGGACTCGCCTGCACAGAGTCCTGACTTGAATCCTACAGAACACCTTTGTGATGTTTTGGAACGCCGACTTCTTGCCAGGTCTCACCGACCGACATCGATACCTCTCCTCAGTCCAGCACTCCGTGGAGAATGGGCTGCCATTCCCCAAGAAACCTTCCAGCACGTGATTGAACGTATGCCCTGCGAGAGTGTAGGCTGTCATCAAGGGTAAGAGTGGGCCAACACCATATTGAATTCCAGCATTACCGATGGAGGGCACCACGAACTTGTAAGTCATTTTCAGCCAGGTGTCCGGACACTTTTGATCGCATAGTGTATGCGGGCGGGTACAGTCGATAATAGTACTACAATAAATCCGTTTAGAGAGAAACCAAAGGACGGAACTGTTAACAGTATTGTTCAGACAACTGTTAAATGGTTATCCGAAAATGGACTATTCTTTAATTTTGAGAAAGGACATTATGTTAAATTCTTTACATCAAGTACACTGACGTAACAAAAGTATGGGATAGCGATATATACAGGGCTATTACAAATGATTGAAGCGATTTCATAAATTCACTGTAGCTCCATTCATTGACATATGGTCACGACACACTACAGATACGTAGAAAAACTCATAAAGTTTTGTTCGGCTGAAGCCGCACTTCAGGTTTCTGCTGCCAGAGCGCTCGAGAGCGCAGTGAGACGAAATGGCGACAGGAGCCGAGAAAGCGTATGTCGTGCTTGAAATGCACTCACATCAGTCAGTCATAACAGTGCAACGACACTTCAGGACGAAGTTCAACAAAGATTCACCAACTGATAACTCCATTCGGCGATGGTATGCGCAGTTTAAAGCTTCTGGATGCCTCTGTAAGGGGAAATCAGCGGGTCGGCCTGCAGTGAGCGAAGAAACGGTTGAACGCGTGCGGGCAAGTTTCACGCGTAGCCCGCGGAAGTCGACGAATAAAGCAAGCAGGGAGCTAAACGTGCCACAGCCGACGGTTTGGAAAATCTCACGGAAAAGGCTAAAGCAGAAGCCTTACCGTTTACAATTGCTACAAGCCCTGACACCCGACGACAAAGTCAAACGCTTTCAATTTTCGGCGCGGTTGCAACAGCTCATGGAAGAGGATGCGTTCAGTGCGAAACTTGTTTTCAGTGACGAAGCAACATTTTTTCTTAATGGTGAAGTGAACAGACACAAGGTGCGAATCTGGGCGGTAGAGAATCCTCACGCATTCGTGCAGCAAATTCGCAATTCACCAAAAGTTAACTTGTTTTGTGCAATCTCACGGTTTAAAGTTTACGGCCCCTTTTTCTTCTGCGAGAAAAAAAACGTTACAGGACACGTGTATCTGGACATGCTGGAAAATTGGCTCATGCCACAACTGGAGGCCGACAGCGCCGACTTCTTCTTTCAACAGGATGGTGCTCCACCGCACTTCCATCATGATGTTCGGCATTTCTTAAACAGGAGATTGGAAAACCAATGGATCGGTCGTGGTGGAGATCATGATCAGCAATTCATGTCATGGCCTCCTCGCTCTCCCGACTTAACCCCATGCGATTTCTTTCTGTGGGGTTATGTGAAAGATTCAGTGTTTAAACCTCCTCTACCAAGAAACGTGCCAGAACTGCGAGCTCGCATCAACGATGCTTTCGAACTCATTGATGGGTACATGCTGCGCTGAGTGTGGGAGGAACTTGATGATCGGCTTGATGTCTGCCGAATCACTAAAGGGGCACATATTGAACATTTGTGAATGCCTAAAAAAACTTTTTGAGTTTTTGTATGTGTGTGCAAAGCATTGTGAAAATATCTCAAATAATAAAGTTATTGTAGAGCTGTGAAATCGCTTCAATCATTTGTAATAACCCTGTACTTATACAGATGGCGGAAGTATTGCATGCACAAAGTACAAAAGGGCAGTGCATTGGCGGAGCTTTCATTTGTACTCAGCTGATTCATGTGAAAATGTTTCCGATGTCATTATGGCCGCATGGCGGGAATAAACGTACTTTAAACACGGAATGGTTGTTGGAGCTAGATGCATGGGACGTTCCATTTCGGAAATTTTTAGGAAATTCAACATTACGAGGTCCACAGTGTCAAGAGTGTGCCGACAATGCCAAACTTCACGCATTACCTCTCACCACGGACAACGCAGTGGCCGACGGCCTTCACTCAACGACCGAGAGCAGCGGCGTTTGCTTACAGTTGTCAGTGCTAACAGACAAGCAACGCTGCGTGAAATAACGGCAGAAATCAGTGCGGAACGTACGACGAACGTATCCTTAAAGACAGAGCGGCGAAGTTTGGCGTTAATGGACCATGGCAGCAGACAGCCGAAGCGAGTGCCTTTGGTAACGGCACGCCATTGCCTGCAGCACCTCTCCTGCACTCGTGACCACATCGGATGGACGCTAGACGTATGGAAAACCCCATGGACCCAAGTTATCAACAAGTTACTGTGCACGCTAGTGAAAGCTCGATAATGGTGTGCGCTGTGTTTACATGGAATGTATTCAACCGAATCGATTATTGACTGGAAATAGTTATGTTTGGCTACTGGGAGAAAATATGCAGCCAAACAGTAACGGAATTTTTATGGATGACGATACCCATGTCACCGGGCCACAGCTATTCGCGATTGGTTTGAAGGACATTCTGGACAATTCAGGCGAATGATTTGGTTGCCCAGATCGCCGGGCATGAAACCCATCGAACATTTATGGGACATAATCGAGAGGTCAATTCGTGCAGAAAATCCTGTCCCGGCAACACTTTCTCAATTATGGACGGCTACAGAGGCAACATGGCTCAATATTTCTGCAGGAGACTTGCAACGACTTGTTGAGTCCATGTCACGTCGAGATGCTGCACTGCAATATATTGATTATTCTCTGCTACTGTAGTGTTATCTTGAAGCTGTGAGCAAGCCGGACAGGCGCTCCAAGGTGCGGAAGCAGAGACGATGCTGAAGGCAGACGAAACTAGGAGAGATATTGTTACATGAAGTAAAACGTAAGGGGAGAGCCTTGCGAAAATGCAGACGCCCCCAGACGCGGTCCCAGGGTGCTAGTTACCCTTCAAGAAATTAACATGTAACTTCATATGTCGTCTAGATGCTGTGGTAGGTTGCAGAACTTTGTAACCAACAGACACGTATTAGCGATAAAGCCAGCTTGATACCAGCCCTGAGAAGAGCAATGTCAGTAGGTTACAAGGCTTAGAAAGAGAGCGAAAACGCCAAAGAACTGTTGCCCTAGCAGTTCCTACTCCGGGGAGCCCGAGGAGAGGGACTAAATGACGTATAACAATAATGTTGCAAGCCTTATTTGGCAGAGCAATAACGTTTAGCTTTCAGCTGAATAATGTTGATACCATATACGGACTTAGATAGTGCAACTGCATTAACATCCCCGCTTAGGAGCAGTAGAGGGGACCTAACTAAACTGTGATTGGCAGGCGCCTGCAATAGACCTGCGGGATTGGCTGGGTGGCTTAAGTGGGAAAAACAGTGCCCTTACGCGACTCTTTAAAACCCCTAGATTCCGCATTTTGGCGAAGTTCTCAGTCTGGGCGCCGAATCCGCGTCCGTCGACTCCAGCCTCGGTCTAGCTCCGCGTAAGTCTGCTCCCTCACTTGGAGAACCTCAGTGAACAGTGTCACATGCAGTATGTTTTGTTTGACAACTAAGTTGTTGCCTTAAGACGCTGCTAGTGTTTGCTACTGTGGTTAGCATCTACTTCTGGGATTTCTGCACTGGCTTCTGTTGTAATAGGGTTATTCATGCTTTTTCTAACCCTAGAACTAGCCTCCAGTGTATTAGTTAGTCCTGTCTGGAATAAACAACTATTTCAAATACCTGTTTGTCCAAGAGTCTCCACAACTACTTCCCTACCAAGTCTCACCACCTGTATTTCTAGTAAATGCCTGTTCCAGTGTTGGCTCAGATACAAGAAAACAATCAAATGCCTTCACTGTGAATTGTCCTTCTGCCTTCTGCTCTGTACCGCTCGGGAGCGCAGACTGACCTGTAACCCCTTTTCTCCCTCTCCCACCTATGTCAGGACACGACCGAGCGAGGTGGCGCAGTGGTTAGACACTGGACTCGCATTCGGGAGGACGACGGTTCAATCCCGCGTCCGGCCATCCTGATTTAGGTTTTCCGTGATTTCCCTAAATCGCTCCAAGCAAATGCCGGGATGGTTCCTTTCAAAGGGCACGGCCGACTTCATTCCCCGTCCTTCCCTAATTCGATGAGACCGATGACCTCGCTGTCTGGTCTCCTTCCCCAAAACAACCAACCAAGACACGACAGCACTACGCCGGGCGAAAGACGGTTCGACACGATATTAGGAGGTATCCTGCCACGTTCACCACCTCAGTGTAGAACCCTATGAACAGATGATGCAGCACCTGAACAGCGTCAGTAACGCAGTATTGATGAAGAAGAAACATACTACTGAGCAGCTGAAACATTACGTGCAGGTAGTCTCGGAAACAAACGAATCCACCTCGCAACGTATTTTGCTTATCTCCACACAGTAACGCGGTGTGGTCAACCAACGTCGCTCCACCGGAAAGAGGGAAAGAGACTGTACATCATCACAGCATCACAAGCTGCCAATCAGAAAGAGGAAACAGCCTTCCCCCCCACCGTCCCACGAGAGTTGCGTGGCGTCACCACCCCCGCCCCGCCTGCGTTTGGGATGCGGCCGTGTGGGACAACAGTGGCAGTTCCTTTCTGCTCACTGTCACGACAGAGGACCTACTTCCGCCTCCAGCGGACAGTCGTTCTAACATCGCGAGTATCAGCCTCTAACTTCCAGAATTTTAAGAGGCGTCAACGGACTTGTGTATATAGTAAATGAAATAGACATGTAGAGTTCGTTTTTCTACAGACTTGTGGTTTCACGCAACTCAGAGTTTTCAGTTGCCTTCTGTATTTGAACTCAAGAAACTGAATTGCATACATAATTCTCCGTGTGAACATTAAGCTAAAGCCGGGCAGAGCGAAAAACGTAAGCGTCTTTTTTGTTCAAGTAATGTGTTATGTGTGTAGACTAATCGTTTTATTGACCGTCCTCTTTGGCCACATACGTTTTCGAAAGTAGAACACATGTCTTACAGAATAATTTTCTGGGGTACCTCATCACTAGAAAAAAGTATTGATCGCACAAAAGCGAGTTGTTAGAATAATATGTGGTGTTCATCCGCAGTCATCTTGAAAGAACGCCTTCAAGGAGTTGGACAGTGTAGCTTTACCTTCACAGTATGCACAAGGTGTCCCAAACAAAAAAAAAAAAACAACAATATCGGCAACGCTTAGTACGTTGTGCGAGAAAGCAAACTGTTCGGTTTTCAAGAAGAAACCCGTGTCTGGAAACGCACAGCTTGGGCGCTGGAGAGCATCGAAGTCTGATAACGTACGGTTGCAATGGTTTTTTCAGATTCGTTTTGGAGTCTGAATACCGAAGGTATAGAACCCTTTATCCTTCTGTGTAGCGCGAAAGGACGACCTGAGCCTAATTAAACTGCTGCACATGCGCTACATTCCTCCACACAGCCCTCGTGCGCAGACGTTGTGTGTTCAAAAAATGGTTCAAATGGCTCTGAGCACTATGGGACTTAACATCTGAGGTCATCAGTCCCCTAGAACCCAGAACTACTTAAACCTAACTGACCTAAGGACATCACACACATCCATGCTCGAGGCAGGATTCGAACCTGCGACTGTAGCGGTCGCGCGGTTCCAGACTGAAGCTCCTACGTGATGGCTGGGTGTTGTGTGCTGTCCTTAGGTTAGTTAGATTTAAGTAGTTCTAAGTTCTAGGGGACTGATGCCCATAGATATTAAGTCCCATAGTGCTCAGAGCCATTTTTTTGAAGCTCCTAGAACCGCTCGGCCACACCGGCCGGCGGGAGTTTCTAATACTTGTCTTCACGCGCACACAGAGGCAGTTTCTATTGCTTGCCAAACCCTACGTTGGCCAGCAAGATTGCCGAATCTCTTCGCAGTAAAGATCATCTGGAGCATTATGGACAAGGCCCTCCAACCAGCTCGGGGTTTTGACGATCTAATGCGCCAACTGGCCAGTATTTGGCACGACATGCCCCAGGAGGACTTCCAGCAACTCCATCAATCAGTTCCAAGCCATATAACTGATTACATGGAAGCCAGAGGTGGAATGATGCGTTATTGACTTGCTCAATTTGTGGCGCTCTTTTTCCTGAATAAATCATCAATTTTTGTGAAACTGTAATAAATTGTTTGTCTGTACAAGGACATCTCTGAGCCGTGCTGCGGCTTGCGTTGGTGCTGTTGTAGGTTTCCGTCCTCTGTTGGAGGCCACCCTGTGTCGTTTAGTTGACATGGTTGCGGTTGTTTGTATTCTTCTTGTGTTGACTGGCGCCAATTGGTTTCGCAAGCGTTACCTATCTGCTAGTGGCAGCAGCGGCGTTATCGATATTTAGTAACTGTGGCCTTATCTTTGGGGTGACGTCGTTGTTCTTCCGGGTCGTGTGAGTGAGCAGCTCGGTTGGGAACTCTGGAGGAGCCAAGAGGGCAGTGCGTGAACACGCCGGGACCGCTGGCGGCATGCATGCACTGCTGGATGGAAGGGCTGTGGCCGCGAGGGCACACGACCTAGTCGTCATCCGGATCCGACAAGCTTTAAGTTGAGTGGATTTTAATCCAGGCAGTGAAACCTCCACCACTGTGAGATCTCGCGATTCTCCAGTGACTTGGGTTCGTGTTGCTGCTCGCAGTGTCACCGAGACGAAGAGCAGCAAGTGGAGTGTTTGGGGAAGGCGGATCTAATTAGCTTTCCTCGACTTCTTGTTACTAATTGCTGCATTTTATGTGTTACTATTTGCGAAGTTCAGCCAGCGGTATTTTTTCTGCCTGGTGGCCGCTAACGCCCCACTGACCTGCCCTGGAGGTTAGTAAATGCAGTGGACGTTTCCTCGCCTTGCCGCAGCTGTCCGGTAAGGCGTGTAGTTTTGACAGTTTCCTTGATTTGTAGGTCGGTTGGTGTTTCTTCTACTCTGGTAGAAGTGGTTGCTTTCTCCTTTCGGACGCTCTAAACGCAGCATTCTGAGTACGTAGTGCTGACCACCGGTTCCGGCTTTGGCGTGTTGTTCCATCGTTGAATTGGTTATGGAACCTTAGGTACCTTCGGTATATTGTCATTAGTCATTCGTTAGACTGCCACTAGTCCGAGTTACCATCTTGTGAAGTGAATGCAACTCTTAGCTGCCTTTCTCATCGCTCGCGAAAGTGTTTGGCCTGACCTACTCAGAGGTAGATTCCTGGAGCACCGTCTGTGACTAGCCCTTGTGTTTTATTATTGTTTTACTATTTTATTGTTGTATTACCAAGTTACCACCATTTGTCTCACCATTTTGGTGATCAGTTGCAAGGTCTTTTCAATTAACCTTGTTATTATCTTTGCTGTTTTATTGTGTTTCTAAATTTTTTAAATATAATTGCCATTCTTGGCGTTACAGCAAATTCAAACGATTGTGCTACCAAGTTTACTATTATTTTGTCTCACCTGTTTGGTGATCAGTTGGCTGTCTTTTAAATTAACTTCTGTTATTGCCTTGATTTTGACAATATGTTTGTTAAAATTGTTTAATAATTGCCATTCCTGGTGTTAAAGGCCTTCAAGCCGTGACTGTCGCTACTTGACTTAAAATTTTAATGTGGCAATTACATTTTAGCAGTAACCTTTAATACCTTGGAGATTTGTTTTCAATATTTTAATAACTGTAGTCTGTAAGTTGCAACAAGTTAAACAATTCTTAATTTACTGCCCTTAAGGCTTTCAGCCGTGAAACAATTCTTAATTTATTGCCATTAAGGCCTTCAGCCGCGAGTGTCGTTACTTGTCTTAAAATTTTAATTTTGCAGTTGTATTTTTGCAGCGAGCTTTAAGACCTAGGTCACTTGTCTTTTATATTTTAATAACTGTAATTGTAAGTTGCAGCAAGTTTAATCAATTCTTAATTTATTACCATTAAGGCCTTCAGCCGTGAAACAATTCTTAAATTATTGCCATTATTTTAATTTGTTGTTGATTTTAAATAAATTGTGTGTGATTAAAAGAAAGGCCAACCAATAGTAACTGATTACGGCCCCGTCCACAATCGTAACCGGATCCTGCCTTCCTTGACCACCAGGTCTCAATCCCATCTACAAATTTCCGTCCCAATTGGATAATTCCTCCATGTGCGTCCTGTTTTTCATTTAATTTTATTTATTTATTAGAGTGTATGTGTACCCCAACGGTTTGCGAACAGTGTTTTTCATGTGAAAGTGAGAGAACGTTTCCTAAATGTGTAATTGAGGCGGGATTTCAGTACCAGCTCGACATTCAGTGAGTGGAATGTGGGAAACCGCCTGGACGCCACATCCAGATCGGCCAGCATACCGACCCTCATCCTTAATCAAAAATGGTTCAAATGGCACTGAGAACTATGGGACTTAACATCTGAGGTCATCAGTCCCCTAGACTTAGAACTACTTAAACCTAACTAACCTAAGGACAGCACACACATTCATGCCCGAGGCAGGATTCGAACCTGCGACCGTAGCAGCATCGCGGTTCCGGAGTGAAGCGCCTAGAACCGCTCGGCCACAACGGCCGGCGTCCTTAATCCCCCGGATGGATTCGATCCGAGGCCGGCACTTCTCCCCGTCCGGGAAACGGTGGCTTAAGGCGCACGCCTATCTGGGCGGGTACCGCAGCAGAACTGTCTCAACTTACTTCCCGGTGTCCCTACGCAACATGGTCCACTTTACTGTATGTGCTCAGATATGTGGATGGGATGTATAAGCATGTAACGCATAGTCATCGCAGGGATTATGGAGTAGAAAGAGACGGCTGGGAATGTTGGAGGACATTAAAACGGACAAGTTACAAGCAACTTAAGGATGAGCCACAGGGCAAGGGTGATCGGAAAACTACCTATCGACACCTGTAAAGATACTACTGAAACCACATTGGCTTACTAGAAACAAGATGAAGTACTTGTCTTCAATGCCACCTTGGAATACTTATATTTACATTCTGTCGTTTTTTCCCCCTCGAGTTAAGAAAGATTGTAAATGCTGAGTGTTTCACAAATACACTTGCTCCTTTAGTTCTCTCTTACCTTTTGTTTCTTTCAGCGAAATCGTCACACGCTTGGGAGCTAACCTGCTTATCTGAGTTGGCGCTCCCTGGGGTACATACTTCATGGTGTGAAAAACTTTCAGCAGTATCGTCTAAAGCGAAGTGAACCTCCAACTACTACCACCGCTGCATTTACTCAGCGACAAAAGAGACTCTTTGTAGGTTCAGAATGAGCGTTCCAGGTCGACCTTAAACTTCTCCGTAGTGACGAGGCTGCTATTATTTCCGACTTCATAGGAAGGCGGAAATCATTTGCGTCGACACTGAATATAAATGGGTCAACCGGCTTTTAGTAACCATGGGTGGTAACGCAGTTCTTGGTACATGAAAATTAAACGACATTTCTCTGTAATAAGCGGGCTTTTGTAATATAAGACATTGTTAGATTTGCTTAGGGCAGGCATTGATTGATTACCGCAGAGAAGGAGTAAATATGAACGAGTGGAGATGCACTGAAGGTCAACGTTAGCACGAATTCAGTCCCACTGCGTGCGAGAAAGCCAATCTCTCTCTCTCTCTCTCTCTCTCTCTCTCTCTCTCTCTTTCGTGCGTATATACCCATACGCAGTACAGAAATTAAAACCATAATAGCTATGTTGCCAGAGGTGTTTTGTAAGGAAACGAGACTTTTCTGCAGCAGTATGGACAACGTTATTGAGGAAAAGACTGATGAAGTATTTTGTATGGAGTGTCCTCCTCTATGGTGCTGAAGCATGAACAAGAAGTAAGAAGCGATGAATGGAAAACAGAAATAAGTTGGATGAATAAGGTGAAATATGAATAAGTACTGAGACAATTAACGAAACGAAGGGGAAGAAATTGTATTGGACGTATTAAGAAAGAACGAGGCTTATAAAAATGTAGAACTATATGTGGAGCGAAGAGATGACAGAGAAAGATTTTTCAGATCGTGGACGATGTGTTGGACGCCAGCACATAGAACACCATTAAGAAGAAAGCGATGGACCTGCAGAAATGGAGACACAAAGGACATAACAAAGCAGAAAACAAGATGATGATGATAAGTAATCCATGACCTGTAAGAATATCTTAGGCGTGTTCTATGAAAGCTGATGAAAAATCTATAAATGTTACATTATGAGAAGGTAGGGTAATACAATAAGAGCCTATTTACTATGTTCAGCAAAGCGGTGCGAGCTACAAGAATGGGGTGGTGCGATTTCTGTGGCAATGCGACAGTGCTTTTGTAATCCAGCAGAACTACCCTTGATGGCAGTGTTGCTTTCTTTATATATGTCGAGGAGCATAACAAATCGATTGCTACCTTAGCATTTTCTCACAGTAATAATATACCCGTTTAACCAGATGGTGTTAGTAAAAATTCTATACGTGGAAACCGAGATAACAGAAATGCAAGATATAACACAAAACATTCTCTTTTTATGTCTCTATGGTACTGATAATTTTTTTCCAGAAAACTGCAGCCAATTGTAATTATAGTGAGCGAAGTTCAGACTTTACTTGTGAATTTTAATGTTAAATACTACACTTCATATACGTGGAAATAGAGATAGTTAATGATGTTTAGCGCCTTTAGTTTGTTATTCAGATTCATAAGGAGGACACTATATACAGTCCAATTACTGAAATTTACTATGACTGAAGCAAAAAGAGTCAGCTCAGAGAGAACTATTTTCAAATACTCTCGCAGAGGTAAATGAGTATGAGCTGTCGTTGATGAAATAGTGTGCATCCTTCATAAGAGAAGTATTACTGCACAATAATTACTCAATCCACATTGAGTAAATTCTTTCTTACCTACCTGATTTACATTTTGTGGCGGAATTTATCCCAACAATATGTTCCATAGACAGGCCCTATAACTGGGTCTTTCTGCTTACCAGTTAAACTGTTTGAAATAGCAGCTTCGGGGTGATTTTTAAATTACGATCAAAATATTGTAAAACAACAGTTCTTCAATATTAATGTGCATTTCTGCGTGTGTTAGATACTTAGTCCTTGAAGAGGTAATTCAAGACGAATTGGTGAATAACTTTACACCATTTTTTGAGGACGCCGCAATAGAATAGCGGCAATAATAAGTGAAATATTTTTCATTTGTTGAAAAATTTGTACTGAATTACGACAACAAACCCTTTAATCTTTTCAAGTGTACTTTTCGTGAATGATATTCGAGATAACTCACCATGAGTGGATGATATGAATAGCTCTACAAATAAGATACAAGTTTGTTTGTGAAAACATGGCTACATGTTGTCCATTTGTATAACCTTTATTCTTTGTTCTAATTTTAACCCACAACAAAAGTTGATAAATGTATACTAATCACATACATGTAATCTACTTATAAATCTTCTAAGTATCAGGGTGAGTTGCAAGTAGAATTGATTTCAGTTTGTTTATTCATTTGTCAGCCCATTTATTCACAAGTGATGTCGTCAAATATTTTTTCGGCTGCATACTTTGCTACTTTCTATGCAAGAGTAAGGTTAAGTGAATAATGGAGTTTATTTTCGTTCCTAGTGCTATATTTATGAGTGCTACTGCTTTTTTCGAATAGTGCTTGATGCTTCACAACAGATTTAATACTAGATTAAATGCAATATGAGGCTGTTTTATTATTCTAAATTTTGAAACAGTTAACAATACGAAATTCGATTATGTACAGCAGATATTATAGTTACAGCACATTTCTGTATTACGAATACTGTATGTCTTTGTGTAGAATTTCCTTAGGAAATTATTCCATGTGACGTCAGTGAAAGGTGGTATGCAAAGTAAGCTAATTTTTTGATGCTTTCATAACAAAAATCTGCAAGTACAAGTAGAGCAAACGTTGGCGAACTCAAGCACTTGAGGAAATCTTTAATATGTGATTTCCAGTTCAAGTTATCATCAACATGTACATTCAGGAATTCTATGTACATCCAGGAATTCTGAAGAATCTGTTTTAATTATTTCCTTTCCCCATGCTGTATTGTTGTTGATAATGGTATATTATTTCTTCTTAGTAAGTGTTAGGTGGAAAGTAATTTATATATAGCAGGCACAGAATTGAACACTGTGGAGCGCCTGTAGTACTTTGTTCCCATTCCGAACAAGATTCATTATGGGAGCCGTATGAGCTATCTAAAGTGACGCCTTGATTCAAATCACTTAAATCTGATATGGGCCACTTACTCATTATACCTCGAGTGCTGACATGAAAGTAGGATACGTACAAATCGAGAGCGAGAAGATAAACACACGGTTCTGAAAAAGTGCTACACCATTTTAAGAGCTCTTCGGCTGCTATTGCCCCGTTACGCAGAGAAACGTTCTCCCCTCGTCCCGAAACTGAAACCGTTTGATCTTTTCCCCCCTACCAGCTAGGCACATTTAGGTAGTTGTGGTCTTCAAAAGCCCTTTTATGTCTTCCGCTAAATGCGGGCGCGTAGTGGCGTCCTGAAAGCTAACAAACGCGTCAAGAGACCGCTTGCAGGCGGAGATCAATAGTTCCGTGTTCACGTTTGTCGTGGGCAACACACTGAGCAACTTTACGCCTTTATACTGTCTCTGCGTGTACACCTGTATTCCGTAGGCCAACTCATAGCGTGTGTACCTTGCAAACATTAGATGCAGGTGAACAGGTAGATTCAGTCTTCGTAGATTTTCGAATTTATTCAACATTGAACCACATCGTTCCTCACTAATCAGTATTCAAGCCGTCCATAAAAGAAAGTCCCAGTTATAAACTTTAATACGAGGTGCATTCAAGTTCTAAGGCCTCCGATTTTTTTTTCTAATTAACTACTCACCCGAAATCGATGAAACTGGCGTTACTTCTCGACATAATCGCCCTGCAGACGTACACATTTTTCACAACGCTGACGCCATGATTCCATGGCAGCGGCGAAGGCTTCTTTAGGAGTCTGTTTTGACCACTGGAAAATCGCTGAGGCAATAGAAGCACGGCTGGTGAATGTGCAGCCACGGAGAGTGTCTTTCATTGTTGGAAAAAGCCAAAAGTCACTAGGAGCCAGGTCAGGTGAGTAGGGAGCATGAGGAATCGCTTCAAAGTTGTTATCACAAAGAAACTGTTGCGTAACGTTAGCTCGATATGCGGGTGCGTTGTCTTGGTGAAACAGCACACACGCAGCCCTTCCAGGACGTTTTTGTTGCAGTGCAGGAAGGAATTTGTTCTTCAAAACATTTTCGTAGGATGCACCTGTTACCGTAGTGCCCTTTGGAACGCAATGGGTAAGGATTACGCCCTCGCTATCCCAGAACATGGACACCATCATTTTTTCAGCACTGGCGGTTACCCGAAATTTTTTTGGTGGCGGTGAATCTGTGTGCTTCCATTGAGCTGACTGGCGCTTTGTTTCTGGATTGAAAAATGGCATCCACGACTCATCCATTGTCACAACCGACGAAAAGAAAGTCCCATTCGTGCTGTCGTTGCGCGTCAACATTGCTTGGCAACATGCCACACGGGCAGCCCTGTGGTCGTCCGTCAGCATTCGTGGCACCCACCTGGATGACACTTTTCGCATTTTCAGGTCGTCGTGCAGGACTGTGTGCACAGAACCCACAGAAATGCCAACTCTGGAGGCGATCTGTTCAACAGTCATTCGGCGATCCCCCAAAACAATTCTCTCCACTTCCTCGATCATGTCGTCAGACCGGCTTGTGCGAGCCCGAGGTTGTTTCGGCTTGTTGTCACACGATGTTCTGCCTTCATTAAACTGTCGCACCCACGAACGCACTTTCGACACATCCATAACTCCATCACCACATGTCTCCTTCAACTGTCGATGAATTTCAATTGGTTTCACACCACGCAAAATTCAGAAAACGAATGATTGCACGCTGATCAAGTAAGGAAAACGTCGCCATTTTAAGTGTTTAAAAGAGTTCTCATTCTCGCCGATGGCGGTAAAATTCCATCTGCCGTACGGTGCTGCGATCTCTGGGACGTATTGACAATGAACGTGGCATCATTTGAAAACAATGCGCATGTTTCTATCTCTTTCCAGTCCGGAGAAAAAAAATCGGAGGCCTTAGAACTTGAATGCACCTCGTACTATCAGCTGTAAGTGTTATAGTGTGTTGGTTCAATATCACAAAGGATAACTCAAATAATTTTGGATAAGCGCATCCGTGAAAACTGCTTTGTTGTTTTCCTGCTTGCAGCTCCACATACGCAAAATGGCGAGTCCTGAGCGTAAAGCGCTTTGAGTTCTGCAGCGCGGCATCTGGTGTCCGCCTCCCGCCCGCGACTGCGCCGTGCCTTCGTGGGGAAGGCGTTGATGCGGGCGCGGAGGGCGTAAAGTGCGTTTCGTTAAAATTTTAACTGTGATCCCCGATGTTGCAAAAACATCCGACGATGATGTAATCAGTTCAAATTGCCCGGGTATATGTGGAATGGGAAAAGCATGAGACAATCAAAAGTGTTTAAAGAGGAAGCTGACCGTCTCAGAGCACATTACATTCGTGCACCTAAGAGCTCTGTATGAAAACCAAGTCTTGAACTTCAGTTGCCAATGACGACAGTGTGGAAGATTTTAAGAAAAAGTTTACACATGTTGGATTAATTCAGAGAAGAGATATTCGAATAAGACTGTGCGACCATTATGTTGCCACCGTCATATATATCGCCGAGGGATCGTGAGAACATGATATAAGAGATAAGGGCCCGCACAGAGGCACATAGACAGGCATTTTTCCTCACTTAATATGCAAATGCATAGAAAATAGAATCTGTAATTTTGGTACGATTCACCGTCCGCGATGCACTTTACAGTGTGTTAAAGACTGCATATGTAAATATGAAGAGATAGATAGTGCATCATTATTTCTCCTCTTACTCCATTTTCGGGTAATGTTATGTGGGGGCAACTGTCGATTTATCATCGTATCTCTAATTTTACGGTCTTGTCTCGTAGTCGATATATGGGAGGATGTAGTGTGTTACTTGACTAGTATTGGAACGTAACCTCTCTGAACAATTCGTGAGAACCGTTACCTTTACGTTGGCCACTGGCTCTCGACTTGAAAGTTGGTGTTATTGTAGTTGTGGTTGTTGTAGCAGTCGTCAGTCCCGAACATTGGTTTGATGCAGCTCTACAAGCCATTTCACCTCTGCATAACTACTAGACATTACAGACATCTGAACCTAAGTACAACATTCAATCTTTGGCATAACTCTACAACCTTTACCACCCATCTCCACGTTAACGATTTCTTGAAGTCACATTTCAAAAGTTTGTATTCCGTTCTTGTGTGTACCGTTTTACACTTTTTTCATTTCTATACAAGGCTACATCGCAGACATCTACATCTACATGGATACTCTGCAAATCACATTTAACTGCCTGGCAGAGTTCATCGAGTCACCTTCATAATTCTCTATTATTCATATCTCGTATAGATCTCGGAAAGAATGAACATCTATATCTTTCCGTACGAGCTGTGATTTCCCTTATTTTATAGTGGTGGCCGTTCCTCCGTATGTAGGTCTGTGTCAACAAATATTTGGGCATTCGGAGGAGAAAGTTGGTGATTTGAATTTCGTGAGAAGATTCCGTCGCAACTAAAAATGCCTTTCTTTTAATAATGTTCAGCCCAAATCCTGTATCAATTCTGTGACACTCTCTCCCATATTTAGCAATAATACAAAACGTACTGCCTTTCTTTGAACTTTAGCGATGGACTCTGTCAGTCCTATCTGGTAAGGATCTCACACCGCGCAGCAGTATTCTAAGAGGGCGGACAAGTGTAGTGTAGGCAGTCTCCTTAGAAGGTCTGTTACATTTTCTAAGTGTTCTGCCAATAAAACGCAGTCTTTGGTTAGCCTTCCCCACAACATTTTCTATGTGTTCCTTCCAATGTAAGATGTTCGTAATTGTAATACCTATGTATTTAGTTGAATTTACGGCTTTTAGATTAGACTGATTTATCGTGTAACCGAAGTTTAACGAGTTCCTTTTAGCACTCACGTGGATGACCTCACATTTTTCGTAATTTAGGGTCAACTGCCACTTTTCGCACCATTCAGATATCTTTTCTAAATCGTTTTGAAGTTTGTTTTGATCTTCTGATGACAGACAAATAATTTTAGAAAGGATTTCCTAACGGATTAGCTTACAGCCTATTTTAAGACGTTTCTCACTTGGTGGTTGGCTTTTCGTGTTAGTGCCAATCAACATACTGTGCGGGTTTCCAATCACATCCAATGACCTTTCTTGTGTTGACAGATTTTAAATGAGTGGAAAGAGGAACCCAGTATTTCATCGTTCTTTCAGTCTTCCTCCATTTCGGTATTATAATGTTCACTGAGCGAGAGAATAGACGATTTAAATTCATAATTAACTTTACATAAAACCAAATATATTTCGATTTTTTTTTTGTTCGATGGACAGAATTTTACTTTCTGAATGTGCTGTATTTGCAATCATCACCTATTCACCTGTAATTCCTTGAGATACGTGAATACTGCAGAGTAACCAATTAAAACTTCGGCGTAAGGAACGCTGATGACTAGCCCACAGAATTGGTTCATGAGCTTAAGTGAGAGGACTGCAGCGAAATTCTAGGCTGCGGTTATTGTCCTGCTCGTACAGCGCTTTTGCTTCGCGGGTAGCCTGAACACGTAGGCGAATCCAACAGAACCTGTTTCGTGTTGAAAGCCACTATTAAGGTGTGTAAACCCCTACTTCTCTTACTCTGAATGTGCCGTCACTCCTGATTAGACAATCAAAGAGCCGAACCACGCATCCAGTGGTCGCTAGTACCGTTTCGATACAGGTCTCTACACTACTGTGTCCTGCGCGAGTCTGCTCATCTCCGCGTGACGGCTGTAACATACATCCACTTCAACCTCTGTTCAAGCCTTACCCTTTCTACCCTACTGCCTTGCCCCATACACTTCACTCCATTACCAAATTATTTGTTACTCGACGCCTCATAAAAGCACGTATGATCCTGTCCGTCATCTGCGAGTGGCGTTCAATAAGTAATGCAACATACAATGAAGGCTTTCACGACCGGATGTTTCAGCTGCCGAGAATTCTTCCGGGTTGTATGGCCGTGGTCCATGGAACTGTTTAATCCCTGACGTTTCGTCCAAAGCTACGTTGGAGATCTTCGGAGGTGCTCTTGGTTGTGCTGAGTCTTGCTGACTGACGAGTCTGACGTCGAAGAACGGCCTAAATACCGTGGAGTGGGCGTGGTCTGGATTTCACGTGATAGCAGGAATAAACCTTGTCAAGGATAAAATATAGCTATCGACCATAGTACGTCAAAGACAGAAACTTCTCATTGATTCTGTAGCGCCACTGTCCATACATCGCTGAGTTTTACAGCTTCTTCTTTTCTGTTAAAATTATCCCCATGTTTATATATTTCGATGGCTTTGGACGAAACTTCAGGGATAGAAGAGTTCCATGGACCACGGCCATACAACCCGGAAAAATTCTCGACAGTAATGTAGCACTTTCGTTTTCTGAAAATAGGTTGATTTTATTCAGGATTGCAATACACCATATTATTCCGCAATCCTTTGGCTACAAAACGCTACTTTTAAACATAATCCCCGTTCAGTTGGACAGCCTTACGCCACCTTACTGGGAGGTGAGTTTTACAGCTTCTTCTTTTCTGTTAAAATTATCCCCATGTTTATATATTTCGATGGCTTTGGACGAAACTTCAGGGATAGAAGAGTTCCATGGACCACGGCCATACAACCCGGAAAAATTCTCGACAGTAATGTAGCACTTTTGTTTTCTGAAAATAGGTTGATTTTATTCAGGATTGCAATACACCATATTATTCCGCAATCCTTTGGCTACAAAACGCTACTTTTAAACATAATCCCCGTTCAGTTGGACAGCCTTACGCCACCTTACTGGGAGGGTCCGTTTGTTCGTGTGGTAGCACTCCACTGCTCGACGTCGGAGCGAATGTCTTGCCGCATCAATATCTTCCCCATCATTCACATGCTGCTTCCCATGGATCACGTTCTTCATTGGGCCGGACAGACGGAAATTGGAATGTGCGAGATCCTGGCTGTAGGGTGGATTTTCTGTGGAATAATGCCTACTCGTGTAATATAGAGTGCCTAGGAAGGTGCTTTCTCGGATAGCTAGACAAGATACAACGAAATCATATTTATGGAGTTTCATACAGTAATTGAATTAACAATACTTGGCTTTGATGTACTATGACGTGTCGCAAGCAGTTGGCGACACGCAAATAATCGTTGCCCTTCAATGCATACAATTTCCATGTAAGCAATTAATAACAGATCACACAACTCACGGCTCGTATTCTAGTCCGGTCTTCTAGTGCGGTTCTTCTAGTGCGGCCGGGGCTCTATCTCTGCTCTCTGGTATGGAGAACCTCCCCTGAGGTGGTCTACAACATCGGAGTCTGTTGTCAACTGACATTTACTCCACGAATATAAGATAAAATTGACTGGGATTAAAAGGGTTAGCTAAAACTTGTCTGAGCTCGACAGGATAAAATACAGTGGGTGCTAGGAAACTAGCGGCGCGAGGAAGAGGAATGTTTGTTCTTCTTTTTCTGCTTAACTCTCGGAATAGCAGCGATTGTGCGCTGCCAGTCATAGTCGGTAAAAATAGGGAAGCGGTTTATAAGGTCCAGGTCCCTCTTGGGAACGACGGCGGTTAGATTTGCAATTGCCCATTCGAAATCATAAGTCTTATGGGGTAGAGGATGTTTAGGAACATTGGAGTCGGTAAAAGGGTACGGGGTATTGTGATACGCGTACGTCCTGTCACGCAATGATTTTGCGACCATCTTCAGCAGTCCCGGCGCAGTCATTTCTGTCTCTGCAGGCGGCCTATTGACTACCTCTTCTGTGTCTTGTTCTTGAATGGGCGCAGCAGTTGTGACTTCATCACCCAGAAGCGGCTGTTCCGCCTTGTCCTCGGGAAAGCGGGCGGGCGTTTCGGTGCCTTTGGCCACGTCGTCCCGTGTTGCTGGTGGAGCTGGCTCGGAATCTTGTTTCCGCAGGCCCTCCCCTTTCGAGGAGGGGGCAGACATCTCATTCGCCACCTCCGTGGGCACCCCCACAGCGCCCTGCGTTACCGCAGGAGCCGGGAGAGCGTCCGTCTGCGTGGCGATGGTGGCAGTCGTAACTTCTCGCCCCTTGGCCCTTGGAGGCCAGCAACTCGCGGAGCTGCGCGAGCTGGAGGCGTACCTCGTCCACCTCGGCCCGAAGTGCAGCCCTCTCCCCTGCCATGGCAGTTTTGAGAGGGGCAACTGTGTTGGCGACAGCATCATCGAACTTGTGAATGCTGTTGGGTTGCAGCAGCACGGCCCTCCACTCACGCCAGCAGAAATGCTAGTGGCATGATGCGCGGGCGGAGAGTTTACCGCGTCTTGGTCCACTGCCACCTCTTCTTGCGCGGTAATTCGCCGTTGGTGTGTGTGCCGCTCCTTCCCGCGGCCACAGCTCTTGAGGTAACTGCAGCCACAGTGGTTGGCGGCGTGTGAACCGCCGCAGTTACATGTAGCAGCGGCTTCCCTGGGCTTCGTGCACTCGTGTGTGAGGTGCGACTTTGCACACCTCAACAAGCGAGTACTCCTGTGCAGTCCGCGGCGAAGTGCCACAGCTTCTGACAGCGGAAGGACAGTACAGGTTTGTTTTTCTTCTGCTTGCTGTCCAGCCCGAACGCTTGGCCAGGAGGCTAACGATCGCGGCCGAGGCTAGGCGGCGCGTCGCTTTTATTCCCTTCGTGTAGAGGCCGCTGCTGTCGTGGTGACGTCCTAGTCAGCTTGCTATTGGCTGGTGTCGGCTCACAGCCCTCTCTGCTGTATCGTTCTTGATCTTCGTACCGGCGCTTGTCGCTACGCCGGAAGAAGAAGAGCCCGATGAAGTTTTGTGAGCTCCTCTTTGCTGTGCAGACTTGTGTGAGGCCTTGCGTTGTCCTGGAGAAGGGGAAGTTAGTTTGCTTTTTGAGGGGACGAACAAGCTGAAGTCGTTTCTGAGGGTAGCACAATACACTTCAGCGTTGATCGTTGCACCATTATGGAGGACATCAAACAGAACAACCCCTTCAGAGTCCCAGAAGACCGCTGCCATGACTTTACCGGCTTTTTCTTTGGAGTAGAGGTATAGAGGCGACACTCCATGGATTGTCGTTTTCTTTCCGGTTCGAAGTGATGAAGCCACGTTTCATCGTCTGTGACGATGATCAGTCTCTTAATGGAAGGTAGTTTCGCACAGATGCTCTTTCGTTGCTGTTTATGGTCTTCTGTTAGCGGCTGAGGAACCCAGCGGACACAAACTTTTGAGTACCCCATCTGGTGGACGAGTGTATCACCATTACCAACAGAGACGTCCAGTTGTGCAGCGAGGTGTTTGATTGTGATCCGTCGATCACCACGAATGAGACTGTCCGCACGTTCCAACACTGCAGGCGTCACAGCTGTGTGCGGCTGGCCAGCGCGCGGCAGATCGGACAGGTTTGCGCGACCTCATCGCGGTGATGACGGACTCACTGTGGTTTGTTCACTGTCAGATCGCCGTAGGCATTCTGCAAGTGTCTATGAACATTTGCGATGCTCTGGTTTTCCGCCACGGGAACTCATTACAGCTTTCTGCTTGGAACGCACCTCCGTTACAGACGGTATTTTGAAGGCTATGCATTGCGCCGACATGTATTGGAACTTCATGAAACTATAGAGGCTGAAGCGGGAATATTCCACGGTGTCCCACAACAAATAGCGCATTCTTTCAACCGAAATTGGCAGAGAAAAAAGGGTTCAAATGGCTCTGAGCACTATGGGACTTAATTTCTAGAACTTAGAACTACTTAAACCTAACTAACCTAAGGACATCACACACATCCATGCCCGAGGCAGGATTCGAACCTGCGACCGTAGCGGTCGCGCGGATCCAGACTGTAGCGCCTAGAACCGCTCGGCCACTCCGACCGGCTGCACAGAGGTGCTGAAACATGTTTGGATTACAAGAAAAAATACTGTTTTTCATAAAGGCGGAACCTATATCCAATAATTTTAACGACAAACATGGAAGAGATACAAGAGGTCCAAATCCAAAAGATGAATATTCCACTTTATTCATGCAGAAAGTTTGCGCACACCTGCAGTACGGCGAGAAGATCCTCGCTACCACGATAATGATGACAGGAGAATTTGTCTGTGTGGTGTCATCGCAAGACACCACTCGTGCGCTGGCCGTTAAAAGCCCGCCAGCGAGAACGTGAGCATCTGCGGACCCCGAAGGGTGGCGGCAGCATGGCTGTATACGCAAATCAGACGCCACAGCTCCCCTCTCATGGAAGACTATACCATTACCAGCACCTTATCCGGTGCCGATGATAGAGCTTGGGGCCAGTTAGTCTGCGCAGATTGTCTCCTCATTTCGATAGTTCAGCTCCACGGGACAGCGGCTGCCGACATTATAATTAGTTAGGTTAGCGAGAACCAGCGCAGCTAGAAAGATACGAGGGCTATTCGGTGCGTAAGGAACGATTGGTCGCAAAATGGACACCACAGTGAAAATCAAAACTGTTTTATTTGCGACGATTAGCTACACCTTCCAGCTACGTCTCTACACAGTCGCCGCTCAGACTTAGACACCTGTCGTAGCATTGTACCAACTTTTCAATTCCCTCGTTATAGAAGACAGTCGCCAGTGCTTTTCGACAATTTTCTACTCTGGACTGCAGTTCGTTGTCTGTGTCAAAATATTGTCTTCATAGCCAGCAGTTCATGTGAGCAGAGGTGAACCTCAGGGGTAGCCAATTACAGGTTGTACTGTGGGTGATCAAACACTTCCCATTGAAAACGCTGCAGGAGCATCAATTTTCGTAGAGAACGAACTGCATGACAGTTATGTTATGTGGATTGCATAGCTTCAGGCGAAATCTTTCGCCACGCCCTCATACTTGGCGGAGACGTTAATTTCTAGCCATCTTTACGTTCTCACTGTGAGCTCAGAACTGAAAAGAGCGACATGATGCGATCGACGGGCGTACTAGACACAGTGCCCAACGGATCTGTGCAAAGCTTCGTCAGATTTTCACAGTATTTTCCATTTCGCGACCAATCGTTCCTTACTTTCCGAATAACCCTCGTAATTAACTGTTGAGTTGGCAAAGACTTTATTCAGAGATTGGAGATGCTTGTTATGTTCTCCATGACTGCGTCTCAGAAGACAAGTAAATTTGTTTGATTATTCAATTATAGCACTGTCTGTTTATATTCTGTAGCGTGCGTTGCTACCTTGGTCTGACTCCTGCTTCCTAGTCTACGATTTACTATAGCGACCACCCGAAATAGAACAATCTGGAGGTAAACAATTGCTTATCCGGGAGTAGGGGGAGAAGCGACAGTTAGAGAAAGACTAACCCAAGAGTTACAAGGAGGCAAATAATAGTGGCACCAGGAGCCCCTTTCGTAACACATCACGAGCTGGCTAGCTGACGATGGGTGTACAGTTTTAGAAACTCAACAGGCTGTGGACGCTGAGCAGGAAGTACTCTGCGAAGACAGGTACGCCGTACGCCAGAGATGGCGGCTGACAACATCTTTGAAAAGTCGCCTCCTACGTGGCCCGTCTGATGCGAAGACAGGTACGCCGTACGCCAGAGATGGCAGCTGACAACATCTTTGAAAAGTCGCCTCCTACGTGGCCCGTCTGATGCGAAGACAGGTACGCCGTACGCCAGAGATGGCGGCTGACAACATCTTTGAAAAGTCGCCTCCTACGTGGCCCGTCTGATGCGAAGACAGGTACGCCGTACGCCAGAGATGGCGGCTGACAACATCTTTGAAAAGTCGCCTCCTACGTGGCCCGTCTGATGCGAAGACAGGTACGCCGTACGCCAGAGATGGCGGCTGACAACATCTTTGAAAAGTCGCCTCCTACGTGGCCCGTCTGATGCGAAGACAGGTACGCCGTACGCCAGAGATGGCGGCTGACAACATCTTTGAAAAGTCGCCTCCTACGTGGCCCGTCTGATGCGAAGACAGGTACGCCGTACGCCAGAGATGGCGGCTGACAACATCTTTGAAAAGTCGCCTCCTACGTGGCCCGTCTGATGCGAAGACAGGTACGCCGTACGCCAGAGATGGCGGCTGACAACATCTTTGAAAAGTCGCCTCCTACGTGGCCCGTCTGATGCGAAGACAGGTACGCCGTACGCCAGAGATGGCGGCTGACAACATCTTTGAAAAGTCGCCTCCTACGTGGCCCGTCTGATGCGAAGACAGGTACGCCGTACGCCAGAGATGGCGGCTGACAACATCTTTGAAAAGTCGCCTCCTACGTGGCCCGTCTGATGCGAAGACAGGTACGCCGTACGCCAGAGATGGCGGCTGACAACATCTTTGAAAAGTCGCCTCCTACGTGGCCCGTCTGAGACGTGCAGTCCACTGCGCAGCCAGCCGCCTTAATTGGCGGTTGCTTTAATTACAGCCAAACGCGGCGGACACCGGCCCCTTCCCCAGTGAGGTCTCTTGTTCGCACTGTTGCCACTATCGAGATAAATGGAAAGAATTCATGAAAAGAGTAATTCCTGTTGAGGTCGATAACAACACTCATATCCAACCAATTCAGAGTGCTGGTCCAGTGTCTACGCGTAGACACGTTCAGAGTACCAGGTAGAAGGACTGGTGGCGAGCGTAAACACATTCAGGGCACATAGGGACAGGTACAAAGGCGCGAGCGTTAACACGTTGAGAGCAGTTAAAGGGCTAGAGATCAGAGCTGAGGGTGTTTCTGACTTGATTCAAATAACTCTACGTAATGCCATCAAACAGACCTTACGACGTTAATAATTCCTTGTGCCTCGCCACATTCATTGCTTATTTGCTTTGATTTTCCTCTCTTGCCACAGCCACACACCGACCCAGAAGGCCATAAACAATCATGAAGAACTGCTTATCACGCTACGATGAGTCACTAGGCAACTTAAAACCAGTAATGGAAAAACAAGAATTATGTTGTTGTTTTTTTGGTATTCAGTCCGAAGACAGGTTTGATGAAGCTATCCACGCTAATCTATCTACGCGCTCGTCACTTCATCTCTGTATAACTACTACAACCCACGTCCATTTGAAACTGTTTACTGTCCACATCTTTGTCTCCCCCAACCTCCACATTTCCCTCCGGTACTAAATTGGTGATCCCTTGAAGTCTCAGAATGTGTCCTGTCAACCGATACCTTCTTTTAGTCAAGTTGTGCCACAAATTTTTCTCTCCAAAATTATTCAGTACCTCTTCAGTTGTTACGCGATCTACCCATCTAATCTTCAGACCACATTGCAAAAGCTTCTCGTCTTTTCTTATCTCAACCGTTCCTCGATCACATTTCACTTCCGTATAAGAGACTTCCAATGAAATTTCGGGAGTATCGTCTCAGCCGAGCGATTGGATTCATGATTTCCTGTCAGAAAGGACACAGTGCGTAGTAACCGACGTAAAATGAAAGAGTAAAATGGAACTGATATCTGGCGTTCCCCGAGTAAGTGTTAAAGACCATGTGTTGTGCGTAATCTACACTCCTGGAAATTGAAATAAGAACACCGTGAATTCATTGTCCCAGGAAGGGGAAACTTTATTGACACATTCCTGGGGTCAGATACATCACATGATCACACTGACAGAACCACAGGCACATAGACACAGGCAACAGAGCATGCACAATGTCGGCACTAGTACAGTGTACATCCACCTTTCGCAGCAGTGCAGGCTGCTATTCTCCCATGGAGACGATCGTAGAGATGCTGGATGTAGTCCTGTGGAACGGCTTGCCATGCCATTTCCACCTGGCGCCTCAGTTGGACCAGCGTTCGTGCTGGACGTGCAGACCGCGTGAGACGACGCTTCATCCAGTCCCAAACATGCTCAATGGGGGACAGATCCGGAGATCTTGCTGGGCAGGGTAGTTGACTTACACCTTCTAGAGCACGTTGGGTGGCACGGGATACATGCGGACGTGCATTGTCCTGTTGGAACAGCAAGTTCCCTTGCCGGTCTAGGAATGGTAGAACGATGGGTTCGATGACGGTTTGGATGTACCGTGCACTATTCAGTGTCCCCTCGACGATCACCAGTGGTGTACGGCCAGTGTAGGAGATCGCTCCCCACACCATGATGCCGGGTGTTGGCTCTGTGTGCCTCGGTCGTATGCAGTCCTGATTGTGGCGCTCACCTGCACGGCGCCAAACACCCATACGACCATCATTGGCACCAAGGCAGAAGCGACTCTCATCGCTGAAGACGACACGTCTCCATTCGTCCCTCCATTCACGCCTGTCGCGACACCACTGGAGGCGGGCTGCACGATGTTGGGGCGTGAGCGGAAGACGGCCTAACGGTGTGCGGGACCGTAGCCCAGCGTCATGGAGATGGTTGCGAATGATCCTCGCCGATACGCCAGGAGCAACAGTGTCCCTAATTTGCTGGGAAGTGGCGGTGCGGTCCCCTACGGCACTGCGTAGGATCCTACGGTCTTGGCGTGCATCCGTGCGTCGCTGCGGTCCGGTCCCAGGTCGAAGGGCACGTGCACCTTCCGCCGACCACTGGCGACAACATCGATGTACTGTGGAGACCTCACGCCCCACGTGTTGAGCAATTCGGCGGTACGTCCACCCGGCCTCCCGCATGCCCACTATACGCCCTCGCTCAAAGTCCGTCAACTGCACATACGGTTCAAGTCCACGCTGTCGCGGCATGCTACCAGTGTTAAAGACTGCGATGGAGCTCCGTATGCCACGGCAAACTGGCTGACACTGACGGCGGCGGTGCACAAATGCTGCGCAGCTAGCGCCATTCGACGGCCAACACCGCGGTTCCTGGTGTGTCCGCTGTGCCGTGCGTGTGATCATTGCTTGTACAGCCCTCTCGCAGTGTCCGGAGCAAGTATGGTGGGTCTGACACACCGGTGTCAATGTGTTCTTTTTTCCATTTCCAGGAGTGTATATAAGCGATATAACAGACAAACTGGGTAGTCCTCAGATTGTTTGCACCAGAAGTTGTCATTTACAGTCTAATAACGTCATCAGGAGAACAAAACAATTACAAAATGATTTAGATAAGATCTCCGGCTGGCGCGAGAAATGGCAATTGACTCTAAATAAGAAAAAGTGTGAGGTCGTCCATGTGAGTGCTAAAAGGAATCCGTTAAATTTCGGATACACGATAAATTACACAAATCAATTAAACCAAACACCAAGAAATTACAATTAAAAACAACCTATATTAGAATGATAATATGGATAATATTGTGCTGATACCGAAGCAAAGAAAGCTTTTTATTGCCAGAACACAAAAAAGATGCAACACGTCTCTAAAGAGATTGCCTTCACTACTCTTGTCAGTCATCTGCTAGAGTATTGGGGGGCTTTATGGGATCATTACGAGACAAGATTAAGGGAGGACATCGGAAAAGCCCAAAGAACGACAGCTGGTTTTGTATTATCGCGAAATAGGGGAGACAGTGTCACGAATAAGATAAGCAAGATTGAATGGAAATCGTTAAAACAAAGGCGTTTTTCACTGCGGCGATAGATTATGTAATTTCGATCAACAACTTTCTCCACTGAATAAGAAAATATTTTATTGTTGCCAGCCTACATAGCGAGAAATGATCATCGTAACGAAAGTAAAGAAATCAGAGCGCGCACAGAAAAATTTGAGTGTTCATTTCTCCCACGCGCTGTTAGTGGAACGGTAGAGAAAGAGTCTGAAGGTGGTTCGAAGAACACTCCAGCAGTCACGTGTAAATTGAAGAGTAGTCATGCAAGTGTAGATGTGTTCCTGACAAATGCCTTCAGAAACGACTTCCTAACACTTAAATTTATATTCGGTGTTAGAAAATTTATCTTCTAAAGAAACACTTTTCTTGCCATTGCCTGCCTACATTTTATATCCTCTGTTCTTCGGCCATCATTAGTGATTTTACTGCACAAATAGCAAACTTCATCTACTACTTCTACTGTCTCATTACGTTACTCCCTCAGAATCGCCTGATTTCACTTCATATCGTAACCCTTGCTTTGGGTTTTTAATGTTCATCTTTTATCCTCCTTTCAAGACGCTATCTATTCCGCTCAGTTGCGCTTCTAAGTCCTTTGCTGTCTCTGACAGAATTACAATGTCTCTGGCAAAAGTCAAGGTTCTTATTTTTTCATTTCTTTGGCTTCCTTTACTGCTTGCTCAGTGTGTGTAGATTGAATAACATAAGGGATAGGCTACAGCCCTATCTTCCTCCCTTGTCAATCATTGCTTTACTTTCACGCCCCTCGACACTTACAACTGCCAGCTGGTTTGTGTACAAGTTGTATATAACTTTTCGCTCCCTGTTTTTTACTCTTTACTTCAGCATTTTAAAGCGTGTATTCCAGTCAGCATTGTCACAAACTTTATGTAAGTACACGAAAGCTACGAGGACGTGCTGAAGAGTGAAGCCTCAAAATTCTTATGTGAAAACGCTAAAAGCTTTTTAAATAGCCTACAACAAACGTTATTAACATTATATTTATTCTTCATGTATAAATGTTTATTTCTCAACAAACTCACCCTGGTGACGATCACATTTCTCTGAACGAGAGACCAGCTTCTTGATACCATCTCTGTAGAATATTTGATTTTGTTGACAGTGCCACAACCTAATCTGTGCTTCCATTGCTTCATCACTATCAAGTGAAGTCTTCGATGTTGTTCTTTAAGTTTTAGAAACGACGAAAATCGGATGGGATCAAGTCGGGACTGTATCCGAGATTAACGATGACGTGAACCAAAGGGTAGATGTTGCACCTCTTGTGTGTGGTCCTGGAACTGCCATGCTGACGTAGAGGGTGCTCCATATGTGGACGAACTCTTCGAATTTGAAACTCGATTACAGCATGCTGTTTCTCACACACCGGCATAGTTACGTTACACACCGCCATTTTACAGGTTACAATTTGGAGCCCTCTAGCGCCAGCGGGCTGCAAATACACTGACGGCAAGAAGCATAAGAAAAAAAAAATTAGGGTACTAAAATTTCGGGAAGTCATTTGTCTAGGTAATATAGTTAATGATTGACATAGCAAGATCACAGGTTAATCTAACCGCGAGATACGCCATTGCAAATGTGAAATACTAATACATTAATAACCGGTGAAACCTCTAGAATGTTAATGCAAGCATGCAAACGTGATGCATTGTGTTATACAGGTGCCGGATGTCAGTTTGTGGGATAGAGTTGCAATCCTGTTGCACTTGGCTAGCCAATACATGGACGGTTAATGTGTTTGTGGATGACTCTAGAGTTATCGTCCGACGATGTCCCATATGTGCTCGATGATGATAATGATGATGTTTGGTTTGTGGGCCGCTCAACTGCGCGGTTATCAGCGCCCGTACGAAGTCCCAACCTTTGCTCAGTCCAATCTCGCCACTTTCATGAATGATGATGAAATGATGAGGACAACACAAACACCCCGTCATCTCGAGGCAGCTGAAAATCCGTGACCCCGCCGGGAATCGAACCCGGGACCCCGTACTCTGGAAGCTTGAACGCTACCACGAGACCACTAGCAGCGCCCGTGCAAATTCCAAACCTTTGCTCAGTCCTGCCTCGCCACTTTCATGAATGATAATGAAATGATGAGGGCAATACAAACACCCAGAAGTAGGTAAAAATCCCTGACCCCTCCGGGAATCGATCCCGGGACCTCGTGCTCGGGAAGCAATAACGCGACTGCGAGACCACGAGGTGCGGACCAAATGTGCTCGATTGGAGGCATATATGATGATCGATCAGGCCAAAGCAATGTGTCGACATTCTCACAGAGCACGCTAGGACACAACAGCTGTTTGTTGGCAAGCTTTATCCTAATGGAAAATACCGTCAGGAATGCTTTTCATGAATGGCACCAGAAATGGTCTAATCACAAGGCTGACGTACAAATTTGCAGTCAGGGTACGTGGGATAACCACGAGACTGCTCTTGCTGTCATACATAATCACACACCAGACCATACCTCCACATGTAGGTTCAAATGGTTCTGAGCACTACGGGACTTAACTTCTGAGATCATCAGTCCCCTAGAACTTAGAACTACTGAAACCTAACTAACCTAAGGACATCACACACACCCAGGCCCGAGGCAGGATTCGAACTTGCGACCGTAGCGGTCGCGCGGTTCCAGACTGTAGCGCCTAGAACCGCTCGGCCACCCCGGCCGGCCCAGATGTGGGTTCAGTGTGTCTAGCACGCAGACAACCATCACTGCGACCGAGGCGGAAACAATTTTCATCAGAAAACGCAACAGACCTCCATCCTGCCCTCCAGTGAGCACTCGCTTAACGATACTGAAGTCGCAAACGGCAGTGGTTTGGTGTCAATGAAACGCACGCCACAGGGCGTCTGGGTCGTAGCAGTCCTTGACATAACCGATTTGTAACAGTTCGTTGTGTCACTGTGGTACCAAAAGCGGCTCAAATTGCTGCTGCAAATGCAGTACGATGCGCTAGTGCCATAAACCGAACACGATGGTCTTTCCTCTGAGTAGGGCCACGTGGCCACGTCTTCTTGCAACAGTACATTCTCGTGACCACCGCTGCGAGCAATCATGTGCATTGGCTACATTCCTACAAAGTGTTTCCGCAATATTCCTGACGAGACATACAGCTTCTCGTTGCCTTATTACACGGCCTCGTTCAAACTCGGTGAGGTGTTGATAACGGCGTCTTTGCTGCCTTAAAGGCATTCTTGACTAGCATCAACTAACCATGTCCAGTCTCAAAGGAAACTAACGCTCACGACCGTTACAGCGTGTGTTTAAAGCACAACTGATTCGCATCCTCGTAGTGGCGCGAAATTTGAATAGACATCATCTTCCGGATCTAATGCACCCCTACCAACTTTCGTTTATGTCGCACATCTGCTTCGTTGTGTTGCGATATTTTTCCATCAATATACAAAGGGGTCCAAAAAAATGTATCCACTATTTAAAAGTCCATAACTTGCAAACTAATTGACGAAGTTGTCTCACTTTTGGTGAAAGTGTAGTTTAAAGTCCAACTTAAAGATATCATTCTAGGGGTTGGAAATGGCTACCATTAACATCCACACACAAACGATGCCACCGAACTGCAGCTCGAACTACTGACTGCAACGTGTTCAGTTGGATATTTGCACATGAATGTACGATGGATTCGCGAAGTTCATCCAATGTGCGTGGCGTTTGTCGATAAACGACGTCCTTTAGTGTTCCCCATAGGTAAAAGTCCAGAGGAGCAAGGTCTGGGGAACGTGGTGGATACTCCACAGCACCTCTACGACCTATCCATCTTCCTGGTAGATTTTCGTCGAGATACGCGCTAACACGATTTTGGTAGTAGGCTGGGGCACCATCTTGTTGAAAGTAAACTCTTCCGTCCCCATACAAGTCTCGGATGGCAGGTTGGTTCAAATGGCTCTGAGCACTATGGGACTTAACATCTGTGGTCATCAGTCCCCTAGAAATTAGAACTACTTAAACCTAAATAACCTAAGGACTTCACACAAATCCGTGCCCGAGGCAGGATTCGAACCAGCAGCGCGGTTCCGGACTGAAGCGCCTAGAACCGCTAGGCCATAGCGGCCGGCCCGGATGGCAGGTAAAATGGACGTATGAAGCTTCTTAAGGTACACCTCACCTGTAACTGTGCCGTCAAAGAAGAATGGCCCAATCAAGCCCCGGTAAGACAACCCACACCACACATTTACTCCTGGCAAATTCACGGCTTTGTCTACATGGACGTTCGGATTTTCGGAGGTCCAGTACTCCATTCTACGATCTGGGTCGTCCTCGTTCATTGCGTGTAGCAATCGTGGGATGTAGCACTTCCACTTTGCTGTCTTCAAAATTCGCCGAACACTTGAGCGACTCACTCCAGTTTCACGGGCACACTGTCTCACAGACTTCTGTGGTGAGCGAGTGAATTATTGTAACACACGACGGGAGTTTGCTGGACTTGTTACTGTTACAGGTCGTCCAGATCGTTTTTTGTGTATATCTTTAACACAGCCTTCGGCTTCAAATTTGTCTCGAATGCGACGAATCGTTAAACGTGTCAGTGACTCTGTTTGATACTCATTTCGCCATTGTCGTTGAACCTCATTAATATTTTCGTACTTAAAATACCACTTCAAAACTGACTTCCTTCAATCGAATGTAAGCCTCGCGCCAGTCATGTTTACTCGAGTAACTAGGAACAAAACACCATCTGGCGACTGTCATCTGACAAGACAAAACAACGCAATACAACGTTTGTGTGGCGATTGCCGGAACTACAAACTATTACACTACCAAAGATGAGACAACTCCATCAGTTAGTTTGCCAGTTATGGACTTTTAAATAGTGGATACATTTTTTGGACCCCTCTGTATGTAGGTGTGAAGAATAATGATACAGAACGTTAAGAACCCTTGTGTCATTTAAAAATCTGTGAGGCTTTTCTCCACAAAAAAGTCTGAGGCATTACTTTTCAGCACACCCTCGTATAAACATAAGTTTCTTTTCTTTAACCTGTCTTCTACGATAACTCGTAGGAGCTGTGTTGTATCGTGTGCTCAAACATTTCTGCGAAACGCAAACTGTTCTTCCCCGAGGTCTTCTGCCAATTTTTCCATTCTTCATGTAAGTGGCGTCAGTATCTTGCAACGATGACTCATAGTTCGTTGATATATCATCAGAATGTGTCTGCTTGCACTTATCTCGGAAAAACTCTTATTATTCTTGTGACAATAGTAGCGACCCCAATGACCACACTTACTTTCGGTGTTGGAAATAACTGTGTTAGACGCTGCGGCCCACGGAGATGAATTTTAATAGGAACTCTGAGACATTTTTTTAAGACATGGGTTATCACGCCTCCATTCCAATAAAAAGTGAGCCCAGAATGAGATTTTCATTCTGCAGCGGAGTGTGCGCTGATATGAAACTTCCTGGCAGATTAAAACTGTGTGCCGGACCGAGACTCGAACTCGGGACCTTTGCCTTTCGCGGGCAAGTGCTCTACCACCTGAGCTACCCAAGAACGACTCATGACCTGTCATCACAGCTTTAATTCCGCCAGTACCTAGTCTCCTACCTTCCAAACTTTACAGAAGCTCTCCTGCGTGCCTTGCAGAACTAGCACTCCTGGAAGAAAGGATATTGCGGAGACATGGCTTAGCCACAGCCTGGGGGATGTGTCCAGAATGAGATTTTCACTCTGCAGCGGAGAGTGCGCTGATATGAAACTTCCTGGCAGATTAAAACTGTGTGCCGGACCGAGACTCGAACTCGGGACCTTTGCCTTTCGCGGGCAAGTGCTCTACCAACTGAGCTACCCAAGCACGACTCACGACCCGTCCTCACAGCTTCAATTCTGCCAGTACCTCGTCTCCTACCTTCCAAAAAGGCAAAGGTCCCGAGTTCGAGTCTCGGTCCGGCACACAGTTTTGATCTGCCAGGAAGTTTCAAAAAGTGAGCCGTCGAGTGCGGACTCTTGGGATTTACTATCGTCGATATCCAATGCAATCCTCAATAAACCACTTGACGTAGTGAACAACTTACGGAGTCAGCATATTCAGATGTAGTGATGTATATCAGTAGGAATATTCCACTCTTTTTGCAAGGCACTGTTGTGTCGTCCGAACAAGACACAGGCAGCGCAAAAGCACCACAGACGCAAAGGCGCGAGCTGGTGCAAGTGCCACAGAGACTCGCCACTTGCGCGAGTTCCAACATCGCCACGACCGACGCTGACGATGAAGACATCGACTTAGCCTCGGCCAACTGCCGGCCGCGTACAATCCGCCAATGACCGGACGACAACGGACAGAAGAGCAGCTCTCGCCCATTAGGTTATACAGGGTGTTACAAAAAGGTACGGCCAAACTTTCAGGAAACATTCCTCACACACAAATAAAGAAAATATGTTATGTGGTCATGTGTCCGGAAACGCTTAATTTCCATGTTAGAGCTCATTTTAGTTTCGTCAGTATGTACCGTACGTCCCCGATTCACTGCCAGTTGGGTGGGCTGACGAGAATCCGCACGCAATTTTGCAATCACGTCATCAACACAGATTTTCTGTGAACATTTGGGCGGGCATGGATGGTGATGTCTTGATTGGGCCCCATGTTCTTCCACCTACGCTCAATGGAGCACGTTATCATGATTTCATACGGGATACTCTACCTGTGCTGCTAGAACATGTGCCTTTACAAGTACGACACAACATGTGGTTCATGCACGATGGAGCTCCTGCACATTTCAGTCGAAGTGTTTGTACGCTTCTCAACAACAGATTCGGTGACCGATGGATTGGTAGAGGCGGACCAATTCCATGGCCTCCACGCTCTCCTGACCTCAACCCTCTTGGCTTTCATTTATGGCGGCATTTGTAAGCTCTTGTGTACACAACCCCGGTTCCAAATGTAGAGACTCTTCGTGCTCGTACTGTGGACGGCTGTGATACAATACGCCATTCTCCAGGGCTGTATCAGCGCATCAGGGATTCCATGCGACGGAGGGTGGATGCATGTATCCTCGCTAACGGAGGACATTTTGAACATTTCCTGTAACAAAGTGTTCGAAGTCACGCTGGTACGTTCTGTTGCTGTGTGTTTCCATTCCATGATTAATTTGATTTGAAGAGAAGTAATAAAATGAGCTCTAACATGGAAAGTAAGCGTTTCCGGACACATGTCCACATAACATATTTTATTTCTTTGTGTGTGGGGAATGTTTCCTGAAAGTTTGGCCGTACCTTTTTGTAACACCCTGTAGATCATCGTCCAGGGCTGTCTTAGACAGGCAACGTCGTTTAGTGAACCCTTCGTAGTGAACTGACAATTGTTGTAATTGCATTTGCTGTGTACTGTGAAATTTACCTACGAGTATTTGCACTTAGCCATTGAGGGCCTTTTTTGTTAAATTACATGCAGTGTTGCAGACTTCATTATTCAACAAGTCACAAAGAAAAGTCAACAAGTCACAAAGAAAAGAAAACCTTTTTAAGCCGTTTGTGTGTCTTTGCTACTAACTTGCTGGAGTGTTGTAGAACCTTCGTTCTCCTACCCTGTTACCCGACACTGGAGCGTAGCTGTGTAATAGTGGCAGTGAGAAATTGTCTTAGTGGTGTACTGCATCAGAAGGCATTCCACGCACTCGCAGACTCGGCCTACCGTAAAAACAGTGGCAAATCGGCCTCCACAGCAGTAGTGACGAGGCCTTTACAAAAGGCAACAGGATACAGGATTCGTAAGCAAAGTGAGCAAGTGTTGTCTGTTGTTGTATTGGAAGTGCTGGGCCGCACAGTGACAGCGGCCAGCTCCGACCACTGGAAACGGAAGAGAGCGACGGGGTACTCACTATTTGGCCGAATCGTTGAGCTGGTATTCGTTGGAGCGACCGAAGCACTCCTGTACACCCGAGTCCGCCCACAGGCGTTTCATCGCCGCCAGCAGCTCTTCGGAGAAGGGCTCCGTGTCCTCCATGCGCTGGATCACGTCGAAGACCATCTTGGCGTCCGTCTGCCAACAAACACAAAGCAAACAGTGTCACTCTCTATCACGTCAAACACATCATAATAATACAATACTACTCGCATTGAAATTTAGGAAGTAACGGGGTAAAATAAAGGGAGCGAAAGGTTGTCTACAAATTGTACAGAAATCATGCTCCAGTTATGAGAATTGAAGGACATGAGAGGAGAGCAGTGGTTGAAAAGGGTATGAGAAGAGGTTCCATCTTTGCCCTGCCAGGGCAATAAAGGAAACCAAGGAGAAATTTGGAAAGGGAACTGAAGCTCAGAGAGAATAAATACAGGGTGGGGCAAATAAAATTGGCCCAGACGAGTGGATACGGTTGTACGTGAATTTGTGGCAGCATTAACGGAGGAGGAAAAGACCTAAAATACTTCCAACAGGATGGAGCAACTGCCCATACAACCGGTCGAACCTTGTAGCACATTTACCGGTCTTCACGCCTGACAGAATTTTTGGCTGGGATCAGTCTAGTCGCGGCCCAATTTGGCCACCCAGGTCACCTGATCTGTCAGGTGTGATTATTTTGTGCAAGCAGTTCTCCAGTCTAAGGTGTATCGCAACAACCCTCATAGTCTTCAAGAACATTTCGGATAAGACTGCAGCAGTTCCAGCAATCCAGCTTCGATCTGCCTTCAGAAACTTGCTGAGCAAGGTCCAGAAGTGCCAAGAATGAATGGTGGTCACTTTCAACATCTGCCGAGCGGCGGTCTAAGGCGCTGCAGTCATGGACTGTGCGGCTGTTCCCGGCGGAGGTTCGAGTCCTCCCTCGGGCATGGGTGTGTGTGTGTTTGTCCTTAGGATAATTTAGGTTAAGGAATGTGTAAGCTTAGGGACTGATGACCTTAGCAGCTAAGTCCCATACGATTTCACAGACATTTGAACATTTTTTTGATAAAAAGGAATTCATTAACACTGAATGTATGTCTTAGAAAGTCTTCTCTGAAGGTCAAGCGGAACTGCATTGTTCCAGAGACCTTAAAAGTCTGAAACATCTATGGTTTACGTATGCAGACTGAACCGACGAATGAAAATTTGTACCAAGGTTGGTATTCGAAAACAGGTCTCTTGCTCGCTAGACAGATGCGCTAACCACGGCGCCACCCTGGCTTTGCCCAACTGCATGGACTATCCTAGCGCCTTCCGTAGCCCATGCAGTTGTGCAAAGCCAGGATGGCGTCGTGGTTAGCGCATCTGTCTAGCGAGCAAGAGACCTGTTTTCGAATACCAACCTTGGTACAAATTTTCATTCGTCGGTTCAGTCTGCATATGTACATCATTTTCTGAAGAAATTTGGAGTGCAGCCTTGTAGGCCAGTGAAACGTGGACGATAAGCAGTTCACATAAGAAGACGATAGAAGCTTAAGAAATGTGGCGCAGCGGAACTATATTGAAAATTAGATGATTAGATCGAATAACCAATAACGAGGTACTGAATTCGAACTGGGGAGAAAAGAAGTTTATGGCACAAATCGACTGAAAAATGAGATAGGCTCATGGGACACATCCCGACACTTGAAAGAATAGCCAATTTGGTAATGAAGGGAGGGTTTACTAAGTATGAATACAGTAAGTACCGGGCGAGGTGGCGCAGTGGCTAGCACACTGCACTCGCATTCGGGAGGACGACGGTTCAATCCCGTGTCCGTCCATCCTGATTTAGGTTTTCATTGATTTCCCTGAATCGCTCCAGGCAAATGCCGGGATGGTTCCTTTGGAAGGGTACGTCCGACTTCCTTCCCCGTCCTTCCCTAATCCGATGAGACCGATGACCTCACTGTTTGGTCTCCTTCCCCAAACAACCCCCAACCCAATCCAACCCCACCCAATACAGTAAGCAGATTCAAATGTGAAGGTTGCAGTAATTATGCTGAGACAAGAAGACTTGCAAGAGACCGACTTCTGGGGAATGCCTGCACTATACCAGTCCTCTGACTGAAGACCACCAAAATGACACCATTATGCAGTTCCAGTACAGACATATTTTTGGCGACATTTACTGGACAAAACAGGACCTGAAAAGGAATGGAAAGGAAGAAAGGGAAATTTTCTCGAAGTACAGCAGCCAGCGCGTTTCTCCTAGGGCTCAATTTCTGGTTATTTTTAAGATCTGTTTCTGTCATGTATCCCTTCCTTCACCTTCGGCAAAATATTGTTAACCTCAAGAAAATGCCAAGCTGCGATATGGTTTGAGATCTACGTTAAACAGCATGTTCCCCAAAATTGGCAAGGTTAGTATTTTTATGGAGCTTCTCGAACAAAACGTATTAAGTAATGCGTAAATAAAACCATCTCTTTGGATGCGCTCCATAGATGACACATTTTGTGTATGCTGACACAACAGGGAAGAGTTACAGAAATGCCACGATTTTCAGAACGAACATTCATCCTAAAGTCGGTTTCAGCGTGGAGCTGGAGAGTGAGGTCGGCATCTCCATTTTAGGTGTGTTCATCTACGGAAGACATGACCGGCACAGAGTTTATAGGAATCCTACCATCACATACAGGTACCTAGACGCCGCTTTAGCAACACCACTCAGCCCGTAAACAAATTGCTCTGAACACTGTCTTAGAGTGCATTTAGCATCAGTGATAGTAACAGTTTGCAATCAGAACGAGATTTCCTTACGGAAACATTGATGGCCAACGGCTATAATGCGCTTTTCACAAAAAGGGCTTACAAACAATGCGAAAATAATAATAATAATAATAATAATAATAATAATAATAATAATAATAACAAACCTGACATCATACTCACCAATAAAAAGAAGAAATTAACACAACTAATCGAAATATCCATACCTAATACAACGAATATACAAAAGAAAACAAGAGAAAAAATTGAAAAATACATCCAACTGGCTGAGGAATTCAAGGACATGTGGCATCAGGATAAAGTTGACATTATACCAATTATACTATCAACTACAGGAGTCATACCACACAATATCCACCAGTACATCAATGCAATACAGCTACATCCAAACTTATATATACAACTACAGAAATCCGTAATTATTGATACATTTTCAATTACCCGAAAGTTCCTAAATGCAATATAACATATATCATACAGTTAAAAGGAAGTCACGCTTGATCAAGGTCCGCGTCACTTTCCATTTTTGACCAGACATAACGTCTGAGAAAAGAAAGAAACAATAATAATGATACAATAATAATAATACAAACAAGAAGAACGAAGTGTCTCTTGTATATTGTCAGATTACCGTTCGTGACTAGAATAAACAACCACATACGCAAAATCCTTTGGAAGATGGATTTAGGGACTACATTTTCCATCCGTCATAATATAAAAGAAATGATCTTGATCATGTTGAACACATCAGCTGATGTTAATGATTAATGACAACCACCTCAACTGTAATATTATACATTTGTTATATTACGAGTGGTTTCGTTCGTTGAACATCTTCAGGTTGCCGATTACATAGGATAACTAGACCATTTATGTCATGACTGCAGCACAGATCGGAAACCTGAAGATGTTCAAAGAACGAAACCACTCGTAATATAACAAATGTATAATACTACCCGTCATAACATAATAAATATATAATAACGCGTCTGAGTTGGTTTTCATTAGTCACTACCAATATGAAAGATTTTTTCCGACAAATAACGGACATGCCTAGACACCTTCACACTGCAGGAGCATATGAAGTGTCGTGTGATTGTGACAAATGTATGTATAAGCGAAACTGGAAGCACAGCAAAAGAACGCTTTAACGATAACTAACGCGACACATGTTTCAGACAAAAGGTAAAATCAGTGTTGGCGGAGCTCCAAGAAGAATGTGAGCAGGTTATGGATTTTAAGAATGTACGCGTGTAAGCAAGAACAAGTAAAATTTACAGAAGAAACGTCTGTGAAGCATTCGAAATATCAAAGAATAAGTACAGTTTCGATAGAGATGACAGTTACAGGCTTCCGTCTTCGTGGCTAACTGTTATCACCAAAATAAACACTTATTCGCGGAGAGCGAGGAACATAAACAGCTATCGGGCAACAACCAAGACGACCCAACAGCAACAGTTTGGATTTCCTGTCTCTGTCAGTATCTCAACTCAGTATTTACCAATGACGACGACCCGCTAGCAGCAACCTGACGATTTTTACCTGGTAATAATTCCATTTCTCCGATAAAGCGCGGAAAAATAGGGATTTATAAGTGAACGCGACAAGGTCTTTCGACAGTGTTCAGTCATGCAAGGGCAAATGTGCAATAGTGAAGAAGATACACCAGAGAGTTGGCGCTCGAGCAGTGCAGAAGTTCTGATGCCGCAGAAGTTTATCTCATCAATTACAACGGCAACGGAAGCCTGCAGACTTAATTATACGCACTTAGCTTACGGCCATGCTTCTACGGAGCACCACCATACGCCTATTACAAACGCTTCACACGGTCTGACACTAAAAACTCTCACAATACGCTTGCGTCTTCCGCTGCCTGAGGCGTGGAATGTTTTTCTAGGCACAGTGCGGTACACTCCTGAACACATATAATGAAAGGGGTGTTTTTTTATAATTTGGCAACTGTATATTATAGAATTATACGAGAACTACCTTCTGACACCTCTTATAATTCAATATAAATTTTGTGCTGTTGTAACTGAGAAAAATTTAAGCTTTTAAGAAAAGATTATTTTTCATGCAACTCAGTATTTATCGCGCCATATTTCCTACACTGTGTATTTAACAACAACATAATTTTGTAGTTTCCTTCAGTAGTATATATTGATAGTGTCAGAAAATTTTGTAGTTAATTGACTCAATAATAGTGAAGTAACTAATTTAATTCTCACGTCTGACAAGGAACTTATGCCACAACTATACCCAAAATATAGTAAGCGACAAACTTTTTCATTTGCATTTTTTGTGGAAAGGGGGGGGGGAGCGACACAAAGTTTCGGAAAGGTTTGAAATTATTGTTACAGTTTGTTGGAAGATTATGTGGTTCATTGGCGTGATGTAAGTTCCGGCGCGCTGCAAGGAAAATTTTTCTATAATAGACGCGGCTCAGTTCGGCGCGACTGAGTAGTGGAGGCAGCAGTACTCGATCTGAAACTCTACTGATTTTGACGTTCCCAAAGTAGATGGAAGTTAGGAAAGAGAAGGAAGACTGTGTGCCAGCCGGTGTGGCCGTGCGATTCTAGGCGCTTCAGTCTGGAACCGCGTGACCGCTACTGTCGCAGGTTCGAATCCTGCCTCGGGCATGGATGTGTGTGATGTCCTTAGGTTAGTTAGGTTTAAGTAGTCCTAAGTTCTAGGGGACTGATGATTACAGATGTTAAGTTCCATAGTGCTCACAGCCACTTGAGCCATTTTGAAGACTGTGTATTATTGGGAAGAGTACTCAGGAAGCGCAAAGCAGTCAGACAAATTTTCTTGCATCGTGAAGAAGAAAGAGAGTATAACATTTTAGTAACAAAGCATTTGTTACACGTGCGGTCAAATTTAAGGCATTTTTCAGATTCAAATTCAACCATTGTCTTCTTCCGTTAGCTGAAGACAAACTGAGAAGTCATTTCTGTAACCTAAAGGCGAAACTATTTACACTATCAGGTAAACTGTGTTACATAGAGGTAAGTTTATCACTGATAAGTAACGTTAATGTAAATTGTCAGGCGACGTGTCTTAGTTCAAATGGTTCTGAGCACTATGGGACTTAACTTCTGAGGTCATCAGTCCCCTAGAACTTAGAAATACTTAAACCTAACTAACCTAAGGACATCACACACATCCATGCCCGAGGCAGGATTCGGACCTGCGACCGTAGCGGTCACGCAGTTCCAGACTGTAGCGCCTAGAACCGCACGGCCACTCCGGCCGGTGACGTGACTTAGTATCGATTGTTATACGAGGGCCGTTCAGAAAGTAACCTCCGGTTGATTTAAAAAAATACACCAAGTTAAATAAAAATATTTTAATATATACATCTTACAACTACATCTTTGCACTATTTTTCTACATAGTCTCCATAGCGATTGAGGCACTTATCGTATCTCTTCACAAGCTTTGAAATTCCTTCTGCATAAAAATCACCCGCTTGTGCCTGGAGCCAGCCTGTGACCGCATCTTTGAGCTCTTCGTCGTCATCAAACCGCTGTGACCCGAGCCATTTCTTCAAATGCATGAAGAGGTGATAATCACTTGGCGCCAGGTCTGGGCTGTAAGGTGGATGGTTGATAACGTCCCACTTGAAGGACTCAAGAAGGGCCGTTGTTCTGCGAGCAGAGTGAGGACGGGCGTTATCGTGCAAAAAAACGATACCGGAAGTCAGCATACCACGGCGTTTGTTCTGTATAGCCCGTCGTAACTTTTTTATTGTTTCACAGTACACGTCTTGATTAATGGTCGTACCACGTTCCATGAATTCAACCAATAACACCCCTTTGGCATCCCAAAACACCGTTGCCATCAGTTTTCTGGCAGAAAAATCTTGCGAGGCTTTTCTTGGTTTGGTAGGCGAATTTGAATGTGCCCACATCTTTGATTGTTCTTTTGTCTCAGGGTTCACGTACTTAATCCAGGTTTCGTCACCGGTCACGATTCTGTTTAACAATGGTTCTCCTTCGTCCTCATAACGTGACAGAAAGTCTAATGCAGAGGTCATTCTTTGAGTTTTGTGGTGGTCGGTAAGAATTTTGGGCACCCATCGTGCACAGAACTTACGGTAACCCAATCTTGCTGTCACTATCTCGTACAAGAGAGTCTTAGAAATCTGTGGAAAACCAGTAGACAACTCCGACAATGAGAAACGTCGATTTTCACGAACTTTTGCATCAACTGTCTGAACGAGTTCGTCAGTCACCAATGATGGTCTACCACTCCTCTCTTCATCATGAACGTTTTCTCGTCCACTTTTAAATAAACGTACCCATTCACGGACAACTTCTTCAGTCATAACTCTTGGTCCGTACACGGCACAAAGCTCACGATGAATAGCTGCTGCAGAATATCCTTTGGCTGTAAAAAACCTTATGACAGCACGCACTTCACATTTGGCGGGGTTTTCTATTGCAGCACACATTTCAAACTGCCACAAAAACTAAACTAGCGCAGGTACGACGTTCACCCGACCACGGCTTGATGCCGACTGACCTGTTGAGTGCGTGAACGCACAGATGGCGTCGCTACTCCCCCCACAACCCGCACTCGTATATCGGTTGGACCATTATTCCAGTAGAATAAATATTGATTTGCCGAACTGCTGCTACATATAACGGAAGTGTTGATCTTATTGGATCGCATCGGATTGTTTTTCTTCCACACAAATTAAAATGTACCGGGTGGTTATGCTCAAACTTTCCCTGTTTGACACTTCTAACACGGAAACTAATTATCTTAGAGTACCAAACTCGGTAGCATTAATCTCAAGGACATGGGGAAAAGAAATAATGCAGATTCAATTCAATCGAAAGCTTTTAATGAGCTCTTAGGGCACATCATACCATTGCATACCGGTACCATTACTGCTACCAAAAGGGGCTCAATATGGTGCCCAGCAGTGCCCAGAATACCCTGAAAGCGCAGAATTGTATTCTTCACACCAGAACGAAACATGTCTGTAGGTTTGCTACCTCTCTTGATACGCCACTCTTCAGGTCAGCACATGTGTGTATGTTCCCATGGTAAACCCTGTGCTTTAGGTAGCCCCACAACCAGAAATCACAGGGAGTGAGATAAAGCGGTCGTGCCGGCCAAGCATTTGGAAACGATTGTCTGATAATTCGATCGTTTCCAAATAACTTTCGGAGAAGAAGGTGAAATTCACGAGCGATGTGCGAAGGGGCCTCATCTTGCATGACAACTGTAGAGTTCAATGCGTCTCTCTCCTGTAGGGCGGGTATGACATGCTGGTGACGCATATTGCAGTAACCCTGATCAGTTACACTGTACGTCTTTGGTCCTTGAGCACCAACCTGTTCAATAAAGAATGGGCCAATGTTGAACGTAGCCGTGAAACCACACATATACAGTGGCACGTTCACCATACAGAGGAACTTCATACGCAGTGACTGGAGGTGAAGCGGTGAAGATCCCCACACTCGGAAATTTTGTGTGTTCTCCTCACCCGTAAGAGGAAAATGAGCTTCTTCTGTCCATATAATGGTCCAGGGCCAGCCCTCGTCAACTTCAATCCTTGCGAAAAAGTGGAGAGTGAAGTCAACACGCCGTTGTGCGTCCTGTGGTGCAAGCTGCTGTACGATATGGATCTTGTACGGATATGATTTCAGATTGGTTCGTAGCACCTTCCGTACAGAGGTCCACGGGATGTTCAACTGTCCCGACAGCACACGCACCGCCTAACGATTGGGAATTGAACGCAGCGCTGTCTGCCATAGCAATAGCCATTTCATCAAACACCTGTGGTGCAACTGTTCATCGGCCTCATCCCGGAATGACGCCCAGTTCTCCAGTTGATTCGACCTTCTTCATCACGCTCCGTACAGCAGGTGGAGAAAGAGAAACCTTCCACAGTACTTTGAGCCGGCGATATTCTCGAAGTGCAGCTGCAGCATTACGGTTGTTTTGATAATAGAGCTTCACCAATAATGCCCTGCTCCTTTTATCGGAGCTCATGTGGACGTGTCGACAAGTGCACTGTGACTGGTCAGGTGTGTGAGACTAGGAATCACGATGACTAATCACGGCATCTGGTGGCCACAGTTGGAAATGTGATGCATGGAAATCATGCACCCCATACTCTGGACGTTAATGCTACCAAGTGTGGTACTCGTACAGTAATTACTTTCTGTGTTATAACGTGTAAAATAGGGAGAGTTTACGTGTAGTTTTTACTGTTTCCTATGGCAGGGAATGCGACTGAGAATGGGACAAAAATATTGATTCTGTAGTTAGAGTGAATATGTTTCAGCAGAAAGAAAGTAAATAATTCTACATGACATAATACAGAATGCATGTTTCACTTTTTGTAGGTAGGGAAGTCTTCAGTAGTGAAGTTATTGTCGTAGTACGTACGGCCTTGCTAACTGTCAACACTGGAGATAGGAGCAGGAAGGCAAGATGACGATGCGCTGCCGTAGTTTTCTTACCGAAACGTCGAGATACTGGCATATCGTTCATCTCTCCGGTTTATAGTTTCCAAGTCAATCACGATATTGGAAATTTGTTTTTTTGCTTCGCATATAAGATAAAATGGATTTGTAGAACAAATAAGCTTCGTCCTCAATTTCAGTACACTACTGAGAAATAACCCGTAAGATATTTGGTTATTCTTTGTTACAGATTAATAAATAAACAATATGTGCTTCACAGTCAGTATTTATTCATGCCGTATTCTTATTAACACTGCTCCAAAATTCAAAGACTTTTAATATACCCGAATTGTCCAAGTCGTCGACCTCGTCAACTAACGATCACGATTTATTTCAAAGTAGCTGCAGTCAGTACAGCAGTTAGCAGGTTCAAAGAAAGTGAGATCGACCCTTATTATCCCCTTGTGTTTAATGAGTATAATTTTGCTGCAAGGAAAACTGCACGGTCCTCTGTTGTAACAAAATTCTCCTACTCGGGTTGCAGCACCTAAAGGCTAAACCACAGAAACTCCAAATGAGTCTTCTAATGAACGTGAGCTAGAGCAAAATGCATAACCAGGACATTCAACAGATACTGCTTCCATTAAGCTAGACATTTTCGATGTGAAGAGATTTTCTAAGAAGGGCCATATGTAAAATATTTTCGCACCGAGAATTCTGTACAAGCTAGTCATTTATGTACACATTTATTTATGTAGACAGTTCATCCATTGCAGAAATCGAGAATCTCGACGATATTTGGCTGCTATCGATATCGATACTAGCAAGATATCGGTTCCGGGAATTCCAAGACGGTATCAAAACATCTAGAGTAGTTTCTGGGACTAGCCCAGACATACAAAAGGAAGCGAGCAGCGGACTTCAGTTCATATATTATGTAGAGTGACAAGATTTAACAAAATATTTTTATTTATTTACAAAAACAAGACTACAACTTATATTTTATGTTTGCATCCAGTAATATTTCTCTAGTATGCTTTTGACGGATTATAAATTTATTGTAAGTTGTAATGGCTAAAATATTTTTTTATGATGTAATTACAATTTAACTCTTTCGGATATTTTTTATTTCCTAATACTGTGAACCCTAATTCCTGCCAAATTTCATGATTCACAGTCGACAGAAAGTACCATATAGTTTTTGATGCGTGAGTTTCCGAGTGTCAAAATATGTGCCATAAATGCCCATATCTCATAATTACATTGACGTAGAAGTATAATTTTTTTACACTTCCAACCGACCATGGACCTTAATATGTGACCTAGTTGTCAACGTCATACGGCAACCGTTCCTGAGAGTAACGGTCTTAACAGATGGAGAAACAGATGGATAAAAAATGACAAAAATATTTTTTTCTTGTGATATAATTACAATTTAAAATTTTCGGATTTTTTCCTTTACTTTCTTTACGAAACGTTACTTCTTGCCAAATTTCATGAGCCCAGGTCGACGGGAAGTACCTTGTAGGTTTTGATGAGTGAGTATGCGAGTATCAAAATGGTTCAAATGGCTCTAAGCACTATGGGACTTAACATCTGACGTCATCAGTCCCGTAGACTTAGAACTACTTAAACCTAACTAACCTAAGGACATCACACACATCCATGACCCAGGCAGGATTAGAGCCTGCGTCCGTAGCAGCAGCGCGGTTCCGGACTGAAGCGCCTAGAACCGCTCGGCTAGAGTATCAAAATGTCTGACATAAATGGCCGTGTCTGTTGACTAAATTCACTTTGAATCTTAAATCTTTTACACCGCCAATGGACGATAGACCTTAATATGTGACATAAATTTCATCTTGATACGCCCACCTATTCCAGAGACGGACGGACATACAGACGGAAAAAGTAAAAAGAAAATATTTTTATGTGATATAATAAGAAATTGATAATTTTTGGGATTTTTCCTGTACTTGTACTGTGAAACCCTGTTTTTTAAAATTTCATAATTCTATGACAACGGTAAGTACCCTATAGGTTTTAATGAGTGAATTTGCGAGTAGTAAAATACGTCACATAAAGGGCCATATCTCTTAACTGCTTTTACTTACAAGGGAAACTCCCCATCGCACCCCTCTCACATCATCGCACCCCTCTCAGATTTAGTGGTAAAATGGGCCAGTGGATAGCGCGTGAGCAACTGAACACAGATCAAGCTTGACAACAGGAAGAAGCTCTACTGAACTGTGAAAAAAGAAGCAAAATAGAAACAATGTACTGTCCAAGTTCAAAATGCGCAACATCGACCGAACTGCAAGGACGACGGCGTCGTAGTTGTGTGGTGACGACGTTGGACTGCAAAGCGGGTGACCCGAGTGCTCCATTTTTTCACAAAATTATGAACTTTCCGTTAGGTCGTTTACGTGTCCGTTCTGCTTCTGTTGTCTTGGCAACTGTCGTACTATACATTGGTCATAGAATATGAGTCGTGTGGTAAGAATACATTACCGTCGCAAGTAAATGGGATGAAATAGTGAGAACAGGCGAGAGGCCGCATGGACCTCTCACGGAAATGAAAACAACCAATAAACGAGTGTGAATCATGTTACAACAAAGGAATTCGAGAGTCAAAACTTCCAGAACGGAACGCAAAAGTAATACATAGCATGTTGTACTTCTGTGGAACAAATAGGAGGTGCATACGTCCGGAGGTCCCCTCCTTACACCTCGCTGTTGGATACGAGCTCTACACCACGACAGAGACACAAATCTGAATACAAGGAACACACACATCAATGACTGGAGCGACAGTTCATAATTTTGGGGAAAAACAACACGGGTCTCCCCTTTCGAAGTCAAACGCCATGACCACATAACCACGACGCCGCGGCTATTGAAGTTTGCTCGATGTTACACGCGCCGAGCTTAGACCGTTCCCCGTTTCGATTTTGCTTCTTCTTTCACAGTTCGGTACATCTTCTTTCTGTGTTCATGCTTGATCTATGCTCAGTTTTTGACGGGCTGTCCACAGGGTCATCTTCCTACAAAATCTGAGACAGGTGCGATGGAGTTTTTCTTGTTAGAAGCTTACATTTTTTGCACTGCCCAGGGACCATAGACCGTAGTATTTGATATAAATTTCAGCTTGATACGCCTATCCCGCCCCGATAAAACGCGACTTTAAAAATCGGACGGACAGACAACAGACATATAGACAACAAAGCGATTTTATAATGGTTCCGTTGTTGCCTACTGAGGCACCGAACTCTAAAAATATGAAGAGTCACTGTACGCAAAGTGCAGGGGTTTTAATAAGCTCTTCTGTGAAGATTATGAAGCACACAACGTGGAACAACATTTAGAAAAATAACGAAATATCTCTAAAAAAAAGTTGTGGTGCGATGTCCTGCAAGTGACGCCCCAAAGAGAAGACTGAATGTGGTGTTGCAAATTCTACACATGTTGGGATCAAGACTGCTCCAACTTTTAAACAGGAAAATTTAATAATAAAAAGTCTGATATAGAGTTATATCAATTAACGAAAAGTTTCGCAGCCTGTGGGGCGTGCGCTCCTAGTAGGTCGTGGTAACGTAAATTGTGGAGGGGGGGGGGGGGGGGGTGGGGAGGAGGCGAGATTATTGAAAAGAAGAAAATATGAATTAAAAAAGAGATTTAAATACTGAGAGGAAAGCAAAATACGTTCTGACGCAATAAACAGTTAAAATTCACATTTTCACTGATATAATGCACCTATAAATGGAACTATATCAACACTGCACGGCGAATTTAAGCCGACGGCTTGCTAGAAGATATTAGTGTTGACTTAACATTCATTGAAACATTCACATGTCGTCCGTTGTAGTTCTTATGAATGTGCATTACAATACTGTGAAAGCAGGCAGCATGCAAACACAGTTCTCACCTCCTGTACAAATAAAATAAATCTTGACACTCGACAGGTTGCCGAATCGTGTTCTTTGTCACAATCAGTTTCAAGGGAATTGCTCCGGCCTCTAGAGAACAAGCTCCATCCTTCGTACACCGCCCAGGAAACCAACCAATACACGACGTTTGTGGTTATAAAAAAGTGAAAGTGACACACAGAAGTCAGAATCGCGTCGAAGTCTTGTGTTTCACAACTAACTGCGTGCTATAAACAGCTACAAGTAATTACCACATTTCAAGATGTATGTCTCAGTAACGTGTATTCACAAACTCACGTTATTTGCGTGTGCAGTTTTCACCACTGCAGCTGATCGGTACGAGGCGCGCACGCCCTTTGAAAGGGGGCTGTCCTGTTTGCCATGACGATTTTCAGGAAGTTTTGACCACATATGTAAATGTGAGAATTTGATAAATGTACTAAACTTCTGTAATATTATATTCTTTGGTCAGAGAGGTTACTTCATTTTGAAGAGAGTATCAACGTCTGTGTTATTCAGTCAGGCTATATACTTGGTTTTAAAAGGGATGGAAGCTGACCTGCCTTGTTGTGGATGCAGCATTATTTAAAAAGGAATTTTGTAAAGAATAGATTTTAAGGAAAGTTATTGATGCGACTGTATTAGTGGAAGAATGATAAAACCAGCTGTTAAGGTAATCCAATTTCTTTATATACGGTATATTTGTAACTGTGTAGTTTCTTACTGTTGAACATTGTGTATGGTTAAAGTTTGCTGTGGAAATTTAATAATAAGCACATGGACTTGTCCGAGAGTTGAAATAAGTGTCAAGGAAGGCAATTATACACAACAGAGTTCTTAAGAAGTATTTTGCTAATTTATCTGGGCGTGAGAACTATGAAAACTGTCTTTGTCCTCATTTATTAGTTGTTAAGATTAGTTCCCCGTTTTCATTTACTTTCATGACTGTGTTTACGTTCTCATATTGCACGTTGCGAGATGTTGACTGAGAAGCATTTTTGTGAAAATTGGAAAATTTTTGGAAATTTGTGGTAAGGTCATCTAACTTAAACTAAATTACGCTAAGGACAACACACACATCCATGCCCGAGGGAGGACTCGAACCTCCGACGGGAGAAGCCGCGCGGACCGTGACAAGACGCCCGAGACCGCGCGGCTACCACACGGCCGTGAAAATTGGTACGATACCGTCTTTCACTGCAAATCTCAAGTACGGCGAATAAATTTGGTTTTTGGACAGTCACATCAATATTCCTAATAGCAACAGGATGCAGAGCAGACGAGCGTTCCGTGCGCACAGGTATGCCAATAAATTTAATCACCTTCAGGGTTTATGCCTTCTGTAAGGCACAGTGATTGTCAGTGTTTTTGTGAAAGTATCAGTACCAGTTCTGAGGTTTTATACCAGTAAAAGTTTTCAGTCAAGTGCTATGTTGTGTGAATTTTCAAGCAGTTTTATCAGAAAGTCAGATGCATTAATTTTTACGTTCGTTTGCTCTGTAATTATAATAAGTTTTGGTACAGTAATTGTTTGCAAGACTAGAGATAAAGATTAGCAATATTCAAGGCCAGCGTTTTAATCTGAGTCATTTGTTTTGCAATCATGTAGTACATGGAAATTTCATTGCAAACGAATCACTTTCTCGCAGGCGAATAGTTTCATTTGCCGGCTAGTGTGGATTTCGCATCGTATAGCGTGAGCTTCACATACTTCCGTCCAAAATTTAATTTTAACACAGTTCTGTTGCGCTGCCCTGAGATTTACGTATTTCGATATCAAAATACATTTCTCAGATGCCAAGCTGACGCTTACAAACACGAGTTTAAAGTATAACAAGAAATTTTCATCCTAAGTTGTTAGCACTGGAAGGCAAAGAAGAAAACATTCCCTCCAACTCACCCCCCCCCCCCCCCCACACACACACACACACATGTCCTCGCACTACGAAACTGCCGTGCAATGTTCGTTCTGTACCCGCTCTCTCCTGAGGTATTTGTTCAGTTATTGCGCACTACCTATTAGACAGAGAGTGGGTGATCGATACCTGTTTTGTCAGTGTAGCGGATCGGTGTTGCGAAACAGCAATAAACTTACTTATTCTTGGTAATTTTTAATGTTTGTAACATTGTAGCTTTAGCGTCAAAATACTCAGAATACATATAGTTTAGACATTGTTGTTGTATTGGGGGGGGGGGGGGGGGGGAGGAGATAAAAGTTACGGTTGGAAGTTGGGTCACGGATGCTGAAAGTCTGGGAAACGATGAATTAAAGTATTGTCGTAGAATTTCTCTTTTGGATCACCTTTCATTAAGTGGCAAAATAATTTTGATTGTATTAAAATAGAAGTTGATATCACTTTGTATAATAAAAGTTAACTTTATTAGAACGCGCAGAAAAAAAACAAATTATCTCCGAAATGTAATTTATTAAAAATAGTCAACTGCTAACATCGTCAACTTGCCCCAATATCTCCTACCTATTGGTCGTGTGTAAGATTGTATTTTTTGTATGCGTCTTTCATTCATTACTCATGATAGTTGAGCGGGTTGTTGAAGAACTTCGATCTTTTCCGCCCAATATCCTAGTAAGCTGGGAGCTGTGCAGAGGGGTTCCTATTGGAAATAATTACAAGCATATTACCAGTACTGGGATTCGCCAGATCATGAACGGAAACCTCACGGCAACCTTGATCGGAACCGGGGTATTACACCTATTTTAATTTATTTACAGGGATAGTACTGTCCGTTAACAAATCGTCGTATTTGTATACGAGGGTGAGTCGATAAATAAGTCGCAAACGCCGGGTTAATGATCTGCAGTCAGACCAAGCTAGCAGGTGTAGCTGACTAGAACAATGCGATTTTTTTTGCTAGCGGAAGGACTGTCCACAGAGCGTGTCCATGGGGAAATTCATTCCACAGGTGCTGAGAATGCATTTTATGGAAATTTCTGTTCATGTGACACATGAATTCAGCGAAGGACAAGAAAGTCACAAACAAGGAGCGTCCTGACCGCCATGGTTATCCAGTGATGGCATATTGTTTCCACGTCTAGGGGTATTTCGCTACCCCCCACGACACATTGGTCGTGTGCGCTGCAGCAGTATAAGGAACCAAATAAACTTGCCGGCCGCGGTGGCCGTGCGGTTCTAGGCACTTCAGTCCGGAACCGTGTGACTGCTACGGTCGCAGGTTCGAATCTTGCCTCGGGCATGGATGTGTGTGATGTCCCTAGGTTATTTAGGTTTAAGTAGTTCTAAGTTCTAGGGTACTGATGACCTCAGATGTTGAGTCCCATAGTGCTCAGAGCCATTTGAACCAAATAAACTTGTTATATCCCGAGAGGTCACGCTTTAGATGCGAACGCCGTAGTCTTTTAACACTTTGTCGGACGATGAGATAAGTGTTTATGTTTACAAGGGGAGTATTTTGAAAAGGAAAATAAATTGCAGGCTGGAACACGCGGTTCTGATATCTCTATCCCTGTTTGCTACTTACTCACCCTCGTATGTTATGTATGTATTTCTGTGTAAGAAAAAATATGTACGTATGTGAGTATGGGTGGGATGAAGTATGTGTATTTTGTGTATGTCTGTTTTGGATGGAGCAAAGCACTTCGGGCTGAGCACAGCTTCCATAAGCTGTGGGATGACTGCGCAATCGCCGGCCGCGGTGGCCGAGTGGTTCTAGGCGCTTCAGTCCGGAACCGTGCGACTGCTACGTTCGCAGGTTCGAATCCTGCCTCGGGCATGGATGTGTGTGATGTCCTTAGGTTGGTTAGATTTAAGTAGTTCTAAGTTCTAGGGGACTGATGACCTCAGATGTTAAGTCCCATAGTGCTCAGAGCCATTTTTGAACTGCGCAATCCAAACAAGAAAGGGGACTGACGGGTAAGTACTATTGCGTATCTGAAACTCTGTATGAGTATTACGTAACACACTACTTCATAAAGCAATAATAACTGCAGACGTAAATTACCATGTTATCTGATACAAACAACTGGAATAGCCTAGTTTTGTGCGTATGTAAATCACTGTTCTTTCGAAATTGGGATGGGTTATTTATCACGAATTTCATTAGTTAAAATGCCCAGCTCCTTTAAGAGGTTCCTACGTGATGTCTATGGATGAACTCCACATATTTTTCTTACTGCTAGCTTTTGGACAGTCAGTGCTTTCTTTCTAAATGCTGGGTTACTCCAGAAAATTATTCCATATGACATTACTGAGTGGAAATGTGCATAATATGTGAGGAGGTTGATACGTTTTTTTTCCCCAAGATTAGGAGTTACAAAGAGCAACTTAATTGTTTGATAAGCTCTGTAATATGCGCCTTTCAGTTCAAGTTTTCATCAATTTCAGCCAAATTCTGGAGCATTCTACCTTACTTACTGAATCCTGCTTATGTACTACATCAGTTGTTAGTATGACTATTTGGTGTACAGAACTGAACGTAGTGTACTTTTTTTCAAAACTTAGAGACAGTCAATTTTCAGAGAACTACTGAATAAGTCTTTGGAAAATTTCATTTACCAGCTCTTCTGTTACTTTCGCTTTAATGGGGTTTATTATAATACTAGTATCGTCTGCAAAAATTACAGATTTGGCTTCTTAAATGTTAAGTGGAAGGTAATTCACATATATAAGGAATAGGAGTGGACCGAAAACTGAACCCTGTGTGGCACGTTTTGTGATTTCACCCCAGTAATTAAAAGTTTCTACCTTTCCGACTTTATCTGAATTACTCAGCAGAACCTCTTGCATTCTATTTGTCAAGTACGCTTCAAACGAGCGGTAAGTAAAGCCAATCCTTTCCGTATATATAAAATTATCGTGTCACAGTGTAGTTGCCGTACTCCTCCGAAACGGCTCGATCGATTCTGATGAAATTTTACATGTATATTCGGTAGGTCTGAGAATGGGTTGTAATCTATTCTTCATACCCCTAAGTGATAAGGGTGGTTCACCCGAAAATTTTTTTCAATATTTTTTTCTACAGAACATTTTATTTTTATTTTTTTATGATGTGGCATTACAAAATACACGCTTCTACCACCAACCCCTATTTTTAATAGCGATTTTAGTAATTTAATAATTTTCAACCCCGGTCGATAACTGATCAATTATCACTTGATCAGTTATCCCCTCCAGGTGTCTACCGGTGATGGTCTTACACTATTCGATAGATAGGTAATTGAAGAAAACGTACCAAAAGCAACGACTCGAATATCCCTCTTTGAATCGACGTTACTAGACCGAGAAGTTTAACTAGGTAGCACGCGTCATTCGCCAAACCGACATTTAGGTCTAGCGCACACGCATCGATTTTTATCGTACGGAAATATATCGTACGATCAAATTCTTTTAGTGGAACAAAGAAGTTCCTATGCTCTCCTTTGTTCCTCTAAAAGAATGTAATCGTACAATATTTTTACGTACGATAAAAATCGTTGCATGTGCGCTTGGCCTTATTTATAATTCTGGCGAACACGTCTCGACACGAAATTGCCGCTCTGTTTGTATCTCATGGACGAGCCGTGTATCGGCTGCAATTGTTAAATTCGCGCGATCTACCGTAGAAAAGCTAGAACTAGTAGTGGCTGATGCTGCAGGACTTCCCCTAAGCCTTTTCTCAATCCTACACAGTTTTTGGCCATTATTATTGTTTGTGTCAACAGCTCCTGCCAAAAACGGCTATTGTGTTACACGTATACATTGTGTTACACGTATACATTATTCTTATAGACTAGAGATAATTTATACGGCAAAACAACGTTTGCCGGATCAGCTATAACATACAAGGAGTCCGCAGCTCGTGGTCGTGCGGTAGCGTCCTCGCTTCCCACGCCCGGGTTTCCGGGTTAGATACCCGGCGGGGTCAGGGATTTTCTCTGCCTCGTGATGACTGGGTGTTGTGTGATGTCCTTAGGTTAGTTAGGTTTAAGTAGTTCTAAGTTCTAGGCGACTGATGACCATAGATGTTAAGTCCCATAGTGCTCAGAGCCATTTGAACCATATAAGGATTTTCAGACGCGGAACGAAGTTCGCCGGGTATATTTAGTAATTCCATAAAACTTGAGCTTTTCTAATAGTATATCATGGTCTACATAATCAAAGGTCTGGGAGAGATCACAAAGAATACCAAGTGACAATACATAATTTTTTAGGGTTGTATTATTTGATGAATGAATGTATAAATAGCATACTCAGTCGAGCAATCTTTCTGGAATCCAAACTGCGATTGCTAAGTAAGTTGTGGTACATTTCGCAAGGACTGCACCATGTGCAATCATTAGAAACGAAACGTCACCAAAAATCCTGTGATCTTGCTGCCCCGCGCGGCCTGTGACGAACTCTTGGCGATGCCACCGATTGTGACAACACTGGAGTTAGGCTTTGTGTCGCTGCAAGCAAACGGGTCCGAAAGGGTGCCCTATGTGTGTGTGGGTGGGTGTGTGGGTGTGGAGAGAGAGCGAGAGCGGGGAAACTGATGCAGGATGTGCCTTGTTACGGCACCAAACCGTAGCGTCCCGCGGACAGGCAGCTCCAAGCCGACACGTACACAAGTCTGTTCCTGCTGTTAACATGTTCTCCTGCTTTCCGCTCGTAACTTTGAGCACTGAAGAATCACCGAAGCTCTCGTACCTGATACGTGGGCATTTTTTTATACTGGGCGTAACAAAATTCCATTTATGGTTTGAGGAGAGGATCCCTACACCAAAACAAGAAAAAAGTGTCTAGTAAACAAGGCCTCTAAAAGGCATGTCCTAAGAGCTATGAGCATTTTTTCATCTTCGATATTGTGAAACGCATCCATTCTGCTGCCAGTTCGCTTTCCATATTGTTGGAGGAGGTAGTATGGAAAAAAAGGTAGCCTAGCAAACATGGACTCCAAGTGCATTCATGAGCACTTGGCCATCTTCGCTACGGTGAAACACATCTCCTGTATTGAACAAGTGCTCGTAGCTCAATATATTTTTTTGGTTTGGCCCATATTATTTCCTCCAAAAATTTAGAAAGCAAAGAGTTTGCAGTAGAAGAGCTGTGTTTTATAGTATCTAAGACGAACAAACATCACAGCTCTTGCTGGCTGCAGTTTTTAGTCTGAAGTCTTGTTTGATTTGGCTCTCCATGCTACACTATCCTGTGCAAGCCTCTCCAGCTCCAAATAACTAAAGAAGCTTCTGATTTGCTAACTGTATTCATCTTTTGCTCTCACTCTACAATTTTTACCCCCCACGCTTCCCTCCAGTACTAAATTGGTGATCCTTTGATGTCTCAGAATGTGTCCCACCAACCAATTCCCTCTTCTAGTCAGGTTGTACCACAAACTTCTTTTCTCCCCAGTTCTATTCAGTACCTCCTCATCAGTTGCGTGATCTACCCATCTAATCTTCAGCATTCTTCTGTAGCACCACACTGCACAAGCTTCTATTCTATTCTTGTCTAAATTGTTAATCGTCCATGATTCACTTTTATACATGGCTACACTCCACATAAATACTTTCAGGAGAGACTTGCTGACAATTAAATCTTTATTCGAAATTAACAACTTTATCTTCTTCGTAGCACTTAAGGTATCCATTTTAGAGCCCACGCTTACTAGGATTTTTTCTTGTTTTGGGGTAAGAAACCTGTCCTCAAAGCGTAAAGGGAAGTTAGTTACACTCTGCATACTGCAAGTCCGAGAATTAGAACGAATAGGGAAAGGCCAGTTAGCATCAGAGCCTTTATTCGAAATTGTAATATTTTCTGAAAGTTATACTGGAATGACAAACTGCCTATTGGCTTCTGTCTCGGGTTCTTCGGCCGACGTTCATCTAATGATTTTTCTGACGTTTCGCCAGCACGAGTGGCTGGCATTGTCAAAGCTTCACCCTCCATTGCCGGTGGTGAACTGGAGCCGAGCTCGCGGCCGCAGACTATATGTACCTGGCGCGCCAACGTCCGAGGGCTTCTCCGCGGTCATTTCCGGTGCGGTTCTCCTCTTGCTACCTGCGACGGTCGTTCGCTGCAGTACGGGAAGCCAGGATCCGTTTACCTTAAGGCTTTCCTCTTTCTTGTTGAAACTGTTCGCGTGTTTTTGGATTTCTACAGCTTCTCTGAACAAGCGCGTGTGATAGTGCTTCTCTACAGCCAGAATTTCCATGTCGGCGTATTTTATTACGTGGTCGGTCTCATTCAGTGCGTGCTCTGCCACGGCCGATTTCTCCACCTGCCCCAACCTGCAATGTCGCTTATGCTCTTTGATCCTGGTGTTAATTGATCGTCCAGTCATTCCGACATAAACTTTTCCACATGTGCATGGTATACGGTATATTCCCGACATTGCAAGTGGGTCTCTTTTCTCCTTCGCCGATCTAAGACACTCTTTGATCTTCCTTGTCGGTTTGAAAATCTTCTTTACGCCATGTTTGCGCAATATACGGCCGATTCTGTCCGTCACTCTGGGAATGTATGGCAGAAAGGCCGTACCCGACATTTCTTTTTCTGGTTCCTTACTTCGCCGAGTGTTTGGCTCTGTTACACTTCTAATGTAATTTGTGGAGTACCCATTGCTCCTCAGAACAGTTTCCAGGTGTTGCATTTCTCGTTTGAGGTGTTGCGGCTCACATATTCGTCCTGCTCTCGTTACGAGCGTACTAATCATGCCTCTTTTCTGGCTCGGGTGGTGGTTTGACAGTTTGTGCAGGTATCGGTCCGTGTGTGTCGGTTTTCGATACACGCTGCGTCCCAGGTTTTCGCCGTCCCTTGTGACCAGCACATCTAGAAATGGCAGTTTCTTGTCTTTTTCTACTTCCATGGTAAATGTTATGTTGGCATGGAGGCTGTTCAAGTGCCTTAGAAAGTCACCGAGCTATTCTTCACCATGGCTCCACACCACGAAAGTATCATCGACGTACCTGTACCACACCTTAGGTTTGCAAGTCGCCGAGTCCAGTGCCTTGCAAACCTAAGGTGTGGTACAGGTACGTCGATGATACTTTCGTGGTGTGGAGCTATGGTGAAGATCAGCTCGGTGACTTCCTAAGGCACTTGAACAGCCTCCATGCCAACATAACATTTACCATGGAAGTAGAAAAAGACAAGAAACTGCCATTTCTAGATGTGCTGGTCACAAGGGACGGCGAAAACCTGGGACACAGCGTGTATCGAAAACCGACACACACGGACCGATACCTGCACAAACTGTCAAACCACCACCCGAGCCAGAAAAGAGGCATGATTAGTACGCTCGTAACGAGAGCAGGACGAATATGTGAGCCGCAACACCTCAAACGAGAAATGCAACACCTGGAAACTGTTCTGAGGAGCAATGGGTACTCCACAAATTACATTAGAAGTGTAACAGAGCCAAACACTCGGCGAAGTAAGGAACCAGAAAAAGAAATGTCGGGTACGGCCTTTCTGCCATACATTCCCAGAGTGACGGACAGAATCGGCCGTATATTGCGCAAACATGGCGTAAAGACGATTTTCAAACCGACAAGGAAGATCAAAGAGTGTCTAAGATCGGCGAAGGAGAAAAGAGACCCACTTGCAATGTCGGGAATATACCGTATATGTCGGGAATATACCGTATACCATGCACATGCGGAAAAGTTTATGTCGGAATGACTGGACGATCTATTAACACCAGAATCAAAGAGCATAAGCGACATTGCAGGTTGGGGCAGGTGGAGAAATCGGCCGTGGCAGAGCACGCACTGAATGAGACCGACCACATAATAAAATTCGCCGACACGGAAGTTCTGGCTGTAGAGAAGCACTATCACACGCGCTTGTTTAGAGAAGCTGTAGAAATCCAAAAACACGCGAACAGTTTCAACAAGAAAGAGGAAAGCCTTAAGCTAAACGGATCCTGGCTTCCCGTACTGCAGCGAACGACCGTCGCAGGTAGCAAGAGGAGAACCGCACCGGAAACGACCGCGGAGAAGCCCTCGGACGTTGGCGCGCCAGGTACATATAGTCTGCGGCCGCGAGCTCGGCTCCAGTTCACCACCGGCAATGGAGGGTGAAGCTTTGACAATGCCAGCCACTCGTGCTGGCGAAACGTCAGAAAAATCATTAGATGAACGTCGGCCGAAGAACCCGAGACAGAAGCCAATAGGCAGTTTGTCAACAAGTGGCCACGAAAGCCTTAACAATTTTATACTGGAATATTTTTCACACTCAACAATACTATGATACGTTACTAAATCGACAATAAAAGTGCCGGCCGCTGTGGCCGAGACGTTCTAGGCGCTTCAGTCTGGAACCACGCGACCGCTACGGTCGCAGGTTTGAATCCTGCCTAGGGCATGGATGTGTGTGATGTCCTTAGGTTAGCTAGGATTAAGTAGTTCTAAGTTCTAGGGGACTGATGACCTCAGCTGTTAAGTCCTATAGTGCTCAGAGCCATTTGAACATTTGAACCATTTTGATTATAAAAGTGTGTCATTATATTATACGTTCGTTGGTTTTTTAAATACTTTTTGATCCTTTGTATTACGGTTGTTTAAATTTTTAGACGGTTGTATCGGACATGAAATTCCAAAGTGTAAAAGTGTCACTTTTGTTGAAACAATGTTTTACTTCGATCACGAATGGTTATAAACTCGAATTTGTCGACTAGCTTACATAATCCGTCACTTGTTCCTTGCTGAAACCTGCTATTCGCTGAAAATTCGTGGATTCAACTGTTCTTAAACTTACGTCTTCTTGTCCTTTCATAAAACCATAGCAATAGTCTTTAGTCTCTTTCATCTTTCTCTTATTGAGTCGATGCTTTACACTCTGCATATTCGTGCACTAGATTCAAAAACTCGTCTTTACGCATGTCCTCAAAATTTTTATCATTGTCGAACAATTTCCTAAAACAGCTTTCACGGAAAACTCGGCCATTTCCTGTTAAGCTTTAAGTCTATCAGCTAATGTAATTCTTGGAACTGAATATTTCTCGCTTGCTACTCTGGCTGTCAATTCAAAAAGTGTGAATTTTTCTACGTCTTCTTCCATGTTATTTTCATCCCATTTAAGCTCTGATTTCTCCAGTTACAGAAAAAACGGTAAATCTCTAAGTTTTTTTGCATATCTGTTTTGTCCGATACAACCTGAAATTGCTTTGTCCGATACAACTCACACATACCATTGTTAATAACTGGGCTAAAGATTATTGCAACAGTACATTATATAATCATATCAGTTGCATCTAAAGTTGCAATAAAAATGTACCACTACTTACTTTCAAACACGGCACAAAACTCCAAACTCAAGTTCGGGCGCCGAACTAGGAACAGGTAACTTGTTGCCACTCCGACATGCACAACTGTTTTGATTGCGAATTATGTGAATAGTATTGTTCCTCCATAGCTGACACGGCAGCGCCGCGACAGGTGCTGCCACTAGCGCCAGAGTTTAGAAACAACTCTTGTCCGATACAATCCACTGTGCCATAGTACACGAGCTTTCCCTACTCCGTCCACATACACCCACCCATCCGTCCCCCCCCCCCCCCCTCCGTCTCCCCCCCTCCCCCACCACACACACACACACAAACACACACACACACACACACACACACACACACACACACACGAATTTTTGATTTTGCCTGGGAGGACGTGCAAGACTGTCCAGAAATGCATTAGAAATAGATTCAATCCTTGGTTCCCATCAAGGCTTTCGCAAGTTTTCCTTGATCATCAGGTAAATGCTCGAACTGAAAAGACCCTTCCAATTATTCCCAATTGATAATCCGTCTACCTTACTCTCAATCTACTAGGATATTTATTAGAAAGGAGAAAAAGAAGTTCTTACAGAGACTGGGAGTTTGGCTTGGGTAACACACAGACCAGTTCGTAATTTTTTAAATTACAAATTTCAGATCAGGTCATACAAGTCGTATCATTACTGGTTTCGACTTATCAACAAGTCATCATCACATAAACTGAATACGTTACATATTGACTTGTCAACTGAAAGAACCGAAATAGGTGTTCACACTGCTGCTAAGCAACAACATCATGATCTGGGTCTGCATGTCGTCTGCGACTGTCGGAGGAAACGACACTGATTAATCACAATATTAGTGTAGAGGAAATTGCAGCCTGCTGCGTAAAGTTAATATTCTGTTGTTCGTCGTCTTGGCAACCAACTACAGAGAAGTATTTAAACCGAGACTGGCCTCCGTAGATGGTACTCAGCGACAGTCAAAATCGAAAAGAAGAACAAAACGTAAGAATCATAAGACTATTACATAAACATTTCTGATTATTTTGACAGGGCTATCTAATTATTCACTGGCTCTTCCTTTCCTTTACTGTAGCGATCATATTTGTGTTACTAATAACTACATCTACATCTACATGGTTACTCTGCAATTCACACTTAAGTGCCTGACAGAGGGTTCATTGAACCATTTTCATACTACGTCTCTACCATTTCGCTCTTGAATGGCGCGTGGGAAAAAGGAACACCTAAATCTTTCCGTTAGAGCTCTGATTTCTCTTATTTTATTATGATGATCATTTCTCCCTACGTAGGTGTGAGTCAACAAAATATTTATGCATTCGGAAGAGAAAGTTGGTGACTGAAATTACGTAAATAGATCTCGCCGCAAAGAAAACCGCCTTTGTTTCAGTGACTCCCACCCCAACTCGCGTATCATATCAGTGACACTCTCACCCCTATGCGCGATAACACGAAACGTGCTGCCCTTCTTTGCACATTTTCGATGTCCTCCGTCAACCCTACCTGGTAAGGATCCCATATCGCTCAGCAATATGCCAGCAGAGGACGGACAAGTGCAATGTAGGCTTTCTCTTTAGTGGGTTTGTCGCATCTTCAAAGTGTTCTGCCAACAAAGCGCAGTCTTTGTTTCGCGTTCGCCACAATGTTATCTATGTGGTCTTTCCAATTTAAGTTGCTCGTAATTGTAATTCCTAGGTATTTAGTCGAACTGACAGCCCTTAGGTTTGTGCGATTTATCGTATACCCAAAATTTATCGGATTTCTTTTAGTACCCATGTGAATGACCTCGCACTTCTCTTTGTTTAGTGCCAATTGCCACTTTTCGCGCCACACAGAAATTCTCTCTAGATCATTTTGTAATTGGAATTGACCGCCTGATGATTTTACTAGACGGTAAATTACAGTGTCATCTCCAAACAATCTAAGGGGGCTGCTCAGATTATCACCCAGATCATTTATGTAAATGAGGAACGGCAAAGGGCCTATGACACTACCTTGCGGAACGCCAGATATCACTTCTGTTCTACTCGATGATTTATCGTCTATCACTACGAACTGTGACCTCTCTGAGAGGAAATCACGAATCCAGTCACATAACTGAGACGATACTCCATATGCACGCAATTTGATTAATAGTCGCTTGTGAGGAACGGTATCAAAAGCCTCTTGCTAATGCTGTGAGACCAAGCCCTGAGATTTTTAATTTTTGCCTCGCCTCCAGACCAGAGTGCGTCGTGTCAGCTAACAAAAATAAATGCCTATTTCTGTACTTTCTATTGTGTGGCTTTGGTCAGCAACACGAATAGAATTAAAAAAAAAATATTATACCTCCTTTCATTTACAGCGAATAGTTTTCGGCTTTTAAATCGATCCTTTAACAGAAATATGCAACGCTGAAAGATAATTAATTTTTCTTTCTATTGTTTGCTAGTGAAGTTGAAAAATATCACTTTCATATAAACAAACAAATAAATAAAGAAAGAAAATGAAAGAAAACTCTACATCTAGGCTGTGAACTGCCACGGTGAAACATGCAATTCTGTCTTTATTTCATACAGAAACATCTCGAAAGTGCGGTAAATGAGGCATTAAAGATACAGAGTGGAACAACAATTTTTCTGTTACAGTCATTTTTTTATTTATTTCCACAACGAGTTGGAAAGTTTAAATCATCAGGTTGTTATAAGTATGTGTGTGCATTAATACTGTATGTGTGTGTTGGTCTACCACTTTGGAGTAACCAGTCGCACTTTCTCCAGTGGTTATAGACTGTCAGTCTTGTTACGTCAGATACACCGTCGCACTTTATTTACAAAGTGTTTTTTTTAAATGGTGTTTCTCTACTCAATGTGCGATGTGGACTCACAAATGGGTGGCCATAGAGTATTCTTCCAATCTGACACCTCTGAAGTTCAACATCAAATGCAACAGAAGCGTTTCTTGACAGCTTTTGTTTAATCATCCTATGCAATGCAACCAACGTTTCGTCCATGGACACCACCGCCTTCTTCCTCTATGGTGTCATTTTGCATTCTCAACCAAGGGCAACCGTGCCTGGGGGCAAGGGGGGCGGGCACACTCCCCCACCCGCCCCATCTCTTAAGGGAGGAAAAAATGTAGTGTAGTCAATGTTTTTAGTACAAGAAAATGATTTAAAGGTCGGTATTAGGCAGGTATTTAACAAGACCGGAACTGGAACTTTTTTATCACTACGAGGGTCTTGAAAAGTCCGTGCAAAAATAAAAACTACTTACGTGTTTGGGGTAAACCTTTTTTATTTCTCAACATAGCCTCCTTTTAGACTTATACACTTCGTCCAAGGCTGTTCTAATTTGTTGATCCCTTCCGAATTATAGGAACTGCCCAAGTATGCAAAATAACTATTAGTTGCTGCAATCACCTCCTAGTTTGAATGAAATCTTTGTCCCGCCAGCGATTTCTTCACATTGGAGAACAAATAGTAGTCCGAGGGAGCCAAGTCTGGAGAATGGGGGGGGGGGGGGGGGGGAGATGTGAAACGAGTTGGAATTCTATTTCCATTAATTTTGCGGCCAGAACTGCTGAGGTGTGTGCTGGCGCATTGTCGTGATGGAAAATGACTTTTTTGCAGTCCAATCGCCGGCGTTTTTCTTGTAGCTCACTCTTCAAACGGTCCAATAACGATGAATAATATTCACCAGTAATAGTTTTACCCTTTTCCAGATAGTCGATGAGGATTCCGTTTTGGTTAAGAGTGAACAATCGCGGGACCCATCTTGCGGATAGCTTTCTCACGTCCAAATGTTTATGCAAAATATTATGTACCCGTTCACTTGGGATGCCCACAGCACTAGCAACCTCACGCACGACTTATAAACTGTTCTAAGCGAAGGTGCAGAGTCACCGTAATGTTTATCAAGCTTCTATTTAGTCTCCTGAGGCGTTTTGCCTTTCATAAAGTAATTTTTAATCACCACCCGAAATTCTGTTTCGTCCATTTTTTGACAATCAATCGACTTCCTTGATTCACACGAATACCAAACACAAAGAAATTGACCAATGTCGCTGAAACTTGGTGTACGTTGTTTCCAAAGATGCTACTAACTAAACATGACCTTGATACGCGCTGGTGGTGCCATCTCTCGGATTTTGCACAGGAATTTCAAACGCCTCTAGTACTTACAAGTCGCAATTTGTCTTCCAAAATATTAAAAATTCCATACCCCAGGTATTTCGCCCCCCTCCCCCCCCCCCCTACAAACCATGGATGGGCGCCCTTGCTTTCAAGAAACGTGGGGGGAGGGGGGCAGGGGAGGGGAAGAGTTCACGGAGGTGGACAACTCGGTGTCAGCTTATTAATTGATACCGTGCCTCGTGGATGGCGGATGGCTGAATTTAAATTTAACGACTGTCATGGTCGATTGTTACCATTATTACTTCAGGGCTATTTAACAGCGTACAGTTATTCTACTTGTGACAAAGAAATGAGGTCCAGATGAACCGGAGTTAAGGATTGATGAGGACCAAACGTACAAGGTTCCATTGTAGTTGTGACGGTAACGTTTCTACGAAGTAAATGATAATTAATTGAAACCCTCAGCTGCCGACAGGTGTTGTTGATATACCTCGATGGGGACAGCTGAAAATGTGTGCCCCCACTGAGACTCGAACCCGGGATCTCATGCTTACATGGCAGACGCTCTATCCATCTGAGCCACAGAGGACGCAGATGAATAAGGTGACTGCAGGGACTTATCCCTTGCACGCTTCCCGTGAGACCCACATTCCCAACTGTCCACAATCTACATACTTAATATTCCTAATGGATATTTGCCCATGCACGATGTGTTGTCTCCAATCTAACTAAAATTTATAAGTACTACTAAAAAATAGAATGGAATAAACATTTTTTCCAAACGTGGTTAAGAAAGAATAGTAATGGATAAATGCGGCATACGCGCCCTTGTTCCCAGTGATTTGTGGCAATTACACTGCTCAACCAGAACATTATGACCACCTGCCTAACAGCCGGCGTGTCCATCTTTGGCACGGATAACAGCGGCGACGCGTCCTGCTATGGAAGAAGTGAGGCGTTGGTAAGTTACTGGATGGAGTTGGCACCGCATCTGCACACACATGTCACTTAATTCCCGTAAATTCTGGGGAGAGGGTCGATGAGCTCTGACGCCACATTCAGTCAAATCCCATATGTATTCGATTGGGTTCAGACCTGGCAGTTGGGAGCCAGCACATCAATTGAAACTCGCCACTGTGTTCCTCGAACCAAACACTCCATCACACTCCAGGCCTTGTAATACGGCGCATTATCTTGCTGAAAAATGCCATTGCCGTCAGGAAACATGATCGTCATGAAGGGGTGTGCGTGGTCTGCAACCAGTGCACGATGATCCTTGGACGTCATGGTGCCTTGCACGAGCTCCGTTGAAGCCATGGATGCCCACCCACGTGAATGTTCCCCATAGCAGTAGGGAGCCGCCGTCCGTTTGTCTACGTTCCGCAGTGCAGGCGTAAGGAGCTGTTTCCCTGGAAGACGAGGAATTCGCGTCCTCCCATCGGCATGATGAAGATGATATCGGGACTGATCAGCCCATGCAATGCTCTGCCACTGCACCACCGTCCAGTGCCGATGGTCACGTGTCCATTTCAGTCGTAGTTGCTGATGTCGTGGTGTTAACGTTGATACAGGGTGTTTCAAAAATGACCGGTATATTTGAAACGGCAATAAAAACTAAACGAGCAGCGATAGAAATACACCGTTTGTTGCAATATGCTTGGGACAACAGTACATTTTCAGGCGGACAAACTTTCGAAATTACAGTAGTTACAATTTTCAACAACAGATGGCGCTGCAAGTGATGTGAAAGATATAGAAGACAACGCAGTCTGTGGGTGCGCCATTCTGTATGTCGTCTTTCTGCTGTAAGCGTGTGCTGTTCATAACGTGCAAGTGTGCTGTAGACAACATGGTTTATTCCTTAGAACAGAGGATTTTTCTGGTGTTGGAATTCCACCGCCTAGAACACAGTGTTGTTGCAACAAGACGAAGTTTTCAACGGAGGTTTAATGTAACCAAAGGACCGAAAAGCGATGCAATAAAGGATCTGTTTGAAAAATTTCAACGGACTGAGAACGTGACAGATGAACGTGCTGGAAAGGTAGGGCGACCACGTACGGCAACCACAGAGGGCAACGCGCAGCTAGTGCAGCAGGTGATCCAACAGCGGCCTTGGGTTTCCGTTCGCCGTGTTGCAGCTGCAGTCCAAATGACGCCAACGTCCACGTATCGTCTCATGCGCCAGAGCTTACACCTCTATCCGTACAAAATTCAAATGCGGCAACCCCTCAGCGCCGCTACCATCGCTGCACGAGAGACATTCGCTAACGATATAGTGCACAGGATTGATGACGGCGATATGCATGTGGGCAGCATTTGGTTTACTGACGAAGCTTATTTTTACCTGGACGGCTTCGTCAATAAACAGAACTGGCGCATATGGGGAACCGAAAAGCCCCATGTTGCAGTCCCATCGTCCCTGCATCCTCAAAAAGTACTGGTCTGGGCCGCCATTTCTTCCAAAGGAATCATTGGCCCATTTTTCAGATCCGAAACGATTACTGCATCACGCTATCTGGACATTCTTCGTGAATTTGTGGCGGTACAAACTGCCTTAGACGACACTGCGAACACCTCATGGTTTATGCAAGATGGTGCCCGGCCACATCGCACGGCCGACGTCTTTAATTTCCTGAATGAATATTTCGATGATCGTGTGATTGCTTTGGGCTATCCGAAACATACAGGAGGCGGCGTGGATTGGCCTCCCTATTCGCCAGACATGAACCCCTGTGACTTTTTTCTGTGGGGAACTTGAAAGACCAGGTGTACCGCCAGAATCCAGAAACAATTGAACAGCTGAAGCAGTACATCTCATCTGCATGTGAAGCCATTCCGCCAGACACGTTGTCAAAGGTTTCGGGTAATTTCATTCAGAGACTACGCCATATTATTGCTACGCATGGTGGATATGTGGAAAATATCGTACTATAGAGTTTCCCAGACCGCAGCGCCATCTGTTGTTGAAAATTGTAACTACTGTAATTTCGAAAGTTTGTCCGCCTGAAAATGTACTGTTGTCCCAAGCATATTGCAACAAACGGTGTATTTCTATCGCTGCTCGTTTAGTTTTTATTGCCGTTTCAAATATACCGATCATTTTTGAAACACCCTGTATGTGCAAGGGTCGTCGGTTGTGGAGGCCCACCGTAAGGAGTGTTCGGTGCACAATTTGTTCAGACACACGTTTGCCCTGCCCAGCCTTGAAGTCCCATATTAGTTCCACCACAGTTCGCCGCCTGTCCTGTTTTACTAATCTAGCGAGCCTACGACGTCCGACATCTGTAATCAGGGTCGCCCGCCCAAACCCACGACGTCTGGACGTGGTTTCACCTTGGTTTCGCCACGTGCTGAAGACACTCACCACAGTACTACTCGAACCCCCTACAAGTCGCGCAGTATCCAAAATGCTCGCACCGAGCCTCCGGTCATCACAATCTGACCTCGGTCAAAATCATATACATCGGGCGCCTTCCCCATTCCACACACCGTCAGCACGCTCACACAGTGTGTGGTCTGACTAGCAGTCATTCCTCATCAGCTGACACTGCTTTCGCCTGGGGGGGGGGGGGGGGTTATGTCGATAGTAGATCGGTAGTCAACTGTTCTGACTGATCAGTGTAAATCCAGTCTGGTGGTAAGTTTGTAAGTACTGAATGAAAACAAATGCTAAATCCTTCTTTTTTTTTGTTTACACGTGAGAATATTCCTCTCACTTTACACCGCTGTGGCATTAAACTGTGTAACATTAAGTGCCTCTCGAACAGAAACATTTTTGTGTTTCATTATTTGGAAATTTTTGTATTTGTACTTCATAAAGACAGAGGAAAATATAAAAAAAAATATGTCCTTGCAGAATGTTATCGAAAGTTTATGTTTACCTACGTCGATGTTTCCGATCACTACCGGAGATGTAGTCATGTTCATGGTCCCCAACAGGTAATTACTGATCGCTAAGGGATTCAGTATGCTAACCACTTTCTCGTGAAACAGGAGCTTCTCGGCATTGCATTACACGTGCCTGCATGCGGTTCCAGTGCTCTGTTAACACGACGGACACGAATGGTCTTTAATCAGTCGCCAGGTATGCCATATTCATAAGCTGTAGGACATGTAAGCGTAGCCGTGTGACGTCGTGGGACAGTTGTGTATGTTTAACAGCACACCCTGACCCCGTTTGGCTGCTGACTTAATGTTTTCTGAACTGAGCCTCACAGGTTTACGCGGGTATTCTAAATATACACAGCGCTCAACATCTTCCAGTGGTGTACAAAACAACAAAGAATGATATGGCTCTACTCCAGGAAATGGTCTATAAACAAAGATATCGTCAGCAGGAATTTTGTTTAATTTATCTATTATTCACATTTCTTTAGTAAAGGAAACAACTGAGAATTCATTGATAAGATACGGAAACGATGAGCTGATGATCTTTTATTGATGTATGCAGTTTTGAGTCTTGGGATGATGGAGGTGCTGTGGACTCCAGGTAACTTTTTTTGGATGCAGATAGGGTTGGAGACCAAATGATACGGAAAAGAAACTATGTGGGGTTAGTACTGAGATGAATCAAAAGACGAAATGTAGATGTTCGGAGGCGGTGAGGATTCTGTATTTTATGGACTATAAGCCGCACTTTTTTCTTCGAAAAATTGCCTCCAAAATTCAGATGCGTCTTATACTCGAAATTAATATAAAAATCTCCAATGTTTAATTTAAAATCCCCGTCAGTCTTAAAAATATATTCCATGCCGCAGGAAACCTATCTCTATCTGGCAATACTGAGTTCAACTGGTAGCAGCAGTACACCGATGCGACGAACATGAGTTTCGGGGATTCACAAACTTGCTAACACAGTCTCCCTCCCGCCCCGCCATCACAAATGTTCAAATGTGTGTGGATTCCTAAGGGACCAAACTGCTGACGTCATCGGTCCCTAGATTTACACACTACTTAAAGTAACTTACGCTAAGAACAGCACACACACTCATGCCCGAGGGAGGACTCGAATCTTCGGCGGGAGTGCCTCGCAGTCCGTGACGTGACGCCTTGACCACGCAGCCACTCCGCGCGGCCCTCCATCACAAATCCAGAACACTGTCTAGTCTGTGATGCGTCACTGCAGTCTACGGTGCCAGTGGCCTTGAACTGAAAGTGACTTTTGCTATCGATAACAGTACAATATTTTTGTTAGGAGCTAGTTTCGCAATGGAAAAAAATAAAAGGTGTTCATATGCTGCTAGCTATAAATAGAAAGTAATAATATGTGAAGAACAGCAAGGAAACAGGGCATCTTAGCGACATTTCAGCCCTCCACCAACAGAAGAAACAAGTCGAGGTTGGCGGGCTTCTAAAGAAGAACTGAAAAAGTGGAGACCAAATGCGCTGACTGAATGCAAAATGGCCAAACCTATAAGATTACGTGATGAAATGGATTCAAGGGACACCGTCGAAATGGCACTGCAATTAGTATAAAATGATTGAAATACACGATCGTAAGCTAGCGCTACACTGGAACTTAACAGACTTTAAGGGTGGAGTTGGTTGGTGCTACAGATCTATGAAGCGTCCTGGACTTAGCATTCGAACCAAAACTAAAATATCTCAGGAAATGCCACAAGAGTATGAAGAGAAAATATTATCTTTCCATCGCTATATTATTCAACATCGAAAGAAAACCAGTGTGCAACTAAGCCAAATAGCGAATATGAACGAAACTCCTCTGCCATTTGATGTGTCGAGTAACAGAACTGTTGCCACGAAAGGTGCTAAAAACTGCAACTATGAAAACAAGTGGATGTGAAAAAAATCACTACACTGTTGTCCTTTCATGTTATACTGGCGGTATTAAACTTAATCTAATGATCATTTTCAAGCGCAAGACAATGCTAAAATCTTCTGAAATATCGCTGGGTGTTGTTCACGTACATGACAATGGTTGGAAGGACGAGGCTGGTATGAAATTATGGATTAACGGTGTAGGAGAGAAGGAAAGGTTCTTTATTGAAGAAGAGTTCTCTTCTTGTGCTAAATCAGTTTAGCAGTAATTTAAAAATTGTTTGAAAGAGAAACTGAGACACGGAAATACAGAGCTAGCCGTTTTTCCGGAAGTGCTTACTACACAACTGCAACCTTTTGACGTCTCGATAAAAACACCATTTAAAGTGTATATGAGAAAACAACAGGACAAATGGATGATGGATGAAACCCAAGATGAATTCACACCAAAGAGAGCTACGCCCTACAATCAAAAAAGCGTGTCAGTGGATAAAACAGTCGTGGTGTAGAGGGAAGACGTTGTTGTTAAATCTTCCAAGATGTGCGGCCTAAGTAACTATCTTGATGGACGAGAAGACCGTCTTATTTATGAAGGGGACAACGATGACGACGAAGAGGAAGAAGAAAGTTCGTCCTCGTCTCACCACCACCCCAACAGGATATGGCTGGCTCTTACCCCCACAGTATCTCTTTCTAGATAATAAGTGACATGTGTACCAAATCTGGTGGAAACCGATCCAATGGTTCAGGGGCTTTTTACCCGCGACTTTGCCCACGTACCGACGGGTCAACTATATTTCACATATATTTAACATATCGGACACATATTTTCACACATATTTTACCTGTGCCTTCAGCGAATTTCGTTCTGCAGTTTCATTTTCACGCAACTCAATGTTTGCGACGTAATGTTTCCTGCACTATGATGTGAGATCGTGCTTGCTAAACTCTACCTTGGCAAGGGAGGTTGCCGGATCTCTACCCAACTGAGAACGTCTGCACTATTATGGGCAGGGCCCTCCAAACAGCTCGGGAATTTGACGATCTAACTCGCATTTCTCAGGAGGACATCCGACAATTCCATGAATAAATGCTGAGCCAAATAATTGCTTGCATAAGAGAGGGTGGACCAACGCGTTATTGACTTCCTCAATTTGTGAAGCTCTCTCTTTCTATCTTGAATAAATTATCCAATTTTTCTGAAATTTTAGTGATTTGTTTGTCTGTACACGTATACAACATCTACAGATTTCCGTCCCATTCAGATAATTACTTCGAGGTGCGTCATTTTTTTTCGTCTTCGAGTGTAATTGAATAAAATGATTTCGTTCCAAATGAAAGTTGTCAGTAATTCATGCTATCTCGTATTAAGAATAGACAATGAATCATTTCAGACCCCAACAGAACCAAAGGGCGTGCAACAGCAGTACAAATTGCTCTCTCGTCTAAGCGCGGGTAGATGTGACGTGTTATTACGCGCACAGCACTAAAGGTGCTATTTCTGGTCTATTTGTTCAGGTGACAGCGAGCTGCCTGCTGGATGCAAACAAGTCACCTTCAGGGAGTCGGTCGGTAGGTATGATCAACACAAGGTTACGTCTGGTCTCTACTTCTCCGTCACGTATCGGCAATACGCCCCAGCCGGCTGATCATCTTTTGCCGTCTGATTAAAGACAGTCGTTTAAAAACATTGTGGTAAATCCTATTAGTCTCTTCTCTAAATGACACTGGTCTGCAAAACATAAAGACAAAAGTAACTTTGGCATGGTGTGTCACTGACAAGTAACATAGCTTATTGAGACATGGACCACACATAGAAAGAACTGCTACAGTACAATAAAATACAGTACTGAAGGTAACTACAACAAATGCGCAATATTTTGTTTTGTACACATGGCTCGAGGATGGTCAGATTGTGGCCGAAACCGACTGTAAATATAAACATAAGTACAGCTGCGTATTGCGTCCTGTAGGTGTTTCTGAACTCGACGTATTTAAGTAAGGGCATTGGTGTCTGCTTACACTTCCACGTTCTCAGTTATCCTGGAACTTATCTCAGATTATATGATATTTTGAGGGAGTGAAAATTCTTCGGCTTGATGCTGAAAGAGTTCCTCACATGAAAAATGAACTTATTTATCGACTTCGTCCCCTATTATGTCAATGCACATTGTCCAACGTTTCTTCCGTAAATCATTTTTATCTTTGAAATGTCTGAGAGATATTGATCTCCCTACCAACCAGCACTAATTTCTCCGAATTCCACAGGCAGGAATTGCTCTCCAACGTGCCATCAGATTCTGCCGTCTCCCTTCGTGTTGCCCATTTAGGTATGAACGACGTCTGAAAATATATCGTCCAGATATCCACCGGTGAGAAAAAAGTCATGGGATACCTCCTAATGCCGTATCGGTCCTCCACTTGCACGGCGTAATGGAGCAACTCGACGAGGCATGGACTCAATAAGTCGTCGGAAGTCCTCTGCAGAAATACTGAGACTTGCTGGCTCTATAACCGTTCATATATGCGAATGTGTTGCCACTACAGGATTCTGTGCACGAACATCTCTATCGTGTCCCATAAATTTCAGATGAGATTCATGTCAGGCGATGTGGGTGGCCAAATCATTCGCTCGAACTGCCCAAAATGTTCTTCAGACCAATGGCAAACAATTGTGGTCGAGTGACGTATCGCATTGTCATCTTGAAAAGTTCCATCATTGTTTGGGAACATGGAGTCCATGAACGGCTACAGGTGGTCTCAAAGTAACCGAACATAACCATTCACAGTCAGCGAGAGGTTCAGTTTGGCCAGGCGACCCAATCCAGTTGACGTAAACAAAGCCCACACCATTATGGAGCCACCATCAGCTTGTGCAGTGCCCTGTTAGCACCGCTTCCTGGGGTCTCCGCCACACTCGAACCGTACCAAAAGCTCTTACCAACTGAAATCTGGACTCATCTGTCCAGGCCACGATTTTTCAGTGGTCTAGAGTCCAACGGACATGGTCACGGGCCCAGGAGGTGCGCTGCAGGAGAAGTTGTGCTGTTAGCACAGGCACTCGCGTCGGTCGTCTGCTGTCATAGCCCATTAGCTCCAGATTACGCCGCACTCTCCCAAGGGATACGTTCGTCGTTCAAATGGTTCAAATGGCTCTGAGCACTATGGGACTTAACATCTGAGGTCACTAGTCCCCTAGAACTGAGAACTACTTAAACCTAACTAACCTAAGGACATCACACACATCCATGCCCGAGGCAGGATTCGAACCTGCGACCGTAGCGGTCGCGCGGTTCCAAACTGAAGCGCCTAGAACCGTTCGGCCACTCCGGCCGGCCGTTCGTCGTTCACCCAACACTGATTTCAGCAGTTACTTCACGCACTGTTGCTTGTCTGTTGGCACTGACAACTCTACGCGAACGCTGCTGCTTTCGGTCGTTAAGTGAATGCCGTCGGCCAATGTATTGTCCATCATGAGAGGTAATCCCTGAAATGTGGTATTCTCAGCACATTCTTGACACTGTGGATCTCGGAGTATTGAATTCCCTAAAGGTTTCTTAAATAGAATGTCCCATGCGTCTAGCTTCGATTGCCATTCCACGTTCAAAATCTGTTAATTCCCGTCGTGGGGCCCTAATCACGTCGGAAACCTTTTCACATGAATCACCTGAACACGACAGCTCCGCCAATGCCCTGCCCTTTTATGCTTGTGTATGCGTTACTACCGCTATCTGTATATGTGCAGATCGCTATCCCGTGACTTCAGCTATTACAGCGTAAAGTAACTCGTTTGAAAACCTGGAATCAACACTAAATGAAGATCTAGCTACACTGAAAAAATACTATGACACATGGCATCTAAAAATCAATGTGACAAAATCATAAGCACAGTCATGCATCTAAACAACAAGGAAGCGAGAAGGGAACTGCGCCTGGTTGTAAATGGTAAATCTGTCAGCCACGAGAATTTCCCAAAATATCTCGGTGTTAAGCTAGATCGCAGCATGACTTTCAGACAACACCTAACTGAGACTGCCCAAAAGCTAAAGACGAGAAATAAGCTGCTCAACAGACTGGCAGGCATCACTCGGGGTTGTGATGCTGCCACTCTACGAACTGCTGCACTGGCACTGGTGTATAAAGCTGCAGAATACTGTGCTCCAGTCTGGAGCAGAAGCCCACACGCCAAAAAGGTTGATGTACAACTAAATGACACTCTGAGAACCGTCACCGGCACTCTCAGGCCAACCCCCGTTGAGTGGCTTCCGGTGCTGGCAAACGTCGCTCCTGCTTCCATACGTAAAGAGAAAGCAACCCAGGACATAGTAGAAAAAACTGAAGCAAACCCAAGGCTACCCATACATGGGAGGACCCTCGAGACCCAAGCCCAGGGAACCTATCGTCTGGAGCAGAACATTGGGCACCGATGGTCTCGATGCTGAATGGAAGAATTCATGGCAGGGTCTGAGAAGAGGCGTCGTGAAAAACCATCACCTAATCCACGACTCAACCAAAAGGGCTGAAGGCTTCAATATCAACAGGAAACACTGGTCGGCTCTAAACAGGTTTCGCACGGGAGTTGGACTACGCAGACAGCAAACAACCAAATGGGGCTATACAGACGATTCGTGTTGTGACTGTCCCGAGGTACAAACAATGGACCATCTTCTGGTCTGTAACAGTCATGGTTTCAGAGACGGCTCTCTGATGTTGCTCCACAACTTAACGGACAATGTCAGGAAATGGCTCCATAATATTAATGTTACTGTGTAATTAAATGTCTTCAATTTATGTGATTTTTGTTCCATTTAATGTAATAATGTAGTTTCCCTGAGATAATTGTAATATAATAACTGATATAATTTGTTTCCACATCGTAAGTTCCAAACGTTTATTGTGATTCATATTAATCTTATCTGTTCTTTGTAAAATGTATCTGGCAGATCGAACGAGAAATAAATGTAACCTCAGGGTATGATTCTTTCTACCAGGAATCGAACTGACTGCCATAGTGTCAACAGCCACCACACTAACGTGCGCTAGAGACTTCATCTACGGAGGCGTTTTATAGTAGGGAATCAAAGATAACTGTTGAGCGATTACAAGCGTAGAATCACCCAGCTGAACGGCTGCTTACAGCAACTTAGCAGACCCAAGACGGCTTAGCAGAATTTCCTGCGCCTCGAGGCAAGCAACAGTGCCTTCTGAACTGCACATGCGCTGTAGGAACGGAGGCAGTCAGCAGCCGTAACGAAGTTTGGCGCGGAGATGCGCCGGCTGTGAATTTCCGGCGCCGCCACGGCGGCGCTGCCGTCGGCGGCAGCCCCTTCCCTCCTGCGAGTTACCGCGGTCCGCCAATCGTGCGACTTCCTTCCTGTCTGTGACTCCTCCTTTTGCCCCTTACGGTAACATCCCTCGTCTCGTCTCAGCAAGCTGTTTCTTCTCTTTAAACTTTTACACTGTTGCTGAAGAACCCATCACACAGCTCATTTAACTACTTTTCGAAAGGTATTGTCTGTAGATGGGTATTTAATTCGTTACACATTATATCTCACTTTTTCGATCTACAGATCTACTGGTGCATTAAATCCAGCATGCCGTTGTCGTTGTCATGAAACTGCTGTGAGTCATGCGGGATGGACTGTTAGCTATTTTTTTATGTTTTATTGCTACATTGTATTTTTGACTGCGTTTCCTTTGTTACTTGTTCACTGTTCTACATGTTACACATTTGACAACACGATTCCAAGATCATTTCCCTGCATTTTGCAGTTACTTGGACACTGATGTGTTTAGCAAAACCTTTTACTAACTGTGCAAGAAATCTAACGAAGAACTCTGCGGTATTCGAGGTGAGACAATAAAGCAATGAGACTGATTTTCTTTGCAAGATGTGGCAACCCTGTAGGCTTGTGTAAGCACAATATCTTTGACCTTCTAGTCCAAGTGGCACATCGATGCAACTGCTCAGTCGTGAGTTATGCTGTAATAAGTTAACACGTGTTTATGTCTCTCGTCATGGAAATGGAACCTCATACTATTGCGCAACAGTATGCCATTTCTTTTTGCGTTGAATTGGGTTAAAATACGGCGACAACTTACGGTAAGCTTCAGAAGGCTTTTGGAGGGGAGGTTATGTCAAGAGCTCAAGTTTTTCGTTTGCATAAAATGTTTAGCAAAGGCAGAACGAATGTTTAAGATGGAGACCGCAGTGGACGACCATCAACCTCACAGACGGATGTCAACTTCGCCAGGGTGCATGATCTCGTACGATCTGATCGAAGATTATCTGTGAAAATGATTGCAGAAGAACTGAACATCAATCGAGGAACGGTTCGTCTAATAATAACTGAAGATCTTGGTATGAGAAAGATTTGTGCAAAAATGGTCCACGAAAATCTCACACCACAACAGCGAGAAACACGGGAAAATGTGGCAGCTGATATGTTAGAGCAAACAGAAATCAATCCAGAATTGTTGAGCCATGTTATCACTAGTGATGAAAGTTGGATTTTTCAGTACGATCCAGAGACAAAACGCCAAAGTTTGCAATGGTGCTCAAAGGGATCAACCAGACCAAAAAAAGCTCGCATGTCAAAGTCAAAAGTGAAATGCATGCTTATGTGCTTCTTTGATTCCAAGGGAATTGTTCATAAAGAGTGGGTGTGTCCTGGACAAACAGTTAACCAATATTACTACAAAGAAATTTTAGAAACACTTCCTAAAAGAGTTCTTCGTGTCCGCGCCAACATTGCTAATAACTGGATTCTGCAACACGATAATGCGCCATCCCGTACTGCTCTGTCAGTACAGCAGTTTTTAACCTCAAAACAAATTTTAGTACTACCACAACCACCTTATTCACCAGGTATCGCTCCGTGCGACTTTTTTCTATTTCCAAGAGTCAAAACGGTGGTCAAGGGACACAATTTCCCGCACGGGATTAGCCGAGCGGTCTAAGGCGCTGCAGTCATGGACTGTGCGGCTGGTCCCGGCGGAGGTTCGAGTCCTCGCATGGGTGTGTGTGTTTGTCGTTAGTATAATTTAGGTTAAGTAGTGTGTAAGCTTAGGGGAAAAAATGGCTCTGAGCACTACGGGACTTATCTGCTAAGGTCATCAGTCCCCTAGAACTTAGAACTGCTTAAACCTAACGTAAGGACATCACACACATCCATGCCCGAGGCAGGATTCGAACCTGCGACCGTAGTGGTCGCGCGGTTCCAGACTTTAGCGCTAGAACCGCTCGGCCACTCCGGCCGGCTAAGCTTAGCAGTTAAGTCCCATAAGATTTCACACACATTTGAACATTTTTTGGACACCATTCTCAAACAACACAAGCTGTGACGAGGGTCGTGGAGGATATTACAGAAGATGAGTTCCAGAAATGTTACCATCAATGGCAGAAGCGCTGGAAAAAGTGTGTGCAATCAGAAGGGAACTACTTTGAAGGAGACAAGACTAAACTTGACTAAAACGGTAAGCAACATTTTTTTTCACATCAGTCTATTACTTTATTGTCGCAGCTCGTAAGTTAACAAGTGATACTTCTTCATCTATTGTGAAAAAATTTGTTTCCGTTCAGTGTTTCCAAGTTTTGTGAAGATAACGAGAAAAATGGTCGTGGGAAACATTTACAAAGTGCTTTCCATTGACATAGCTTTAATTTAAAACGTTTATTATAATATTCAACCACCAAATACCCTGACGAAAAAGAAATTGAAACAGCAAAAAAATAATTGATTTGGGGTAAAGAATTTGCAGTAATATCAGAAATTGAGTCCGCCTTGATGAAAAACACCTGTTATTCGTTTATTTCTTTACTCTCCCAAACTAGTTTCGGCGACAAATATCAGCATCATCACTGTGTTTTTTAAATCTAAAACATGCAGAAAATAGCAAGGTTAAACAAACACAGTAGCACATTATTACATTTTTACTATTCGTTTTTTGAAATATGGTTTTCTATGGATACTTCCACACTACCTTATTTATTTTACGTTACAGCATGTTTTAAGAATTATTGCCGTTGTTTGCGGCATATTTTCTGTACGCCTTTTTCTGTTGCCGTTTTCTACTCACCGAACATCATGTCATCTGCAACCGTGTGAGCGGCTGTTAGTAAACAAAATACTAAAAGGTGAACTTCATATGTCAGAAATATATACTTGGGGCTGTGGTAGTGTTGTGGAATCCAGTTATTTGGTGTGTACTGAGCTGTTACTTAGCTATTCGTGTTCTCATGTTCGTTGGATGGTATGTAGCTACTTTTATACACAGAGAAACAAAACTTTCGCTCTTTGTTTCTGATCCAGAATATTACGCCATCTTGAGGTAATACCTTTGTAGCTATTTTACTGATTAACATTGCAACATCACAGGTTAACGTAAACGCGAGATAAGCCACTGCAAATGTTAAATGCTGGTATATCAATAACCACTGTAACTACCAGAATCTTGAACGCAAAAATGCCAACGTGCATGTATTTTGTTGTACAGGTGCCAGATATCGGTTTCTGCGATGGAATTTTTTGCCCGTTGCGCTTGGTGGGGCAATACAGGCGCAGTTATTGGGGGTTGTGGATGACGCTGGAGTTGTCCGATGATGTCCCATATATGCTCGATTAGAGGTAACTCTTCCGATGGAGCAGGGTACAACACGTCGACACTTAGTAGAGCATGTTGGGCTGCAACAGTGGTATGTGGGTGACCGCTACCTTTTTCGGAAACACCCCTGGAATGGCAGGACAGTAGGTCGAATCACCAGACTGACGCAAATTTGTGGTCAGGGTGCGTGGAAAAACCACGAGAGCGCTCATACGAAATTGCGCCCAGGACCACAACTCCAAGTGTAGCTCCAGTGCATCTAGCATGGAGACAGGTTGGTTGCAAGCCCTCAACTGGCCTCCTTCTAACCAACACATGGCCATCAGTGGCACCGACGCAGAATCAGCTTTCATCAGAAAACACAACAGACCTCCGATGAGCTCTCGCTTGACGTTGCTGAAGTCGCAATTGGATTGGGCATTGGGTTGTTTGGGGGAAGAGACCAAACAGCGAGGTCATCCGTCTCATCGGATTAGGAAAGGAAGTCGGCCGTGCCCTTTCAAAGGAACCATCCCCGCACTTGCCTGGAGCGATTTAGAGAAATCGCGGAAAACCTAAATCAGAATGGCCAGACGCGGGATTGAACCGTCGTCCTCCCGAATACGAGTCCAGTGTGCTAGCCACTACGGGTGAGCCGGGGTCAGTGGAATGCACGCTACAGGGCGCTGTTCTTGCAGTAACCGATTTGTAACAGTTCATTGTGCCACTGTGGTGCCAACTACTGCTCAGATTACTGTTGCAGATGCAATACGATGCGCCACAGCCATACACCGAACATGACGGTCTTCCCTCCCGGTAGTACCACGTGGTTGCCCGGAGACCGATCTTCTTGCGACCGTACGTTCTTGTGACCACCGCCAGATTAGATTAAATTAGATTAGACTAGATTAGTTTTTCGTTCCATAGATCCGTGCTGAGGAGATCCTCGAGGACGTGGAACATGTCAAACTGTTTTTCTTTTTTTAAAGCTGAAATAACAATACTAATAGTATCAATATATACAATACATCATTTGTTTCTATTAAAAAATTCGTCAGTGGAGTAGATGGAGTTGGCCACTAGTAAATCTTTCAGGCTCCTTTTAAACTGATCTTTATTTGCAACTAAATTTTTTATGTTTGCTGGCAAATTATTCAAAAATGGTTCAAATGGCTCTGAGCACTATAGGACTTAACTTCTAAGGTCATCAGTCCCCTAGAACTTAGAATTACTTAAACCTAACTAACCTAAGGACATCACACACATCCATGCCCGAGGCAGGATTCGAACCAGCGACCGTAGCAGTCGCGCGGTTCCGGACTGAAGCGCCTAGAGCCGCTCGGCCACCGCGGCCGGCAGCAAATTATTGAAGATGAGTCTTCCTGAGTAGTGGACCCCTTTTTGAACTAAAGTACGTGCTTTTAAGTCCTTGTGCAGATCATTTCTGTTCCTGGTATTGTATGTATGAACTGAGCTGTTTGTTGGAAAAAGAGATATATTATTTAGGACAAATTTCATTAAGTAGTAAATATACTGAGAGGCAGTAGTTAGTATACCCAGTTCTTTGAAGAGGTTTCTACAGGACGTCCTTGAATTTACTCCATAAATTATACGTATTACACGCTTTTGGACTCTGAAAACTTTTGTTTTACTTGAAGAGTTATCCCAAAATATTATACCATATGACATTATGGAATGAAAGTAAGCAAAGTATGCAAGCTTTTTCATTTTTATGTTGCCTATGTTGCCTATGCCAGCAGTCGTGAACAGCTGCTAAATTCCTAACAGGTCTTTCTGTAATATCGCAGAAGCAACATCCAGATTCTCGCAAACGTATTACGCGACCTCGTTGAAACTCATGGAGCTGTTGATAATGGCATCTTTGTCCTCCTGAAGGCATCCTTGATAATCATCAACTCATCACATCCAGTCTCAAAGATAACGAACGCTCACGAGCGTGTATTTAAAACAAACCTGATTTGCATCCTCATAGTGGCGCTAAAAGCGCCACTCTTATGCGACTGGCGCTTAATTTGAATACACATCATCTTCCAGATGTAAAAATACGCCTACCAACTTTTGTTTATGTCGCAGAAGTCCTTCTTGGTGTTGCGATTTTTTCCGTCAGTGTATATTTTAATTGTTAGGAATACCCGACATTATGACATAGTGGGTAATTAAAGAAAAGTGATATAATATCAGAAATATTAAAGTTATTACTTGTAGTATGATGCGGTTTCTACACAAATGCACAGAGGGATATTTATTCTTTTTTTCAACGATGAAATAATGGAGAGAAAGAGCGATACTGAAAGAAGTGCACAAAAACAAACGGCAGTAGTAAAGATAGCCAAACTGAAAGACTTAACTGCAATTTGATTGTGTCCAGTATTACTTCCCTGTGGTAGGTCACACCATCCTACCTTGCGATCGTGATTTTGGTCGCATTGAACGGTATGCAAGTAACAGACGTCCAATAGTGTACACTCCAGATGAATGAACAAAAGTAATAAAATCTGCGAGTCCAAAACACCTCATTGTAACTAAAATGGAAAGAGACGACTTCAGAAGTTTGGAAAGCCGGAAGACATTGATCTCAAAACGTACAGAATCCACGTCTGGAGATCCCCACCATTTCAGTGAAGTTACTCAATTTAAGTTTGAGCCTGAAGATCCCTTCAAGCTAAGTGTAAAGCACTCTTATTCATACATAGGAGCTTTCATGTCAGTGGATATTCGTGTCAAAAAGAAAGGAAAGCTAGTTGAACCAAATCCATATCAGCTGCCAATAAAGTACAGAAAGCCACTACCAATTAACCAGAAAAAAATTGATGATGTACTGTCTCTTATGCCATACATACCTGCAGAAAATCAAGATTTCTTTCAGTCATGTACTGGAAATAACGTGTACAATGATGAGGTAGAGGAACTTCCTTGATGTAACTATATCAATGAAAAAGTAATTTATACATATCAGATACCTGATATGTATATATTAATGTGTAAAAATTATATATTCTGCTTGCTGTGTAACAGTAGTTAAAATAAACCCTTACAAATTCATACTTGATGTTTTAAAAAATTTTGGGAGATATAGTCATAAGCCACCGTTGACTACATCTTAATTAGAATCATTCTAAAGTTAATATTTTATAGCATGTAGAGAGTTGACTATTTAACAACATGCTTCGCAAGTATTAAGCAAGTGTTTGCAGTAGAAATAAGGTTTATATTTTGTATTAAACATTTTCAGACCTCCGTGGAACTTTAAACTCGCTGTATCTCAAAACTAGTTCGATGTGGCTTATGACTATATCTCTCCGACCCCTTCAATTAGTTTCTTTTTGGATTTCATTAGATTCATTTTCATTATTTCAAATTCAGAATTTCTCTAAGGTCAAAGTTTTGTGCCTCGATACTGTTTACAAGCGCAATACAGGGCCAACCAACAGTCACTACTGCTTAGCAGTTGAATATGATATCTTATGCCGTACGTTACAAAATGGTTCAAATGGCTCTAAGCACTATGGTACTTAACATCTGAGGTCATCCGTCCCCTAGACTTAGAACGACGTAAACCTAACTAACCTAAGGACATCACACACATCCGTGCCCGAGGCAGGATTCGAACCTGCGACCGTAGCAGCCGCGTGGTTCCGGACTGAAGCGCCTAGAACTGCTAATCGCACGTTACACGAGGAGAAAGTTTTTGAAAGAGAATCTTCAGTATTTCACACATAGATGAATTACATAGAAGGCTTCCAAATTTATTTACAAGATTGGCAATGAGAATGACGTGCGTTAGACTTACTTTCAATATTTATATAATTTACGATGGTTGTGACATTTCCTTCTTCTCTGTAGTTTCTGTGCGTAGGCCACACAAGCTAGAAATGATTTTAGGTTGACATCAATTTGGGGGAAGCGAGCTTTGCCAGTAATAACACCTGCCAGGGTAGCCGAGAGCGCTAATGTGCTGCTTCCTGGACTTGGGTAGGCGAGCCGGCCCCGGATCGAATCCGCCCACCGGATTAACGACGAGGGCCGGTGTGCCGGCCAGCCTGGATGTGGTTTTTAGGCGGTTTTCCACATCCCGTTAGGTGAATACCGGGCTGGTCCTCACGTCCCGCCTCAGTTACACGACTCACAGACATTTGAAACACATCCGCACTTTTCCATGATTTACACTGGACGCAGACAGATGGGGTACTCTGATTCTGTTCCATGGGGTACGGGGTGGCGGCAGGAAGAGCATCCAGCCACCCCTTCACATTAACGTGCCAAATCCGATTTAACCACGCAAAATGCGGGACAAAGGCGCAAGTGATAGCTTTGCCAGTAGTACGTCGCAAGTAGTGGTGGACAGATCTGTGTGTCCTACTTCTGAAACAGCCCATTCCGTGGTCCACTGCCTGAAATGTTTTGTAATCTGCTGAAATGTCAACACTTCCCATCTCCGCACGGTTGCCACTCCGCAGGGCTACAACAAACTGGGCGCCTATGAACGGTAACACTGTGGCCAGGACGGAGGAAGGAGCTTATCTGTGTGTGCGTGTCGTGCCTCACTTGCCTGGGGATTCCCCCGCACGCGCCGCCGTGGCCGGAGATTGGCGGCTGCCGCCGGCGACGGCCGCCCATTGGCGCTAATTGGGCGCGCTCGGCTTTTGTCTCCGCAGCGGGGCGCAGCGCAGACAGCGGCGACGGCGTGATGCCGTGCCTGGCGCGTGAAAGCGGATCGAGCGCACTACAGCATCGCTAAATTTTCAAGGCGCAGTTGAAAGGTGAGCCATAATCCGGTTACGGTGCAAGTGCTACTGTATGATTAACGGATGCTTACAGCGTTAATACGTAATTACGCATGTTTGTCACCGCACTTTGTTCGTCTAAGTTTAACACAGTAGTAAATATTGCGCTATGTGATGTATGCATACGCAGACCGAAGCGACGAATGAAAATCTGTACCAAGGCTGGGATTCGAACCCAGGTATCCTGCTCACTAGGCAGAAGCGATAACCACTACACGACTCTGGCACAATGGCTGTGCTCAATTACACGGATTACCCTCCCCTAATTAAAGTTAGAGCACATCTCCAATGATGTTCGATTTTAGGGGGAGCACCAAGTGGCTGAGGTGCAGGGATGGCGGTTATCACTGAAACAAGCAGTTCTTTTCGTCTCTGGTTTAATCTGATTGTTAAATGCGCTCAAAATAACCTATTTTCGGAATTTTACTTCCAGAAATAAACGCGGGCTCTCAACAAATATTAAAAAATTCTAATGAAGGTGAAGAAGTGGGAGCCGCGTGGGATTAGCCGAGCGGTCTGAGGCGCCGCTACAGTCATGGACTGTGGGGCTGGTCATGGCGGAGGTTCGAGTCCTCCCTCAGGCATGGGTGTGTGCGTTTGTCCTTAGGATAATTTAGGTTAAGTAGTGTGTAAGCTTAGGGACTGATGACCTTAGCGGTTAAGTCCCATATGATTTCACACACATTTGAACATTTTGAAGAAGTGGGAGATAACGATAGATACTGCATTGCCAGAAATCGGTCTCATTGTCTCCAGCAGAAAAAGCGAAAATTAAATAAACAGGCAACAGTGAAGGCGAAAGATCACAAGTTGACGACTTCCCTGCATTGTCACTTTTGTATGGTATCAGTTTTTCACCCTGCAGCAAGCGCGAAATGAAGGGGTCAGTTATTGTCGCAAGTTTATAGGACGTCAATAAAATTGTAAGTACATCAATCAAATTAACCTTCTTTCCCAAGGAACACTGCGGATGTTTTCTCCTTCGTATGATGTCGCAAGTTTGTTGTGCCGCCTCCTGCTTTTAATCTTTTCAACCAATGCAGCATTGTACTTCACTGCCACTGCACTTCATAAAGTACTTCCGAACTAAGGATGGTACCATTCTACAATATAGTTGATGTCTGAGGATGACAGCGAGAAACTACTATAGAGACCAGGTGGAGTTAAGTCTTTGACACTGCAACCACATGCGGACCATCTAATAGGCCACTCCATATAGCAAAAGGTACGTTATTGCCTCTGGTGTAGGTGTGATATATTTAAACTTTCGTTGAGGCATTTGGTTCTCACCTTTGTCTACGATAGTGACAGAAGCTGAGGGAATGAATTAAAATTTGTGCTACAGCCGAGTCTTGAGCCCGGGTCGCCTTGCTTACTAGGCAGCTAGGCAGTTGTGGTAGCCATTACACCACCACAGCATTATAGCTAACAATGCTGCATGGACTGCCCAAGTCCAATGCCCTCCCTAACAAACTTCATTTCAAGTTTTCAGCTTATTTTCCCGTACTTAGATCGTCAGAATTGCCGGGGCTCTCCGCTATTGAATAGAACCCCAGTGTTGGACATAATAGGGAAATGCCTGTATCTCAGTTGTAGGTGATCTATAGATCAGATATAATTAAATAAGATGCCCAATTCTAGGGTGCTATTCCAATACCGGAGAGCCTCGGAAATAGTGACAATCTATGTAGGGTAAAATAAGCTGAAGAGATGAATTTTAATCATTTCTTCAGCTTCTATCATTATCGTAGATAAAGATGAGACTCAAATGTATCGACGAAACTTTAATTATATCAGATCTATAGATCAACTACGCCTGAGGTACCTTCAGGATTTCTCTATTACTTCCAACGCTGGGGTGCTATTCCAATACCACAGTGCCTCAGCAGTAGCGACAATCTAAAAGGGGAAAATAAGCAGAAGACATGAATTGCAGTTTATGTTAGGGAGAGCAATGGACTAGGGTAGTCTATGCAACTGTATTAGCTATACTTGTAAGCATGTATCGAGTAGCGCTGATATCGATTGTGATGACAGCGCTATGGTCGCTTCTTCTTTTTTTTCGCGCCAGAACGAGCGAGAGAGTCATGTGGAAGTGTTTAACCGTGTGCTTGGTGTGAAGATGTTAAGGAATCAAGCTAAGAGAACAAGTAAATTTTGTGACTATAAAGGTGTTTGATGCTGTGTAATCATTCGTGTACCTCATTAGACGTAATCCGCGGTTCGCGAAGTCAAAAACCACGAGAACAATCGCGAGAACATGATTAGATGCCGCGAGCATCTCATCCGCGCCGGCAAATGAAACTTGGATTACCTATATTGCCACGAACGCCGCATCTGGATTGCAGTGTGGGATGATGTATTGTGGTGTAGTGTTGCTGTATTTATCAGAGTTCAAATGGTTCAAATGGCTCTGAGCACTATGGTACTTAACTTCTGAGGTCATCAGTCCCCTAGAACTTAGAACTACTTAAACCTAACTAACCTAAGGACATCACACCCATCCATGCCCGAGGCAGGATTCGAACCTGAGACCGTAGCGGTCGCGCGGTTCCAGACTGCAGCGCCTAGAACCGCTCGGCCACTCCGGCCGGCTTTTATCAGTGTATCAACATATCTGTTACTTTGTGAAGCGTGTAACTATGCAGCCCTCCCTGTATAATGCAAGTGTTAAAAAATACATCAATGGATTATACTAGGCTGAAACATAAATTTCGGTAATTGGCTCTCCTTTATTCCCCTTTTTAGATATCGTTTATTACAGCAATACTCAAGCTGCTGCTCCTAGACTGCAAGGGGAGAAGCGAATGACGTTTGGATTTACGAGGTGAGTGGGTAGGAATACCAAATACAGACGAAACAATAGCCCCACCCTCCCACATTCGCTTACATACTGCTGCGGCGGTGTAATGGCTAGCACATTTGCTTAGTAAGCAATGAGACCTGAGTTCAAGCCGGCGTGGTAGCTCAGCGTGATCAGTCAGAGGGTTAGTTGTCTTCTGTAACAAGAAAACTGAATGAATGGAACACTGATGAACTTGAATGGGTGTCACGGGACGTTAGCCCCAAACAAATGCAATGAACAATAATGAACGACATGAGACCAAAAAGCAATGGAAATTTTACGAATAAGCATTACTATTAAAAAAAAATAAGTTTCATTTAAAAACCAAAACTTTTAGCACAGCTACTATGGCAAATTGATATGGCGATTTTTTATCTAGTTATCACTAATCTAAAAAAAACCTGTTATAACCGAGATGAAAGAAATATAAAAACGTACCGATTATTCAGAACTAAAATACCGGTATCAGTTTTAACTGATCAGATTTATGCAAAATCACTGTTTGACTACCGCATGTGCCTAGTGAGCAAGGGACGCATGTTCGAATACCAGCCTTAGCACAGATTTTCTTTTGTCACTTCAGTCTGCATATATACATCATAGATGTTCGAGACTTGAAAAGGTCTTTGGAACCATATAGTTTTTATTTGATTAAAGCAACTATGTCGGGTTTCAGGCACGATCCCACATTTCATTCGATGCTGAGGTAATATTCCAATACAGTTGGAGAACCTCTGCTGTTCAAGTTTGAGGCGAATGCCAAGTGGACTGTGGTGTGAATTGGAATTTAGATTGAGGAGAGAGGCATGCCATGGCAGTTCGTGAAATTGTGGAAAGCCACTGTGTCATGGTGGTGTAGAGGTCAGCGCATCTGCCTAATAAGCAGGAGACCTTGGTTCAAATCGCGGTCGTGGTACAAATTTCCGTTCATCTGTTCAGCCTTAATGCATATGTCATAGAAATTTGGGACTTGAAAAGGTCTCTGGAAACTTATACAGGGTAGTTTCATTTGATTGCCTTACATATTCATCCGCGTTTGTTGATACCTCAATGGAAGATCCTTAAGGTGGGCAATCTGGTTGCAGTACAGGGGAATATCGCGATATGGCGTGCAATATTGCTGCTGCAGGCAGTTGCCAACATATTGCCAATGGTGGCGAGTATTTCGTATGGCCAGGTCATACCTACCTCCGCTCACTCTCAGCTTTTCTTCCTCTTTCTCACATGGACAGCAATGCTGTCTCAGTTCACGCGAACCTTATTTCGTTTCAGCTTCAAAGTTTGTGTACGTGCGTACGGGGACTCGATTTGCTTGTTGTCTACAGGTAATTCGAAGTGGAAAAAGAATTAACCATGCATTCCATAAAGGTGATACGTACATGTGTTATGGAGCACAGAAAGTAATATGTACAAACATCGAAATTGTAAATGGACATTATTGCTGGTACCGTAATGGTAGATACGCACAATGCGCCGTAACTTAATTCTGCATAGGTTCTTGAGGTGTCTTACAAGCCGGCCGCGGTGCCCGAGCGGTTCTAGGCGCTTCAGTCCGGAGCCGTGCGACTACTACGGTCGCAGGTTCGAATCCTGCCTCGGGCTGGGATGTGTGTGATGTCCTTCGGTCAGTTAGGTTTAAGTAGTTCTAAGTTCTAGGGGACTGACGACCTCAGATGTTAAGTCCCATAGTGCTTAGAGCCATTTGAACAATTTTTTGTCTTAAAATTTTTGAGGACTTCAGAATGTTCTTGCATTCACAGCGACTTGAAAACTGGCGTTTTTTTTTATTACCATGTTTGTATAAATTACTTTTTACGGCCCATAACTCTGGTCGCAAATGTGTCGTTTTTGTGAAATTAATACTTATCTCACTGTACTGGTGAACATCACTGAAATATTACCATAAACATGTTATTGTTATTCCAAACTACTTTGAGGTTTTTGAATTCTTCTACCAGAGCGTTATAAATGGCTTGAGGATATCAATGAGAAGTGCACTGTAAGGAGGTACGTAAAACTTCTGTGTGAATCGTCGTCAATCAAAACTAGTAGGGTGATAGCCAGTGTAGCTCCAACTGGCGTTTACTCTGAGACGATACGATACGCGATCTGACACCTTGCAATAAACGTCGCGCGACGCCATGCTTTTCGTTGCGACACTCGTGTTCCCCTGGCATGACACGATATGCGATGGGCCTACCCTTACGAGAATGAACAATACAGCACGAATCACTTTTCTCTTTCAATTCCTCAACATACTGCTAGAAATTGAAATAAAGGGCACCGAGGATGAAAAAATGCGGCTTTGAGAAACTTGAACTCTATTGCCACTCTTGGCAGTATGTACTTGTGCGCATCGACTGATGTATAATGATGTTTACACTGAATGAAGTCAGTGGTAGCTCACAGCAGCACATTCGAAATTTGCGGACACATGTTTACCGGAACGTTTCTGCTTCTGTCAGCGTACACTTTCCCCCCTGTCAGTTCTCGCTGTTAATTACGATACACGCTATAAAGGACGTTATTGCTCCGCACTATAATTCGTTCATTGTGATTTCAATCGTAATGGAAACAAAAGGCCATTCAGCATGCTCAGCGTTTGCTGGTCAGGGGCAATACACCTATACGAGATGTTGCAATATCACTGGAAATGGGGTTCACTAGTGTATCAGCTATTTCGTTGTCAGTCTTGCACGCGGGGCCAATTTAAGGTGCAAGCGACACAAGCCACCGCTTGAAATGACAATTCGCTTGCGCGAATGACACAGTGAGCACACTAAAGCATTAAAAGTCTTATCTGTTTTGCCAGTCACCGCGTGAAATGCTTACACACCCGGATAGCCGTCACCACGCCGCTTCCAGTATTCGGGGAGGCGCGCCGGTCTACATCTACAACTAATCGATATTCTGCAAATGACGCTTAAGTGTCTGCAAAAGGTTCTTCGGGCCACCTTCATGATAATTCTCTATTTTTTCACTCTCGAACAGTTTGCGGAAAAAAATGGACACCTGTATCTTTCTGTGCGAGCTCTGATTTCCCTTATTTTACTACGATGAGCTTTTCTCCCTATGTAGGTCAGCTTCAACAAAATATTTTCGCATTCGGAGTAGAAAGTTGGTGATCGAAATTTCGTGAAAAGATCCTGCCGCAATGAGAAATAATGTCCATCCCAAATCCTGTATCATCTCCGTTACACTCTCTCCCATATTTCTGGATAATACAAAACGTGCTGCTCTGATTTTAATTTTCTCGATGTACACCGTTAATCCTATCTGGTAAGGATCCCTCACACCGTGCAGCAGTACTCCAAAAGAGGATGGACAAGTGTAGTACAGGCAGTCTCTCTAATGATGAACTTTAATTGTAAATAATTAGTTATCTATGTAACCTACAAAATGTGTATTTGAATTGTTTGGGTAACTTGGCTCCTTGGAACGTTAATTGATAATAATCAGTTACCTATGTAACTAAAATGCGAATCACGACAACGTTTGTTATAAATGATCTACCAATAAAACGCAATCTTTGGTTCGCCTTTCGCACAACATTATCTGTGTGTTATTTCCAATTTAACTTGTTCGTAACTATTATTCCTAGGTATTTAGTCGAATTTAAGGCATTTAGATTTGACTGATTTATCGTGTAACCGAAATTGAACTGATGCGTTTTAGCGCTCATGCGAGTGACCTCACACTTTTCAGTTTTTAGAGCCATCAGCCAATTTTCGCACCATACAGATATATGCTCTAAATCGTTTTGCAAATTGTTTTGATCTTCTGATGACTTTACTAGACGATAAATGGCAGCGTGATCTGCAAATAACCTAAGACGGCTGCTCATATTGTCTCCTAAATCGTTTATGTTCATAAAGAAAAGCAGAGGGCTTATAACACTACCTTCGGGAACGCTAGAAATCATTTCTGTTTTACTCGATGACTACGAACTAGGACTTCTCTGACAGGAAATCACGAATGCGGTCGCATAACTGAGACGATATTACATAAGCACGCAATTTGATTGTGAGGTACGGTGTCAAGAGCCTTCTGGAAATCTAGAAATACGGAATCAATTTGAAATTCCATGTTGATGGCACTCAGCACTTCGTGTAAGTAAAGAACTAGTTGTGTTTCACAAGAACGATGTTTTCTAAATCCGTATTGACCGTGTCCGACCGGCGGATTAACGACGAGGGCCGCTGTGCTGGCCAGCCAGGGTGTTGATTTTAGGCGGTTTCCCACACCCTACTAAGTGAATGCCGGGGTCGCATTCACGTCTCGCCTCAGTAACTCCATTCGCATTAGAAACGGCAAACGGGAAAGAGGTGGCGATACGAATGGCACCCGCCCCTCCCCCCCCCCCCCTCTACCACTAACAGTGCCAAATTCGGTAATTAACCTCCCGACCCCGTGAAGATATGGCATTAATTCCAGGAAAAAGAAGACCGTCTGAAGTGTTTCACTCGTGTAGTTCTTGTTTCCAGTGTTACTGCACAGTCCCTATCTCTGTCCCGCTACTCGTGCTCTTCTGATATTGTCATTGTATGCCCTATAAAAATCTAGGAACCAACTGCGTGTTCTGTTGTGAAGCAGAGGAGCAGAAAAACCATTGAAAGGGAGAAAGGAAGAGATGGTTGGTAATGTGTTCCGGACGTTTTTAGAAGCAAATCCTTCGCTACGAAAAAGGTAAATTTGCAGAAATAACACCTTGATTTAGTTGAGTTTTTGTGTCGATTGTACAGTACTAGCTGGTAAAATTGAAAGGCCAAGACCGAGAGATGTGATCAAAAAGAAACTCTACCAATTACGAACATGACGCTACAAAAACACTGCTCGCCAGAACTTATAACCACCGCCCTCCTATCTATATAAAGCCGTCCAGTCGATATCAGCGTTACCTGGAGAGAAATGACTGCTAGTCAGACAAACGCAAGGTGACAAAAACTGCCCTTTTGGCTTCTGTCTCGGGTTCTTCGGCCGACGTTCATCTAATGATTTTTCTGACGTTTCGCCAGCACGAGTGGCTGGCATTGTCAAAGCTTCAGCCTCCATTGCCGGTGGTGAACTGGAGCCGAGCTCTCGGCCGCATACTATATGTACCTGGCGCGCCGACGTCCGAGGGCTTCTCCTCGGTCATTTCTGGTGCGGTTCTCCTCTTGCTATCTGCGACGGTCGTTCGCTGCAGTGCGGGAAGCCAGGATCCTTTTACCTTAAGGTTTTCCTCTTTCTTGTTGAAACTGTTCGCGTGTTTTTGTATTTCTACAGCTTCTCTAAACAAGCGCGTGTGATAGTGCTTCTCTACAGCCAGAACTTCCGTGTCGGTAAATTTTATTACGTGGTCCGTCTCTCTCAGTGCGTGCTCTGCCACCGCCGATTTCTCCACCTGCCCCAACCTGCAATGTCGCTTATGTTCTTTAATCCTGGTGTTGACTGATCGTCCACTCATTCCGACATAAACTTTTCCGCACGTGCATGGTATGCGGTATATTCCCGACATTGCAAGTGGGTCCCTTTTCTCCTTTGCCGATCTAAGACACTCTTTGATCTTCCTTGTCGGTTTGAAAATCGTCTTTACGCCGTGTTTGCGCAAACTACGGCCGATTCTGTCCGTCACTCTGGGAATGTATATCAGAAAGGCCGTACATGACATTTCTTTTTCTGATTCCTTACTTGCCGCGTGTTTGGCACTGTTACACTTCTAATATAACTTGTGGAGTACCCATTGCTACTCAGAACACTTTACAGGTGTTGCATTTCGCGTCTGAGGTGCTGGGCTCACATTTCATCCTGCACGCGTTACGAGCGTATTTATCATGCCTCTTTTCTGGCTCGGGTGGTGGTTTGATAGTTTGTGCAGGTATCGGTCAGTGTGTGTCGGTTTTCTATACACCCTGTGTCCCAGGTTTTCGCCATCCTTTGTGAGCAGCACATCTAGAAATGATATTTTTTTGTCCTTTTCTATTTCCATGGTAAATTTTATGTTGGCATGGAGGATGTTCAAGTGTCGTAGGAAGTCACCGAGCTGTTCTTCACCATAGCTCCACACAACGAAAGTATCATCGACGTACCTGTACCACACCTTAGGTTTGCAAGTCGCCAAGTCCAGTGCCTGTGCTTCGAATTGTTGCATGAAGAAGTTGGCCACCACTGGGCTAAGAGGACTACCCATGGCAACGCCTTCCAGCTGTTCGTGGAAATCGCCATACCACTTGAAATACACTCCTGGAAATTGAAATAAGAACACCGTGAATTCATTGTCCCAGGAAGGGGAAACTTTATTGACACATTCCTGGGGTCAGATACATCACATGATCACACTGACAAAACCTCAGGCACATAGACACAGGCAACAGAGCATGCACAATGTCGGCACTAGTACAGTGTATATCCACCTTTCGCAGCAATGCAGGCTGCTATTCTCCCACGGAGACGATCGTAGAGATGCTGGATGTAGTCCTGTAGAACGGCTTGCCATGCCATTTCCACCTGGCGCCTCAGTTGGACCAGCGTTCGTGCTGGACGTGCAGACCGCGAGAGACGACGCTTCATCCAGTCCCAAACATGCTCAATGGGGGACAGATCCGGAGATCTTGCTGGCCAGGGTAGTTGACTTACACCTTCTAGGGCACGTTGGGTGGCACGGGATACATGCGGACGTGCATTGTCCTGTTGGAACAGCAAGTTCCCTTGCCGGTCTAGGAATGGTAGAACGATGGGTTCGATGACGGTTTGGATGTACCGTGCACTATTCAGTGTCCCCTCGACGATCACCAGTGGTGTACGGCCAGTGTAGGAGATCGCTCCCCACACCATGATGCCGGGTGTTGGCCCTGTGTGCCTCGGTCGTATGCAGTCCTGATTGTGGCGCTCACCTGCACGGCGCCAAACACGCATACGACCATCATTGGCACCAAGGCAGAAGCGACTCTCATCGCTGAAGACGACACGTCTCCATTCGTCCCTCCATTCACGCCTGTCGCGACACCACTGGAGGCGGGCTACACGATGTTGGGGCGTGAGCGGAAGACGGCCTAACGGTGTGCGGGACCGTAACCCAGCTTCATGGAGACGGTTGCGAATGGTCCTCGCCGATACCCCAGGAGCAACAGTGTCCTTAATTTGCTGGGAAGTGGCGGTGCGGTCCCCTACGGCACTGCGTAGGATCCTACGGTCTTGGCGTGCATCCGTGCGTCGCTGCGGTCCGGTCCCAGGTCGACGGGCACGTGCACCTTCCGCCGACCACTGGCGACAACATCGATGTACTGTGGAGACCTCACGCCCCACGTGTTGAGCAATTCGGCGGTACGTCCACCCGGCCTCCCGCATGCCCACTATACGCCCTCGCTCAAAGTCCGTCAACTGCACATACGGTTCACGTCCACGTTGTCGCGGCATGCTACCAGTGTTAAAGACTGCGATGGAGCTCCGTATGCCACGGCAAACTGGCTGACACTGACGGCGGCGGTGCACAAATGCTGCGCAGCTAGCGCCATTCGACGGCCAACACCGCGGTTCCTGGTGTGTCCGCTGTGCCGTGCGTGTGATCATTGCTTGTACAGCCCTCTCGCAGTGTCCGGAGCAAGTATGGTGGGTCTGACACACCGGTGTCAATGTGTTCTTTTTTCCATTTCCAGGAGTGTAGCTCGTGGTGAGACAGGCATGTAAGAGCTTTGTGATGTCTTGCGGGAAAATGGAACCGATGTGCTCCAGAGCGTCACTGAGTGGCACTTTCGTAAACAGAGAAACGTCAGTAAAATCATTATATGAACGTCGGCCAAAGAACCCGATACAGAAGCTAATATGCAGTTTGTCAACAAATGGCCACGAAAGCCTTACCAATTTTGTAAACGCAGGGTGCATGTAGTATGAGTTAATGTGGTGTTCGTGTGTAGAATGGGGAAAGCATTCGACCTATCTTAGTTTAACCGAGACCAGACTGTGATGGTCTGGAGGCTCGGCAGACTGGTAAAACAGGACAGGCGGCGAATTTGGCGGAACTAACATCAGACTTTAATGCTGAGTGGAGTACAAATATGTCTGAACATACAGTGCACCGAACATCGTAACGATGGGTGTCCGCAGCCGACGACCCACGCATGCGCCAATGCTAACATCGCGACATCGGCAACCACAATCAAATGGCAAGTGACCATCGCCATTGGTCGTTGGGGCAGTGGCAGAGCCTTGCATGGTCCGATGAATCTAGATACCTTCTTCAGCATGCCTGCCGATAGGAGGGTGCGAATCAGTCGTCTTTCTTGACACCTGTACTTCGGGGCAAAGACAAGCTGGTGATGGCTCCATTATGCTCTGGGGAACATTCACGGGGGCACCCTCGGGTCCAAGGCAGCTTGTGCAAAACACTATGAGGGCCAAGCAGTATCGTACACAGGTAGCAGACCACGTGCACCCGTTCATAACTATCATATTTCCCGATGGCAGTGGCATTTCTCAAAAAGATAATGCGCCATGTCACAAGGCCATAAATGTGATGGAGTGGTTCGAGGAACTCAGCTGCGAGTTCCAGTTGATGTGCTGGCCAACCAACTCTCCAGTTCTGAAACGGTTAGACACATCTGGGATGTGATAAAGTGGCGTCAGAGCTCATCGCCGCCTCCCCGGAATTTACGGGAATTAGATGTCTTGTTTGGTGCCAGCTCCCTCCAGCGACCTACTAAGGCCTCATTGCTTCCATAAAACGACGCGTCGCCGCTATTATCCGTGCCAAAGGTGGACATACTGGCCATTAGATAGGTGGTCATAATGTTCTGGTTGATCAGCGTGTGGTTAGCATTGTAGTCCTGACTACGCACTGTGACTGTGGAAATTCAGTAGCATCACCACGTGCTGCAGTCAGAGCCGCATAGACGACTTGGCGTGGAATCAGAGAGCGCCAGAATGTGCTGCTGTGGAATACTCTGCCAAGCAGTTTGTAGGAGCCCACATAGTACAACTGTGGCTGCAGAGGGACCTGAATGAACAAGTTGCCGCCTGACCATGTCCCACCCATTTTCGATGGGCCGTATGTCAAGCGAATGGGCAGGCCAGGGAAACAGTGATACCTGTCGTTCTTCGAAGAAAGCTCGCACATTTCTCGCTACATGCAGCCGGAGGTAGTCCTGCTGGAATATAGCTCGTGACACGGCCCGCAGGAGGGGCAGTATCTCGTGCTCTATAGCGGTACCTGTTCAGATGGCCCTCAAGACGTAGGAGGCGAGGTCGTGTGTTATAGGCAATAGTGTCCCAAACCATCACACTTGGCCATTGTCCGCTATGCTGCTCACAATACAGTCTGCCCGATACCATCCACCACGGCAGCAGCAAACGTGTATGCGGCCGTCCGTGCAGAACAAGTTGAAATGCGACTCGTCTGAAAACATTACACTTTGCCAATCGGCACGTCATTGTCGGCGTTACTGTCGACGCAGAGATGGGTTCTGGTCAGTGGAAGTCGACGCAGAGGTGGGTTCTGGTCAGTGGAAGTCGACTCTGAGGTGGGTTCTCGTCAGTGGAAGTCGACTCAGAGGTGGGTTCTCGTCGTGGAAGTCGACGCAGAGGTGGGTTCTCGTCAGTGGAAGTCGACGCAGAGGTGGGTTCTGGTCAGTGGAACTTGACGCAGAGGTGGGTTCTGGTCAGTGGAACTTGACGCAGAGGTGGGTTCTGGTCAGTGGAACTCGACACAGAGGTGGGTTCTAGTCAGTGGAAGTCGACGCAAAGGCGTGTCTGCCACCAATCCAGTGCGCCGAAGACGCCATCGGTCAATCGATGCAGGCTTGTTACCACCCGTTGCAGTGCTCCAATGTCTCACCAACACTGTGGAGAAAGCTGTTCTGTCCGTTACGCCCAAGCAGACAAGATGGCTGTCATCTCGCACTGTGGTCAGATTATGTCTTTCAGTACCCTGTCGGCGCCAGGTGCGACCCTCTTCTCTCCACTTGTCCCATATATGCCACACTGTTAAAGCAGCGCGCCTGGAACGAGTCGCAGTGTCACATAACGACAGACCTTTCTCCTGGAAACCAATCTTTCTGTCCCATCCGAAAGCACTCACATGCCGATATTCCACCCTGTGATGTCGGCAAGGCATAGAGGCACTTCGTTCAACGTTTCAACTTCGTATGACGGCTCCACACCGACTGGTGTTGCTTAACGCTGACATGTCCAGTCACACAAAAGATGGCGCAGTTGAGTCTATGTGCACAGCACCTCTCTGCCATTTAAATCTCTTATTATGGTTCCGCCGTTCTACGCGTTCTCTTATCACGGCATGTTGCAGACTATTTCTTCTGAGTGTTTGAATTTTTACAAACAGTGCAGGTGAGAGTCATATATGCTAGGAAAATATGACGATTTTGTGAAAAGTGATGTGCAGTTGATGGTGCACACGTGGGAATTGGATCGCTCCATGGATGCTGCGTTGACCGGCTCCTGGTGACTGTAGTATACTCATGCTCCTAAATTAAGGATAACTGCAGAATGTGGTGCCACACAACGTGGCACTACACAAAACTGGCGCTAATAGCATAGTCACATAGGGAACACACACGACACAGATCTGTATGTCCATGGTATTGGTGATAAGTTGAGAAAACCGTCCCGAAACACATGTGCTACAAAACGCCACTGTTTCCTGCGGATGTCCCCCAACATCAGTATGGGATATGATCACCATGCACACGTACACTGGCTGCACAATGGGTTGGCATACTCTGGATCAGGTGGTCGAGTAGCTGCTGGGGAGTAGCCTCCCATTCTTGCACCAGTGCCTGTCGGAGCTGCTGAAGTGTAGAAGGGGTTTGGAGACGTGCAGCGATACGTCGACTGAGAGCATCCCAGACGTGCTCAATGGGGTTTAGGTCTGGAGAACAGGCAGGCCACTCCATTCGCCTGATATCTTCTTTTTCAAGGCACTCCTCCACGATGGCAGCTCGGTGGGGCCGTGCGTTATCATCCATCAGGAGGAAGGTAGGACCCACTGCACCACTGAAAAGGCGGACATAGAGGTGCAAAATGAAGTCCCGATCACCTGACTTGTTACAGTTCCTCTGTCAATGACATGCAGGGGTTTACGTGGGCCAATCATAATCCCAACCTACAATATCAAACCACGACCTCCATACGGGTCCCTTTCAAGGATATTAAGGGGTTGGTATCTGGTTCCTGGTTCACGCCAGATGAAAACCCGGAGAGAATCAGTGTTCAGACTATACCTGGACTCGTCTGTGAACATAACCTGGGACCACTGTTCCAATGATCATGTACTGTGTTCTTGACACCAGGCTTTACGGGCTCTCCTGTGACCAGGAGTCAATGGAATGCACCTTGCAGGTCTCCGGGCGAATAAACCATGCCTGTTCAGTCGTGTGTAGGCTGTGTGTCTGGAGATAACTGTTCCAGTGGCTGCGGTAAGGTCCCGAGCAAGGCTACCTGCAGTACTCAGTGGTCGTCTGCGGGCACTGATGGTGAGATATCTGTCTTCTTGTGTTGTTGTACACTGTGGACATCCCGTACTGTAGCGCCTGGACACGTTTCCTGTCTGCCGGAATCGTTGCTATAATCTTGAGATCACACTTTGTGGCACACGGAGGGCCTGTGCTACTATCTGCTGTGTTTGACCACCCTCCAGTCGCCCTAGTATTCTACCCCTCATAACGTCATCAATATGTGTTCTCTGAGCCATTTTCAACACACAGTCACCATTAGCACGTCTGAAAACGTCTGCACACTTACTCGCTGCACCATACTCTGACATGCACCAACACACTTCTGCGTATGTGGAATGCTGCCAGCGCCACCGTGCGACGACCGCAGTCAAATGCACCGCATTGTCATATCCCGAGGTGATTTAAACCCGCTAACCGCCCACCAAAGCGTAGTTTCATCATGTATCAGCATTATCCTTAATTTATGAGCATGAGTGTAGATGACACTCCATTTGTGAACTGAATTCCTCGAATTGTGATATGCAAGAAATTGAGAAATTGCTAGACGACTGACTGAAAGTATTGTCTTCCTTGGCCTCAGTATTTGGTTATGTCGACACTGCGCATGTAGATTGCACATACATCAAACAGATAAAATATAAGGGGTAGTCCCATGAAAAAGAGACAGATGGTGAAAAGAAAATAAACTGTTTATAATTTCAAAAATAATTACCATAACTTTTAAGACATTTATCCATCTGTGAGATACGACGGGCAGTGCCTTCATGGAGAAATGTTTGCGTTTGCATACAGAACCATGATTGTACCCAGCCGTGCACTTCTTCGCCCGAAGCAAATCGACGGCCCACATGTAGCCAACTTTGTTTCGACTACGCTGCAGAGGTTTCGCCGTCACACATTCTCCATACAGTCCCTATCTCTTCCCATGAAATTTCCATACTTTCGGAGCCCCGAAGAAAGACGTTCGCTGCCGTCGATTTGCATCGGACGAAGAGGCGCACACCTGGGTACAATCATGGTTCCGTCCGCAACCGCAAACATTTTTCTATGAAGTTACTGACTTTTGTGTGTCACAGTGGAATAAATGTATTAAAAGTTACGGCTATTTTTTTGAAATAAGAAACAGTTTTCTTACTTTTTTTGATCCGTATCGTTTTCATTTGACTGACGCTTAAGTTGCGGCAGATTTTTCTGCCACACGTTTCCCCTCGTCGGAGGAAGGCAATGGCAAACCACCTCCACTAAGACCTTGCCTAATACGGCGGTGCGGGTTTCCCGCTTCATCTCTTACGCTCCTCGGAGTATGGGACATCATCATCTTTGCTTTGGAATTTGAGCTGTGTTTACTTGTGATGAAAGGTAACGGAAAAAGAAAACACGAAGGCTGCCATGAGTAAATCAGTATCTAAATAATAGAAATGCCCCATCAACAGATCTACTAAAGAGACTGTCTACACTACGCTTGTCCGTACTGTTTTGGAGTACCGCTTCAAATGGTTCAAATGGCTCTGAGCACTATTGGACTTAACATCTGAGGTCACCAGTCCCCTAGAACTTAGGACTACTTAAACCTAACTAACCTAAGGACATCACACACATCCATGCCCGAGGCAGTATTCGAACGTGCGACCGTAGCGGTCACGCGGTTCCAGACTGAAGCGCCTAGAACCGCAGGGCCACACCGGTCGGCAGTACTGCTTCGCGGTGTGGGATCCTTACAAGATAGGATTAACGGAGTACATAGAGAAAGTTCAGAAGAGGGTAGCACTTTTTTAATCATCCAGAAACAGGGAAGAGGGTGGCACGGACGTTGTACAGGATTTGGGGTGCATATCATTATAATAAAGGCGTTTCTCGTTGCGTCGGGATCTTCTCACGAAATTTCAATCACTAACTTTCTCCTCCGAATGGGAAAATATTTTGTTGACACTGACCTCCATAGGGAGGAACGACCATCATGATAAAATAAGGGAAATGAGAGCTCGCACGGAAAGATACAGATGTTCGCTCTTTACGCGTGCTGTTCGAGAGTGGAGCAATACAGAATTATTGTGAAGGTGGTTCGATGAACCCTCTGCCAGGCACTGAAGTGTGATTTGCAGAGTATCATTGTAGACGCACATGTAGATGTAGAACAGAAAACAGTAATTTTTATTTGCGAATTACAAACTATTTGGATTTTCTACTTGAGGAAAATCAGAGCTATTTCTAGTTTAAGATACTGTTAAGCGTGGTGCACTTTCTGCAGCCATAAGGATGGCGATAACATTCCGTTATCTGTCAACCAAATACTCATGTACCGGTTTGACCTATACTGCATTAAAAAAGTATATAAGTGATTGTTCTGAAACTGCACAATACTTAAGAGATGTTCTTAGTGATTATCTGAAGGTTACTAAGCTTTCAACACGTCATTTGTATTTTATTTTATGAAAAGATTGTTTATATTACTTAACTAAAAATAATATAATTAAACTTTCATTGAGGCATCTGAGTGCCATTTTTCACTACAATAATGTTAGAAGCTGAAGAAATTAATTAAAATTTGTGCCACGACCGGGGCTTGAGACCCGGGTACAAGTACCTGCCGTGACACAAATTTTAATTAATCTCTTCAGTTTCTATCATTAAAAAGTAATTCTAAACAACTTCAGGAACGTCATAGAAACCCGAATCCAATTGACAAGAAGAATTGACGCCGGTGAAAGTGTACGCTGACAGAAGCAAAAACGTTCCGGTAAACATGTGTCCGCAAACAAGCCGTTTGCGAGATAACTACGAGCCGCGACTGACCTCATTCATCGTAAACATCATTATACTTTAGTCGATGCGCACAAGGAACCGACCACGCTGTGATGTTTACGAAACTGAGTATTGCCGATCGGAGGAGCTGTAATGAAACAATACACACAGGGTCGAACAGTGCACAGTCGGGGCTAAGGCTCCTATAACCTGAGCTGAACTGTCCGCCAAGTCTTCATTCATACTTGTTTAAATATGAGTCACGATGCGAGTGGTGATTTATAATTAAATGTATTGAAGAATTCGTCAAAATATGAGTGGCTGTTCGGCTGTAAATTGCACTAACCATTGAAAAAATGGTTTTCGCATGTCTAGATTTCCATGCGATCCCGAACGAAGAAAACGATGGTCCATAAACTGATACAGAGACAACCGGGAATCATGACCTGGTGCTCAGTAGTATATTGCAAGTATATGTTAATGAAAGCATTTATAAACATGAAACCCTTTGTATACAAGTACGTTTCTTCCCCAGGTCGAAAACTCTAATGAAGTAGTTTGTCTCAAAATTTTTAGATTCCTGAGATATTTTTTGTAACTGTCACTTGATTATTTACACGACGTTATCACTAACGCACATACACAAACTGAATAGTACTTAACCCCGTTTCGTATATGAGTACGGTAGAATGAGTGATAATTAAGATATTTTTATAGCCTATCGGTCTCTATGATGGAACCTGCACAAGTAATATAACCTTCAAAGAATAAAGTTTTGACCGTAACTCAACAAGCAACAAAGTTTTTGTCTTATTTTTATGTTAATGGCAAAGACATTTAATAAAAACCTGAATTCCAGATACATAAAATTTACAGTTGGTGTTGGAGGAGAGGGATTAACCAGACTTCACTGCAAGGCAAGAACTAGTTTAATCTCATGAACAAAAAATGAAATAATATGTCATTTTGGGTAATAAGCCTATAGGAACATACTTCTAGAGTTGAGTTCATGCATGTTAGAATTCCTACTCTGTACAATAACACGTCCGCATTTCTTAAAACAGTTACTTATTATCAAAAAATAAACACCACTTTTGCAAGTGCTTTTATACGGGCAGAAACTAGTAAATAGGTCATGTTGTTACTGCATATAACTCATTACCTTTAAAATTTACAAACTACGACGCAAGTTCCGAGCCTATATTTTTGTAGCCGTGTAATATTACATTTAAATGTTTCTGTTATTTAAAAAGGGCGCTCTAAGTATATTTATACACATTAATTACTGCACGGTACCCTTCGTACATGCAGTATCAAATATTTTGTAACAAATATTGTATAAACTTGAGCGAATACGTTAATCACCCACAAAGTAAACGTTGCCAAATCCTCAGAATTGTGTGAACGTGGCGGACGAATCGGTCTGTTATATAGGAGCTCTAGTCGTAGCAGTGACGTCACTTGTCTGAACAGTGCCAGGTACAATTACAATGGATCGTTACAGCAACGAAAACTACGCAGACATGCTTTTCATATACGGAAAGGCTGACATAAATGCATCGGAAACCGCACGTTACCAGCGACGAAAATACCGTGATCGTAGATATTCGGAAGTCATAGATTTACAAGGATCCATCAGCATCTAAGACAACAGGGTAGCTCGGCACGTGGTAGGGCAACAGACAGACCTGCGCGCCTTGAACCCTTAGTGGGTGATACGGATGTGGAAGCAGTATAGCTCTCTCTAAGAACTCTGACGAGGGAAACTGGTGCACAAGTGACTATACTAATCTACACCAGTGTGCGGAGAATTTTATGTCATAGTTCACTGTATCTGCTCCATCTTTAACGAGATCATTATGAAAGGGACTTCGGTCCTAGAGCGATTTTTCACAAGCGCATACACGACTTAAAAGTAACATTTTATCAACCGACGTAGCGGGATTCACACGCGATGGTATTTCTAATTTTCGTGATACACACTTTCGGATAGACATAAAGCCACAAACTGTTCATCAGTCAACACGTCAGCAACGTTGCTCATGTGTGATTATGGATGCCGGATGAGCGATTGACCGACCACGCATTCCTCCAAGCAAACTGAACGGGCTGTTTGAGCATGCTGCGCTTGCGCTACGTTGTGGTATGTGGTACATGCATGATGGGGCCCACCACCTTCTGCTGATAATGTACGACATCAGAATCACCAGCACGGTCCAGAATGGATAGGACGAGCAAGGTCTATGCTTATTTCACCAGCGCATTTTATTTCTCGACTTTCGAATGGCGTTCGTCTCAGTTCCGCACTGTCGCTTGCTACAAAAAGTGCGCGCTTGCGGTGTATCCAATGACATATGAGGCTGGATAGAAAGTTTTCTAACAGATAGGGAGCAGTATGTCGTCCTGAACGGGGTAACTTCAACAGAAACAGGAGTAACTTCAGGTGTGCCCCAGGGCAGCGTAATAGGTCCTCTGCTTTTTACGATTTACATAAACGAACTGGTTGATGGTATTGACAGCGGCATTAGACTATTTGCCGATGATGCTGTAGTCTGCAGGAAAGTAGTATCCACGAAAGTTGTGAGCAAATCAATGAGGATTTGCAGAAAATAAATGCGTGGTGTAATAACTGGCAGTTATCTCTCAATTTTAGTAAATGTAACCTACTGCGTATAACAAGGCGAAAATCCCCATTAATGTACGAGTACAAAGTAAATGCCCAGTCTTTGGCAGCAGTAACATCCGTCAAGTATCTGGGTGTGACTATCCGAAATGGTCTCAAATGGGATGATCAGATTACACAAGTAGCGGGCAAGGTGAACTCTAGATTGCGGTTTATTGGTAAAATCCTGAAGCGATGCAGTCCTTCAACAAAGGAAATTGCTTACAATACGTTAGTTCGTCCAGTCTTAGAGTATTGTTCGTCTGTATGGGACCCTTACCAGTTGGGTCTGATTCAAGAGATTGAGAAGGTCCAAAGAAGAGCGGCAAGATTCGTGACTGGTACATTTAGCCATTGCGAGAGCGTTACAGATCTCATAGAAAGTTTGAAGTGGGACACACTTGCAGATAGACGGCGCGCTGAACAGAAGGGGCTGCTCAATAAATTCCGAAATCCGATCTTCACCGAGGATGCAGAGCATATATTATTACTACTAACTTTCAAATCACGTAATGATCATCATTCAAAGATAAGGGAAATAAGAGCTCGTACTGAGGCGTTCAGACAGTCGTTTTTCCCTCGTGCGATCTGCGAGTGGAACAAAGAGGGGGGGGGGGGATATGACTTTGGCGCGAATTGTGCCCTCTGTCACACACCGCTTGGTGGCTAGCGGAGTATATATGTAGATGTAGATCGTCCAATATCCCATATTTTCTACAGCTGAAAGACTTATTCGCGCTATCGTCACCTCTTTCCCTGTCTGGTACACTGTCTAAATCTACCAGGAAGTTTAAATCGGAGCACACTCCAGTGCGAAGAGGAAATTCACTCTGGTAACGATCAGTATACGATGGACGTTCATGATGTAAAGCAACACATTTTTTATGAAAGCAGTTTGGTTTCATTCAGGATTGCAGAACACCGTATTATTCCCCTTATTTTTCAACACAATCTCCATTCAGGACGACGGCCTTACACCACACCTTACTGGTATCATGCCAGCATGATACCACTCTACTGGTCGACGTCAGAGCCAACGTCTTGTTGTATGAATAACATCCCCATAATCCAAGTGCTGTTCGTAAAGCGCAAGCGATACCGCACAGATGGTCTTTATTGCTCTTTATGGTCTTCTGTTACCGGCTAGGAACTCAGCGGGCACACATCTTTGAGTATTCCAACTGGTGGAGGAGTGTATTGGCACTACCAACACAGATGTCCAGATGAGCAGTGAGGCGTTTGATTGTAATCCGGCTATCACCTCGAATGAGAGTGTCCGCACGTCCAGCACTTCAGGAGTCACAGTTGCGTGTGGCCGACCATCATGCGGGAGATGGGACAGGTTTCTGTCGTCTCGTCGCGATGATGACAGACGCCACGCTCAACGTCTCACCGTGCTTTTTTTCAGTGATATGTATCCGTAGACATTCTACAAGAGCCTATGAATATCTCTGACGCTCTGGTTTTCGGCCAAAAGAAACTCAATGACAGCTCTCTGCCTGGAAGGCACCTCCGTTACAGACGGCACTTTGAAGGCTACGAATAGTGCCGCCTTCTATCGGAACTTCATAAAACTGCAGGGGCTAAAGTGGCAATATTCCATGATGTCTCACAACCGACATTTGGAGAGAAAAAATATATTGCATTACCTATTGAATGCTCGTGGAGCAAAAAAAAAACACGTAACCTGTAACCTGTATGTCTTATGGTTAATTCTGAACGTGGTTCGACGATTCACAGCCGAAATACAACAAGATGACAACTGGTTATGGCTGCATTCCGAAACTTCATTGGTCAATAAATAACAATTGTACACTACTGGCCATTAAAATTGCTACACCAAGAAGAAATGCAGATGATAAACGGGTATTCATTGGACAAATATACACTCCTGGAAATGGAAAAAAGAACACATTGACACCGGTGTGTCAGACCCACCATACTTGCTCCGGACACTGCGAGAGGGCTGTACAAGCAATGATCATACGCACGGCACAGCGGACACACCAGGAACCGCGGTGTTGGCCGTCGAATGCCGCTAGCTGCGCAGCATTTGTGCACCGCCGCCGTCAGTGTCAGCCAGTTTGCCGTGGCATACGGAGCTCCATCGCAGTCTTTAACACTGGTAGCATGCCGCGACAACGTGGACGTGAACCGTATGTGCAGTTGACGGACTTTGAGCGAGGGCGTATAGTGGGCATGCGGGAGGCCGAGTGGACGTACCGCCGAATTGCTCAACACGTGGGGCGTGAGGTCTCCACAGTACATCGATGTTGTCGCCAGTGGTCGGCGGAAGGTGCACGTGCCCGCCGACCTGGGACCGGACCGCAGCGACGCACGGATGCACGCCAAGACCGTAGGATCCTACGCAGTGCCGTAGGGGACCGCACCGCCACTTCCCAGCAAATTAGGGACACTGTTGCTCCTGGGGTATCGGCGAGGACCATTCGCAACCGTCTCCATGAAGCTGGGCTACGGTCCCGCACACCGTTAGGCCGTCTTCCGCTCACGCCCCAACATCGTGCAGCCCGCCTCCAGTGGTGTCGCGACAGGCGTGAATGGAGGGACGAATGGAGACGTGTCGTCTTCAGCGATGAGAGTCGCTTCTGCCTTGGTGCCAATGATGGTCGTATGCGTGTTTGGCGCCGTGCAGGTGAGCGCCACAATCAGGACTGCATACGACCGAGGCACACAGGGCCAACACCCGGCATCATGGTGTGGGGAGCGATCTCCTACACTGGCCGTACACCACTGGTGATCGTCGAGGGGACACTGAATAGTGCACGGTACATCCAAACCGTCGTCGAACCCATCGTTCTACCATTCCTAGACCGGCAAGGGAACTTGCTGTTCCAACAGGACAATGCACGTCCGCATGTATCCCGTGCCACCCAACGTGCTCTAGAAGGTGTAAGTCAACTACCCTGGCCAGCAAGATCTCCGGATCTGTCCCCCATTGAGCATGTTTGGGACTGGATGAAGCGTCGTCTCAGGCGGTCTGCACGTCCAGCACGAACGCTGGTCCAACTGAGGCGCCAGGTGGAAATGGCATGGCAAGCCGTTCCACAGGACTACATCCAGCATCTCTACGATCGTCTCCATGGGAGAATAGCAGCCTGCATTGCTGCGAAAGGTGGATATACACTGTACTAGTGCCGACATTGTGCATGCTCTGTTGCCTGTGTCTATGTGCCTGTGGTTCTGTCAGTGTGATCATGTGATGTATCTGACCCCAGGAATGTAACAATAAAGTTTCCCCTTCCTGGGACAATGAATTCACGGTGTTCTTATTTCAATTTCCAGGAGTGTATTATATTAGAACTAACATATGATTACATTTTGACGCAATTTTGATTCTGAGAAATCAGTACCCAGAACAACAACCTCTGGCCGTAATAACGGCTTTGATACGCCTAGGCATTTAGGGAAACAGAGCTTGGATGGCGTGTACAGGTACAGCTCCCCAAGCAGCTTCAACACTATACCACAGTTCATCAAGAGTAGTGACTGGCGTATTGTGACGAGCCAGTTGCTCGGCCACCATTGACCAGCTGTTTTCAATTGCTGAGAGATCTGGAGAATGTGCTGGCCTGGGCAGCAGTCGAACATTTTCTGTATCCAGAAAGGTCCGTACAGGAACTGCAACATGCGGTCGTTCATTATCCTGCTGAAATGTAGGGTTTCGCAGGGATCGAATGAAGGGTAGAGCCACGAGTCGTAACACTTCTGAAATGTAACGTCCACTGTTCAACGTGCCGTCAGTGCGAACAAGAGGTGACCGAGACGTGTAACCAATGGCACCCCTTACCATCACCCCGGGTGATACGCCAGTATGGTGGTGACCAGTACACGCTTCCAATGTGCGTACACCGCGATGGCGCCAAACACGGATGCGACCATCATGATGCTGTAAAAAGAATCGGGATTCATCCGAAAAAATGACGTTTTGCCATTCGTGCACCCAGGTTAGTCGTTGAGTACACCATCGCAGGCGCTCCTGTCTGTGATTCAGCGTCAAGGGTAACCGCAGCCATGGTCTCCGAGCTGATAGTTCATGCTGCTGCAAACGTCGTCGAACTGTTCGTGTAGATGGTTGTCGTCTTGCAAACGTCGCCGTATGTTGACTCAGGGATCGAGACGTGGCTGCACGATCCGTTACAACCATGCGGATAAGATGCCTGTCATCTCGACTGCTAGTGATACGAGGCCGTTGGGACGCAGCACGGCGTTCCGTATTACCCCCCTGAACCCATCGATTCCATATTCTGCTAACAGTCATTGGATCTCGACCAACGCGAGCAGCAATGTCGCTATACGATAAACTACAATAGCGATAGGCTACAATCCGACCTTTATAAAAGTCGGAAACGTGATGGTACGCATTTCTCCTGCGTACACGAGGCATCACAACAACGTTTCACCAGGCAACGCCGGGCAACTGCTGTTTGTGTATGAGTAATCGGTTTGAAACTTTCCTCATGTCAGCTCGTTGTAGGTGTCGCCACCGGCGCCAACTTTGTGTGAATGCTCTGAAAAGCTAATCATTTGCATATCACAGCATCTTCTTCCTCTCAGTTAAATTTCGCGTCTTAGCACGTCATCTTCATGGTGTAGCAATTGTAATGACAAGTAGTGTATATAAACGACATTTTAAAGAAAAGACGTATTGGAATAATCTCAAAACAGATGCACCATCCACCAGGAGTGTCATTACGTGCTCAGTGACTGTTCAACTGATTCGAGCGTATATCAATAAGCGTAAGCACCATAGGTCTGGTGGCAACTGGAGTAATACGAGCAGCAATAGGTCTAATAATGAATAAACAATTAGAATTGCAGTTGGGCTTCTATGAACAGTATACTGAAAGCATTATCTTAGCCAAAATAGACACGAATCCACCACTCGAATCAGTTACAAAAAAGGCATATTTACCGCGGAGAGCTGGTAATAAATATTCGTTACTGAACCAGCAGTTTCGGCCCAAGAACCATCATCAAGTCTGTAAAACATTCACATCATCCAAGGCGATATAAAACTAATGGCATAAAAAAACATAATCCATGAATTCGTCAGCGTTTCCAAACAGCAATATGAATTACATCGTCAGTCACAAAAAAGTGCCAAACAGTGCAGCCCTTCATATTGTATAAGCAGTCAGCATAAGCGTCACAAACAGAGTCACTCTACATACTGCAGTATTGAGGAATTTATGTATTTTATTGTTTAACGCAATATATTGTCAGGACGAACAAATGTTTAGAGTTTCGTATAGCTTCCAACTCAAAGTTGCACCGCGAATAGACTACTGAAGAGGAACGTCGTGGATGTCAAAGAAAGTCGCTTGATGATTTAGTACGAAAATAATTCAACAGGTAACTGCAAACACACTAAATACACTTGGTTTGGCGTTCCATCAGAACGTCAGTTCACTAACAGTATCTGTGGCAACTCTAGAAACTGATGATTTTGAACGCTAATACACTCACGCAATCAAGTACAAACCTTATACTGGGCCGTTTATTTTGAGAGCAGTGTAACTCCATTTTTAGTCTTTACTTTTGCCGCCTATAACACGATTCTCTGCGAACGGCAAATGAGATTGGGCGGCACGACCTTCAACCTTCAATGCTTCCCAATTATGCTAACAGAAATACACTATCGGATGAGGTATTACCTATCAGTTAGGCGCAACGAGCAACTCAGAGTACAGTTATTTTGTGTGACCCTTCAACAAGAGAGTGCTCTAAACAAATGAGATATCACATAATTTGTGGTTAATTTAGTCTAACTTTTTGTTTTATGTATTATCCCGTTTTTTAAAATGCACTTACGCCACATTCGAAATAAAAGGTCACTATATTAAAACAGTTGAATACAACCGCCGTCCCACGACGAGAAACACGAAGTATGAATAAGTGCACCGCCCCAAGGCGAGAAAAAACATTTATCAGCGCCGGCGTGAACGTTTTAAATACAAGTACAAGTACTGTCATTAATCATCTGTTCATACAGACATCACAACAACAGGTCATCAGGTAATTACTGTGTCACAGCTTAGGGTTGCCGAGGGTGACAGCAATGTGAAACAAAACAGTTGACACAGAGTGTTCCGAATAATGCCTACCTTTAACGATCGTTACTTGGGGGCAGCAGGGTAACATATTGTGCGCTTATTACAGCTGGCTAGTCTGCTGGTGGCGCATAAGATACCAATTTGTGTAGGTGCCTAGTTAATAACACAATCGGTACATTTGTGGTTCAAATGGCTCTAAGCACTATGGGACTTAACTTCTGAGGTCATCAGTCCCCTAGAACTTAGAACTACTTAAACCTAACTAACCTACGGACATCACACACATCCATGCCCGAGGCAGGATTCGAACCTGCGACCGTAGCGGTCGCGCGGTTCCAGACTGAAGCGCCTAGAACCGCTCGGCCACAGCGGCAGGCTCGCTGCTCTACCCCTCGGTCCTCTCGAACATGATTATTTTCTGTAGGTTTTCTCCATCTCTTCTCACAATATTGGCAAAGAACTGGAGAATTTTTTGGCTGACTCGAGAAAAAAAGGTGTCTGGAGATACCGATTTGCTCAATAGCGGACACACTTGATCCTCTTTCGTTCCATTTTATGCGCAGCTACCTGCGCCAGCACTAGTGCTAAAATGATTCAATACGCTGCTTGTCTCTGGCCTTTATGATCCACGCTTCGCAACCGTAAAAGAAGACTGAAAACACGAGTGTTTCAAAAAGTTGGATCTTTGTGGTATTCATTATTGATTTGTTCTGCCAAATCTTGGTAAGCTTCGTAGTCACGCAAAGGTGATACCGAACGTACAAAAAGGAGGGCAGTACGATTCGCCACGGAGAGCGTCAAGGAGATGCTGAAAAATCGGAAATGGCAGACGCTTGAAGATAGACGCAAACTATATCGCGAAAGCCTAATTATAAAGTTTCAGGAAACGGCAGTAAATGAGGAATCTAGGAATATACAACAGCTCGCTACGTATTGTCCTTGTACGGATCAAGATGAGACGAACTACAGCCGGCGCAGAGGCGTACAAGTAATCATTCGTCCCCCGCTCCATACGCGAACGCAACGAGAAGAAGTCCTAATACCTGCTACAACGGGAAATACTCTCTGCCATCAACGGTGGTTTAGACAGTATACATGCATATAGCGCGGTTTAGTGTCGCACTATATGCGTCGGCTGGAAAATGTCATGGGCGCTGGACACGTGACCAGGCCTTCTTTGTACAATAATTTATAAATTTCTGTCTGGGACCTTTACAGAGCGGGATTAACGGAAAAAATACAACAGATGCGAAGGAGCTGATCCGTTCGTCATCAGTTTGCAGAGTCAGTGTCACCAACATGCTGAACGGACCTTAATGGGAAAAATACGAAAATGGCGCAGTCCCTCGCAGGAAACCTAGACCCCCACTCCCCACTCCCCCCCCCCCCCCCCCTCACCACCACCTATGTTGTAAGAGCCCACTAGCCCGCGCAACTGTAGTGTATAACTTACTGACAACTTACAATGAAGTGACAAAAGCCATGGGACATCTATACGCACATATACAAGTGGAGATAGTAATGCGTGCATGAGGCATAAAAGGGCAGTGCATTGGCGGAGCTGTCATTTGTACTCGAGTGATTCATATGATTATGGCTGCACGACGAGAATTAACAGACTTTGAACTTGCCAAGTCGGCAAGACTCAGCACAACCAAGAGCACCTCCGAAGATGTCCAACGTAGCTTTGGACGAAACGTCAGGGGTAGAAGAGTTCCATGGACCATGGCCATACGAGGTGCATTCAAGTTCTAAGGCCTCCGATTTTTTTTCTAATTAACTACTCACCCGAAATCGATGAAACTGGCGTTACTTCTCGACGTAATCGCCCTGCAGACGCACACATTTTTCACAACGCTGACGCCATGATTCCATGGCAGCGGCGAAGGCTTCTTTAGGAGTCTGTTTTAACCACTGGAAAATCGCTGAGGCAATAGCAGCACGGCTGGTGAATGTGCGGCCATGGAGATTGTCTTTCGTTGTTGGAAAAAGCCAAAAGTCACTAGGAGCCAGGTCAGATGAGTAGGGAGCATGAGGAATCACTTCAAAGTTGTTATCACGAAGAAACTGTTGCGTAACGTTAGCTCGATGTGCGGGTGCGTTGTCTTGGTGAAACAGCACACGCACAGCCCTTCCCGGACGTTTTTGTTGCAGTGCAGGTAGGAATTTGTTCTTCAAAACATTTTCGTAGGATGCACCTGTTACCGTAGTGCCCTTTGGAACGCAATGGGTAAGGGTTACGCCTTCGCTGTCCCAGAACATGGACACCATCATTTTTCCAGCGCTGGCGGTTACCCGAAATTTTTTTGGTGGCGGTGAATCTGTGTGCTTCCATTAAGCTGACTGGCGCTTTGTTTCTGAATTGAAAAATGGCATCCACGTCTCATCCATTGTCACAACCGACGAAAAGAAAGTACCATTTGTGCTGTCGTTGGACGTCAACATTGCTTGGCAACATGCCACACGGGCAGCCATGTGGTCGTCCGTCAGCATTCGTGGCACCCACCTGGATGACACTTTTCGCATTTTCAGGTCGTCATGCAGGATTGTGTGCACAGAACCCACAGAAATGCCAACTCTGGAGGCGATCTGTTCAACAGTCATTCGGCGATCCCCCAAAACAATTCTCTCCACTTTCTCGATCATGTCGTCAGACCGGCTCGTGCGAGCCCGAGGTTGTTTCGTTTTGTTGTCACGTGATGTTCTGCCTTCATTGAACTGTCGCACCCATGAATGCACTTTCGACACATGCATAACTCCATCGCCACATGTCTCCTTCAACTTTCGATGAATTTCAATTGGTTTCACACCACGAAAATTCAGAAAACGTATGATTGCACGCTGTTCAAGTAAGGAAAACGTCGCCATTTTAAGTATTTAAAACAGTTCTCATTCTCGCCACTGGTGGTAAAATTCCATCTGCCGTACGGTGCTGCCATCTCTGGGCCATATTGACAATGAACGCGGCCTCATTTTAAAACAAGGCGCATGTTTCTATCTCTTTGCAGTCCGGAGAAAAAAAATCGGAGGCCTTAGAACCTGAATGCACCTCGTACAACCCGGAAGAATTCTCTTCTTGCAGACAGTTCAAAGCGGGTCATGCTGCGAGTTGTCGGGGCTAGCAGTGTATTTGACACTAAATTCTTCTAGAATCTTCATATGTAATCGACCCTGCAAGTGGAGTAGAAAAGAGTTTGGCACCTCCAATAATTTAATTTCATAAATAATTTAAATAAAGGAAAGTTTCATTAACGTAGTGAGAAATGATTGGGTTGCTCTACCGATTAACAGAATGAAAGTTCTGTCCAAAATAACAATATGATTTATTATGACTAAACTCAAAATAATAAACAAAACACATGAAACATTTACAATAAATCAAATTGGATCAAATTGGACACTCAAATAAATGCTGTGAAGGTGAAGTTGTCCCTAAACTAGATTGTGACATTTATGACGAAGTGGTATGTGGAGCCAATTCCTTGCAACTCAAATCTTAAGAGAAACACACAGCCAACCCAACATTAATTGCTGCTACAGTAGTGAGAACTCAGACAATGAACACCCAAGACAGAACAAAGTTAGAAAAGACGAACACGCGCGCTCTGCTGAGCTCTGATTATCACCTAGCAAAATTGCCTGCTTTGCTGGTGCTGCGGACGTACATTACCAAGCTGTCTTATTAACTGCAAGGACACGATCTGGCGTACCGGAGGCGATGGCTGGTTGCTTCGACGTCCCGTCGTGGTGATGTTAAATGTCGCAAGTATAGCCCGAAACAAATTATCCTGGTCTGGTTGTTCCAGACTAAAGACTTCCTAGCAATACAAATGCGCCTCTGAGGGAGACGAAGAAGGTTCGCCACACAATCACTGACGGTACAGAGATTGATTTTAACAAGCGAAGTCACACAGTAACTCCGATACAGTCAACTTTGGCCAAAGCTGCTCAAGACATACAACATAGGCCGCTTGTACGTAGGACGCTCAATTGCCAACTCTACTCGGAAAGTTACGTTGAAGTCGAAACTCCAGCAACTTTGTCAAACAGTTACAATTAAATAGAAGTATATTAGACAGCCAACGGAAGGCAGGCCATTCAGAGCAACGAGAGCTCAGTTTTGTAACCTACTCCGACCGAAAGGCGAGAGCCGACTCTCTCAAGAGCACCCGTACAAACCGAACACAGAACATTCCCGCCCCCACGACAGTGGCCATGGTTAAACGTTCCAATCAGCAACTCGAAAACCGGCGGAAAATTCTACTCTATTGCCGAAGCACTACCATTCCACCAATGGAGATTCTTGGCGCCAATTTTGCTACGTCACGGAGCTATGCCCTGAGCAAGCCAATCACAGTTACAACTTTGCAGAAAACGCGGGAATTTGCCCGCCAAGACTGCCTGGGAACCGAAGTCATTCCCACGCCTCGCTGGTAGCCTGCCAGAAACGGTTTTCACTGCGTTTCTGAGAAGTAACGGAATCTCTAGCCCAGCCGCCCCTTCTGGCGCATCTGGGCGTGTCGCTCCCGCTCTTATGACAATGTCGGCTTCTGGAAAGCATCCACTCGACTCCCTCACACCCGTCGGCTTAACCCTTTCAAGCTCAGCGGAACTCGCCTGTCACCGGACCACCCGGGTGACGAGAGACGCTGCGTGGAAAGTCCGCGTGTGATGGAATAGCAACTTTTCACCGTATGCAATTAGAAAGGAAAATCGAATTACTCAGAGTAAGATAGAAATATGAGAGGGGGCTTCTGCCACATCTCAATGCCATGTGCGGACAAGCATTATCCTGTCGAAAAGTAGCACCACGGTACTGTTGCAAGAGAGGTAGAACATGACGATGCATGGAGTACCCTCGTGCTGTCAAGAGTGCTCTCAATCGCTACCAGCCTTGACCTGAAGTCATACCCGATAGCTCTTCAGAATATAATGACACAAATAATACTGGAATGCCTCTCGGAAGCGTTGGGAGAACTGGGTTTCTCCCCATATCACCAACTTACCTGCTGACGATGGTCATCCAGAGTAGTGCAGAACCACGATGCGACGCCAATAATTAGCAGTCCATGATCCCCGGTCATTGTGTCAACTCCAAGCCGTTTGTCTTATGGTGTTAACGTCAGCTTATGCATGCAACTGTAATATCCTAGTCTGGCTGCTGCTGATCTCCGACTGATGGTGCTGGAAGACACAGAATGTTGGAGGGACTCTGTTACTTGTACTACGATGGCAGGCGCAATCCTAAAAAGGGTTACAATGTGCTTGGCAAATAATACGTCGATCCTCGCTCGTGGTGGTAAGATTTGGTAAACCAGAACCTTGAAGACGAGTACTGCTGCCTTCACGTTCCAATGCAACCCAATATCAAGCCAGTGTCACATCCGAATGCCCCAAAAATCTGGATAGTGCGCGATTCGACCAGCGAGCCAAATGGAGACATACAATGTGGACTTTTCCAAACCCCTCCAGCTGCTGATAACGCTAAATCACATGATAAGTGACATATATCCGTGTCCTTCACTGTAATCACTGAAGATTTGATGATGTTACATACCTTATGTACGCTACCAGCCTAGGTAACAACAGACAGAATTGCAGCTGTTATCGTTTACATGCCTGCCGATAGTGTGTAAGTATACGAAATTATACTAACATCCGATGATGTCTTCTGTGTGCTTCACTCTCCTTATCACGCAGTGTATATCACTCGTTACAAAATCTTACAAACTAAAATGCAAATTGTTTCGAAGGCTATATATTTTTCGCGGTCGTCGAAGAATGAATGATTACCATGCCGAATTGCCAGGCCACAGCCATCGGTTTTCTGACGACATGCTCCATCAACGCTAAATGTCGCTAAACTCATCCCTCATCCGTCACTGCTTTAATGTGGATGCTAATTGACGCACTGTCACTTGTCTGCTGGGATGGGCGACTTCGCTCAGACGTCAGCGCCGGCCACCATTAAGCAGACGTGGATGCACTGTCCGTTGTCCATGCAAGGGGCTACAAAGACGACGCTGGAAGCGGAGCAAAGGTGCCTTCGAAAATACTCCCCTGGACCTCTTCTCAAGCTGCGTGCCGATGAATTATGAACTTGCAAACACCTGCCCAAATCAAACTTGTGCTTGTGCCTTTTTCCCGCAATGACGCAGGGTCGGCATGGTTAACCAAATTTGGCAAGGTTAATTGAAGGGGTGGCCGGATGCCCTTCCTGCCGCCACCCCGTACCCCCTGGGACAGAATTAGTGTACCCCAACTGTCTGTGTCTAGTGTAATCCATGGAATAGTGCAAATGTGTTCAGATGTCTGCGAGCCGTGTAACTGAGGCGAGACGTGGGGACCAGCCCGGTATTCACGAAGTGGGATGTGAAAAACCGCCTAAAAACCACATTAATGCTGGCCGGCACACTGGCCTCTGTCGTTAAGCCGCCGGGCGGATTCGATCCGGGGCCATCGCGCCTACCTGAGTCCAGAAAGCAGCGCATTAGTGCATTAGCGCTCTCCCTGCCCAAATCAAACTGTCCCATGAAAATCCATCCAACTACGCACATTTAGACAAGGTAAAGCCGTCATCAAATCGAAGGTTGATTTCAACACCACAGTCCTTTACTCGGCACTGTTCTGTTGGAGCTGGTATAACGTTGCCTTCGTACGCCTCCTAAATTGAATTGCTCGATGTGCTACAGAGGGACTTACAGATCAATGTTGATTACGAACCACGATCCAACTCATTTTTCCCATACGAACCACGATCCAGCTCGGCATTTTTCACATTAATAAACGTTGCCAGACGTGAAATAAGAGAAATCATAATTCTAGGTTTGACCGAGAATCGAATCGGAGACTTTGCATCCGTAGTCTAGCACTCAACCACATTTTTATATAAGAAGGGTCTTCAATAAGTAATTCAAGACTTTTCTTTCTGAAACCAGGTAGGTTTTATTCATGATTTCGATACACCATATTATTCCACATTGTTTTGCTGTAAAACGCTATTTGCCAACATAATGCCCGTTCAGTGCGACAGCCTTACGCCACCTTACTGGGAGGGCCTGTATGAATGACTGGTCGAAAGTCAGAGTGAAGTTCTCGCTGCATCAGTATCCTACCCGTCAACCACACTGCTTCCTACATTGGAAGTCGGAAGGTGCGAGATACGGGCTTTAGGGAGGATCAGGAAAGACAACGGCCTTGCCGAAGTGGTAACAACGGTTCCCGTCAGATCACCGAAGTTAAGCGCTGTCGGGCTGGGCACTTGGATGGGTAACCATCCGGTCTGCCGAGCGCTGTTGGCAAGCGAGGTGCACTCAGCCCCTGTGAGGCTAACTGTGGAGCTATCTGATTGAGAAGTAGCGGCTCCAGTCTCGTAAGCTGACATTCTGCCGGGAGATCGGTGTGCTGACCACATGCCCCTCCATATCTGCATCGCCAATTTGCTGATGACGACACGGCGACCTATCGGCACCGTTGGGCCTTCATGGCCTGTTCGGACGGTGTTGAGTTTAGCTTAGGGAGGATGAGGAAGAACAGTCCAAAGAAGTTTTGTGAGCTCCTCTCAGGTGCGAAAACTTATCTGAGGCCTTGTTTCGTCATGGAGAAGGAGATGTTTGTTTACATTTTCGTTGCGAGGAACACGACGTTTCTTCAATTTCCCGAGGGTAGCACAATACACTTCAGAGTTGATCGCTGCACCATAAGGAAGGACATCAAACAGATTAGCCCCTTCAGAGACCAAGAAGACCGTTGCCGAAACTTTACCGCTTGAGGGTGCGGCTTTCAATTTTTTTTTCCGAGGAGAGGTAATGTGGCGCCACTCCAAGCATTGCCGTTTTTTTCGGTTGGATTCTGGAAGGATTTCAAAACAAAATTGTCACGATCTGTCTCGTAATGCGCAAGCAATTCCGCACAGATGCTGCTTCGTTGCTCATTGTGGTCCACTGTTATGCGGCAATGAACCAAGTGGGTATATACCTTTGAGTACCCCAACTAGTGCACCAGTATGTCGACACCACCAACAGAGACGCTCAGTTGTGCAGAGAGGTGTTTGACTGTCATCCACCAATCACCTCGAGTGAGAGTGTCCGCATGTTCCAGCACTGCAGGAGTCACAGTTGTGTGCGGTCAGTCGGCATGCGGGAGATCGGACAGATCTGCGCGACCTCGTCGGGATCCATCGATCAACTCGAGTGAGAGTGTCCGCACGTTCCAGCACTGCAGGAGTCACAGCTGTGTGCGGTCAGTCGGCATGCGGGAGATCGGACAGATCTGCGCGACCTCGTCAGGATCCATCGATCATCTCGAGTGAGAGTGTCCGCATGTTCCAGCACTGCAGGAGTCACAGCTGTGTGCGGTCAGTCGGCATGCGGGAGATCGGACAGATCTGCGCGACCTCGTCGGGATCCATCGATCAACTCGAGTGAGAGTGTCCTCACGTTCCAGCACTGCAGGAGTCACAGCTGTATGCGGTCAGTCGGCATGCGGGAGATTGGACAGATCTGCGCGACCTTGTCGGGATCGATCGATCAACTCGAGTGAGAGTGTCCACACGTTCCAGCACTGCAGGAGTCACAGCTGTGTGTGGTCAATCGGCAGGCGAGAGATCGGACAGATCTGCACGACCTCGTCAGGATCCATCGATCAACTCGAGTGAGAGTGTCCGGACGTTCCAGCACTGCAGCAGTCACAGCTGTGTGCAGTTAATCGGCATGCGGGAGATCGGACAGATCTTCGCGACCTCGTCGGGATCCATCGATCAACTCGAGTGAGAGTGTCCACACGTTCCAGCACTGCAGGAGTCACAGCTGTGTGCGGTCAATCGGCATGCGGGAGATCGGACAGATCTGCGCGACCTCGTCGGGATCCATCGATCAACTCGAGTGAGAGTGTCCGCACGTTCCAGCACTGCAGGAGTCACAGCTGTGTGCGGTTAATCGGCATGTGGGAGATCGGACAGATCTGCGCGACCTCGTCAGGATCCATCGATCAACTCGAGTGAGAGTGTCCGCATGTTCCAGCACTGCAGGAGTCACAGCTGTGTGCGGTCAGTCGGCATGCGGGAGATCGGACAAATCTGCGCGACCTCGTCGGGATCCATCTATCAACTCGAGTGAGAGTGTCCACACGTTCCAGCACTGCAGGAGTCACAGCTGTATGCGGTCAGTCGGCATGCGGGAGATTGGACAGATCTGCGCGACCTCGTCGGGATCGATCGATCAACTCGAGTGAGAGTGTCCACACTTCCAGCACTGCAGGAGTCACAGCTGAGTGTGGTCAATCGGCATGCGGGAGATCGGACAGATCTGCGCGACCTCGTCAGGATCCATCGATCAACTTGAGTAAGAGTGTCCGGACGTTCCAGCACTGCAGGAGTCACAGCTGTGTGCGGTTAATCGGCATGCGGGAGATCGGACAGATCTGCGCGACCTCGTCGGGATCCATCGATCAACTCGAGTGAGAGTGTCCACACGTTCCAGCACTGCAGGAGTCACAGCTGTGTGTGGTCAATCGGCATGCGGGAGATCGGACAGATCTGCGCGACCTCGTCAGGATCCATCGATCAACTCGAGTGAGAGTGTCCGGACGTTCCAGCACTGCAGGAGTCACAGCTGTGTGCGGTCAATCGGCATGCGGGAGATGGACAGATCTGCGCGACCTCGTCAGGATCCATCGATCAACTCGAGTGAGAGTGTCCGGACGTTCCAGCACTGCAGGAGTCACAGCTGTGTGCGGTCAGTCGGCATGCGGGAGATTGGACAGATCTGCGCGACCTCGTTGGGATCCATCGATCAACTCGAGTGAGAGTATCCACACGTTCCAGCACTGCAGGAGTCACAGCTGTATGCGGTCAGTCGGCATGCGGGAGATTGGACAGATCTGTGCGACCTCGTCGGGATCCATCGATCAACTCGAGTGAGGGAGTCCACACGTTCCAGCACTGCAGGAGTCACAGCTGTGTGTGGTTAATCGGCATGCGAGAGATCGGACAGATCTGCGCGACCTCGTCGAGATCCATCGATCAACTCGAGTGAGAGTGTCCACACGTTCCAGCACTGCAGGAGTCTCAGCTGTATGCGGTCAGTCGGCATGCGGGAGATTGGACAGATTTGCGCGACCTCGTCGGGATCCATCGATCAACTCGAGTGAGAGTGTCCACACGTTCCAGCACTGCAGGAGACACAGCTGTGTGCGGTCAATCGGCATGCGGGAGATCGGACAGATCTGCGCGACCTCGTCAGGATCCATCGATCAACTCGAGTGAGAGTGTCCGGACGTTCCAGCACTGCAGGAGTCACAGCTGTGTGTGGTCAATCGGCATGCGGGAGATCGGACAGATCTGCGCGACCTCGTCGGGATCCATTGATCAACTCGAGTGAGAGTGTCCATACGTTCCAGCACTGCAGGAGTCACAGCTGTGTGCGGTCAATCGGCATGCGGGAGATCGGACAGATCTGCGCGACCTCGTCAGGATCCATCGATCAACTCGAGTGAGAGTGTCCACACGTTCCAGCACTGCAGGAGTCACAGCTGTATGCGGTCAGTCGGCATGCGGGAGATTGGACAGATCTGCGCGACCTCGTCGGGATCCATCGATCAACTCGAGTGAGAGTGTCCACACGTTCCAGCACTGCAGGAGTCACAGCTGTGTGTGGTCAATCGGCATGCGGGAGATCGGACAGATCTGCGCGACCTCGTCAGGATCCATCGATCAACTCGAGTGAGAGTGTCCGCATGTTCCAGCACTGCAGGAGTCACAGCTGTGTGCGGTCAGTCGGCATGCGGGAGATCGGACAGATCTGCGCGACCTCGTTGGGATCCATCGATCAACTCGAGTGAGAGTGTCCCGACGTTCCAGCACTGCAGGAGTCACAGCTGTGTGCGGTCAGTCGGCATGCGGGAGATCGGACAGATCTGCGCGACCTCGTCGGGATCCATCGATCAACTCGAGTGAGAGTGTCCACACGTTCCAGCACTGCAGGAGTCACAGCTGTGTGCGGTCAATCGGCATGCGGGAGATCGGACAGATCTGCGCGACCTCGTCAGGATCCATCGATCAACTCGAGTGAGAGTGTCCGGACGTTCCAGCACTGCAGGAGTCACAGCTGTGTGCGGTCAATCGGCATGCGGGAGATCGGACAGATCTGCGCGACCTCGTCAGGATCCATCGATCAACTCGAGTGAGAGTGTCCACACGTTCCAGCACTGCAGGAGTCACAGCTGTGTGCGGTTAATCGGCATGAGGGGGATCGGACAGATCTGCGCAACCTCGTCGGGATCCATCGATCAACTCGAGTGAGAGTGTCCACACGTTCCAGCACTGCAGGAGTCACAGCTGTGTGCGGTCAGTCGGCATGCGGGAGATCGGACAGATCTGCGCGACCTCGTTGGGATCCATCTATCAACTCGAGTGAGAGTGTCCGGACGTTCCAGCACTGCAGGAGTCACAGCTGTGTGCGGTTAATCGGCATGCGAGAGATCGGACAGATCTGCGCGACCTCGTCGAGATCCATCGATCAACTCGAGTGAGAGTGTCCACACGTTCCAGCACTGCAGGAGTCACAGCTGTATGCGGTCAGTCGGCATGCGGGAGATTGGACAGATTTGCGCGACGTCGTCGGGATCCATCGATCAACTCGAGTGAGAGTGTCCACACGTTCCAGCACTGCAGGAGTCACAGCTGTGTGCGGTCAATCGGCATGAGGGGGATCGGACAGATCTGCGCGACCTCGTCAGGATCCATCGATCAACTCGAGTGAGAGTGTCCACACGTTCCAGCACTGCAGGAGTCACAGCTGTGTGCGGTTAATCGGCATGAGGGGGATCGGACAGATCTGCGCAACCTCGTCGGGATCCATCGATCAACTCGAGTGAGAGTGTCCACACGTTCCAGCACTGCAGGAGTCACAGCTGTGTGCGGTCAGTCGGCATGCGGGAGATCGGACAGATCTGCGCGACCTCGTTGGGATAATGACAGATGCCTCGCCGAGTGACTCAACGTGCTTTATTTCACAGCCATGTCTCCGTAGACATTCTGCAAGCGCCTGTGAAAATCTGCGATGCTTTGGTTTTGCGCAAAGGGAACTCAATGTCAGCTTTGCATGGAACGCACCTCCGTTACAGATGCCATTTTGATGGCTACGTACAGCGCCGCCACTTATCTGAACTTCATGACACCTTAGGGGCCGAAGCGAGAATACTGGGCGAGAGCAAAACGTGTTGCATTACTTATTGAATGCCCCTCGTATTTTCTGACCTCCAAACTCCCCTTGTAGTATCGCCTTCGCTCGTTGCCTTTTCCGCGTGGTTTCCTCTCCATTATTTTTCCATACTACACCACTGGCCATTAAAATTGCTACACCACGAACATAACGTGCTACAGACGCGAAATTTAACCGACAGGAAGAAGATGCTGTGATATTCATATGATAAGCTTTTCAGAGCACTCACACAAGGATGGCGCCGGTGGCGACACCTACAACGTGCTGACATGAGGAAAGTTTCCAACCGATCTCTCATACCCAAACAGCAGTTGACCGGCGTTGCCCGGTGAAACGTTGTGGTGATGCCTCGTGTAAGCAGGAGAAATGCGTACCATCACGTTTCCGACTTTGATAAATGTCGGATTGTAGCATATCGCGATTGCGGTTTATCGTATCGCGACATTGCTGCTCGCGTTGGTCGAGATCCAATGACTGTTAGCAGAATATGGAATCGGTGGGTTCAGGAGCGTAATACGGAACGCCGAGCTGCATCCCAACGGCTTCGTATCACTAGCAGTCGAGATGACAGGCATCTTATCTGCATGGCTGTAATGGACCGTGCAGCCAGGTCTCGATCCCAGAGTCAACAGATGGGGACGTTTGCGAGACAACAACCATCTGCACGAACAGTTCGACGACGTTTGCAGCAGCATGGACTATCACTCGGAGACCATGGCTGCGGTTACCCCTGACGCTGCATCACAGACAGGAGCGCCTCCGATGGTGTACTCAACGACGAACCTGGGTGCGCGAATGGCAAAACTTCATTTTTTTCGGATGAATCCAGGTTCTGTTTACAGCATCATGATAGTCGCATCCATGTTTGGCGACATCGCGGTGAACGCACATTGGAAGCGTGTATTCGTCATCGCCATGCTGGCGTATCACCCAGCGTGATGGTAAGGGGTGCCATTGGTTACACGTCTCGGTCACTTCTTGTTCGCACTGACGGCACCTTGAACAGTGGACGCTACATTTCAAATGTGTTACGACCCGTGGCTCTACCCTTCATTCGATCCCTGCATAACCCTACATTTCAGCAGGATAATGCACGACCGCATGTTGCAGTTCCTGTACGGGCCTTTCTGGATACAGAAAATGTTCGATTGCTGCGCTGGCCAGCACGTTCTCCAGATCTCACACCAACTGAAAACGTCTGGTCAATGGTGGCCGAGCAACTGGCTCGTCACAATACGCCAGTCACTACTCTTGATGAACTGTGGTATCGTGTTGAAGCTGCACGGGCAGCTGTACCTGTACGCGCCATCCAAGCTCTGTTTGACTCAATGCCCAGGCGTATCAAGGCCGTTATTACGGCCAGAGGTGGTTATGAGTACTGATTTCTCAGGATCTATGCACCCAAACTGAGTGAAAATGTAATCACATGTCAGTTCTAGTATAATACATTTGTCCAATGAATACCCGTTTACCATCTGCATTTCTTCTTGGTGTAGCAATTTTAATGGCCAATAGTGTAAGAAAAATAAAGACTGCTTTCTTCCGCAAATAAACTTAACAATGTCTTTCATATAACAGAATTTTAGTACATCAGAAATTAATGTTTTCCCGCCATGAAATAATTTTATACATATTTTAAAAACTAACACAGTCCCTTTCAAAAATGAAACCTTTCCTTTCTATATGAAACGGAAAATAAAGTTCTATTTTGTGTTTTATTCCTAGGGTTACAAAAATGTGAAAGAAATTGACAGAAAGAAAATATCAGTTCATCCGCTTAAAGTTTAAAGCGATTTCTTTTATCTCCACTTATCTCTTGTTGACCGTGCGGGGTAGCCGTGCGGTCTGGGCGTCTTGCACGGTTCGCGCGGCTACCCGCGTCGGAGGTTCGAGTTCTCCGTCGGGCATGGGTGTATGTGTGTGTTGTCCTTAGTGTAAGTTAGTTTAAGGTAGATCAAGTAGTGCATATGCCTAGGGACCGATGATCCCAGCTGTTTGGCCCCATAGTCCTTACCATAAATTTCCAAAAATTTGTCTATCGTCTTCGTTTTGTTATTCTTTTTTCTTTTTATTTCATTGTAAAAATTATGACTTTATGTTGTCCTTAGAAAATCTGTATAACTTTCATTGTAATTTTTCTGCTTTGTTTTGTGATTATCAGTTGTAGGATGTATCCAATAACCTTGCTTTCTTTTAAAATACAATGTATTGTCTGTACTTTTATTCAGTGAACAGCATTTTTCTTGACGTCTAGGTTCGGTATTTCGTCAGGGTTGTGCAAATCCGATGGTTTTACAGCGTTTTCAGAAGTTCTGTTGACGCAGGCACTTTTCTGTCTGGAAATGCTCCAAATGTCTTCGACTTTTTTTACACGAGAGTGTGTTCCTCGCTGTCATTTTAGTTGCAGATGGGACATCTTGGTGATAATACTAATTTTATCTTGTGTACCTTAGAATTTGTAGGTATTTTTTTGTTGACTGACGTGTATCATGCCGGTGGGAGGTCTCGATTATGGATATCTGTTCAAATTGCTGGCCAGTAGTTATGTGAGAACTTCAGATAAACAGCATTCTTGTTCTTACTTTTCATGAATTTTCTGTATACTTCTCACGCGCTTTCTTTTCCGGGATTCTGAGTTGGATGTAGGTGCATTCGATTGGGAAGTTAGTTGGTATGTGTGGTACACTCATTGGAGCGTTAAAACTGCATGGGGCTATTCCATTTAAAAAGTGTGTCATTGGCTATTTGGTGTGATTTTGTCTTATTATTCAGACGCCATTCTGGAGGCGCTGCAGTAAGTGAAAAAAAAAATCTTTTTACCTTCGAAAGACGCGTTTTCACCATCAAAACATATTACAAATCTAGGGAAAGTATTTGGAGAAACTTCGCATACAGTAAACAAATTTCGTTCGCGGAAACGTACCCGATTCGTCGAAGATATAAGTAATAGAAAAATTTGAGGAATGTGGTTTAGATGCCGATGTTAAGACACCAAAGTGACGTCATACTGGCCACTCTGCTGGAAATATTGCCTGAGCAAATGGGAGTGCACCCCAAAGACCTCGAACCTCGCTTCGCCGTCGCTCACAATAACTCAACATTTCGAGGAGTACCATGCCGCGAATTTTGACGAAGGCTCCTCATCGACGCCCTTACAAGGTTTAATTGTCGCAACATCTGGCGACCGACCATTCGCCGATTGCGTCTTGGAAGACCAAATTGTGAGTTTTGCAACGAATGTCAGCCATACGGACCAGGCGCTTTTGCAATTGGACAGGTACGTCACAAATCATAACTTTACTGTTTTGCAAAAGACTAAGTTTCTTTGGCCGTAAATGGAGGCTATGCACCTTTCTAGCAAGACAGCACCACCTGCCGTACCACGCGAATCATGCGCATTGATTGCCGGAGAAATTTCCCGCTCGTATCAACTCTCGCCATGGAGGCCAGAATCTGCCTCCAAGATTTTGCGAAAAGACACTGTGTGAAAGTTTCCTGGGGTGTTGGCCGGCAGCGGTGGCCGAGCGATTCTAGGCGCTTCAGTCCGGAACCGCGCCACTGCTACGGTCGCAGGTTTGAATCCTGCCTCGGGCATGGATGTGTGTGATGTTCTTAGGTTAGTTAGGTTTGAGTAGTTCTAAGTTCTAGGGGACTGGTGACCTCAGATGTTGAGTCCCATAGTGCTCAGAGCCATTTGAGCCTGTGGTGTTACGTGCAGTCACGAACAGAGAACGGTTCCTGCGTTACGTGACTAAATTTTACGCATCATTGCGGAAACGTTGTAAAAAGCATTACAGTTTGCCAACAAATTTTTGGTAGACATTCAACCACACTGTATACTGTTGAGTCTAAAATAAATGTATTTCGCATGTCCAAAGAACTACATTTAACGTGGCCACCTGTCAAAACCCTGAATATGGTCCCCAAAGATAGATGGCCTACTTGTGTTTATCCATTGTGCCTTCCACAGTGATGAGATCACCCAGGTAATGCCACTAAAACATTTCTCAGACAATAGCGCTCCCCTCTCCCTTTCGACGATTGTTGCGGGGTGTTTGCTTTCGGACGTTTCACACTGTACATGCCAACGGTCATCTGTCCGATGGAGGATAAAACGTGATTCATATGAAAAGGCCACCTGTCGCCACTCACAGTGCGTTTAGTTGGGTACTGGTGTGCAAATTCCAGCCGATTAACAGCACTCAGCATGGATGCGTAAGCCAGGCGCCTGCTTCAGAGGTCCGTAGGCAACGACGCTCAATGGTTCATCTGGGCGGTCGCTCACTGGACAGTTGCACCGACCGTTCACCCGCACACATCTCCGCAACCGTCGGTCACCCCTGTCTTGGCACATCACAGTTGCCTCGGCGCCATTTTGTCATGTTCGACGTAGTTTAAACACAGTCGCAAGCAAACAGTTTACAAACTTTGCCGTTTCGGAAATGGTTCCACCTTTGGCCTGAAAGCCAGTGATCGTCCCCTTTTGGACGTCAGATAAATCGCTACATTACGGCATCGATTGCACTGTTTTCCGACACGCTTTTATATCCGACACTGCTAGTGCTGCCATCTACCAACTGCGAGTGGGTATTCCACGCTGACGTCGATCAAAGGCGGTAGTCACGTTAATGTGGCTGGACCGTGTCATATGTTGTATTCACAAACTCAAAAAATGGTTCAAATGGCTCTAAGAACTATGGGACTTAACATCTGAGGTCATCAGTCCCCTAGAACTTAGAACTACAGGGTTATTACAAATGATTGAAGCGATTTCACAGCTCTATAATAACTTTATTATTTGAGATATTTTCACAATGCTTGGCACACACATACAAAAACTCAAAAAGTTTTTTTAGGCATTCACAAATGTTCGATATGTGCCCCTTTAGTGATTCGACAGACATCAAGCCGATAATCAAGTTCCTCCCACACTCGGCGCAGCATGTCCCCATCAATGAGTTCGAAAACATCGTTGATGCGAGCTCGCAGTTCTGGCACGTATCTTGGTAGAGGAGGTTTAAACACTGAATCTTTCACTTAACCCAACAGAAAGAAATCGAATGGGGTTAAGTAGGGAGAGCGTGGAGGCCATGACATGAATTGCTGATCATGATCTCCACCACGACCGATCCATCGGTTTTCCAATCTCCTGTTTAAGAAATGCCGAACATCATGATGGAAGTGCGGTGGAGCACCATCCTGTTGAAAGATGAAGTCGGCGCTGTCGGTCTCCAGTTGTGGCATGAGCCAATTTTCCAGCATGTCCAGATACACGTGTCCTGTAACGTTTTTTTCGCAGAAGAAAAAGGGGCCGTAAACTTTAAAGCGTGAGATTGCACAAAACACGTTAACTTTTGGTGAACTGCGAATTTGCTGCACGAATGCGCGAGGATTCTCTACCGCCCAGATTCGCACATTGTGTCTGTTCACTTCACCATTAAGAAAAAATGTTGCTTCATCACTGAAAACAGGTTTTGCACTGAACGCATCCTCTTCCATGAGCTGTTGCAACCGCACCAAAAATTCAAAGCGTTTGACTTTGTCATCGGGTGTCAGGGCTTGTAGCAATTGTAAACGGTAAGGCTTCTGCTTTAGCCTTATCCGTAAGATTTTCAAAACCGTCGGCTGTGGTACGTTTAGCTCCCTGCTTGCTTTATTCGTCGACTTCCGCGGGCTACGCGTGAAACTTGCCCGCACGCGTTCAACCGTTTCTTCCCTCACTGCAGGCCGACCCGTTGATTTCCACTTACACAGGCATCCAGAAGCTTTAAACTGCGCATACCATCGCCGAATGGAGTTAGCAGTTGGTGGATCTTTGTTGAACTTCGTCCTGAAGTGTCGTTGCACTGTTATGACTGACTGATGTGGGTGCATTTCAAGCACGACATACGCTTTCTCGGCTCCTGTCGCCATTTTGTCTCACTGCGCTCTCGAGCGCTATGGCGGCAGAAACCTGAAGTGCGGCTTCAGCCGAACAAAACTTTATGAGTTTTTCTACGTATCTGTAGTGTGTCGTGACCATATGTCAATGAATGGAGCTACAGTGAATTTATGAAATCGCTTCAATCATTTGTAATAGCCCTGTACTTAAACCTAACTAACCAAAGGGCATCACACACATCCATGCCGAGGCAGGATTCGAACCTGCGACCGTAGCGGTCGCGCGGTTCCAGACTGAAGCGCCTAGAACCGCTCGGCCACACCGGCCGGCGGCATAGGTAATTCTGTTTCGTCATGTACATAGATGGCCAGGGAATCATAAATGTAAGTACGTATATCCGAAAGAACAGACACAATATATGTACAGCAGTAACAAAAAAACTCGATCCATACGACCAGGCGACACGTTTCCATTGATCCATGGACCGAAGTGGCTGATCACGTACCTACTCTAGTCGTAATTGACGATCTATATGGGTCAAAAAGGGAGCACGTAGGTGCTGCTGCATATCCCGACATTCAACAATGTGCTGTGAACGGTGAGCCCCGCGGCACGTCTGCCAGCACTACCATTATACAGCATTTGTCGTCAGGTCACTTCCTATCTTGTTTAACAGAGCTGGCAACTCTCCAACCTTTACGTTCTGTCATAAGGCGTGGATTTCCGGCACCATGTCGCCTACTCGTGGAGTCACTGACTTTCAGCCTCTTTCCGCAGATGCTCACGAGTGTAGCATCGGAACAACAGACCAATTTCCCCGACTGAGTGCAATATCATTAAACAGTTGATGGTTCAAATGGTTCAAATGGCTGTGAGCACTATGGGACTTAACTTCTGAGTTCATTAGTCCCCTAGAACTTAGAACTACTTAAACCTAACTGACCTAAGGACATCACACACATCCATGACCGAGACAGGATTCGAATCTGCGACCGTAGCGGTCGCGCGGTTCCAGACTGAAGCGCCTAGAACCGCTCGGCCACACCGGCCGGCCAAACAGTTGACTCCATGATTAGGTATAGCTTTTAGAACTGGCACAAAAACATCTTCTATAAAGTCTTCTTTTATAACTTCTAAGCTTTTTGGCGTCGATGCTGAGAAAATTAGAATAGTATACGAGAAACTTAATGTAATAGATGAGTTTTGCTATTTGGGCAGCAAAATAACTGATGGTGACGGACACTACGCTTGTCCGCCCTCTTTTAGAATACTGCTGCGCGGTGTGGGATACTTACCAGATAGAACTGACGGAGTACATCGAAAAAGTTCAAAGAAAGGCAGCACGTTTTGTATTATCGCGAAATATGGGAGAGAGTGTCACAGAAATGATACCGGATTTGGGCTGGAAATCATTAAAAGAAAGGCGTTTTTCGTTGCGACGGAAACTTCTCACGAAATTCCAATTATCAACTTTCTCCTCCGAATGCGAAAATATTTTGTTGACCCTGACCTACACAGGGCGGAACGATCACCACGATAAAATAAGGGAAATCAGAGCTCGTACGGAAAGGTATAGGTGTTCATTCTTTCCGCGCGCTATACGAGATTGGAATAATAGAGAATTGTGAAGGTGGTTCGATGAACCCTCTGCCAGGCACTTAACTGTGATTTGCAGAGGATCCATGTAGATGTAGATTAGAGAGTATATAAAATGCAGGCCAACAATGGCAAGAAAAGGGTTTCTGAAGAAAAGAAATTTGTTAACATCGAATATAAGTTTAAGTATTAGTCTTTTCTGTAGGTATTATTTGTGTGAAGTGTAGCCATGTATGGAAATGAAACATAGACGATAAACAGTTTAGAGGAGAACAGAAGCTTTTGAAACGTGGTGTTTAGTTACTACACCATTGAAACTACAAACTAGTGTAACTAGTCGCATTGATTACATATTCTACAACGCGCTTCGGGGATTTATTCCTCCATCAACAGGCACATTTATGCCAATAAGGCACTGATGTTTTGTATGTACCACGTTTGTGTAACCTAGCTGATACTAAAATAGTTTTTTGTGTTCTGCTTCGAGACAGCACCAGAGACTATCCACGTACATTGTTAACTGACAAAAATCACCTGACGGTGGAAACGCAAAGTGGCGACGATAATAAATGTGACTGGTGCCAGTTATTTGAATTTTCGGGTGCTATACTCAGCTGTCACGGTGAAGCCTAATCTAAAATGTTCCCCTACAACTTTGAATAAAAGAATTTGATTTCTACGCTTGTTATTGCCGTCGTAAGAATTTCGGGCAGCCTACCTATGTAGGCGAACCCAAGAGCGGCACAAAAGAATGGCCCTAATTTCTAACGCGAATTTCACTCAGTTGCGCATATAAATACGTGCAGATTACACACACACACACACACACACACACACACACACACACACACACACGTACAGATGTAAGTGGTGTAGTGTACAACAGAGAATTAATCACAAATCCCCTCATCCCCCTGATTGTTTAAACAATCGAACTCCCAAATATAAAACAGTTTCTAACATCTGATTAGTTAACAAATAATGTGCTATATATTTGACGTCAAGCATTAAAAACGTCTATGACTGAAGGTTTTAGATTCCAACGCGAAAAACAACAGAAAAACATGACAAAATGTAACATAGTAACATATTGTAACTATCACATAATATATTTGCTATATGCATACAGAGAAACGTCTATCACGGGTCACTGAAGATGCTTCACAAATAACGAAAAGCGTACGACAATAAACAAACTGCCTTCAATTAGTTGCATAGACGGAACATACGTCTATGAATTTTTAAGTTTTGTTTACAATCTCCACAGAATCCATCGACTGATGCCGCCGCCATCTGCACATACATGACTACCCCATAACTCACGCTGGTGTGTTTAGCAGATGGTTCTATGCACTACTTTCAAGCTATTTCTCGATTGCCGCACTCTTGAAATACACGTGAACAGCTAAATTTTTCTGTGCAAGCTCTGTTTGCTCTTATTTTAGCACGATAGTCATTCGTTCCTATACCGATGGGAGTCAACAAAATATTTTGGCATTTAGAGTATAAATATGATGAATGAAATTTCTTGAAAAGATCCCGCCGCAACGAGAAGTATTCCAATGATTGCCACGTCAACTTGCATATCATAACCATGACGCTATGTTCTCTATTTCGCTATAATACAAAACTAGATGACCTTCTTTGAACTTTTTCGATGTTCTCAGTCAATCATATCGGGTAAGAATACCATACCGCGCAGCGGCATTCCAGAAGAGGACGGAAAAGGGCCGTAAAGGCAGTATGTAGTACATATGTTGCATCTTCTAAGTCTTCCGCCAGTAAAACTCAGCCTGCTTATCTCATGCACAAGATTTTCTCTGCTACGGTTCCAATTTACATTGTTCGTAAATGTAATTCGCAGATATTTAGCTGACATCATTTTATCCATTGCTGTCTGTGTTTCTTTCGTGACTGTATTGCTTTCGTAAAATAAAGAACAATCGCCTTTAGTCACAACTGTGATATTATTTCAATACACGATGCATTTCGAGCCCTGGGGGTTCATCTTCAGGTTCTTTGACAGTCTACATCTTTTTTCTCAAATTTAGGTTAATTCTGCTCCTGGTAAGATTACACTGGTACAACTAAATGGGACAGAGTGAATGTGAATTTACAAAACTAAGACAAATCGAAAAATAAATTACTGTTCCAAAGGTGGAAACGTGATTTTGAATTGCAATATGAGGAGACATGTTTATGTACATATGACTATATACACCTTCCCTTATCCAACACTTTTGTAAACACAAAGCCGGCCGCGGTGGTCTCGCGGTTCTAGGCGCTTCAGTCCGGAACCGCGTGACTGCTACGGTCGCAGGTTCGAATCCTGCCTCGGGCATGGATGTGTGTGATGTTCTTAGGTTAGTCAGGTTTAAGTAGTTCTAGGTTCTAGGGGACTGATGACCTAAGATGTTAAATCCCATAGTGCTCAGAGCCATTTGAACCATTTGTAAACACAAATCAAAACAAGTCAAAGAATTTGAAATGTAAAGACGCTGAATTTCTGTAAATACACAGGTGCTATTATTTCGAAGAAGGTACAAAGCTATTATTTTAATAGTTACACTTCGATATCATGTGGCAGATGTGATAATATGTTATCAAATGGTTGCACTATTCATTCAACATGTTTTCAGAAGGTTTTTCTTCGTTTAACGTTATTTATAATTGTCAATAAAACTTTTTAGGGTATGTGACACCACTGTCAATATATGAAATTCTCTGACATTCCGGTCACTGTTGCAACTGGCCTCCCTCAGGGCGTTTTGCTTACAGTAGTCAAAACTTACTGATGAGGGTCATTTGCAGCAAGTGGTCAAAATATGGGAACTTTTTATGTATTAACAGTGTGGTCACATACCCTGAAAAGCTGTATTGACATTGACAACGGCCGCGAAACGTATGCTTGCAGTTATTTCTAATTATTCGAGTAGAACAAGTTTTTTTTTAGTTTTTTTAGCCTGGTTTTCTGTGCGGAGTACAGGTAGTTGTGGATGTCACTTGGTCTGCAGAGTACCCACTACGTTGTGATTTATCTACTCCACTGTGTTCCATAACTGTGATGTTTGTGTTTACTGTGTGAAGCAGTGGAGTAGAAGCTTGTTGTGTGTAGAAAAGGATATTTTAATAATGGTGGTTCTAAATAAATTAGCAATTTTCCTTGATGCTGAAAAATCAACTGTCAAACTAGCGAGCAAAATACAGGCCAACATCCTTAATAGAAGTACTGCAGGAATAACAACTGAATCAACAGATAACTACGCAAGTATACCCTATTTAGGCAAAGTATCACAAAAAACTGCTATCTTATTTAGAAACGCCAATATTAAAATATCCTTTTCCGCAAACAACAGACTTGGACACCACTTACCTCACACAGTAACCACAAAGACCCCAGTAACAGAATACAATGGAATGTACAAAGTCCAATGTAACAGTTGCCGTGCATATTAGATGGGTGAAACAGGAAGAACATTCCATACACGTTACTGCTTTGACAAATCCACAATAGCTAACCACATGTACCTTAATGTGCACAGACTAAGTGACATCCACAATAATCTAACTGTTGTTCTCACAGAAAACCACAGTGAAAACTTGATCTACTAAAACAATTAGAAATAATATTATACAAAAAAACTCTTCTGAAAACATCTTCAATGAACAAAAAGAGATTAGCTGCCGCAGATTTTCAGTAACTTCAAAAGTTTATTATTTCACAAATATTTGTTTTGTAAATGATTTGTATGTATAATTAATAATATAACAGCTTCGTATCTTCTTTTAAACAATAACATCTGTGGACTTATAAAGATGCAGCGACTTTACAATTGAAATTCTTTGACTTGTTTTGACGTGTGTTTTCAAATGTGCAGTATAATGGAAAGTGTATATACTCGTATGTACATAAACATGACTACTCATATTGTACTTCAAAAACATGTATCCATTAATGCAAACCTAAGCTATTTTTCGTTTGTCTTACTGTCGTAAAATTATATTTGCAATGAACCACTTTCTAATATACCAATGTAATGTTACCAGGACCAGAACTGACCTAAATTTGGAAAAAAAAGATGTAGACTGTCATAGCATCTAAAGATGAGATCCCAGGACTCCAAATGCATCGTGCATTGAATAAAATGACGATTGTGATTGAAGACGATTGTTCCATATTTAGTTGAATAGTCAACCTTTAAATTTATGTTACTTATCGAGTAACCGAAATATAACAATCTTTTTAGTGCTTATTTGAAGGACCTCACACTTTTTATTGTTCAGAGTCTATTGCCACTTTTCGCACCTTGCATATATCTTATGTAAATCAGTTTGTGATTCGTTTTCATCTTATGAAGACTTGATTAGACGGTAAACGACGACATCATTGGCAAACAATCGAAGAGGGCTGATCAGACTGTCTCTTAACTTATCTATATAGTTTAAAAACAATAAAAAATGTTCAAATCTGTGTGAAATCTTATGGGACTTACCTGCTAAGGTCATCAGTCGCTAAGCTTACACACTACTTAACCTAAATTATCCTAAGGACAAACACACACACCCATGCCCGAGGGAGGACTCGAACCTCCGCCGGGACCAGCCGCACAGTCCATGACTGCAGCGCCTAAGACCGCTCGGCAAATCCCGCGTGGCTGAAAAACAACAGAGACAGTATAACGCTTCCTTGGCGAACCCTAGGTATTAATTTCACTAGTAACTTCCTATTGCTACAAACTGTGACTGTTCTGACACAATATCACGAATGCAATCGCGCAATTGAGACGGTAGTCCATAAGCACTCAATCTGATACGAATCTGCTTGTTGAAGAACTGTGCCAAAAGCCTTCTGGAAATTAGAAATAAGCTTAAGATAATCTGCCCATTGCACTCATTACTTCGTGCGAATAAACAGCCATTTGTATTTCATAAGAACGACACTTTCTGAATACGTGCTAGTCGATGTGTCAATAAATCGTTCTCTTCGGGGCATTTCGTAGTGTTAGAATGCAGTATACGTTCCATATTCCTACTACAAATCGATGTGAATGATATGAGTCTATAATTTAGAGGATTAATTACATTCTCTTTCCTGAGTTTTGGTGTGACCTGTGCAATTTCCCATTGTTTAGGTAGTCGAGCGAGAATTTGAATATGATGGAGCTGTTTCACCATAATCTGAAGGAACGTAATTTTTATACAGTCAGGGGCCGAAGGACATGTTTATTAAGCATTGCTTTTAATAATTTAATACGGTTGTATATTGGTTATTGGAGATGGAGCTCAGGCTTTAATTGAACAAGAATTGAGTAGGAAATAGTCTGCTGTCACTCCGAAAAAAATCATTTCGGCTTCAGCTTGAAGCGATTTGCGGAAACCAAGGAAAACAAAATTCAGGATGAGAGAAAAGAGGTTAGAATCCTGCTGCTTCTAAATTATTGTCCAAAATATTGTCTACTGCAATAGATATCAAACTGTGAAATTTCAGCTAGACAGCAGTACACGTGAAATTTAAGCATTGGTTAACTACCTCGAGTGGCACTGGGAAACGGGAAATGATGCTACGCTGACGTAACACCTTGGTGGTAACTATTGGCGTATTGACGGAATTTGAGTGGCTGCTGATTGCACTCGGGCGAGTTTTGTGGCGCAGCAGAACCGTGTTTTACGGTACATCCACGCGTCGTCTCTTTCCTCGTGCGCTAGCCCCCACGAACGGAAACCAAAGCGCATGCTTCAAAATTGGATGGTCGCATGAAATAAACGCCTGTGTGCTACAGTGTACATATGTTGCCGAAATGTTTCTGCTGTTGAATGTCACACAAAAAATGAACAGGACTTATTTGGAGGAAATTTAATGTAGTTAAATTTTGCGCTGGGCCATGTTTTCGCTGGAAGGCACACTTTCCGTAGTATTCGAGAAAAAAGTACAGAAATGACCTTCAAGCTCCCCTCTACCCCCCCACACTCATCCTCACCGTCAGGATTCTAGTACGTTGTTCGTGGCACTGTCTTCTTTCACTGTACAAAAATTTCCGATTGCAGAAACTACTCCCGATATTCAACATTTTTTGCTCTCTATTGATTGGGCTGTTACTCCACCAGCATAGTTTTCCATTTCGTTAAAATCATCATTTCAAACATGCGGGTAATGAAAGAAAAAGACTTTTGAACACGTTACGCTAAAACTAATTACGTTAACAATTCGGCCCAAACTTAACTCTTGCAAAGACAGTAATCTCGAAGTCAGAAGACCTGACGAATACAACGATGTAATTGTTTATTATATGCTGTTGAAATTCAGAAAGCTGTTAGGTAAAACACAAATGTCAATTTTACAATTCGTAGGTGCTCCATTAAGACGGTCACGTAATAAGGCCAGTCAGTGAAGACCGAAAGAGGTCAAATATGGGAAATAATTCGAGTAGTAGGAAATTTTTATATTGTGGAAGGAGGGAGTGGCGCGAATGACATGCTAGAAGCCCTGAGTGGTGAGTGATGAGCTTGGGCGTGGACGTGCGTTTGAAGGTCACTTCTGTACGTTTTTCTTGAATAACTCGAAAACTACGACCTTTGCGTCAACGTATCCCAGTACAATCTTTAACTACTTTACATTTCCTACAAAAAAAGGTCCCCTTCATGTTTTCTGTAGGACTAAGTTTGCGCTTAGCGAGGGAGAGAATACGAAAATCTCGCTCGTAGTTTTTTAAGGAAATATGTGACATTCAGAGTTGCATGAAGCAACATCGGCGGGGGCACCTTAAACATCTTGTATATGCGAAGATTTCATGCCTAATAGGTGCTGGTGGATGCTGCTTTGAAGAGATGTTATAAGAGTAACTTCGTGTGTAAGTTATCCACATAAATAAAATTATTCCAAAAGTGTATCTAATTCGAAAATAAACAACATATTGAACGAGAAATGTGCGGCACAGATATATTAATTGCAGTAGTTCCTTGAAAGAAGTCACTTTTCTGCATGAGGCTATAATTTATTGGAAATGAAAACTTTATATCATTTACTTTGTGATTAGCTAATTTCATCACCAGAGCTCCAGAGAAGCAATTCTGACACTGGGATTAATAAAGGAAGCAAGACATGAAAAATAATCAAGACATATTCATAGGATTTGTCAACATGGAAAAAGCGTTCGACAATGTAATATGGTGCAAGGTGTCCGAATTTCTAAGAAAAATAGGAATAAGCTATAGGGCAATACGGATAATACAAATGTGAACAAGAATCAAGAGGCAACAGTAAGAATGGAAGACAAAGAACGAAGTTCTGGGACTAAAAAGATTAGCGACTTCCTTCGGACAATAATCATTATTAAAATTATTTGTTAATTAATGGGACTGGTTTAGGCTATAATATCAGAGACGACAAAAGCAATTGTCAACGGTTGTTGAGACTTAAGGGGATTTCCTGACGATTATTCTCACGGCCTGTAACTGCTTGAAAGAGGGTGGCAGTGTGTAACGGTGTCATGGTAGGACTTCTATCACCATCAACATACCAATTGTTTCCTTTCCATTTATAAACTTTGACTCAGATGTTTTCGAGCCGAGGTTTTCTACACCGCTATTTCAGACAGATACATTTACAACCCTTCATCATCTTAGAAACTTTTTATCACCATCACGGATATAACTTGTGTGTCCACGTATTCAGCAAAGCTGTATCAGGGTGAACGAAAGACATTTGAACCTAATTTCACTCGTGAGTCAACTGATTAAATAACAAGATGACTCATGACCGAAGGTGCATTCCTTACGATCAGGAAGTCACTAAGACCTCAAATATGCAACTATGGGTGCCTGTAATATTACATTATTGTTTGTAAACCTCATCTGTAAGAACTGCTATAGTATCTTATATTTTAATATCTTCATCAAACAGTTATTATACATGGTGCAGTCACATTAACGTGACCACCTGTCGAAAGCCTGAATGAATGCGTTTTGCAGAGGCGGATAGCTGCGAGACGTGCAGGAAAAGAGTCAGTGAGGTTGTGGAAGGTACCGACAGGGATGTGGAGGTATGCCGACTCCAGTGGCGTGGCCAGCAGCGCTACGTTTCTCCGTTCAGGGTCAAGGAATGAACAGTCCATTCGAGGTGGTCCCACAGATTCTCGACTTGGTTTAAATCCGGGGAGTTTGGAAGTACGGTAAATTCATTTTCGTGTTCCGCTGTTTTCTCAGGATCTATGCACCCAAATTGCGTGAAAATGTAATCACATATCAGTTCTAGTATAATATATTTGTCCAATGAATACCTGTTTATCATCTGCATTTCTTCTTGGTGTAGCAATTTCAATGGCCAGTTGTGTATTTTTGGTCCTGTAGTATCGATGTTTTGTTTCTTTGAGTTACCAAAGTTGCTCTCTTAGACCTCGAGTAGGTGGGTTCTCACGGTAAAACGCAAAGTTCTGCATACGAATGATTCATAGCACGGGATGAGTGATTTATATTCTAAGCACATTTTCGTCTGGTTCTGAGCGTTCAGGGTCACGCACTTCTCTCGTCAGTCGTGTGACGTACTTGTAACAAACAGTTGAACGGTTTATTACTTCAGCCGACGTGTCACTGCCAGGATTCACGTCAACTGTCAGCAATGAGATCAGCAGCGGTGTAAGAGCGCGCGAGGAAGTCGGCCTCGAAGGCAGCAGGCGGCACCTGCGCAGGGGGGTCGAGTGTCAGGGAGAGGAGGTGGCGAGGTGAGGAGGAAGACCTGCCGAGCCTGCCGGGCTCCCCGCTGGGGTTAAGCGACACTTGTTGGCCGGCGCCACAGGTTAGCCGCCGCTAATCCGCACCCGGCTCCAGGGAGCCGAGGCGACGCCAGCCGAGAACGCGCCGGCGGCGACACTTCGTCTGGTGGTGAGCTAGCGCTGGTACACCACGTTCACCCGTTTCCGTAAACCGATTTCCTACACCGCGCCTCAGTGGTCATGTTAACACTCCAACATTAACAACTTCACTGTCGGCCTCATTCATAGTCGCAGTTATACATGTTACTTACACTACCGGCCATTAAAATTGCTACACCAAGAAGAAATGCAGATGATAAACGGTTATTCATTGCACAAATATACTATACTAGAACTGACATGTGATTACATTTTCACGCAATTTGGGTGATTACATCCTGAGAAATCAGTACCCAGAACAACAACCTCTGGCCGTAATAACGGCCTTGATACGCCTGGGCAATGAGTCAAACAGAGCTTGGATGGCGTGCACAGGTACAGCTGCCCATGCAGCTTCAACACGATACCACAGTTCATCAAGAGTAGTGACTGGCGTATTGTGACGAGCCAGTTGCTCGGGCACCATTGAGCAGCTCTTTTCAATTGGTGAGAGATCTGGAGAATGTGCTGGCCAGGGCAGCAGTCGAACATTTTCTGTATACAGAAAGGCCCGTGCAGGACCTGCAACATGCGGTCGTGCATTATCCTTGTTGTGGACTCGCAAGACAGCCAATCCACAGTGACGGGTAGCCGAAAGGCACGCGTTTAAGCTCACGCAGGCTGGCGTGAGGTCTGGAACAGGTAAAGTAATTATACTAGCAAAAGAAGGTACGTAGCTTCTGAAATACTTAACTTTAATCCATAATTGGTGAACATCGGTCTGACGGTACATGCATCACAAGATAAATAGCAAATGATAATGGCGCCTTGCTAGGTCGTAGCAAATGACGTAGCTGAAGGCTATGCTAACTATCGTCTCGGCTAATGAGAGCGCAATTTGTCAGTGAACCGTCGCTAGCAAAGTCGGCTGTACAACTGGGGCGAGTGCTAGGAAGTCTCTCTAGCCCTGCCGTGTGGCGGCGCTCGGTCTGCAATCACTGATAGTGGGGACACGCGGGTCCGACGTATACTAGCGGACCGAGGCCGATTTAAAGGCTACCACCTAGCAAGTGTGGTGTCTGGCGGTGATACCACAAGCCTGCTGAAATGTAGGGTTTCGCAGGGATCGAATGAAGGGTAGAGCCACGGGTCGTAACACATCTGAAATGTAACGTCCACTGTTCACAGTGCCGTCAGTGCGAACAAGAGGTGACCGAGTCGTGTAACCAATGGCACCCCATACCATCACGCCGGGTGATACGCCAGTATGACGATGACGAATACACGCTTCCAGTGTGCGTTCACCGCGATGTCGCCAAACACCAATGCGACCATCATGATTCTGTAGACAGAACCTGGATTCATCCGAAAAAATGACGTTTTGCCATTCGTGCACCCAGGTTCGTCGTTGAGTACACCATCGCAGGCGCTCCTGTCTGTGATGCAGTGTCAAGAGTAACCGCAGCCATGGTCTCCGAGCTGATAGTCCATGCTGCTGTAAACATCGTAGAACTGTTCGTGCAGATGGTTGTTGTTTTTCAAACGTCCCCATCTGTTGACTCTGGGATCGAGACGTGGCTGCACGATCCGTTACAGCCATGCGGATAAGATGCTTGTCATCCCGGCTGCTAGTAATACGAGGCCGTTGGGATCCAGCACGGCGTTCCGTTTTACCCTCCTGAACCCAGCGATTCCATATTCTGCTAACAGTCTTTGGATCTCGACCAACGCGAGCAGCAGTGTCGCGATACGATAAACCGCAATCGCGATAGGCTACAATCCGACCTTTATCAAAGTCGGAAACGTGATGGTACGCATTTCTCCTCCTTACACGAGGCATCACAACAACGTTTCACCAGGCAACGCCGGTCAACTGCTGTTTGTGTATGAGAAATCGGTTGGAAACTTTCCTCATGTCAGCACGTTGTAGGTGTCGCCATCGGCGCCAATCTTGTGTGAATGCTCTGAAAAGCTAATCATTTGCATATCACAGCATCTTCTTCCTGTCAGTTAAATTTCGCGTCTGTAGCACGTCATCTTCGTGGCGTAGCAATTTTAATGGCCAGTAGTGTAGGTTATATACCATCTTTCCGGCTATAGTAATAGTCTTGTTAATACCAAACGTCATCATCATTATCAGTTATCTGCTATATTAGCAGGTCCTTTGCCTCTCTATTTTCTGTGACCCATTGCTTCCTTCTTAAGGCTGCTGTATGTTGTACCGTCCATCCAGTATGTGAAATCTTTTCTTTCCTCGCTTCCTTTTCCCTTGTACATAACCTCCTAAACCTGTTTTTATCAGTCCATCATTCTTTCTTAAAATATGCCCAATCCAATTTCTTTTTCTTCTTTTTATTACATCTAGTAACTGTCTTTCCTCTCCCACTCTTCTCAGTACCTCTTCATTTTTTACTCTCGCCATGTCCACATCTAAAAAGCCTCCAGCCTTTCTCTGTCTTTCTTCCTCAAAGTCCACGTTTGAGCCCCATACAGAAGAACACTCCATACAAGTCATTTTGTAAGTCTCTTCCTGAGTTCTCTGTCAAGATCGCTGCAGAAAATTCTCCTTTTCTTATAAAATGCCACTTTTGCCATTGCTATCCTTGTTTTAATTTCTGTGGTGCACTACCAGTCGGTGTCTATCCTGTTTCCAAGATAGTTAAAATTTTGAACCTGTTCTAATATTTCTCCATTCAGTATAATTTTTATTTCTTTATTTCCTCAAAGTGCGAATACTTTTGTTTTCTTTGCGTTAATTTGTATTCCATACTTTTTTCCGTTAGCTTCAATGGTGTCCACCAAAGCCTGTAATTCCTTTTTCCCTGTGGCTAAAAGGACCATGTCATCAGCAAACCTCAAACACCCTACTCTTCTTCCTCCAGTTTCTACTCCTTTGTCATCTAATGAACGTTGGTCAATCATATTTTCCAAGTAGAGGTTGAAAAGGGTATGTGATACACAGCATCCTTGTCTTACTCCTTATCCTAGTCCGATACAGTTTGTACTTTCTCCTCTCTCATTAACTGAGGCTTTTTGATTAAGATATACTGAGTTTACAGTCTTCTGCTTTTCCAGTCCACTGTCTTTTCCCTCATTACAGTCGCCAAACCTCATTGTCAAATGCCTTTTCTAGATCGATGAAGCACATAAATAGGTCTCTTCCTTTTTCAATAAACCTTTCTCCCAAGATTCGTAGGACGTGTTTAGCTTTATTTCAAAGCCTCTACACTGGTCAGTGTAGCAAATATGATTTCTCTTACAATTAGTACCAGTAAAAAGTATTAAATTACTATTATTACATTCATTTGTTTCCAACTTCACCCCTAATGTTCTTACTAACATAGGTGTCCGATTATAGCACAATAAACCTCACTGACAGAAAATATACTCTCGAGGGAGAAGAAACGACGCACCACGAAAGAGCTATGCAACTTGGCCACAAATTGATATTCATACAGGTATCGACGGAAGATTCAAAACTTTAATTGCAAACACATGCAACTTGGGGAATTCAGGTGGACTTCCTTACATCAGGTTTGCAGCGGAGGCCTGAGAACGGCAGCTGAGTTTAACTTTCAAAAGTATCTTGAAGCACCTTTTAGCGAGACGTTATTTATGCGAATTTTTTTAACAACTGAATCCTTCAGAACCATGTGCAAGTGACGTGTTTTTTTCTTAAAATTTTAGACGTTGAACCGACGGAAAATTTTGAGGATGAGGAAAGGAGCATCGTCTCCCCTGTGTTATGACTGGAGGAGCCGTCTGACACCACTGAAAAATTAGTCCTGTTGGTTGGTCCGCCAGCCCCCACGAAGTCTTATCGCTCTATGTGCACAGAGGCGAGGCAGGTTGGAATAAGTACAGTTAGCCAGTCGCAGAAGAGTCGCTGAGCTGGTCTTTGGTGAGTATGGTGTACCGCTCTTGTGTGTACATAGACACATAGACGGTGATTTTGGATGGGGGTTAGCTCAGATTATTGGAGTTAAGAACTTTCTGCAATCTTAAGGTCATAATGTCAGAAGCATTATGGGGCAGAACTTGTTCTCGCTCGGTCACGATTTACTACATGAATCATGGTTTCAACTAAGTTACACGTCCCCTCCCACTGCAAAAAGAAACCAGTTCTGACAACTCAACTTTTGCTAGAAAGTGGTGAATATAAGCCTCGGTTATTCTGTGACTGAGTTTTTGCATATGTGCGACCATGTTTCGTCCTTGACCCTGCCCATTCCTCAGTGAATAATGATGATTAATACAATTAGCTTGTACGGAACCGTAGTGTTAGGATTTAATACGTGTTTCATGTTAAATGAAGTTCAAGAGTAAGCTCCACTTTGTGAATAAATGTCCTTCAAGTATCAATTCAGTTCGTTAAACTTGCCCCAGCACGCCGGCCTTCCCCTTGCGATCACTGACATCATGTAATCTGTAAGACAAAGACACTAGGAAGGATTTAGAAAAGTTAAATCCCTCATCATTCGAACTGAAATCCGGAGTTAGATATCCGCTATGCGTTTTTCTTTTGCTTGAATCTAGAGTTAAATTCAGTAAATATAAAAATATATTCGGGGTAGGAAATGAAAGAGGAAGTCGTCTGGTAGAATTTTGCACAGAGTATAACTTAATCATAGCTAACAGTTGGATCAAGAATCATAAAAGAAGGTTGTATACATGGAAGAAGCCTGGAGATACTAGAAGGTATCAGATAGAATATATAATGGTAAGACAGAGATTTAAGAACCAGGTTTTAAATTGTAAGACATTTCCAGGGGCAGATGTGGACTCTGACCACAATCTATTGGTTATAACTGTAGATTAATACTGAAGACACTGCAAACAGGTGGGAATTCAAGGAGATGAAACCTGGATAAACTGACTAAACCAGAGGTTGTACAGAGGGTCAGGGAGAGCATAAGGGAACAATTGACAGGAATGGGGGAAAGAAGCACAGTAGAAGAAGAATGGGTAGCACTGAGGGATGAAGTAGTGAAGGCAGCAGAGGATCAAGTAGGTAAAAAGACGAGGGCTAGTAGAAATCCTTGGGTAACAGGAGAAAGATTGAATTTAATTGATGAAAGGAGAAAATATAAAAACCCAGTCAATGAAGCAGGCAAAAAGGAATACAAACGTCTCAAAAATGAGAGTGAGAGGAAGTGCAAAATGGCTAAGCAGGGATGGCTAGAGGACAAATGTAAGGATGTAGAGGCTTATCTCACTAGGGGTAAGATAGATACTGTCTACAGGAAAATTAAAGAGACCTTTGGAGAGAAGAGAACCACTTGTATGAATATCAAAAGCTCAGATGGAAACCCAGTTCTAAGCAAAGAAGGGAAAGCAGAAAGGTGGAAGGAGTATATAGAGGGTCTATACAAGGGCAATGTACTTGAGGACAATATAATGGAAATGGAAGAGGATGTAGATGAAGATGAAGTGGGAGATACGATACTGCGTGAATAGTTTGACAGAGCACTGAAAGACCTGAGTCGAAGCAAGGCCCCGGGAGTAGACAACATTCCATTGGAGCTACTGACGGCCTTGGGATCACAAATTTAGCATTGGAGGGCAGCGTGGAGGGTAAAATCGTAGAGGGAGACCAAGAGATGAATGCACCAAGCAGATTCAGAAGGATGTAGGATGCAGTAGGTACTGGGAGATGAAGAAGCTTGCACAGGAAAGGGTAGTATGGAGAGCTGTGTCAAACCAGTCTCAGGACTGAAGACCACAACAACAACAATATAAAGTGGCATAGCTACCTGAGCGTCATCTGTGTCTGTCCTTTAACAGGGAATGCTCACAGCTAGAAGGCTCAGTGTGGTGCAAAAATGTGAAGCAAGCAGGCAACCATGCCATGAGGACACACTCGTGTACCTACAGCCAACTGTGCGAGTTTGAAAGGTGTCAAAGTGTGGCCTTCCGATTGGCAGAATGGTCCTTGTTGTTCAACACATCACCTTCCTCTTGCAACAACGGCAAAAAATGGATCTAACAACAGAATAATGTTCGGCCACCCACTGGCAGTGCGTTCAACACTGCTCGTGAGACTCAACGTGCTCAACAAGACGTGCAGCAATTTCCCTGGTCAACACGATCTCGAGACTTCTCTTCCATCGAGCACGTGTCGGATATGATGTGACAAGGACTGACTAGTGCGATACGTCAACCAACAACACTTACAGAACTAAATGAACAGATCGAGCAGGCGTGGAACAATGTATCCCAGGGCAGTATTCAGCATCCGTACTATCCACTGGATGCCAGAGTCAGCGCCTGCATTGCCGTCCTTGGAGGGTACACCACGTACTAATACGGGTGTTCGGCATGGATCGATACCTGGCACCTCAGAACCGCTTGTGTTGTTGATCTGTAAGTGTAATCATTTCAGAAATGGTTCAAATGGATCTAAGCACTATGGGACTTAACGTCTTAGGCCATCAGTCCCCTAGAACTTGGAACTACTTAAACCTAACTAACCTAAGGCCATCACACAACACCCAGCCATCACGAGGCAGAGAAAATCCCTGACCCAGCCGGGAATCGAACCCGGGAACCCGGGCGTGGCATGTAATCATTTCACGTACTCCATATGCACTATTGCAACAATAAATTTTGAGTGAACCGGAAACCTCTAAAAGAGTGTACTAATTTTTTGCTCTCTAACGTATTTTCTGTGCAACGGCCTTGCCGTAGTGGATGCACCGGTTCCCGTGAGATCACTGAAGTTAAGCGCTGCCGCGCATGGTCGGCACTTGGATGGGTGACCATCCAGGCCGCCATGCGCTGTTGCAATTTTTCGGGGTGCACTCAGCCTCGTGAAGCCAATTGAGGAGCTACTCGACCGAATAGTAGCGGCTTCGGTCAAGAATACCATCATAACGACCAGGAGAGCGGTGTGCTGACCCCACGCCCCTCCTATCCGCATCCTCCACCGAGGATGACACGGCGTGCTTTTTTTTCTAATTTATTTTCTAGGACTTCAGACGATTTGGCACTCGGGGCGGAGCAAAGAATGTCAAGCAGTATTTAGCGCAAAAGGAACCTCGTGGCTCTGAAAAGTAGCTGTTATAAGACATAAGATCGTACCACCAAACAATCAACCATCAATCTTTAGACGTTGTGGTTAAGCAAGCAACAGTGGGGGTCTATTAACATTCTCATGTGCTTATGAACAGCTCCCATCATTCCCCCATCCCTCCTCCCCCATTTTTACAAATGCTTAAACTTAAAGATTCTTTATCATTTTTAAAAGATTTTAAATTTTTTTAAAAAATCACGTCACATTACCCTAACGAATAAAGCTACAAAAGCTGCCAAGTTGCTATCCCTTTCGCAAATACAGATACAATCGTACGCTATTTTATCATTGTGTAGATAGTCACTTGGTATATGGGAAATGAGACTTTCTGGGCGAATGTTATTACGTAAATCTTTTCGGGTTATCAGACGATTCGTGACGTCGTGTTGTGGCAACGTTTTGACGAGTTTTCTGTCCGTTATCTTCAGGCGAAGTGTGGAGTTCATGTCTGGTTCGTTTCTTTATAGACGCTGGACCGAAAACTCTTCTGCCGAGACCCCAACATGTGGACCATCCGCGAGCCTCTGGGAGAATTGTCACAGCAGGTGATGGGGGTTCCTCTGACGGGATGGAGGTGGTCCGGGCGTTGAATGCTGGAGCTGCCTGTCTAGTTTTCTCGGTGCGTGCACTGCTTTCACATCAGAGCATTTCTGACGTATTTTTGTTAACGTCTCACTCCACACGTGGCTCAGCTGGAAACTAGTGTCCCAGTGGACAAGATCGCCATATACACTCCTGGAAATTGAAATAAGAACACCGTGAATTCATTGTCCCAGGAAGGGGAAACTTTATTGACACATTCCTGGGGTCAGATACATCACATGGTCACACTGACAGAACCACAGGCACATAGACACAGGCAACAGAGCATGCACAATGTCGGCACTAGTACAGTGTATATCCACCTTTCGCAGCAATGCAGGCTGCTATTCTCCCATGGAGACGATCGTAGAGATGCTGGATGTAGTCCTGTGGAACGGCTTGCCATGCCATTTCCACCTGGCGCCTCAGTTGGACCAGCGTTCGTGCTGGACGTGCAGACCGCCTGAGACGACGCTTCATCCAGTCCCAAACATGCTCAATGGGGGACAGATCCGGAGATCTTGCTGGCCAGGGTAGTTGACTTACACCTTCTAGAGCACGTTGGGTGGCACGGGATACATGCGGACGTGCATTGTCCTGTTGGAACAGCATGTTCCCTTGCCGGTCTAGGAATGGTAGAACGATGGGTTCGATGACGGTTTGGATGTACCGTGCACTATTCAGTGTCCCCTCGACGATCACCAGTGGTGTACGGCCAGTGTAGGAGATCGCTCCCCACACCATGATGCCGCGTGTTGGCCCTGCGTGCCTCGGTCGTATGCAGTCCTGATTGTGGCGCTCACCTGCACGGCGCCAAACACGCATACGACCATCATTGGCACCAAGGCAGAAGCGACTCTCATCGCTGAAGACGACACGTCTCCATTCGTCCCTCCATTCACGCCTGTCGCGACACCACTGGAGGCGGGCTGCACGATGTTGGGGCGTGAGCGGAAGACGGCCTAACGGTGTGCGGGACCGTAGCCCAGCTTCATGGAGACGGTTGCGAATGGTCCTCGCCGATACCCCAGGAGCAACAGTGTCCCTAATTTGCTGGGAAGTGGCGGTGCGGTCCCCTACGGCACTGCGTAGGATCCTACGGTCTTGGCGTGCATCCGTGCGTCGCTGCGGTCCGGTCCCAGGTCGACGGGCACGTGCACCTTCCGCCGACCACTGGCGACAACATCGATGTACTGTGGAGACCTCACGCCCCACGTGTTGAGCAATTCGGCGGTACGTCCACCCGGCCTCCCGCATGCCCACTATACGCCCTCGCTCAAAGTCCGTCAACTGCACATACGGTTCACGTCCACGCTGTCGCGGCATGCTACCAGTGTTAAAGACTGCGATGGAGCTCCGTATGCCACGGCAAACTGGCTGACACTGACGGCGGCGGTGCACAAATGCTGCGCAGCTAGCGCCATTCGACGGCCAACACCGCGGTTCCTGGTGTGTCCGCTGTGCCGTGCGTGTGGTCATTGCTTGTACAGCCCTCTCGCAGTGTCCGGAGCAAGTATGGTGGGTCTGACACACCGGTGTCAATGTGTTCTTTTTTCCATTTCCAGGAGTGTATTTCCACTGGCTCTTTGATGACAACCCAGAACACCTTGGCGCGGTACAGCACGTTTGTCTTGTCAAAAACAAACCTGAGTTCTTCGTTGAAGCTGTGCTCTGCCGGTACAGATGTGTTGGTTTGTCTGAGACGAAGGCCCCTCACCTATTCTCAACAGCGCTGCGAGATGCATTTGCAGCTAGACATATTTTATAGTAGCTTTTATAGTATATGTATCTCCTCTTTTTACCTAATGGCAAACTGAAGATGATCACTGTTGTCCTAAACCAGTTAAGGCAGCGTGAAATGCTCATATTGTGTTGTATAAAATATAAAAAACAAAAGCACATAGTCAATTTCCATGAACAGTTTGTCATATTTTCCCGATAATATTATTTAAAAGAAAAATTTACACAAACTGATAAACTGACAACAGTTGTTCAAATTGGCGTCCCTCAGTTTCTCTGCATGCATGACATCGTCCCACAAAGTTGTGTTGCACCCACTCGTATAACATAGGCGCTGTCCGAAAAGTGTCACATCAGGGAGAGTTCTTGGTAGTAGGTACTCTTTAGTCTAGTCGTGTGTCACGTACACAAGACGTTTTATGTGATACCAAAAGAGATATCAAGTGGGGCAGATGAATGTAATGAAACACGACCTCATTATCCACCTATCAGCAAACGTCTGGCGCCAATGTTCGCTAGTATGATACGCAAAGTGGTCCTTCGTGCTGGTTCCACATAAATGCTTGGATCTCATGAGCGATATCCTCCAAAAAAATGGCGACTGTCTCTTCTACAGAAACAGAAAACTGTTGCAGTTAAGCAGGAGGGGAAGCAGTTATCTGTCTATTACTCAAACCCTAGAGGTCTTCGCGGATAAAAAAAATGCTAAGCGCATATCTTTTGTAGGCACCTGCGGATATTAAAAATTTGTGTATTACATTAATCCATTCAGCACGCCTGAGTTCTGACGATAGGCTTGCGCTTCGTCTAAATTTTTGTCGGATATCGTAATTTATTTTCCATTAATTAAGTACGTAAAAGCCATTCATAACCACATTTTAATACTACTTAGCCTGTCATATTCTTGATGCGTTTCCTAAGTTACAGGAACTGACGTATTTACCGAAACATGTTTCCATTTTTTATGCAGATCATTACCACAACATTGGGGAGTCGAATGAAGTCGTTACCAACAGTTTTATATTGCATACAGTCAAATGTTTCTAATGTAGTTCGTAATGAAATGTATGTTAATTCATCACAACATTACATTACATTAACTTGCAACACTTCTCTATGTGATAAACGTTGCAATATACATTCTTGTAAATGTATTTAAGAAAAATATGAGAAACTGATTGGTTTTATACCGTAAAATATACGCTGGTGTACAAAACTTAAAGACGAAAGAAACTTTCTGTTGTGGCTTGGCAAGACAGCCACGCCACTATGAGGAAGCCGAAAGGCACGCGTTGAAGCTCACGCAGGCTGGCATGAGGTCTGGAACAGGACAAGGACTTTATAGTAGCAAAGAACGTACGTAGCTGCTGGAATACTTAACTTTAATCCACAACTGGTGAAAATCGCTCTTGACGGTACATGTTTTACAGCATCAATAGTAACTGCTAATGGCGCCTTGCTAGGTCGTAGCAAATGACGTAGCTGAAGGCTATGCTAACTATCGTCTCGGCAAATGAGAGCGTAATTTGTCAGTGATCCATCGCTAGCAAAGTCGGCTGTACAACTGGGGCGAGTGCTAGGAAGACTCTCTAGACCTGCCGTGTGGCGGCGCTCGGTCTGCAATCACTGATAGTGGCGACACGCGGTCCGACGTATACTAAAGCCCGTCTCACACGGAGCAAGATTCGCTGTAAGTTTCCTTGCTGGCTCGCGCGGCGGCTACCTTGCGGGCTCCGTCGTCTGCTAGCGGGCTACCTTGCTGGGAACCTTTTAAGATTTCCAGGATAGGTCCAGCGCTATTTTTCTTGCAAGGTTCCCTGCGTGCTACCTGCGTTGGCCAATCATGAGGCGTTTCGTTTGTGACGTCAGACGCGGAAAGCTTGGGCGGGAAGCCTTTGTTGATAGTTGCGTTTCTGCTGTTGTGAGGTGCGGTAGGAAGTTCTTATAATTATTAAATAATGGCACCGCAGTGGTCCAAGGAAGCGATTGAAACATTGATATGTACTTATAGGGCAGAACAGTGTCTGTACGTCGTGAAAAGCGCAAACTATTATAATAAACACTTGCGTGCAGAGACACTAGAAAGAGTTGCAAATACTAATACATCCATTCATATGAAATTTGGAAATGATGTACGATCTTCTATCCTATAAAATAAAGTCGTATATAACAGTCATTATTGGTATATTTATAAAATCAAACAGTAATGAAATGGTGATACTTTTCAAACAAAAGTAGGTGTTATGCGAATTAACCTCAACTCTTTATGAAGCATGGAGAGCACACCTTTTTCCAGCGTTTCTCCTCTTAATACAGTTTTTCGTCCATTCTTTCTTTCTTCTTCTCTCATTAGCATGCATTTCTGCATCGTTTAGCACCAAAACAGCTAATAACGCCAGTTTGCTCTGAACATCTGTACCTGAAGCAGCCATCTTCGTCCGATACAACATGCAGCCGATCACAACACAACTAGCTGCCGATCTTGCACCGTGGGAGAGCTTCGGCATGGAAGATAGCCGGCTCCTTCCCTGCAAGCCGGCAGGCATGCACGCCATCTCGCCAACTTGCGGCGTACCTTGCTCCGTGTGAGACGGGCTTAACGGAGCGCGGCCGATTTAAAGGCTACCACCTAGCAAGTGTGGTGTCTGGCGGTGACACCACACTTTCGCTTGATGTGTCAATTTCAAGTAACATAACTCAATGAAACTTGGACCATGCATAGAAACAACTCCAAAAGTACTCTACAGAACATAACTGAAAGAAATACGCTATGAGGCCACAGAAATGACACTTTTATTCAAAGGCAATAATTAAATGACATCCCGCGATTAGCGATGCTCTCCTGAACTTCACAAAAGGTGAAACATGATTCTTAACATGGAGTATGTATGTTCTACAATTTGCTCCTACGCTGGCCACAAGGCTGGTACTAAGTTCCTGTGACAGGGCGTTGCATTTCTCCAAATGCACCAATGACCACCCCCGCACTTGTCAGCCGCGCTGGTGGAGCAACTGAAAGCCCTACCACATCAACTTGTGGCCAGCGTGAAAGCACATTGCAGAGTATGCATTGCCGTTCTTGGTGATCACACACGTACTAACAACTATGTACTGCCGTTTGTAATGTCCAGCGGACCGTCAGAAAACGCGGTCACTACCGTGCAATTATTATCTTTGAATAAGTTTCACTACTGTTGGTCTCTCTGCGTATTTGTTTCAGTTACCTTCTGTACAATACGGCAACAGTTCTTTCTATGTATGGTCCTAGTTTCACCGATGTATGTTGCTTGGCGGGACACATCAAACGAAAGTTATTTTCGTTCTTAAGTTCAGTACACCAGTGACTTTTGTAGAAGGATGTGCGTACCACCTTCTTCTGTATAAGCTGTTTACATTACCTTACACAAGCTGAATATCCCCGTAGTGTTTGTGTCATAAAACGAGAAAGTATTGAGCTAAATGCTGCAGTGTCAGGTCCGTCATTTCGAACTTGTCGTAAACCCAAATGACAGCAAGATAACAGACAACAGTACCAGCTCAGCTACCGAGGAACAATGCTATCACAGGTGAGGCACGTCAGGTGTTCCGTAGCGGCAGTTTACGTCGCAACACGCAAAGTGGAAGGCGGAAGGCTTGTGAAGCGACTCACCTCCCTCTCGTTGTTGCAGAAGCTGATGCCGAGGTTGGGCATCGCCCGCAGGATGGCGACGAGCGACTGGATCGTGTTGCTGTAGACGACGGGCCGGTACTGCTTGAAGTCTTCCGCCGTGAAGCCGCTCTCGTGGATGATCCTGCGCACAAGGGGGCAACAGTAAGCTCAGGTTACGTACACTAGAGTTGGAAAAAAGTAGCTGAATATACGGTTATTCAGAATTCACTGTTATCCTAACGTAAGAGCATTCTGTCGCCAACATATACAGGGTTATTACAAATGATTGAAGCGATTTCACAGCTATACAATAACTTTATTATTTGAGATATTTTCACAATGCTTTGCACACACATACAAAAACTTTAAAAGTTTTTTTAGGCATTCACAAATGTTCGATATGTGCCCCTTTAGTGATTCGACAGACATCAAGCCGATAATCAAGTTCCTCCCACACTCGGCGGAGCATGTCCCCATCAATGAGTTCGAAAGCATCGTTGATGCGAGCTCGCAGTTCTGGCACGTTTCTTGGTAGAGGAGGTTTAAACACTGAATGTTTCACATAACCCCACAGAAAGAAATCGCATGGGGTTAAGTCGGGAGAGTGTGGAGACCATGACATGAATTGTTGATCATGATCTCCACCACGACCGATCCATCGGTTTTCCAATCTCCTGTTTAAGAAATGCTTCTGCTTTAGCCTTTTCCGTAAGATTTTCCAAACCGTCGGCTGTGGCACGTTTAGCTCCCTGCTTGCTTTATTCGTCGACTTCCGCGGCTGCGCGTGAAACTTGCCCGCACGCGTTCAACCGTTTCTTCGCTCACTCCAGGCCGACCCGTTGATTTCCCCTTACAGAGGCATCCAGAAGCTTTAAACTGCGCATACCATCGCCGAATGGAGTTAGCAGTTGGTGGATCTTTGTTGAACTTCGTCCTGAAGTGTCGTTGCACTGTTATGACTGACTGATGTGAGTGCATTTCAAGCACGACATACGCTTTCTCGGCTCCTGTCGCCATTTTGTCTCACTGCGCTCTCGAGCGCTCTGGCAGCAGAAACCTGAATTGCGGCTTCAGCCGAACAAAACTTTATGAGTTTTTCTACGTATCTGTAGTGTGTCGTGACCATATGTCAATGAATGGAGCTACAGTGAATTTATGAAATCGCTTCAATCATTTGTAATAGCCCTGTACTGTTCGTCTAACAAGTTCCAAGGCTGATTTTATTCCCGGTGTATAAGTGATGTCTGCGCATTAACTGCGTTGACAGCTTAACCTATCAACTATAAACAACAGGTATGCATTCGACCTGTCAGTTGTGAGCAGGCTGTGTTAAGTAGTGGACTGGAAGCCATAGTGTGTCAAGGTTGTTCTGTCACAAATCACAACGGACCAACATCTCCAAATCAGTTGTTTAAGACACTCTCCACAATGTGTTGAAGAAGAGAAGAGTGTGCGTCCCGTACACCTAGACTCATGAACAACAACGACACAAGGACACCTGCCGCGACATGAGTGAAATACAAAATGCGGACAATTGTTTTCTGGAAAAAATCATCACGGGTGACGAGAATATGTGTTATTAACACGAACCTACCACAAAACGACAAAGTGCAGAAATTCACTTGAAGGGTCAACGGGGACAGTTGAATAATGTGTACCCCGATCGGGACTCGAAGCCGGGATCTCCTGCTTATAATTTCATAGAGACAGTTAAAGTCTAATGATGGCCTTGTAGGCGGAAAACCGGTTAACTGAATAAATTAATACTGTAAAACATACGAAATACAGTACTTTTCATTTATTATTGTGCTGTTCAAACACGAAAGGACGGAAGAATCAGTTAAGTCACAGATTTGTTTCACTCACCGGGGAGTGTCACTGATATGTTGAAAAACCTGAGCTAGCAGAACCTTAAACATCTCACGAAAACCTGCTTCAAAAACGGTAAGTATAACCTACAGAAATTCCTAATGTCCCTACGTTTCGCTCCTGTTGAGGCCAACGATATTAGACTAATTATGGTAAGCACAGAAACATTGTTCTCACGCTCTATACGTGAATAGAAAGAAACCCTGACATATTGTACCACATTAAATACTCCCAGTCATGGACTTCAAAATGCTTTGCTGAGTAAGTATATAGGGGCGTCCAATAGGTAATGCAACACATTTTTCCCCTGGTAGTTTCGGTTGTAAAAATTCGGAATTTGTTGTGAGAGCTCGCGGAGTATTCCCGCTTCAGCCCCTATAGTACCATGAAGTTCCGATAGGTCGCAGCATTATACGTAGCCTTAAGAATGGCGTCATATCGGAGGAGCGTTCCAAGCAGAGCACTGGCACTGCTTTTCTTTTGGCAGATAACCAGAGTATCGCAGATATTCATAGGAGGTTTCAGAATGTCTACGGAGACCTGGCAGCGAACAAAAGCACGGTGAGTCGTTGTTCGAAGCCTCTGACATCATCACAAATGGCTCTGAGCACTATGGGACTTAACTACTGTGGTCATCAGTCCCCTAAAACTTAGAACTACTTAAACCTAACTAACCTAAGGACATCACACACATCCATGCCCGAGGCAGGATTCGAACCTGCGACCGTAGCGGTCACGCAGTTCCAGACTGTAGCGCCTATAACCGCACGGCCACTCCGGCCGGCTGACATCACCACAGCTAGGTCGCGTAAACCTGTCCGATCTCCAGCGTGGCAGCCGGTCACACAGCTATGACTCCTGCATTCTTGGAACCTGCGGACTCTTTCATTCGAGGTGATCGACGGAGCATAATCAAACACCTCGCTGCACAACTGGACTTCCCTGTCGATATTGGTGACGTCAGAGAGGAGCGTGGACGGTGCTTCCTGCAGCAGGGTTCTCACATTTTGTGACTTTCATCTGTCTGGCCCAATGAAGATTGCATTCCGCGGGAGTCAGTAGGTGGATGACGGGCAGGTTATTGATTTAGCAAGACGTACCATTAGAGTGGTACCATGTGGGCATACACACCCTCCCAATAAGGTGGCTTAAGGCCATCGCATTGAACGGAGCTTACGTTGCGAAATAATGTTTTGTAGCCCAAAGAGTGGGAAACAATATGGTGTATTGGAATCCTGAACGAAACCTATCTACTTTCGGAAAAAAGTGTTGCATTACTTATTGGGCGCCCCTCGTATATACAGTCATTTCTCGTTACAATCTCTTCGTTTCACATACTGGTCATGACAATTTCTTCGTTGGTTTTGGATAGCAGAAGTGGAAGAGGGTTGAGGTGTTACAAGCTTTAAGCTTAAGAAAACTTATTACGTATAACAGTGTAGAAAATAGCGCTGTGGGCACCCTATATAGAACAGGCAGTGATTTATTGAAGGGCACTGGCTACCAGTCGCGTGACCAGATTGCATGTTTGCCTTCGCCGTTCAGATTCCTCGTTATCATTTTATTCGATTCTGCTTAGTCAACAAGCGGAGAGATCGGATCATATCTGTTCATCACACGAACATTTCTTTGTAAGAGCACGAAATGAAATGTAGCCCATTTGTTATTCCTCTTGCTGAAGCTGCGTTTATCTTGCATACTACACGGAATTATAATCTTCTTCCGTGTTATTAACTGAATTGGATTCACAAAAGTGAAACAAAGGGGCGAAATCAGTGAAGATGTAATGGCACAAGCCGGCCGTTGTGGCCGACCGGTTCTAGGCGCTACAGTCTGGAACAGCGCGACCGCTACTGTCGCAGGTTCGAATCCTGCCTCGGGCATGGCTGTGTGTGATGTCCTTAGGTTAGTTAGGTTTAAGTAGTCTTAAGTTCTAGGGGACTGATGACCTCAGATGTTAATTCCCATAGTGTTCAGAGCCACTTGAACCATCTGTAATGGCACTGAATGATATCAGCGATATCCGTTGAGAAATGTTCACAACCGCCATATAACACACACGACTCGCATTCGGGAGGACGACGGTTCAAACCCGCCTCCGGCGATCCTCATATAGGTTTTCCGTGATTTCCCTAAATTGCTTCAGGCAAATGGTGGGATGGTTCCTTTGGAAGGACACGGCCGACTTCCTTCCCTAATCCGATGAGCCAGATGACCTCGCTGTTTAATCTCCTCCCCGAATCAACCAACTAATCGCAATGTAATGAACATGTCGTGAGGAATTTATATTTCTTCCAAGACAGAATAGCCGCGATCACTCGTCGAGTCCATTTTCTAGTATTTCCGTTCCCACTCACCCTGGCCAGAGCATCTGGTAGCACTGTTCGGGTACCGTAGATGGAAGCATGAGAAATGTGGACGTCTGACTCAAGTTGGAAGAGGTAGTTATATAGTCTAAAGGCTAGAGGTCTCCGCGGATGAGCCGCGCGGGGTAGCCCGTCTTTAAGGCCGGTTCCCACTAGAGCGCGGCAGCGCGGCGTGCGGCAACGGCAGCGGCAAGCGTTTTCCGCGTTGACGCGGCGGCTCGCGGAATTGGCGTTCCCACCTGGAAGCGGCAGACGCTAGCGGTAGCCAATGACGGACAGCCACTGAGGTACGGGCTGGGACCCACCGAAACGACCGGTGTGTTTGAATAACGATATCTTACACCTACATGAAGGAAAGACGAAGTTGGGTGAAGACATACCAATTTTTCATTTTCTGTACAATGTACTCTTTCACATATTTCATTATTCATGTTTTCTCATTTCAACATAAACAGATGTCATGACTACCGTTCATGATTGTTCACTATCCCCTAACATATTGAAACAATGTACGATAAAAGAGATTATTCAGATAGTTAAGCAAGACAAAAATTTAAAATTTGATACGGTAGCAGGTACAGGAAAGCACTAAAAACACAAAGGCTTGGGGGAAGGGATGAAAGTGGAAGCCACCTGATAGAATTTAGCACAGAGCACAATGTAATCATCGCCAGCACCTTGCTTAAGAATCATGAAAGAATAATACGTACTTGGAACAAAGTTTTCGAAACCAGATTTTAAATTATAAGATATTTCCTGGTGCAGACGCAAACCTACAATAATTTATTGGTTACGAGCTGCGGTTTACAACTAAAGACACAGTAAACGGTAGCAAATTAAGGAAATGGAACTTGAATAAGTCAAGACCCACAGTTTTTCGATAATCTTAAAGTTACCGTAATGCAACAACTGACTGAAGCAGAGAAAGGAATCCGCTAGAATACGAATGGATATCTTTGAGAGAAAAAGTGGTGAATGCAGCAGAGTATGTGAATGGGAAGAAGGTACAGTAGAAATCGTTAGATAAAACGTGATATATTAAATTTGACACGAGGGAAATATATAAAAATGCAGCAAATAAAGTAGGCCATGGGAAATAGAAATGTCTAAACATGACGTTGACAGAAAGTCCAAAATTGCAACGCGATTTTGCACTTGGAAAACAGGGGAATGAAAATGAGAAAGAACAAAGAAAACTTTGCTCAAAGGAGAAGCAACTGCCAAGGACTCATCTGGCAAGCCAGAACTAAGCAAATAAGAGAAGGCTAGAAAGTGGAAGGAATATGTAGAGCGGAGAGGGGGAGGGGTTGTACAAACTAACATAAGCACAATGTTAGATTCCTGTGAAATGTCTGAACACGCAAGGTAATACTGATCCTACCACTTAGTTAAGTAGACACACTGAAGAACTGCGAAACTGTGTTTATAGCATTTGCATGTTTAGAGAAAGATTTTGACAATCTTAATTAAAACATTCTTTGAAGCTCTAAAACATAGGGCCACAAGATTATCTACAACTTGTACAGAAACGAAACTGCATTTCTAAGACTTTAATGACTTGCAAGGGAAGCAGTAATTGAGAAGGCAGAAGTAGAGAGGATATAAAATGAAGACTGTGAATAGCAACAAAAGCGTTCTGAAAAAGAAACTTTGTTCACATCGAATATAAATTCTAATGATTGGGTACAATTTTACAAAGGTATTTGTGTGGAGTGCAGCCTTGTATGTAAGTGAAACGTGGGCTATGAACAGTTCTGTCAAGAAGACAATGGACGCTTTCAAAACGTGGTGATCAATAAGAATGCTGAAGATTAGATATGAGGATCGTGTAACTAAAGAAGAGGAACGGAATTAGAGCAGGAAGAGGAAGAGGAAATTACGGCACAACTTTGACTACAAGAGGGGTACGTTGACAGGACATATTATGAGGCGTCAAAGAGTGAGGACAAAGGGGTTGGGTGATAGTATTCTGATAATAATCATCTGTTGAAATGCTATTCTGCTGTTTTATCGATTAATGTAAGCAGTGAATTTACTATTCCATGCACTTCTCCACGAAACATTTAAACCAGAACTGAAATCAGCTGAACACCAAATCTTTCAACCACTGTCTGACAACTACTGCATTCTCTTTCAACTTTCTATAACTATCACTGGCTAGACACACACACATAAAGATATGAGAAGGACAGAAATAAACAAACATTAGTTTTCAGCATATAATTCTTTAAATTGGCAACATGCACATAAACAAACCAAACTGGAAGGGACATGAGGTGAACACACTGTAGTTATGACTTCAAATCAGTGTTTTCAGTAAAATGTCTACAGCAAGTGACAGAAGAAAAAAGAGCGAACATGAAAATGTGCTTATGTTCCATAATCTAAGTTTTAGTTCAACCTCCAGCATGTGACCAGGTGAGGGGAAACGCAGATGTCCGCCAAAAACTCGATTCACTGTAAGTAATCAGTTGTTGTTGTTGTGGTCTTCAGTCCTGAGACTGGTTTGATGCAGCTCTCCATGCTACTCTATCCTGTGCAAGCTTCTTCATCTCTCAGTACCTACTGCAGCCTACATCCTTCTGAATCTGCTTAGTGTATTCATCTCTTGGTCTCCCTCTACGATTTTTACCCTCCACGCTGCCCTCCAATGCTAAATTTGTGATCCCTTGATGCCTCAAAACATGTCCTACCAACCGATCCCTTCTTCTAGTCAAGTTGTGCCACAAGCTCCTCTTCTCCCCAATTCTATTCAATACCTCCTCATTAGTTTTGTGATCTACCCATCTAATCTTCAGCATTCTTCAGTAGCACCACATTTCGAAAGCTTCTATTCTCTTCTTGTCCAAACTATTTATCGTCCACGTTTCACTTCCATACATGGCTACACTCCATACAAGTACTTTCAGAAACGACTTCCTGACATTTAAATCTATACTCGATGTTAACAAATTTTTCTTCTTCAGAAACGCTTTCCTTGCCATTGCCAGTCTACTTTTATATCCTCTCTACTTCGACCATCGTCAGTTATTTTGCTCCCCAAATAGCAAAACTCCTTTACTACCTTAAGTGTCTCATTTCCTAATCTAATTCCATCAGCATCACCCGACTTAATTCGACTACATTCCATTATCCTCGATTTGCTTTTGTTGATGTTCATCTTATATCCTCCTTTCAAGACACTGTCCATTCCGTTCAGAGTAATCAGTTATTCACGTAAAAAAAGATGTGAACTGTTTTATAATCTGCAAGTATCACATATCAAAACAAAACTGAATCATTCTAGATTCCACCGAAGATGCCTTAAAGTAAAAGGCGAAACGCGTCTTGAACCAATAAAGTACACTGGATAAAGAAAAAAACGTTTGTTACTTCCAAAGGAAATAATCAATAGCTGTAGGTAATTAGCAAATTACATCTTATGACATACCAGCAAATTAGTTTCGGTTTAACTTCTCATTCGACATGCTATTAATGCCATTTAAAAAAATTCATCTATCCCTTCTGAAAAACTGTAGTTACTTTCATATCTCGGTATATAAACAGATTTAGAATATTTATCATGCGACGAAATACATGACTTTTCACAAGTTATCGTTTGCAAAAAAAACACATTTCGATTTCTTGAACCGTTTACGAAATTTGCGGCTGATACAACCACATGGTTTACGACGAGCAGGACGAAGTACCGGTCGCGTCGCGAGCAACCCGCGAGCGGTGACGGCACAGCCCGTCCGCCGACTTATCAGTCAATATCTCGAGAACGGTGATAGCTATCGATCTGCTCTCAGCTTTAAAAACAATTTCGATATGTTGACTAAATTTCATACGCAATAATGTATTACCTAAAATGAACTGCACGCAAAGTCCACGCAATGCGTTTTTACCTCTGCACACTCATTAAAATTTCGTGTAAAGGTTTACGTAAATGCGATACAGCAAGTAACCACGACGAATAACGAAAAGAAATTCGGTCCTTTATCGAGAGAAGATATCAGGCTGTAACATGCCCAAGAATCAAATTTTTCTACCGAATAGTTTCCTTGGAATCGGATGATAAGTATTTCATAGCTGCCGCCGCGTCCGCGCCAGCGGTTCGGCGAAAGTTCGTGTGGCCCGGGAGTCCGTACCTGACGTCACGCTCAGCGCGTTCTGTGATTGGCGGCGCGCACCTGGAGCGCGGCACGCGGCAGCGGAAGCGGTTCGACATGGTCAAACCGCGACGCAGAGCCCGCCGCGCCTTGCCGCTGACGCCATTTCCATGGCAACCACGCCGCTGACGCGCCGTTTTGACGCGCGGCAGCCCTAGTGGGAACCGGCCTTCTTAAGGCGTCTGGTCACGGTCCGCGCGTCTCCCCCCGTCGGAGGTTCGAGTCATCCCTCGGGCATGGGTGTGTGTGTTGTCCATAGTGTAAGTTAGTTTAATTTAGATTAAGTAGTGTGTAGGCTTAGGGACCGATGACCTCAGCAGTTTGGTCTCATAAGACCTTACCGGAAATTTCCAATTTTCTCCGCGGATGAACATATACTTAGCTCTACTTATACAGCTATGTACTTAAAAATCTGCAGTTCACACTTCAGTGTTTGAAAGCTTGGGTCCATTGAACCATTTTCAGGATATTTCCTTACAGTTCCACTTTCGAACAGGACAAGGAAAAAATGAACATACAAATCTTTTCGTGCGAGATCTGATTTCTCTTATAACAATGGCAATTTCTCCCCATATAGGTGGGAGACAACAAAATATTTTCGCATTAGGAAGAGAAATTTCGCGAAAAGATCTCGCTGCAACGACAAATCGTCTTTGTTTCAACGACTTCTATCTCAACTCGCTTATCATATCTGTGAACTACTCTTCTTTGAACTTGTACGATGGTCTCCGCCGGACCTATTTGGTAACGATCTCATACGGCACAGTAATACTCCACAAGACAGAAAAACGTAGGCCTACTGTAGGCAGTATATTTCGTGAATTTGTTAAATCTTATCCTACAATAAAAAACCTAGTTTTTGGTTCCCTTCCCAACAACATTTTGTACTTGATGATTCCAATTTGAGTTGTTCTTAATGGTAATTCCTAAGTATTCAGTTGAATCTACAATCTTTAAATTTGTCGTGTAGCCGAAATTTAACGGATTTTTTTAATATTCATGTCGAGGACGTTACACTTTGTATTGTTAAGTGTCAATTGCAACTTTCCGCACCATGCAGTCGTCTGGTGTTAAATCATTCTTCAATTCGTTTTGATCTTTTAACGTCTTTACTGCGAACTGTCTAAGAAGGCTGCTCAAATTATCTCCTAAATCACTTATACAGGTTAAGAACAACAGAGGGACTATAACACTGCCTTGTGGAACCTCAAATATTACTTTTGTTTCATTAGATGCCTTACCATCATTTACTACGTAATGTAACCTTTCTGACAGGAAATCACGAATCCAGTCACACAATTGAGCGATACTCTACAGGCATACAATCTGATTAGAAGTTGCTTGTGAGGAGTGGTGCCAAAGCCTTCTGTAAATACTGCGTGATCAAAAAGTCAGTATAAACTTGAAAACTGAATAAATCACGGAATAATGTAGATAGAGAGGTACAAATTGACACACATGCTTGGAATGATATGGGGTTTTATTAGAACCGAAAAAATACAAAAGTTGAAAAAAATGTCCGACAGATGGCGCTTCGTCTGATCAGAATAGCAATAATTAGCGTAACAAAGTAAGACAAAGCAAAGATATTTTCTTTACAGGAAATGCTCAATATGTCCACCATCATTCCTCAACAATAGCTGTAGTCGAGGAATAATGTTGTGAACAGCACTGTAAAGCATCCTGCAAAACATCGTACGTTCCAGCAGGTGTTTATCAGACACGCTGGGGATGATGCGATTCTGTAACATATCGACGTACCTCTCACCCGTCACGGTAGCATTTACAAAACCAGAATCACGTATTTTCTCGAAGAAAAAAGGCCCGATAACGGTAGATGTGGTAAAACCAACCCATACCGTGACTTTCTCGTCGTGCAATGGAGTTTCGACGACAGTTCTAGGATTTTGGGTAGCCCAAATTCTGCAGCTGTGGGCGTTGACAGACCCTCGGAGCGTGAAATGAGCTTCGTCGGTCCACAATACATTACTCAACCAATCGTCATCATCCGCCATCTTTTGAAACGCCCACACCGCAAATGCCCTCCGTTTCAATCAATCGCCAGGTAACAGTTCATGATGGAGATAGATTTTGTACGGATAGCATCGGAGGGTACGCCTCAGTGCCAACCAAACAGTAGTGCATGGAATGCCGGTGCGACGTGCGACTGCACGAGCGCTGACTTCCCGGTGTATAGACGAACCCGCTACAGTCTCCATTTCTTCCTGAACTGTCTCAGCAGCATTACGCCTTGTGCTCGGTCGGCCACTATGGGGTCTATCGTCTAATGGCTTCGAACTTCGAAATCATTCTCGCCACAGCTGCATTGGTCAACGAACCTTTAACCGTTCGAATCCCCTTCCTATGGCGATAGGATCGTAACGCTGAACTAGCACATTCCCCATTCTGATAATACCGCTTCACTAAAAGCGGCTTTTCAGGTAACGTCAACATGCTGCGAATGCTGGCACATGTGATTCTCTCTCTCATTACAGCTTCTTTTATACACGATTGTCATGCGCAGTCACTGATGTTTTGCTGTCCAGCGCCATCTGTCGGACATTTTGTGAACTTTTTTTGTTCTAATAAAACCCCATGTCATTCCAAGCATGTGTGTCAATTTTTACCTCTCTATCTACATTATTCCGTGGTTTATTAAAGTTTCAAATTTATACTGACTTTTTCATCACCCGGTATAAAACCACAGAAGTAATCTGAGATCCCATGTCGATAATACTGCTTACTTTATGCGAGGAAAGAGATAGTTGTATTTCTTAAGAACGATATTTTCCGAATCAGTGCCGGTTATGTGCCAATTAATCGTTTTCTTCCAATTATTTCATAATGTTGGCCACGTAGTATGCACTCTAAAATCGTACTACCAACTGCTGCCAAGAATATGGATCTGTAATTCAACGATTACTTCTATTTCCTTTCTTGTGCGTTGGTCTGACCTGTGCAACTTTCCAGTCTATATGTACGGATCTATGGTCGAGGGAGTGGTTGTGTATGATTATTAAAAATGGAGGGAGCTGTTTAATCAGTAGACTTCGAGAGAAGTTCGCGTCAGCAGCATTGTTTACGCTACATGTGTGCGCTCGGAGGTGCCAAAGAATAGACACTTCCAGGCACAGACCTACGCTACAAGACACGGCAGACATGCCACTTACGATTTATTCTGGCATTCAGACCACTTATGATTTATTCTGGCATTCAGACGCTTTGGTTAATTAATTCTGGAAGAATTAACTTTATTGAGAGATTTAAGCTGCTTAGCTACATCGAGGGTATTTACCAAACTATGGTGGCAGCTGTTCTTGATTGGAATTCTTGAAATTTTACTGCATCTTCTTTGGTAAAGGAGTTTAGGTAAACAGTGTTCAGTAATTCCGCTTTAGCAGCTCTGTTGTCGGTGACATTATGATTACTGTAACGCAGCGAAGGTATTAATCGTGTCTTACCGCTTGTCTACTTTACATACGATCAGCATCTCTCTGGATTTTCGCCTGATTCCGAGACAGAGTCTCGTTGTTGAAACTTTAAAAAGCATCTCGCATTGAAATTACTGCTTAAAACTAAAAGGCCAGCGGCAGTGCTACGATTGTAGACTATTTTTGCACTACAAGCGCTCGAAAACAATGAATGATATTGTTATAGTCGTGCCTAAATACCGCTACTTTGGATTGAATGTGAAGTTCCCTCCACACAGACTGCTTTACGTCTGAAGCATTCCTCTTTCCATTTACATTAACAGAGATCAGCTGTGTAATATTCGAAAGCTGCCACATAGTGATATGATAGCTTTTCTAGGACACTCCATCCACTGGAATCTTCGCTTCACTGTCTCACACATGTTTGTAACACCAAAAACGTTCAGTGTAAGATCAGTGATGCAATTAACGTTTCTCTTAAAAAGATTTTCGAGCACAAAAAAAAGGCTCTGAGGACTATGGGACTTAACTGCTGTGGTCATCAGTCCCCTAGAACTTAGAACTACTTAAACCTAACTAACCTAAGGACATCACACACATCCATGCCCGAGGCAGGATTCGAACTTGCGACCGTGGCGGTCGCGCGGTTCCAGACTATAGCGCCTACAACCGCTCGGCCACTCCGGCCGGCTTTTGCGAGCACACAATGCAAAGCTTATTACAGTGAGAAGTTCAACGCGTTAACATGATTTAACCTTACGGTGAATTAACGTTCATTTGATAACGGAACTATATGAGTAATATTTAACATTATGCAAGACGTGACAAGAACTTTTGAAGCGATTTCATTTGAGTTCCCAGTGTTGAAGAAATAATCCGTAGAAAATTTCAGAAAATCCGTTTCAGGAATTACGATAGAAAGATGCAACTTACAAGAACGTATCAAGAATATGGCTCGCTTTATTGAGTTAAAATGAGGTCATGAACGGCCTCTACGTTATTAGTTTGTTGTTGTTCTTGTTGTTGCGTTCTTGAGGCCAAAGTCTAATGTGACGCACATCTCAACGTTTCTCTATCATGTTCAGTCTTCTTCATCTCTCCGTAACTATTGCAGCCTATATCCATCTGAAACTACCTCCTGTCCGGAACCGCGCTGCTGCTACGGTCGCAGGTTCGAATCCTGTCTCGGGCATGGATGTGTGTGATGTCCTTAGGTTAGTTAGGTTTAAGTAGTTCTAAGTCTAGGGGACTGATGACCTCAGATGTTAAGTCCCATAGTGCTTAGAGCCATTTGAACCATTTCCTGTTCTGGAGCTTTAGTCTCTCTCTACAATGTTTACCCACATTTTTAGGAGGTTTCTTTTTATTACTTTTTTTCTTTAGATGTATGCGTAAATACACACTCAAGGGAAAAAAAGGGACGCACCACGAAAGACTTAACGGATATCGGTAGATGTAATTAATGTACATGTACAGGAAACAAATAATAACAGTTTCAGAAAAATTGGATGGTTTATTCAAGAGAAAGAGCTTAACAAACTGAGCAGATCAATAACGTGTTGGTTCACCTTAGACCCTTATAAGCAGTTATTCGGCTTGGCACTGACAGAGTTCTTGGATGTTCTCCTGAGGGATATCGTGCCAAATTCTCTCCAATTGCCGGCCGGTGTGGCCGAGCGGTTCTAGGCGCTTCAGTATTGGAACCGCGCGACCGCTATGGTCGCAGGTTCGAATCCTGCCTCGGGCATGGATGTGTGTGATGTCCTTAGGCTAGTTAGGTTTCAGTAGTTCTAAGTTCTAGGGGACTGATGACCTTAGATGTTAAGTCCCATAGTGCTCAGAGCCATTTGAACCATTCTCTCCAATTGGCGCGTTAGATCTTTAAAACCCCGAGCAGGTTGGAGGGCTCTGACCATAATGCTCCTAATGTTCTCAATTGGGGAGAGGTTCGGCGACCTTGCTGGACAAGACGGGGTTTGGCAAGCACGTAGAGAAGCGACAGATACTCTCGCCGTGTGCGCGCGGGCATTATCTTGCCGAAATGTAAGCTCAGAATGACTTGCTATGATTGGCAGCGAAAAAGGGTGTAAAATATCGTCGTCGTGCCGCTGTGCTGTAAGGGTACAGTGGATGACAACCAAAGGTGTCTTGCCACGAAAAGATGTGTCACTCCAGACCATCACTCGTGACTTTGGGGCCGTATAACGGCCGACAGTCAAGTTGGTATCCCACAGCTGTCCAGGACGTCTCCAGACTTGAGTTCGCTGGTCATCGTAGCTAAGTTCGAAGCGGGAGTCATGACTGACGACAGTTCTACTCCTGCCAGCGAGATTCCAGGCCGAATGTGCCCGACACCACTGAAAACGGGCTCGTTAGTGTAAAAGAGGTCAATGGCAGTCGACGCAACCTCTGCGTTGAGCTCAGGCCCCCTTTCTGTGAGCTGCATATTAATGGCCCTTGTGGTCACTGAAGCAGCAGTTGCACGGCTTCTTTGAGCCCAACTAAACGTCCTGTCTCAAATGCTGACATCTACGTATGCTGTTCGCGCACCTCTCTGCGAGACATAGTTACTGTAAAACTGAATACACGAATCAAATTCGCAAAGATTTTATGCTGTTGTAAGCATATTGTCATATCGCTGGCTTGGTTACGGAGTATCTTTGCGAGCGGCTGCACTTTTTGCAGAGTCGAGCAGGGGACACGGAGCTGTTATGTCGTGCTGTCGGTAGCTCTACTTGTACAGGGCATTGTTATGGAAGTTGAAAGGTGGCTACACTGAGCCACTGCGCCAGAGATTGCGCCAAAGAGTATTATTCAGCCGCCTCCACTGGCAGTGCTTGGGGAGAACTCGTAGTAGTCAGTGCTTGTTGAGAACTCGTAGCAGAGAGTGCTTGCTGAGATGTCGTAGTGAAGAGTGCTTGTCGAGATGTGGCAGTACTCAGTTCTTGTTGAGATGTGGTAGTAGCGACTCGGTATGGTGATACATTGTAATGATTAGAGTGCTTTTCATCAATATAAATGAAGGTAAAAAAAATTTTCTTTTCTCTCTCATTATTTCAGTGTCCTGAATAATGCGTCATTACAGGTTCAGTCAACAAAGCATCTGGCGTGTGTTCTTGTATTAGAGTGTAATTCTGGTTTTCTTGCGCAATTATAGTATTTCTAATTTTTTTTATCACGTCAGTATAAATGGTATTTAAAATTTCTTGTCTTGTTGAAGAAGAACCGTGCCAGATGTGTACGTTGAGTCACACTCCCACACACAGAACAATTACACTTGTGCTTTGGTTTCGTAGGTTTTATAGTTGCTGGGGACTTAATTAATTAATTGTGTTAACAGGAAATTTTCATTTCACTCTTTGTTGTTGTTCTATGCAGTCAGATTGCGTACTAATACTAGTCAGGGCCAACCGTTTACGAAACAGCGTAATCGGACATACAGCTACCAAAAGTATTTTCATTGTATTTAATTAAGCCCCCATGCAAAGTTCAAGTGTTGCTACAAGTGCTATAGTAATGAGATATGGAAGTTGTTTCAGTGAAAATCGCGCAAAGTAGTAATTAAATATGAGCAGTGCCACCGATAATGTTTTTGAGAGTATCCGCCAGTTTGCGGGTCGTACCATACATCGGTAATCCGTGGCGTGTTCGGCCTCCTGGAATGAACTAATGTGAATCAGTAAAAAAATAGTTGCCACAAATGAGTTCACTCAAGCGCAAGTGTGTCCTTGCGAGTGTGAGAACGTGCGTTCGGTCATCGCGTTCCGAATCATTAACAATCAGCCGCACCGCGACGGTTAAGCGCACGCTCGTACAAGTGAGAACTGAGAACCGAAAATTTTACTTTATGAACAGTGTTATACGGGGTGTTCAGAAATCTCTCCGCAGTGCCGTATGATTGTTAGCCGCGCGTGCCGTATGCCGCAGTGAATACACCTAAATGAAACTCAGTGAAATACAAGTTATTTACTTACTGAATATTCATTTTTACTTACAAATTTTCACATTAACAGTTGAAAGTGTCCTCCCTGTTGTTGAATACACACTTCAATTCGACTAATCGTGTTTCCAAACACAAACTGTAACATTTCTTCTGCAACAGAAGGAGTGAAAGTGGATATTGCAGTTTTTAATTCATCGATGGATTTTGGACGGTTTTTCTGGACTGTTGCTTTCGTTGCACCCCAGAAGAAAAAGTCAGGTGGTGTTAGGTCAGGCGGTCGTGAAGGCCAAAGTCCCTGTGAAATTATGCGATCACCAAAAACATCGGCCGCGCGGGGTTAGCCGAGCGGTCTAGGGCGCTACAGTCATGGACTGAGCGGCTGGCCCCGGCGGAGGTTCGAGTACTCCCTCGGGCATGGGTGTGTCTGTTTGTCCTTAGAAAAATTTAGGTTAAGTAGTGTGTAAGCTTAGGGACTGATGACCTTAGCAGTTAAGTCCCATAAGATTTCACACACACACACACACACACACACACACACACACACACAAACACACACACACACCAAATACATCAGCAAGCAGTGATATTGAAACACGAGCTGTATGCGCGGTTGCACCATCTTGTTGAAAATAACCGTTCAGTATTTCACTTAACACAAGTTCTCCTATGAATGAGTACAGAATATGTTACGGGAGTCCACTTGAAGGGAAGTAACCCAGGCAGGCGAACAATCATAACGGCATGCCCAGCTAACAATCATACGGCACTGCGGAGAGACTTTTTTAACGCCCCGTATTGTTACCAGTGTAAAGGAGGACTGGTACCAGATATCTGTGTATGCGAGACGAGCGTAAGAACTTTTCGTTCGATCATTCGGCTTCCTCATCATCAACAATCACCCGCGTCGCGTCGGTTACGCGTACGCTCGTCCAAGTGATATTGTGGACCGGTAATCATCAAGAATGTTAATTGGGATACACACTCATGACTTAGAATGTAAACAGCGCAACCTGCGATTTTCTTATCGTCTCAGAATATAGTTGTTCATACCAGACGTAGGACAGTGTTGTGTTTAATGTTGAGTGGCTCCCCTAAATCGGCTTGCAGATTTAGAAACATAATTTCAGGCAAGCCAGCAGCAGTGTGGAGCAGAACAATACGACGGCCATGGGAGTATCAGGTACGTGGTGTGTACAGGGTGCACAGTCAGAAGCGAGATTCTAGTTTAAGGGACCCCAGCCATTAGTACCCCCAGGAGTTTTACACCCTAGTATCGATATGTCCCCTGATTACTGTCCTTGCCAGCTGCGCGGTGAAATTGCGTCGCAGCGCCACACTTCTATCCATCGGCCGCCAAAATTTTGCGTTTCCGTCGATACCTGCATGAATACCAATCTGTGACAATTTTCAATAATACTTCACGGTGTATCGGTTTTTCCTCTTAGAGTGTACTTGCATAGATCTCTGAATTTGTTATTGCACTTTCAGTCTGATATTTTGATCAACGTTGTATCTTTCCACATTTTCCCAGTTTATGTGCGTCCTTATCTGTGAAACCGTTAAGAAGAATAAGGTAACGGTAAACACGTGAAGGCACTATCGGCCTGATTGCAAGTAGAGTGCAGCGTCTCTATACGCCGCGGTGCTAGGCGGGGGAGAGAGGTGGCCCATCACCCTGACCGCCTTTTACTCCTGGGAAAGATCCCCGGCACTCAGTTTGATAGCAGGCTGAGTGGACCTGGCGCCGTCGTGAAGGGGTGCTCCTATCCGGGATTGAACACAGGACCTCCAAAAGTAGAGCGAGGTGTTCTGCCCACTAGAACACCACAGACCCGACATCAAGATCAACAAAACGTTGTAACGCCGCTTCCTTTGGACGCAAAGATGAAAATATAAAAATAGCACCCAAAACCCAATACAAGCCCCAAACCCAAGATCCAAATTTCATTAAAAAAAAAAAACCAAATTCCCACTGTGATAGCATGACTTGAGTAGTAGCAAGTATAGTGAAGAAAAACAATGTAAAAAGAAATAGAAAAGAAATCCAGTATAAAGTAACTTACTATTTTTGCAAAAGGAAGTAAAATAGAATCCCTTTTGTATCAAACTAAAGTAAAAGTAGATCGCAAAGTAGTGTACTTATAGATCACGGAGCAGAACAAGTGGCTTCAAGGAATACTCCTAGTGAGTACTCTTTGAGGACACCGCGGAATACAGAAGATAGAGTTATACATTGTTAATGTGCTTCTAGAGCTTGCTTGATCGTGTCGTAACTTAAAAAAAATGGTTCAAATGGCTCTGAGCACTATGGGACTTAACATCTATGGTGATCAGTCCCCTAGAACTTAGAACTACTTAAACCTAACTAACCTAAGGACATCACACACATCCATGCCCGAGGCAGGATTCGAACCTGCGACAGTAGCAGTCGCGCGGTTCCGTACTGAGCGCCTAGAACCGTTAGACCACCGCGGCCGGCGTGTCGTAACTTAACTTGTGCTCTTGTACGTACGCGATACGAGATTGTTTCTACATTTTGGAGATTTGCGATCTGCTAGAAATCATTAAGCTTGAAATAGGTAGACCAGCAACTCTGAGTATACCATTAAGTAAAGTCAAGATAGGAAAAGAATCGAAATTTGTCTTAAATTGATTATTATCAATGGAAGACTGCACTTTGTCCCAAAGTGATAGACTGTTAGTAATTTAACGAAAAAGGAAGAGAATATTTGTATCGAATTGTGAGAAAGTACTTAGATTTTGTTAAAGCAACTGGTGAAATCTGAATCTTATGGCAAACTCTTTGACTGAAATTTACATAACTAATTCCACCCAGCTTACAATGATAGGAGGAGCTTACACTATACTAAACCAGCATAAGGTGAATTTACCGTGTTTGACATTTATTTCAAACCAAATAATACTTCGTGGTTACGAAACACGAAACATTTTATCAGTGTAACGATACAGATTAATAATATATATATATATATTACTACTGGCCATTAAAATTGCTACACCAAGAAGAAATGCAGATGATAAACGGGTATTCATTGGACAAATATATTATACTAGAACTGGCATGTGGTTACATTTTCACGCAATTTGGGTGCATAGGATCCCGAGAAATCAGTACCCAGAACAACAACCTCTGGCCGTAATAACGGCCTTGATGCCTGGGCATTGAGTCACACAGAGATTGGATGGCGTGCACAGGTACAGCTGCCCATGCAGCTTCAACACGATACCACAGTTCATCAAGAGTAGTAACTGGCGTATTGTGACGAGCTAATTGCTCAGCCACCATCGACCAGACGTTTTCAGTTGGTGAGAGATCTGGAGAATGTGCTGTCCAGGGCAGCAGTCGAACATTTTCTGTATCCAGAAAGGCCCTACATGAACTGCAACACGCTGTCGTGAATTATCCTGCTGAAATGTAGGGTTTCCCAGGGGTCGAATGAAGGGTAGAGCCATGGGTCGTAACGCATCTGAAATGTAACCTCCACTGTTCAAAATGCCGTCAATGCGAACAAGAGGTGACCGAGACGTGTAACCAATGGCACCCCAAACCATCACGCCGCGTGATACGCCAGTATGGCGATGACGAATACACGCTCCCAATGTGCGTTCATCGCGATGTCGCCAAACACGGATGCGACCATCATGATGCTGTAAACAGAATCTCCATTCATCCGAAAAAATGACGTTTTGCCATTCGTGCACCCAGGTTCGTCGTTAAGTACACCATCGCAAGCGCTCCTGTCTGTGATGCAGCGTGGTCTCCGAGCTGATAGTTCATGGTGCTGCAAACGTCGTCGAACTGTTCGTGCAGATGGTTGTTGTCTTCAAACATCCCCATCTGTTGACTCAGGGGCCGCGACGTGGCTGCACGATTCGTTACAGCCATGCGGATAAGATGCCTGTCATCTCGACTGCTAGTGATACGAGGCCGTTGGGAACCAGCACGGCGTTCCGTATTACCCTTCTGAACCCACCGGTTCCATATTCTGCTAACAGTCTTTGGATCTCGACCAACGCGAGCAGCAATGTCGCGATACGATAAACCGCAATCGCGATAGGCTACAATCCGACCTTTATCAAAGTCGGAAACGTGATGGTACCCATTTCTCCTCCTTACACGAGGCATCAAAACAACGTTTCACCAGGTAACGCCTGTCAACTGCTGTTTGTGTATGATAAATCAGTTGGAAACTTTCCTCTTGTCTGCACGTTGTAGGTGTCGCCACCGGCGCCAACCTTGTGTGGATGCTCTGAAAAGCTAATCATTTGCATATCACAGCATCTTCTTCCTGTCGGTTAAATTTCGCGTCTGTAGCACCTCATCATCGTGGTGTAGCAGTTTTAATGGCCAGTAGTGTGTATATATATATATATATATATATATATATATATATATATATATATATATATATATATATTATATATATATATATAAAGTAGAACGGAAAATACTTAGGAAAATATTTGGCGCAACTAACAACAATGGAATATGGATCAAGAAACCTACAGAGGAACTGTACAAACATACGGAGACAATCACAGAAAAGATTAGAAAACGCAGACTACAATTCTATGGACACCTATACAGAATGCCATCACACAGGCTGACCAAACAGATCTTTGACTGGGAAACCACTAGAAACAACAAATGGGTGGCAGAGGTAGAAAACGACCTGAACCAGCTCAACATAACAGCAGACACAATAAACGACAGAATAAAGTTCAGAAACATCATTAAGAAAAGTAAACTACATGATATACAATGCGACAAACGAACAGGCATAAAATGGACCGAAGAACGCAAGCAAGATCACAGCCAGAAGATGAAAGAAATATGGGCAACCAAAAAGGCAATCAAGATGAAGCCGAAGACACAAAGCCGACAAGAAGCATGGACAGAGGACCGGAAACAGAAACACAGCGAGCGAATGAGGGAAGTTTGGGCAGCAAGGAAGGCAGCAAAAGGAACTGGCCATGTAGTTTAGTCCAAATGCGCTCTTTAAGGGCAAAACACCAATAATAATAATAGTAATATATATATATATATATATTACTATTATATATATATATATATATTTATATTTATATTCTTTGCCACTCTAAAAAAGTTATCGTACTGATTCAGACTATTTAGCTTACGAAAACTGAAAACGAGGAACTATTGCTGTATATAGACTGTAACCATGATTAGTGCAATAATAGCATTTTGTATGCATCTACGTGTAGCCGTGCTCGTACACGTCGGGGAGCATATGATTATTTGAGCTGGCCGGTACAATTAATACACACTGCGTGAATGTAGTGCAGCAGGACAGACTTCGTTTGTAACGTTCGTCACCCCTCAGTATACAGACATTCTACCGCTAGCTGGTCGGAGCACGAACTTCATCAACAAACATTTTCAATAAAACGAGCAGTTACAAACGAACGGAGTGATATTATGTGTATAAGCTGCCATATTCATAAATATGGCGCTTTTTCTAGGTAACTATCTTTCTGTTGATTTACATTCGCGAGATCGTGTTCTCCTTTCGTGGTGGTATTGAAGTGCGCCTTTTTTTACATAGATAAACACTAGACAATAGCTTAAAAAGCAGGGAACTACATTACTGTCTGTAAATATTGTAACACCATTAGGACCAGATCAAAAAAGTTGCCCACCGACCGTATCCCTCAAATATTCGACGGGCATGTCAGGTAAATGTGAAGGACAGGGTGGCAGTGGTACCTGTCGTTCTTCAAAAAAGTCTTGCAAAATCTTCACCACATTTGGCTGGCTATTGTTCTGGTGAATTATGATGTGTGAAGCTGGATACAGGAGGGACAGTGCCTCAAGTCTCCGAGACCTCCCTGATGTAGCGATCGCTGTTCAAATTGCCCTCAATATGTAGGAGGCGACATTACACATCATAGCAAATGGCGCCCCAAACCATCATACTTGGTGTTTGTCCGTTATTCCCTTCAACAGCCCAGTCTGTTCACTTGCGTTCATCACGGTAGCGTCTTACATGCGCGCAGCCATCACTGCAGGACACATAGGAGTGGGATTCCTCCGAAAACAATACATTTTGCCACTCAGCACATTAGTAACGGCGTTCACCTGCCTTTTAAGTCTGAGGCGTTGGTGGTTTCTAGGTACACGAAGCTGATGCAATAGCATGTGCGCTAGAGATTAGAAATGGAGCGAGTACGAGTCTAATGCTGCGGGTTGCATACTTCATAAATCAAGGTGCCACAGCTACATCGCTGCTAACGGGCTTCCTTCGTTGACACTGTAGTTCTGCTACATCTACATTTATACTCCGCAAGCCACCCAACGGTGTGTGGCGGAGGGCACTTTACGTGCCACTGTCATTACCTCCCTTTCCTGTTCTAGTCGCGTATGGTTCGCGGGAAGAACGACTGTCTGAAAGCCTCCGTGCGCGCTCTAATCTCTCTAATTTTACATTCGTGATCTCCTCGGGAGGTATAAGTAGGGGGAAGCAATATATTCGATACCTCATCCAGAAACGCACCCTCTCGAAACCTGGCGAGCAAGCTACACCGCGATGCAGAGCTCCTCTCTTGCAGAGTCTGCCACTTGAGTTTGTTAAACATCTCCGTAACGCTATCACGCTTACCAAATAACCCTGTGACGAAACGCGCCGCTTTTCTTTGGATCTTCTCTATCTCCTCCGTCAACCCGATCTGGTACGGATCCCACACTGATGAGCAATACTCAAGTATAGGTCGAACGAGTGTTTTGTAAGCCACCTCCTTTGTTGATGGACTACATTTTCTAAGGACTCTCCCAATGAATCTCAACCTGGTACCCACCTTACCAACAATTAATTTTATATGATCATTCCACTTCAAATCGTTCCGCACGCATACTCCCAGATATTTTACAGAAGTAACTGCTACCAGTGTTTGTTCCGCTATCATATAATCATACAATAAAGGATCCTTATTTCTATGTATTCGCAATACATTACATTTGTCTATGTTAAGGGTCAGTTGCCACTCCCTGCACCAAGTGCCTATCCGCTGCAGATCTTCCTGCATTTCGCTACAATTTTCTAATGCTGCAACTTCTCTGTATACTACAGCATCATCCGCGAAAAGCCGCATGGGACTTCCGACACTATCTACTAGGTCATTTATATATATTGTTAAAAGCAATGGTCCCATAACACTCCCCTGTGGCACGCCAGAGGTTACTTTAACGTCTGTAGACGTCTCTCCATTGATAACAACATGCTGTGTTCTGTTTGCTAAAAACTCTTCAATCCAGCCACACAGCTGGTCTGATATTCCGTAGGCTCTTACTTTGTTTATCAGGCGACAGTGCGGAACTGTATCGAACGCCTTCCTGAAGTCAAGAAAAATAGCATCTATCTGGGAGCCTGTATCTAATATTTTCTGGGTCTCATGAACAAATAAAGCGAGTTGGGTCTCACACGATCGCTGTTTCCGGAATCCATGTTGATTCCTACATAGTAGATTCTGGGTTTCCAAAAACGACATGATACTCGAGCAAAAAACATGTTCTAAAATTCTACAACAGATCGACGTCAGAGATATAGGTCTATAGTTTGCGCATCTGCTCGACGACCCTTCTTAAAGACTGGGACTACCTGTGCCCTTTTCCAATCATTTGGAACCTTCCGTTCCTCTAGAGACTTGCGGTACACGGCTGTTAGAAGGGGGGCAAGTTCTTTCGCGTACTCTGTGTAGAATCGAATTGGTATCCAGTCAGGTCCAGTCGACATTCCTCTGTTGAGTGATTCCAGTTGCTTTTCTATTCCTTGGACACTTATTTCGATGTCAGCCATTTTTTAGTTTATGCGAGGATTTAGGGAAGGAACTGCAGTGAGGCCTTCCTCTGTGAAACAGCTTTGGAAAAAGGTGTTTAGTATTTCAGCTTTACGCGTGTCATTCTCTGTTTCAATACCATCATCATCCCGGAGTGTCTGGATATGCTGTTTCGAGCCACTTACTGATTTAACGTAAGACCAGAATTTCCTAGGATTTTCTGTCAAGTCGGTACATAGAATTTTACTTTCGAATTCACTGAACGCTTCACGCATAGCCCTCCTTACGCTAACTTTGACATCGTTTAGCTTCTGTTTGTCTGAGAGGTTTTGGCTGCGTTTACACTTGGAGTGAAGCTCTTTTTGCTTTCGCAGTAGTTTCCTAACTTTGTTGTTGTACCACGGTGGGTTTTTCCCGTCCCTCACAGTTTTACTCGGCACGTACCTGTCTAAAACGCTAGTGCGACAAGTACGAGAAGTGTGTTGCTATAGTCGCTTCGTACTTTTCGACTTCTCTCTTACTGAAGCATGCAAGAGTGTAAGGCTACTCGCAACTTAGTACAGAAATTAAGTGCACGATTTTGCTGTTGTAAAATAGCACTGACTGATTGTCGGGATCAGATGACCCTTAACAAAGTTGTGTGACTCAGGAGGGTGTAAGACGAAATTTAACTGATGCACAGCACACAATTGCAAATGCCTTCCATTACAGGAGTAATGGAATAATTTTTACGCTACAGCCCACGCCTCAGGCGAAGCACACACAAATTTTGTCCAATGAAAACAAACTTACGCTCATTCTTATTTAATCCACACCCATCATGAGAAAACATATGTGCTGCATCAAACTAAAACTGGGTGAAGAGCAATGTCACTGTTATATCCCTGTCACAAAAAAGCTTTATTGGCTAACAGGGAGTTGTGTGGCTTATCATTCAGTTCCACAATTTATTTTAATAATTAATCACGATTTAGAGACTGTACTTCATCACATGTCATGTTTTATGTTACTGTCGTTTCACACTCGGTAACGTCTCCAAAGTGTGTGTATGTCACCGTAAAAGTTACACATTCTCTGAGTAGATATTAAAGATTAAAATAAATTTACAGTAGTCTTCGAAAGAGTTTTATATATATGTATATATCTATGTATAGACAGAACAATATCCACTGATAATCAGTCAGTCGTTTCATCGGTAGATAACTTACTTCCGTGTGCCCCTGGTATCTGAGTGGTCAGCGCGACTGAATGTCATACCTAACGGCCCGGATTCGATTCCCGGATGGGTCGGAGATTTTCTCCGCTCAGGGACTGAGTGTTGTGTTGTCCTAATCATCATCATTTCATCCCCATCCACACGCAAGTTGCCGAAGTGGCGTTAAATCGAAAGACTTGCACTCGGCGAACGGTCTACCCGACGGGAGGCCCTAGTCACACGACATGTACATCTTACTTACTTCTGTTAATTAGACAGCTCGGACATTTTGTGACATTTAAGCTTACACCTGGGAATGGCTATAAAGCCGAAATCATTCTTGTGTGAAATAAATGAATAGTACTGTACAGTTTAATGGCGGAAATTTCTTTGAGAACGGTTTGTGTATGTTGCGGGAATGCTGAGAATCCGTGGTTATACTTTCGATTTCGTGTACTCGCTCTCCTTTCTGAGTGAGTCGAGTGCAGTTGTACTCGGCACCAGACTCAGGTGACGAGTGGGCTGCGGCAGAGACTCACGAGCCGAACCTGCGGGCATGTGGAGACGCCGAGTTCGGAGGTGACGTCACAGGACTCGCTGGGGAATTTAAAACGAGTATATCGACCTCATTTCTGGTCTCTAATGTGCGCCATCGGTCCTGTCCTCAGCAGTAGCGTCGACGTTCACATTTATTGCAATGCCCAACGCCCAGCCAACACTGTGGACGAAGCTGTTCTGTCGGTTACGGCAATGCGGGCAAAATAGGGATCAGTGTGCAGAGAACTGGAAGACAGTATGTTGCTTGATATTTTATTTTAGTGTAGAAGCTTATCTCGACTTTATTGCCTTCACCAGTACATGTTCTGACGTTCTTGATGGACATATGTCAACTTTGAGTAAACGATTATTGCTATCTGTAGTTGTTGGTTGTAATATTTTTTCAGCAATGTTTTAAAGTTGTTCGATAATTTGCAGTTGCAATTATATCAACATACGTTTATTACTATCTGACAGTTGTTTGACAGCTAGTTATTTACTCAAAGATATTTTCTTGAATTTACACAACTGACAGAAAGTAAAAAACGTATTATAATATGCGTGCAACAGCAATTTATTGAGCAACTTTAAAACATTGCTGAGAAACAACTACAGACAGCAATAATCATTTACTCGAAGTTGACATATGTCACAAGCTCCCTGTGAGCTATAAATGGTCACCACAAAAGCTGCCACCACAGTCAGTTATTCCTGAGGAAGAAGACGGAGGATTTAATGGGAAGCTCCAGATTTTATCCAGATATAACACAAGCACGTCAAGATTATTTTGTAGAATGATAATGAATTGCATTTAGTGCTGTATTGACTGAAAAATATACAAGGTGTTTCAGGAAGAATGGTCAGTATTCAGGGATATGACAAGAATTATCATTCGAAACAAATAAGTCAAGTAAACATGGGCTCTAAACCGCGTACCTTAAGAGCTATGAGCAATTCTTAATCTTCGATACTGTGAAACAAATCTCTTGTATTGCAAGCTCTTTGCTTTCCGTATTATGGGAAGTGGTAATATGGACCAAAACAAGGAAAAAATTGTCTAATAAACATAAATTAAGATGTGCATCAAATGCACATCTTAAGGGCTATGTGCACTTGTTCATCGTCGCTACTT